>NC_138305.1:95485000-96685000 GCF_965601325.2 Salmo salar | reverse complement strand
ACTACTTAAGTACTTTACACCACTGGGAATGAGTAGCTAATGTGAGCTGAGAAGAGGAAGACCGATCAGAGAGGAATGAGTAGCTAATGTGAGCTGAGAAGAGGAAGACCGATCAGAGAGGAATGAGTAGTTCATGTGAGCTGAGAAGAGGAAGACCAATCAGGGAGGAATGAGTAGTTCATGTGAGCTGAGAAGAGGAAGACCAATCAAAGAGGAATGAGTAGTTCATGTGAGCTGAGAAGAGGAAGACCAATCAAAGAGGAATGAGTAGTTCATGTGAGCTGAGAAGAGGAAGACCAATCAAAGAGGAATGAGTAGTTCATGTGAGCTGAGCTCAATAGGCTCTCTTCTTTTCTCTCTCCCCTGGTCGGCCTCCGCTCTTTTGAAAGGCTTAATAACCACAGTCAGACACTTGGGGTCATAGTGATCACTTCTTGTCTTTTACTCCTATAAAATATCCTGTATAAAGAACGTCTTGTAAGCTTGCACTGTTCATGTGAGTAGTTTTTAGACAGTCAAAGTTAAGTGAGTGATTGGCTTGCGGGTTTGAGTCCCTGATCAACGCGCCGTTTTTTTATAATTTTTAATAACTTGTAATTAGGTTGGCAAATTAGCTCTGACGCTAGCGCCATTAGCCCACTGCAGAAATAGAAAGGACAATATTTCACTGTCAACTCTGAGCTCTGGATATGGTACAGACTACTTGTATGGCTCAACATTGAGATAGTCATACCCCTCACACTGTCGTGTCAACTTGAACAGAATTGTGGTGGTTCAAATGTTTATTTTTTATATTTCCTTTTTTTCCACAGTTCCAGCTTGGTTTAGCTCAGCTTTGTTTTGTTGGCCTCAGTAAGGCTGGCCCTCTCCCTCCCCCTCTCTCCATCAGACAAGAGCAGAAAATGATTTCAGTTCAGGTCCCTCCTTCCCTCAGACAGGCGCTGTAGGGTCCCCACATGTAAGCTGAACAGGTATAAGCACACATTCATTCCCATGTCCATCTAATACCTAACCAGCAATAAGTAAAGCTGAATTGTGTTAGTACGCCACTGACCGAATAAGGGAATATGAAAAGTATTATGTATGTGACGGGTAACGTGAAATGTGTGTAATGTACAGTGTCTATTTTGTATACAGCAGTACCGGGTGTCTGAGAATTTTCCCCTTGCGACATTAAAATGAATCCTATCCTGTCCCTCTCTGCAGGTGTAATGAGGTGTCTGGTCATGGACAGATAATGGATGTGGAGACAACAACACCGTACTCTGACTTCATCAACTGTGATCGTACAGGCCGCAGGAACGCAGTACCTGACATCCAAGGACAGGGGGCAGCAGCTAGCACCAGTGAATTAACCAAAGACATGGAAGGGCTGGACCTGAAGGTGGCGGGTGAGTGTGTGTGTGTGTGTGTGTGTGTGTGTGTGTGTGTGTGTGTGTGTGTGTGTGTGTGTGTGTGTGTGTGTGTGTAGATATAGCCAGGTGTCTATGTTCTACATCTTCATTCACTTAGTCAGCATTACCTCCTGCCTTCTCTCCCAAGCCATCTCCAATCTATTGACACTTGTGGGCACTTGCTTTGTTTTTAATGGACCATGTTTCCCATGTCTTTCAGAAGGAGACTCTGGTACATCACCAGCCCCTGAGGGTGAAGGGTTGACCAGCCAAGAGGCCCAGGGAGGCGAGGGCCCATCCTAAACCACCTCACAGGAGAGGAGAGCGGGACACGGAGAAGAAGGGACAGAATAAGACAGAGAGGATCTCCTGAGTGTCCTGCCTGACTAGACCCTACCCCTCTCCTAACTCAAGAGATGATGACATCTCTCACTGTGTAGCTCTGATGGAGCTTTGCTGGTCCAGCTGCATGATGCTTCTCCTTTATCAATTGGCATTGTGGGAAATGTAGTTGACAGAACAGTTGTTGACAAGTAGGACTACATCTGATCTTTGCCTAGAGGTGGTGCTGGGCTACGGTGGTAATTAAATGTTCTCATATCACTATGAGAATGTACCCAACATGGATCTATGTCTCTCCAGATGTATTGAACACGATCCTTTCTTAGAATTACATGTTGTTCCTAACATGGAACTATCATCAAATGAGCTACGCAGAATCTATAATCATGTTTGCCATTTCTTTTGTGTATGTGACCCAGTTTATTATTTTACATTTTTTGTTTTACAATAATAATTGTAGGAGCATATTTATTTCAAATGGTTCTCTGATACCTTTTGTAATAGTCATTTATTTTCTGTAATAAAATGTTTATGTATCTTCTGTTACGGTATGTGCATACTTTTGCTGTTGGCACAACTGTAATCTTATCTTCAGAAGACTCCTGGAGTCTTTAATTTACTTCAGTGAAGGTACTTTCAGTGGTCAGAATTTGTACTTTCAGTGGTCAGAATACTGCTAGTGGGATTTATTTAGTTCTCAAGTACACTGACGTTAGCCAAGAAGTGCCCGTTCAAAGACACCCATGGCTGATGGAAGTTGAATATTTGTAGTTATCATCAATATTTCCTAATGCAGTTGTGTGTACATTGGAGTGGTCACAGGAAGCCAATTTACAGCATATAGGACAGCACCCTTGCACTTCCATGTTGTATTTTTTTGATAAAGGAGAAGAAGTGGGATGTTTGAGTGAAGTGGTACTCATGAGCAAGCTCTATGTTCCTGGGTCCAGTGTGTTATTTTCCAGTAAGATATGCTGCTGCTCCGTAAGAGCTGCCACTCAAGTGGTTTTACATTTGAACTAAACTGTCCATAGTGAGATAAGGTCCATATTGCAGTTGATTCTGATACTCCTTCAATAATGACAATTTTAAGATGCAAAAGCGTTTTTATTGTAGATGTTGCTCGTATTTTAACGTCATTGTCCTCAATGGAAGAAATGTATTAAATGGAACTGCTTTTCAATTAGTAAAATGCAAAAAATAGAAAATTACAAAATGTTTCACTCTAAATCTATCTCAGAGAAAAACATCTTACAGAAGTTATTCTAAAAACGGTAAGACCACTTCAGTAGGCTTTCCTCTCCACCAAGTGAGAACAGTACAGCAGTAGATAGAGTACGCCACCTAGTGCTCACAACTAGGACTACAACATTACATTTTTGACAATTTTTGGTATTAGAGCTGGTTTACCTGAAGCATTCCCAATTTATTTTAAAATGTGGGGTAAGAACCCTATTTCCACCAAAGGAAATGTAAGTTGTTGGCATGACGAATCAAATAGTCTATAGGACCTATCTTACTTGGCAAAGTGGTTGGTGCCTGGGTTGTTGTCTTTGCAGCTCTGATCAGTACTTCATTTAAAAGCCTGTGTTCTCCACCATTCCATAGGCTTCGTACAACTTGTTAACAAGATCCTTCTTCTCCTTCTCAGGCAAGAAGCTGGAGTTAGCGGAGTTTATGTTCTGAAAAACGAGGTGAGTGAGAGACTTATTAAACCATCAGGGAAGAGTATACTGTAGTATTTCATGGTATGATCAACAGTTGCATAGTATTTCATAGCCTGGTCCTGGATCTGTTTGTGCGGTCTTCCCAACTCCTTTGGTCATTAATTGTCATGTTAACAACCATAGGAGTTAGCTATACAGCATAAACAGATCTGGGACCAGGCTAAATATTTAATGGTATTGAGCTGCCAAGCCAAATAGGAAGAGTTGAAATGTATTTTCTTACCAGTCTCTTGAATTCCTCCTCTGTGAAGCCCATGTACTTCTGGGCAGTGCTGTAGTCTAAGTGCAGGGTGGAGTTGAAAATCAAAGGGTCGTCTGTGTTCAGGGAGTAGTTGGCCTTATCCTTTCTGAAGCTACACACACACACACACGTCATTCAGAGGGGATAAGTAAACCCAGACAAAAATGAAACGGTTAAAAAAAAAGGTATTGCTTCCAAAAGCCTGTTACAATCTTTATGGAATTGGGTTGTTGAAACTTTATCAGAAGAAGTATCATTCATAGAATTTGATGAGTAGTGAAAGATGGCTTACGTGATGACTGGATGCTTGGTGAAGTCTGGATCACAGGCTCCAGTCAGTTTGCTGGATATGGGACACACCTGAAAATCACACAGCATTCCTTCCTTACAGAACAGTAGCCTTGTCTGCCAGGATTCTAGGCTGTAGTCGGACACATGGCTAGTGGAGGAGAATAGTTCTTGGTTGCCTCCCAATAAGCTCGCCTTCCTCCTGAAGTGTGCACATGTTCACTACTCCCCACAAGTTTAAAATAAATGTATTGGCTATGGGGATTTTCCATATACAGTGCATTCGGAAAAGTATTCAGACCCCATGACTTTTTCCACATTTTGTTACGTTACAGCCTTATTCTAAAATGGATTAAATGAATTTGTTCCTCAATCTACACACAATACTCTATAATGACAAAGTGGAAATACCTTGGAAAGGCATACACCTCTCAGAGCAAAAACCAAGCCATGAGGTTGAAGGATTTGTCCATAGAGCTCCGAGACAGGATTGTGTCAAGGCAGATTTGGGGAAGGGTACCAAAAACATTCTGCAGCATTGAAGGTCCCCAAGAACACAGTGGCCTCCGTCATTCTTAAATGGATGAAGTTTGGAACCACCAAGACTCTTCCTAGAGCTGGCCGCCTTGCCAAACTGAGCAGTCGGGGGAGAAGGGCCTTGGTCAGGGAGGTGACCAAGAACACGATGGTCACTCTGACAGAGCTCCAGAGTTCCTCTGTGGAGATGGAAGAACCTTCCGGAAGGACAACCATCTCTGCAGCACTCCACGAATCAGGCCTTTATGGTAGAGTGGCCAGACGGAAGCCACTCCTCAGTAAAAGGCACATGACCACCCACTTGGAGTTTGCCAAAAGGCACCTAAAGGACTCTCAAACCATGAGAAACAAGATTGAACTCTTTGGCCTGAATGCCAAGCGTCACCTCTGGAGGAAACCTGGCACCATCCCTACGGTGAAGCATAGTGGTGGCAGCATCATGCTGTGGGGATGTTTTTCAGCAGCAGGGACTGGGAGACTAGTCCGGATCGAGGGAAATATGAAAGGAGTAAAGTACAGAGAGAGATCCTTGATGAAAACCTGCTCAGGACCTCAGACTGGGGCGATGGTTCACCTTCCAACAGGACAATGACCCTAAGCACACAGTTAAGACAATGCAGGAGTGGCTTCGGGACAAGTCTCTGAATGTCCTTGAGTTGCCCAGCCAGAGTCCGGACTTGAACCCGATCGAACATCTCTGGAGAGACATGAAAATAGCTGTGCAGCGATGTTCCCCATCCAACCTGATCGCTGGAGAGGATCTGCAGAGAAGAATGGGATTAACTCCCCAACTACAAGTGTGCCAAGCTTGTAGGGACATACTCAAGGTGTAATCGCTGCCAAAAGTGCTTCAACAAAGTACTGAGTAAAGGGGTCTGAATACTTATATAAGTATTCCATGAAAGTATTCTATATATATAGATAGATAGAGAGAGAGAGGTATTATATATAATACTTTCTTCTCTGCAGATCCTCTCAAGCGATCAGGTTGGATGGGGAACATCGCTGCACAGCTATTTTCATGTCTCTCCAGAGATGTTCGATTGGGTTCAAGTCCGGGCTCTGGCTGGGCAACTCAAGGACATTCAGAGACTTGTCCCGAAGCCACTCCTGCATTGTCTTAACTGTGTGCTTAGGGTCATTGTCCTGTTGGAAGGTGAACCATCGCCCCAGTCTGAGGTCCTGAGCAGGTTTTCATCGAGGATCTCTCTCTGTACTTTACTCCTTTCATATTTCCCTCGATCCGGACTAGTCTCCCAGTCCCTGCAATTTCTAAAATCCATGAATCCATTTTAGAATAAGGCTGTAACGTTACAAAAAGTGAAAAAAAGACAAGCGGTCTGAATACTTTCCGAATGCACTGTACCAGTCATTTTACTTTAAATCCATGTAGGAAAGTAAACTAGTAGACCCTTTGGGGGAAAGGAGCAATTAATTGGGACACAACGATTGTGTAATGTCTCTTCATGACCACCAGAGGTCATTGCACTAGCTGCCTTCATGGTAGGAAAAGGCTATAAGTCCACAACCTGATGCCCAAACTGATATTTTATTTCATAAAAGTATTAAAATTAGGTTAAGGTTAGGGTCGGGGGTTAAGGATTTGGTTAGGTTTAACGTAAAGGTCAGTTTTTAGTTTTTTGCTAGTCGGTTTAAACTTCAGCTGTGTCCTTATAGCCTCTCCATTCATGGTAGGATCTATTTGCCTTGTTTTGAGGTATGCTCATACATCATGTAATATTCTGTGTGTACAAAGTCTAATGTTACTTTACATTACAGGTGAAATATAAATGTGTATGTTCTTACCTCAAAATGCATATTCTGCTCCAGGAGTTGTTTGTACAGCACTTGGTCCTCCAGTGTGTTGTAGCCATGTCCTATTCTCTCTGCTTTCAGGACCTCCACAGCCTGAAGAAGTCATGAGATACTGGTCATCAAGCAGTTTTGTCAATATCCTCTCACGAACAGACCTACTGGCTATTCCTGGCAACATGCTGTCTTTGGTTGCATAGTTGCCTGACATTTTAGAAATATGGCTTCCATAGAAAGTAATTCACATAGGCTAGTGAAGAATTCCAGGGTGACGTGATATTGGAAAGTGATGAACAGACTAGTGCGCTCTGTGTACTCAGTTGTTTTACTTATTTCTATCTGACATACAAACCGTATTTACGTTCTTATAAAAGGGGAGATATGTTTTCACAACGCAGTGTCACTTATAACATGATAACAGTTCGGTGAGAGACGTTATGACGTACAGTACCAGGCAAAAGTTTGGACACCTACTCATTCAAGTGTTTATTTGTACTATTTTCACCATTTGTAGAATAATAGTGAAGACATCAATACTATGGAATCATGTAGTAACTGAAAGTGTACAACAAAAAATGTTTTTAGATTCTTCAAAGTAGCCACCCTTGGCCTTGATGACAGCTTTGTATACTCTTGGCATTCGCTCAACCAGCTTCACCTGGAATGCTTTCCAAACAGTCTTGAAGGAGTTCCCACATATGCTGAGCACTTGTTGGCTGCTTTTCCTTCACTCTGCGGTCCAACTCATCCCAAACCATCTCCATTGGGTTGAGGTTGGGTTATTGTGGAGGCCTGGTCATCTGATGCAGCACTCATCACACTCTCGTTCTTGGTCAAATAGCCCTTACACAGCCTGGAGGTGTGTTTTGGGTCATTGTCCTGTTGAAAAACAAAGGATAGTCCCACTAAGCGCAAACCAGATGGGATGGCATATTGCTTGTTAACATGCTGGTTAAGTGTACCTTGAATTATAAATAAATCAGTGTCATTAGCAAAGCACCATCACACTTCCTCTTCCATGCTTCATGGTGGGAACCACACATGCAGAGATTATCTGTTTACCTACTCTGCGTCTCACAAAGACACGGCGGTTGGAACCAAAAATCTCAAATTTGGACTGATCAGACCAAAAGACAGTTCTCCACCGGTCTAATGTCCATTGCTCGTGTTTCTTGGCCCAAGCAAGTCTCTTCTTATTGGTGTCCTTTAGTAGTGGTTTCTTTGCGGCAATTCGACCATGAAGTCACGCAGTCTCCTCTGAACAGTTAATGTTGAGATGTCTGTTACTTGAACTCTGTGAAGCATTTATTTGGGCTGCAATCTGAGCTGCAGTCAATTGCCGATTTCTGAGGTTGGTAACTCTAATGAACTTATGCTATGCAGCAGAGGTAACACTGGGTCTTCCTTTCCTGTAGCGGTCATCATGAGAGCCAGTTTCATCATAGCGCTTTATGGTTTTTGAGACTATACTTGAAGATACTTTCAAAGTTCTTAATTTTCCGCATTGACTGACCTTGTTTTAAAGTAATGATGGACTGTCGTTTCTCTTTTCTTATTTGAGCTGTTCTTGCCGTAATATGGACTTGGACTTTTACCAAATAGGGCTATCTTCTGTATACCAACCCTACCATGTCACAACACAACTGATCGGCTGAAACGCATTAAGAAGGAAAGAAATCCCACAAATTAACTTTTAACAAGGCACATATGTTAATTGAAATGCATTCCAAGTGACTACCTAATGAAGCTGGTTGAGAGAATGCCAAGCGTGTGCAAAGCTGTCATCAAGTTATAGGGTGGCTACTTTGAAGAATCTCAAATATAAAATGTATTTTGATTTGTTTTAACACTTTTTGTTTACATGAGTCTATGTATTATTTCATAGTTTTGATGTCTTCACTGTAGAATAATAATGTAGAAAATAGTAAAAATAAAGAAACCCTTGAATGTGTTGATGTGCCCAAATGTTTTATTTTTCACTTATGGTGAATTAGTTCATATTTCATTTCCTCTACATCATTTTATAACTCCTGACAAATGTAAACACTTACTTTCTTACTAGTGAAACACAGTAAAAAGTTGAACTGTCATAGAAATATTTAATGGTCCACAAAGGCTGTACAGGAAAGGGAAGCTCACCTCTTTCACCACAGAGGCAGGGCCTACCTCTCCAGCATGAACTGTTCTGTGGACCCCACATCTCTCTGCTTCCTGTCAACAAGGTCACTCACATCAACACCAAGTTAACATGAGAAACATCTTGCTTTGACCGACTGAAATACCTTCCATTGTCTTGAAACTGTCATTATACATGGATGAACATAGTCATAACATGATTCCAAGAGCTTATGCTTCGGTAAAGAGAATGCGTTATTTTTTGCCAAAGGCTAGATTGGTAAGAATTGCATCTCGCAAACATTTGAGAAATGTCAGATCTGCTTTTGACAAAACCCAGCTTAGAATTTAAGACCTCTGAATCTAGAGCTTGTACATTCATAACTGTCTGTATTAGTATCAGTGTGGCACGCTACTAAGAGCATGTCAATTCTCCGACTCCTAGTGTTTGGAATTGGACTTCGTCACTAATGATTTAAACAGATGTCCACATTTATCACTTCAGCCACTGGTTGACCTTAGCACAGTGTTCCCAGATGTTATCCTGGGGGGAATGGCTGTGTGTTTAATTCAGGAACCACCAGAGAGAGAACAAACTATGCAGCTGAAACACTTAAGTGGCATACTTTGGACAAAATGCCTAAATTTGGTCATCAGGAACACGGTGAATAGTTTCACTGATTCAGTTATTGTTCTTGAGAGAGTTTTCTGTTGCAAGAAATTGCAGACCTCTCCAACTGTTTGTCTAAAGCGACCTTCAGGTCTCCATTTATGGGTATATGTATAGAGTTAATGAGTTATAATGATAAGGTGCAAATTATTGGCTAGTTATAAAACAAATCAACCAATTGTAGGCCTTTTAAGGTCTGAGGTTCTGCAATAGCCCTAATAAAGATCGGTTGTACTTTAACTCTGTTATCTGACAACGGGTAGCCAACAGTGTCAAATGTGAATATATATATATATATATATATATAAATGTGAATATATATATATATTTTCATTGTGTCACACATTTTAAATTCTTGTGCAAGTTGGGGGGTGATCTGCCACCTTTTTAAGCAATAAAAATTAGCATGACAGCGTTCAGTAGGAAAGTGGTTAGCCTCATATCCTGCTGAGGCTACCTATTGTCTTGTATCGTGGCCATGAACCATGCATGCATGGAAGAGTTGCCTACAGCACCTACAGAATGAATTGAACACGAGGGTTCAAAGTTGGGCAGTGGTAAGTTACCTCATAGGCCATCCTGTGTCCTGGGTAGGCCTCACAGTTGAGTGACTCGTCTCCTGCCAGATCAATAGCCACCACTCCATCCTTCTTGTACTTCTTACACAACTCCACCACGCCCATGGACCAGCCTGTGCAACGCAACAACACACATTTATTACAGGACAGCAGCAACCCAGTGAGGTCAAAGACCCAGAGACAGGTTGTTATAAAATGCAGGATGTTTGATTTGTGTGGATGTTTGTGAAATGTTTTCATGCTAGATCTATGACCTAAAGGTTATCTGAATATCTGCTGCTGCGAATGAGAGACATTGTGAATCATGTCAAGCATCTCCGTGAAAGCTGGTGGAAAGCAATGGTTGTAAAGGTCAAATTGTTCAGTTCCAAACTTAACGTTAACAAAAGCAGAACAAAATACAAAAAATAAAATACTGACAACAGAAAACTGTTCACTGGAATGTTTGCCTAAAGTAGCCACTTGTATTTTGTTGCATGTAATAACAAAAACAGATACTATGCTCTGTGAAGTCAGAAAGTTACATACAACCAAATTACTTTACTGCTGGCTCTATTCTGGACTGTAGCATAGGAGATTTGGCTTGCAATTTTTAATTCAGTGATATTTTACACAAATGAGCCCCTTTTTACTGTCTGCATTAGGGTCAGCAAATGGTGACATTAGCTAAGGTGAAAACTCAATAATAAGCACAGCATCACACCATCCTCACATATAGATCAACATTGAGTGGGGATGGAATGAAAAAAGACACACAATGCCCAAAACAGGAAGTATAGTGAGTATTTTTGACTGGGAGATGTTTGGCCTGCAACTTAGTGTGATGAGGATCACAGACAGACGACTACAGACAGGAAAACAGACAGAGGCAGTCAATAAGGAGGGGCTGTGCTGGGCCAGACAGACAGACAGGACAGGACCGTGAGGGCATTACTTGGCATGTGGCGCATGCAGCACAGAATGGACCTGGCTATGATGTTGAATGCCTTCTCTCCCTCGGCCAGACCCTGGTTCACCAAGCGAACAACCTCATCTGGGCTCAAGTCACCTCTGGGGGAAGAGAGACAGAGTGAAACCAACACACAGAGAACTCTTCAATGCATTGCGATGTCACATTTTTTTTATCTCTAAGAACAGATACCTACATGACCAATATAAGACTGCAATCGGAGAGCACAAGTAACTCAAAGAACTGTATTGCGCATGTCCATATAGTAAAGTGACATCAATCACACATACAGTATGTTCAAAGGTATGCTTTTCTGTCAGCTACTTTACCGGCTCAGAAACATATAGTATCATCTACATACTCTTTTTGGTTCCATGGAATGGGTTCTACGTCAGTGTTAGCCAGAAAGTGTGGGCTGTATCTGACTTCAACGTAGATCACCCCCTCTTTGGCTTTGTCCTCCACAAACTCATAGGCTATCCTCTTGATCGCCTCTCTGTCGCCACTGGAAAGGTCACAGAAAATCAGAGGAAGCCCAAGAGAAACAACATAAATATTTACTCAACTATGGCAGGTAATGAATAGTATTAGTCACCAGCAAAGGCCCTACATTTGCTTTAGATTTCATCACATTATGCTCATCCAGTTACAAATGAAGATGTTGGAAGAAGCTATATTTCAATTTACGACACATAAAATACAGGAAACGTTCTAGGAACAGCCCACTTTTCTTTGCGTCTCTTCCCTCTTGGCCTGCAGGGTTAGTAACAGGGTATTACAGGGTTAGTACTGGGTATTGCATGGTATTACATGGTAGTGTTTCTCTGAATGGCAGGAGGGTAATCTGATGGTAAATCCTCAGCACGCCACGCCAGGAGGACTATTACTGTCACAGAGAGGGCCAAGTGGCTGAACCAATGCTCCCTGTGACCCCTGACCTGAACTTGACTGGCACTGAGCCCTTCACTGCTACTGCCAATATGACTGACTGTCAGCAGGAGAAGATGACTATCATTATCCCTGTATGATAATGAAGGTAAAGGACATAAGATCAGCCTGTGTACAGTATTTGAGGGATGACATAGGGCAGGGGCCACCAATTAAATTAAGCCGCGGGCCAATTCTTTTTTGAGTGGATGGTCCTGGGGCAGGAACATAATTCAAAATAATTTGTAGACCTACACTGCAAATTGACCGCAAGAAGCCCAAACATATATAGTTTTTGACATATTTCCTAAATTAAAATAACTTGGAGCTGATTTCCTGGGGATTTTACAGCCATTTATGTCCAACAACAAAAATCATAATTTATATATATTTGGCTTGAGTTCCACCTATTGGGAACCCTGACATAGGGAATAATAGAATATTATAGTCATTTGTAATTTTCATTTGATTTTGAGTACATATCATTCTGTTTTGTAGTACACATTTCTGTAAAAGTCCCTGTGGAGCAATGGGTATTTTGGTTGGAGGGGTGGGAAATGTCTGCAAACTCAGTGGAACAGATATATCTAGCATCAATTCCCTTTCTGTTGCTTTTTGACTTTTGTAAAAAAGACCAGCATTTACACTAGATGTGAATGCCTGTTTTTAACATGCCTGGTCTGAATGCTTGTTGTCCCTCCCCCTGACCCCCTGTGACCCCCCCTCTGTGCCGGTCTATCCGCCAACACACACAACAATTCTGCATGAGCCAAACACAGCTAGCAAGTTCCCCATGTTGTTGTCGTGTAGTGGGGAAGCACCAGATGCAACAACACAGCTTTTCAAGGGAAGGCCTTACTAAAGAATGCTTCATTCAGCATAACTGCCAGCTAGCAGCTTCCCTGGCTGCTATTACAAACCATCATTGGGTCATCACTGGTCATACTTTTCATACTGGTTGTGGGCAGTGGTGTAAAGTACTTAAGTAAAAATACTTTAAAGTGTTGTAGTAAGTAGTTTTTTGGGGTATCTGTACACTACTTCCTATTTATACTTTTACTCCACTACATTCCTAATGAAAATAATGTGCTTTTTACTCCATACATTTTCCCTGACACCCAGAAATACTTGTTACATTTCAAATGCTTAGCAGGATAGGAAAATGGTCAAATTCACATACTTATCAAGAGAACATCTCTGGTCATCCCTACTGCTTCTGATCTGGCAGAGTCACTCGAGTGTGCCTCTGGCTATCCGTAAATTAAAATAAAAAAATTGTGCAGTCTGGTTTGCTTAATATAAGGAATGTGAAATGATTTATACTTTTCGCTTTTGATTCTTAAGTATATTTTGGCGATTACGTTTACTTTTGATACTTAAGTATATTTTAAACCACGTAATTTTTTACTTTTAGTCAAGTAGTATTTTACTTGGAGACTTTCACTTGAGTAATTTTCTATTAAGGTATCTTTACTTTTACTCAAGTATGACAATTGGGTACTTTTTCCACCACTGGTTGTGGAAAGTTACTGGTTAGTCTGGTATGGAGCTGATCCATCACAGAAAATGTTGTCTTTTAATACATTGTTTAGTTTCAGCAGTGGGTGAAATTTGAGGTTAGATTTTACTATGATTGTTGCTTTTTTCAAAAGTACCATCTTGGGGTCAAAATGTGAAATATGTTGATAGCTTTAGGGTTAAACATAAGGTAGTGTTGTAATGGGAACGATATCTATAATGACCAATTAGACTCTGTAAATTCAGTTGGTTGCCACAGACACACCTGCCTGCATCATGACCTGCTCCTGCATTACATCCACTCAGTAACCAGGAAGAAGATCAATCAAGACTGGTCTTAAGTGTTATTTAAAAGCTTATTGATTGCATTGCTGGCAACAACACCAATGAATCACCGTCATACAAGTACATAGACTCTCGACTTCCAACACCATGTAACTGTTGATAACAGAAATGTTTGTGCTTGCCAATTTTAACCGCACACTTGTTGTTTGTGTACATGGATTTTAGAATGTTGTATGTTTTTCCCCCAACACCACTTTCCATCAATTTGTATTGCAGACCCTCATGCCATATTGAGTCAAAAGATTTTTGGAAATCAACAAAGCATGAGAAGACTTTGCCTTTGCTTTGGTTTGTTTGTCAATTAGGGTGTGCAGGGTGAATACGTGGTCTGTCATACGGTAATTTGGTAAAAAGCCAATATGACATTTGCTCAGTATACTGTTTTCACTGAGGAAATGTATGAGTCTGCTGTTAATGATAAGGCAGAGGATTTTCCCAAGGTTGCTGTTGACGCATATCCCACGGTAGTTATTGCGGTTAAATTTGTCTCCACTTCTGTTGATTGGGGAAGATGCTAGACCTAAGGATGATGTTAAAGAGTTTAAGTATAGCCAATTGGAATTTGTGGTCTGTATATTTTATAATTTCATTGAGGATACTACCAACACCACAGGCCTTTTCGGGTTGGAGGGTTTGTATTTTGTCCTGTAGTTCATTCAATGTAATTGGAGAATCCAGTGGGTTATGGTAGTCTTTAATAGTTGATTCTAAGATTTGTATTTGATCATGTATATGTTTTTGCTGTTTGTTCTTTGTTATAGGGCCAAAAAGATTGGAGAGGTGGTTTACCCATACATCTCCATTTTGGACAGATAACTCTTTGTGTTGTTTGTTTAGTGTTTTCCAATTTTCCCAGAAGTGTTTAGAGTCTATGGATTCTTCAATTACATTGAGCTGATTTCTGACCTGCTGTTCTTTCTTGTTCCATAGTGTATTTCTTTGTTGTTTTAGTGATTCACCATAGTGAAGGCGTAGACTCATGTTTACTGGGTCTCTATGTTTTTGGTTGGACAGGTTTCTCAATTTCTTTCTTATGTTTTTGCATTCTTCATCAAACCATTTGTCATTGTTGTTTGAAATGTTTAGATTTGAAATGTTTAGATTTGAAATGTTTAGATTTGATTGGGAATCTGAGAGGTCAAATATACTATTTAGGTTTTCTACTGCCAAGTTTACACCTTCACTATTACAGTGAAACATTTTGTCCAGGAAGTTGTCTAAAAGGGATTGAATTTGTTGTTGCCTAATAGATTTTTTGGTAGATTGCCACACTACTTTCCTTCCATCTATAGCATTTGTTAATATTATTCAGTTCCTTTGGCTTTCATGCCTCATGATTGAGTATTGCTCTGTTCAAGTAGACTATGATTTTGCTGTGTTCGGATATGTGTGTCAGTAGGCTGACTGTGAACGCTCTGAGAGACTCTGGGTTGAGGTCAGTGATAAAGTAGTCTACAGTATTACTGCCAAGAGATGAGCTATAGTTGTTCCTACCGTAGGAGTCCCCTCGAAGCATACCATTGAGTATGTACATACCCAGCATGCGACAGAGCTGCAGGAATTGTGACCTGTTTTTGTTACGTTGTCGTAGTTAGGGGGGCGGAATGTTGTAATCTCCATGTAGGTGATTGTCCCCGTGTGCTGAGGGTATCAGGTTCTTGTCCAGTTCTGGCATTTAGGTCGCCACAGACTAGTACATGTCCCTGGGCCTGGAAATTATTGCTTTCCCCCTCCAGGATGGAGAAGCTGTCTTCATTAAAGCATGGGGATTCTAGTGAGGGGATATAGGTAGCACACAGGAGGAAATGTTTCTCTATTGAGATAATTTCCTTTTGAATTTCTAGCCAAATGTAAAATGTTCCTGTTTTGATTAATTTAATAGAGGGAGTTTCTGTAGGTCTGCTCTGTACCAAATTAGCATACCCCCTGAGTCCCTTCCCTTTTTCACACCTGGTAGTTTGGTGGATGGGACTACCAGCTCTCTGTAACCTAGAGGGCAACCAGTGGGTCCATCTCCTCTATACCCTGTGTCTTTCTCTCTCTCTCTCTCTCTCTCTCTCTCTCTCTCTCTCTCTCTCTCTCTCTCTCTCGTCTTCTTGAGACCCTCCTATCCTGTAACACTACCAGTATGAAGTAAACTAACCCTGACACTCATTTATCAAGATATTTGTCAAACTCTCACTCTTGAGTTTGACATCCTTAGCTTGTTCCCAGATCTGTTTTTGCTGTTTTACCAATTCCTATGGTCATTGTTATGCTATTGGCACAAATAGATCTGGGTCCATGAAAACCCCTCTCTGTGATAATGATAAGATAACCCCTCTGTGATAATGATAAGAAAACCCCTTCCAGCATCGAGAAACACCCTTCCAGCACCGTTAGCTGATGTGGGCTAGTTGATCTGGACATTTCTGACAAGTTATAAATATCTCTCTAAGGTATGCAATGACTAACATGACAAGAGGAACTGGTGATGCACTACCCAATTTACAAATTGCAACTTGTGCATTCTACTATTACAACTTTCAAGAGTGAGTTGAAAGCCGGACAGAGTTCCTTAAAAAAGTTGGTTCACAGTTTGGGAACCACTGTGCTAAATTACTAAAATGTAAATGAAACCAAAAGTTCAGGTGGTTAGTACAGTAGTCAGCATCTAATTATCTCATATCTATCTTTATGTTCAGGGTACTTACGCAATGATGTGCATGTACTCTGCGAACTTGCCGAGGAACTCTGTGAGCGTGGCAGGCTGGTGCACCACACAGATGTGTGTCATCTCCTTCACTGTGCATGCAGGCAGGGTAATCCCACGTCGCCTGGGTCAGACAGAGGACTTTAAAAGTACATTCAGCAATATTTAGCTACAGCTGTTCAATGTTCATTTCTCTAGGTTGAAAATGAAAGGAGACCAGGCATTTGCCATTAGGGCCCCTGGACTTTGGAATGGACTGCCAGATTTAATGCCTCTTTTTAAATCCGTGCTGAAGACACACTTTTATAAAGATGCTTTTAATATATTATTTATATGTATTATTTTAATTAAATGTTTTTTTTTAATTCTCCTACCTACTATCTTTGTTTGTTTCTTAGTGATTTTAATTGATTATTTTATGTGAATCACTTTGTTACTTGTATTGAAAAGCGCTATACAAATAAAATTATTATTATTATTATTTCAATTTATTATATTAAGGACTTAAAGAGTTCAAAAAGAGCCCCATAACTAGACCTACATGTTCCAAACACAAACACTGAAGAACATTGTATGTCACTTGAACCTAAACAGCCTTTTTGTCAAGGGTACTTGGCCATTCATGATTCAAGAGAACTGGCAAAACCAATTTTAACACATTATTTAACTAAAAGAAAAATGCTAAGAACTCAACAGGTTTATGAACTTACTCGGCAACGTCTAAGATCGTCTCCACTCGGATAGCGCCATCAAGATGCACATGCAGCTCAATCTGAAGATAATAATATGACAAAATAATTATAAGAAAAAACAAAATGTACTTTAATACGCAGTTCGCATGACTGGGCACCAAACATAGTGCAGTCAGTGAAAAGGCCAGTGATGCCAAAGAAGAGCAACTGAGTGCTCTGGCCCTTTTTCTAGCCACGAGTTACACTGACAAATGAAAGTGCTAAATGTTGACAGCTCCGCTATTACACCAGCTGACTACAGGGCAGACTGACTGTGGTCACCCCAAGCCTGAGTTACAACAAATTAACCATGACCATGGGATTCGATTGTAAAGGGAAGGTATTTTTATGTATCGTTTTTTGTAATATTGTGACAGTCCGAGGCACACACTGGTTGAGATTGAGAATGTGAAAATTATAGGCAATGTTAGGGAAATTAATCTTCCAAGAACAGCGGCAGAAAAGATCGAAACCATTTTTAGCATCTTCTCGTAACGTGTCTGACAGGTTGGCTCCTGAAGGGAATACCATTATGGTTATTATATAACGAGTTTAGCATGAGTGTGATAATTACGGTGTGACATGACCCCTGCTACTGACATTGGTATGACAGGAAACCAAGGACTTGACAGACAAATATCAGCATTAGGCTGTCAAGGTAGTATACTTTGAGGTATAATTTATGAAATCAAATTTTATTGGTCACATACACATGGTTAGCGGATGTTAATGTGAGTGTAGCGAAATGCTTGTGCTTCTAGTTCCAACAGCGCAGTAATATCTAACAAATAATCTAACAAGTCCCAACAACTACCTAATAGACACGAATCTAAAGGGGTGAATGAGAATATGTACATATAAATAAATGGATGAGCGATGGCCGAGCAGCATAGGCAAGGTGCAGTAGATGGTGTAAAATACAGTATATACATGTGATATGAATAATGTAAGACATGTAGACATTATTAAAGTGGCATTATTTAGAATGGCATTGTTTAAAGTGACTAGTGATCCATTTATTAAAGTGTCCAGTGATCGGGTCTCAATGTAGGCAGCAGCCTCTCTGAGTTAGTGATGGCCTTCCCTGTTAGTGACGGCCTTCCCTGTGGCTCAGTTGGTAGAGCATGGTGTTTGCAATGCCAGCATGGTGTGTGCAACGCCAGGGTTGTGTGTTCGATTCCCACGGGGGGCCAGTGCAAAAAAATTATAAAAAAAAAAAAAAAAAAATTTAAATGCATGAAATGTATGCATTCACTACTGTAAGTCGCTCTGGATAAGAGCGTCTGCTAAATGACTAAAATGTCAAAAGTCTGATGGCCTTGGATGCACCTGTACTGACCTCACCTTCTGGATGATAGTGGTGTGAACAGGCAGTGGCTTGGGTGGTTGTTGTCCTTGATGATCTTTTTGGCCTTCCTGTGACATCAGGTGCTGTAGGTGTCATGGAGGGCAGGTAGTTTGCCCCCAGTGATGCATTGTGCAGACAGCACCACCCTCTGGAGAGCCTTGCGGTTGAGGGCAGTGTAGTTTCTGTACCAGGCAGTGATACAGCCCGACAGGATGCTCTCCATTGTGCATCTGTAAAAGTTTGTCAGGGTGTTGGGTGACAAGCCAAATTTCTTCATCCTCCTGAAGTTGAAGAGGCGCTGTTGCGCCTTCTTCACCACACTGTCTGTGTGGGTGGACTATTTCAGTTTCTCTGTGATGTGTATGCCCAGGAACTTAAAACGTTCCACCTTCTCCACTGCTGACCCTTCGAGGTGGATAGGGGGGTGCTCCCTCTGCTGTTTCCTGAAGTCCACGATCATCTCCTTTGTTTTGTTGATGTTGAGTGAGAGGTTGTTTTCCTGACACCACACTCCGAGTGCCCTCACCTCCTCCCTGTAGGCTGTCTCGTCATTGTTGGTGATTAAGCCCACTACTGTTGTGTTGTCTGCAAACTTGATGATTGAGTTGGAGGTTTGCATGGCCACGCAGTCGTGGGTGAACAGGGAGTACAGGAGAGGGCTGAGCACACACCCTTGTGGGGCCCCAGTGTTGAGGGTCAGTGAAGTGGAGATGTTGTTTCCTATCTTCACCACCTGGGGGCGGCCCGTCAGAAAGTCCAGGACCCAGTTGCACAGGAAGGGGTTGAGACTCAGGGCCTCCAGCTTGATGATGAGCTTGGAGGGTACTATGGTGTTGAATGCTGAGCTGTAGTCAATGAACAACATTCTTACATAGGTATTATTTTTGTCCAGATGGGATAGGGCAGTGTGCAGTGCATTGGCAATTGCGTCATCTGTGGACCTGTTGGGGCGGTATGCAAACTGAAGTGGGTCTAGGGTGGCCGGTAAGGTTGTGGTGATATGATCCTTGACTAGACTCTCAAAGCACTTCATGATGACAGAAGTGAGTGCTACGGGGTGGTAGTCATTTAGTTCAGTTATCTTTGCCTTCTTGGGTACAGGAACGATGGTAGTCATCTTGAAGCATGTGGGGACAACAGACTGGGATAGGGAGTTATTAAATATGTCCGTAAACTCACCAGCCAGTTGGTCTGAGCATGCTCTGAGGACGCGGCTAGGGATGCCGTCTGGGCCAGCAGACTTGTGAGGGTTAACATGTTTAAATGTTTTACTCACGTTAGCCACTGAGAAGGAGAGGGGGGGAGGGGACGCAGACTTTGTTAGCGAGTCGCAATGGTGGCACTGTATTATCCTCAAAGCGGGCAAAGAAGGTGTTTAGTTTGTCTGGAAGCGTGACGTCGGTATGCGTGACGTGGCTGTTTTTGTTTTTGTAATCCGTGATTTCCTGTAGACCCTGCCACATACGTCTTGTGTCTGAGCCGTTGAATTGAGACTCTACCTTGTCCCTGTACCAGCATTTCGCTTGTTTGATTGCCTTGCGGAGGGAATAACTACACTGTTATATTCAGCCATATCGCCAGACCTCTTTCCATGGTTAAATGCGATGGATCGCGCTTTCAGTTTTTCGCGAATGTCGCCATCCATCTATGGTTTCTGGTTAGGGTAGGTTTTAATAGTCACCGTCATCTCCAATGCACTTGTTTATGAACGCACTCACCGAGTCAGCGTATAGATCAATGTCATTCTCTGAGGCTGACTGGAACATATTCCAGTCCGCGTGATCAAAACAATCTTGGAGCGTGGCTTCCGATTGGTCAGTCCAGCGTTGAATGGTTCTCGTCACTGGTACATCCTGCTTGAGTTTCTGCCTATAAGCCGGCACGAGCAAGATGGCGTCGTGGTCGGATTTGTCCGAAGGGAGGGTGGGGGAGGGCTTTGTATGCATCGTGGAAGTTAGAGTAGCAGTGGTCGAGAGTATTAGACCTACGTGTCGTGCAATCAATATGCTAGGTTTTTGGCCTTTCTAGGGAGTTTTTCCTAGGGAGATTTCCTAGCCACCGTGCTTCTTTCACATGCATTGCTTGCTGTTTGGGGTTTTAGGCTGGGTTTCTGTACAGCACTTTGAGATATCAGCTGATGTACGAAGGGCTATATAAATAAATTTGATTTGATTTGATAAAATTTAGGTAACATTGATCTCAAATTTGCTTTGTTAAAATCCCCAGCTACAATAAAGGAAGCCTCCGGGTAAATAGTTTCCAATTTACATAGAGTCGAGTGAAGTTCCTTGAGTGCCGTCTTGGTGTTCGCTTGAGGGGTAGGTAGAATGGTAGGTAGAATGGCCGGCATTTGATTGTAAGGAATGCTAGGTCAGGTGAGCAGAAGGACTTGAGTTCCTGTGTGTTGTTATGATCGCACCATGAGCTGTTAATCATAAAGCATACACCCCTGCCCTTCCTCTTCCCAGAAAGGTGTTTATCTCTGTTGGTGCGACGCATGGAGAAGCCCAGTGGCTGGACCAATTCCGACAACATATCCCGAGAGAGCCATGTTTCTGTGAAACAGAGAATGTTACAGTCTCTGATGTCTCTCTGGAAGGCAACCCTTGCTCAAATTCCGTCTACCTTGTTGTCAAGAGACTGGACATTGGCGAGTAGTATACTCGGGAGCGGTGAGCGACGTGCCCGTTTACGAAGCCTGCCCAGAAGACCTCTCCATCTGCCCCTTCTGCATCGCCGTTGTTTTCGGTCAGCTGCTGGGATTAGATCCATTGTCCTGGGTGGTGGTCCGAAGAGAGGATCTGCTTCGGGAAAGTCGTATTCCTGGTCGTAATGTTGGTAAGTTGACATTGCTCTTATATCCAATAGTTCTTCCCGGCTGTATGTAATAAGACTTAAGATTTCCTGGGGTAACAATGTAAGAAATAATACATAAAAAAACAAAGTACTGCATAGTTTTTTTAGGAACGGGAAGCGAGGCGACCATCTCAGTCGGCGCCATCTCATCTCAATTTACTGTCCACAATCAACTATGTGAATGTACAGTATAGACTGACCCCATGGTATGCTTTTCTAGCACAACCTCTTGGACATACGCGTACAATCTTTGGCACAGAATTGGTCTACTGTATAATTGCCTTGCAACCGGTAGCATGCAGGTTGAACCCTAACTGTTTGAACACAACAACTATTTCTCACTAGATGTCACCTTATGGAATTTAAGGAAACACTCTGTTCCTGTGAAACATTTAGGCTCTACTTTTTTTCCATATGGAACTATCTAAACACTCCATACATACAGTAGCTATATTAAATTAAAATTTAGAGCTCTGAGGTAGGCTACATAGTGTTCTACACACCCGAGTAAAATTACATCAAAGTACACTGAACTGCCTTTAAGAACTTACAGCAGCAGCTGTAATCTTGTCTCACAAAACCATTATCTTTTGTGTTAGGTTTCACTAAGTCAATACACATGTTTTATTCAATTTCCAGCACATTACACATTATCCACCCACGCACTCACTCATCATTTGTCTGCAATTCTTGGCAGAGTGATGCAATCATTTCCCCCCCACGTGTACTCAGCTTCCTCTGCCTTACAGTGTGCCTATAATGCATCGCTAAGGTTCTTTGTCAACAACCACTTTGTACACTGACTCTGAAAACATGTCCAGGGTGTAGGTCTCACATGACTGTTACTGCATCTCTATTCAGTCCACTTTGGAATAGCAATGGATATGTACACTACCGTTCAAAAGTTTGGGGCCACTTAGAAATGTCCTTGTTTTTGAAAGAAAAGCAAATTTTTTGTCCATTAAAATATCATCAAATTGATAAGAAATACAGTGTAGACATTTTTATGTTGTAAATGACCGTTGTAGCTGGAAACAGCTGATGTTTTATGGAATATCTACATAGACATACAGAGGCCCATTATCAGAAACCATCACTCCTGTGTTCCAATGGCACGTTGTGTTAGCTAATCCAAGTTTATCATTTTATTAGAAAACCCTTTTGCAATTATGTTAGCGCAGCTGAAAACTATTGTTCTGATTAAAGAAGCAATAAAACTGGCCTTCTTTAGACTAGTTGAGTATCTGGAGCATCAGCATTTGTGGGTTCGATTACAGGCTCAAAATGGCCAGAAACCAATAACTTTCTTCTGAAACTCGTCAGTCTATTCTTGTTCTGAGAAATGAAGGCTATTCCATGTGAGAAATTTCCAAGAAACTGAGGACCTCGTACAATGCTGTGTACAACTCCCTTCACAGAACATAGCTAACTGGTTCTAACCAGAATAGAAAGAGTGGGAGGCCCCAGTGCACAACTGAGCAAGAGGACAAGTACATTAGAGTGTCTAGTTTGAGAAACAGACACCTCACTTGCCTCTTTGCTTGACATCATGGGAAAATCAAAAGAAATCAGCCAAGACCTCAGACAAAAAAATGTGTAGACTTCCACAAGTCTAGTTCATCCTTGGGAGTAATTTCCAAACTGAAGCTACCACATTCATCTGTACAAACAATAGTACGCAAGTATAAACACCATGGGACCACGCCGCTGTCATACCGCTCAGGAAGGAGACGTGTTCTGTCTCCTAGAGATGAACGTACTTTGGTGCATAAAGTACAAATTTATCCCAGAACAACAGCACAGGACCTTGTGAAGATGCTGGAGGAAACAGGTACTAAAGTATATATTTTTTCACATTAAAACAAGTACTATATCGACATAAACTGAAAGGCCGCTCAGCAAGGAAGAAGCCACTGCTTCAAAACCGCCATAAAAAAGCCAGGCTACGGTTTGCAACTGCACATGGGGACAAAGATCGTACATTTTGGAGAAATGTCCTCTGGTCTGATGAAACAAAAATATAACTTTTTGGCCATAATGACCATTGTTATGTTTGGAGGAAAAGGGGGAGGCTTGCAAGCCAAAGAACACCATCCCAACCGTGAAGCACGGGGGTGGCAGCATCCTGTTGTGGGGGTGCTTTTCTGCAGGAGGGACTGGTGCACTTCACAAAATAGATGGCATCATGAGGCAGGAATATTATGTGTATAGCAATATAGCAATAAGAAGCAACATCTCAAGACATCAGTCAGGAAGTTAAAGCTTGGTTGCAAATGGGTCTTCCAAATGGACAATGACCCCAAGAATACTTCCAAAGTTGTTGCAAAATGGCTTAAGGACAACAAAGTCAAGATATTGGAGTGGCCATCACAAAGCCGTGACCTCAGTCCTATAGAAAATTTGTGGGCAGAACTGAAAAAGTATGTGCAACCAAGGAGGCCTACAACCTGACTCAGTTACACCAGCTCTGTCAGGAGGAATGGGCCAAAATTCACCCAACTTGATCCTAACTGACCTAAGACAGGGAATTTTTACTAGGATTAAATGTCAGGAATTGTGAAAAACGGAGTTTAAATGTATTTGGCTAAGGTGTATGTAAACTTCCGACTTCAACTGTATGTGTTTGCCTCCCTGCATGTGTGTGTGTGTGTGTGTGTGTGTGTAGAGTCTTGAAGAGGACAGTGTTTAAATACATACACAGATCAGATCTATGACAGCTGTTTCAGTCATTTACAGATGAAGTCATCTTCTGGCATTGTAGTAACAACTCATTTCCTCATGGGCTATTCTTCTGTGTTTTCCTACTTTACTAACCATGACCAATACAAAGCATTTAACCTGTTTCATCTATCAACAGGTATAAATGTAATGGAAGAAACTGTTATTAATCATCTGTGTTCTTGTTGTTATAAATGTGTGTCTATAACAGCACGACAACCTTATTTTGTTTGTGTCACAGCCATCATTACACAACTTTACGTAACAGCCATGATTACTGCACGACAATTAATTTTCAAACAATGTGACATGTGTAATGTATAGGCATTACATAACTTCACATAGTTCTGTTTCTGTTGCATGGATGGTTGAGCTCAGGCTCATCACGTCCCATACATTCAGTTATTGGTAGATAATCAAGATGTTATCAAAGTCATTCAAAGTCACTCTTCAAGGTTGTCCATCCCTGTTTACTGTATGACTACACACACACACATTACGCTTCTTGTTATCAGCTATCAGCTCCTCCCAATGTGCATGTTCTGCTGACTCAGGACCATGACTCCAAAGGGCACTATTGTTTGTGTGCAGGTGCTTCAGGGTGGTATATGTTCAAGAAGACTTAGAATCAGTATTTACTGAAGTGTCTTTCTTACCCCTGGGCCAGTATCTTGTGTCTCGGACTAGGAGTGCTGATCTAGGATCAGGTCCCTCCTGTCCATGTTATACATAATGATCTAAAAAGGTCAAACTGATCCTACATCAGCACTCCTACTCTGAGACGTTTCATGAACACGGGCCCTGAACTATGTCTTTATTACCCCTGGCCTCCTGAGCTAATGTCCTCATGTCTGAGCAACACACACACACACACACACACACACACACACACACACACACACACACACACACACACACACACACACACACACACACACACACACACACACACACACACACACACACACACACACACACACACACACACACACACACACACACACACACACTATCGTATATATGTGGTAGTAGAGTAGTGGCCTGAGGAAACCCACTTGATGTGTTGTGAAATGTAATGTAATGTTTTTAATTGTATAACTGGCCTTAATTTTGCTGTACCCCAGGAAGAGTAGCTGCTACCTTGGCAGGAACTAATGGGGATCCATAATACATACAAATCAATCGAGCACTCACTAGGCATTCTCCACCTACTGCGGATGTGCCCTTGATCAAGGAAACTTAACCCCTAACCTGCTCCAGGGTCACTGCTCTGTGGCTGACCCTGTGCTGCTCCCAGCATGTTGTGTGTTGTCTGTACGTTGTGTGTACGTTGTGTGTACGTTGTGTGTTGTCTGTACGTTGTCTGTACGTTGTGTGTTGGGGCTGGGGATTCTGACAGCAAAAACAACCACATTACCATTGTCTCTGAATAATGGAACAATAAAATATCTTCCTGATACCCGGACAGCAGCTTGCTTACCCTTAATCTCTCGTGGGCAGATTCTAAATGAGACATTACTTTTGGATAACCAAGATTCATTTACCCCCTACATCAGTTTAAAAAGGCAACACTGAAACAAGTAGAGTAGCCTACTGCTTATAATCAAAAACAAAGCAGCTTTAACAGCCAAACTATCTTATTACTGGTGTTTTTGATGCATTTGTCCACCATTTAATATTTAAACAATGGTATATATGTGTTATATAGGCCTACAGTGTCACCCCTAGTCTATTTGACGCTCTAAACACAGCCAGTAGACTTCATGGGCTTGACACATCAATCAATCTGGCTCCACTAGTAAATGCACCTGCCAATCCCACCACCCTGAGCCGCCTCTAGCCTTTCTGGGGCGCTAGGCGAGATTTGGTCGGGAGGCTGTGTTTCAGTTTTAAAGCAATCTGCAATTATTAATATTTTTACCATGGGGCGGAGAACATTTTTCCTGCCGTTCGTCACTGGTTGGTAATTTGGTGATGATTAGGCCTCATACAAGGGTTAGATAGCTGGCTAGACTACCTCACCTAGAAATGTAAAAGCTTTGAGTGACTGACATAAGTGGAAATATACTGACGCTCTAACCTGATGCCCGACGCCTAGCGCGCTTAGTCTGCCTATAGAAAGAGGCGGCACCACCAATGCTTATCCATAATTACAGTGAAATGTTATCTAATGCTCAACGTATTACATGCTATGTAAAACCCAAGTGAGTGTGAAAATACCACACAACACTTTAGAAAATGTATCAATAGAAAATGCATCTAGTTAGGATCTTCTTAAAACGTTTGGCTAGGTATTGATGCAAATGAATAGGCTACAGGAACGGCACACAGATTCTACTTTTCTACTTTTCGTTTCTTCTAACCACGTGTTTCCTTGATTTTAGAATGTAGAAACAAATGAAAGAGCGTCCTCAAACCCTATCATTACGGAACGAAGTACAGCCTACATGGTGACAAGTTTGAGGAGGAATAATAGGATAATGAATGAGTAAACAGGATAATGAATAATTTAATGCAACTGTCATTTTGCCTGATACATTAGTCGTCAAATACAACTTACCTTTGGTTTGTTAAATACTATTTGTTCAGTCAAGTGTTCTGCCATTGTGAAGGCTCTCCTGTGTCTGCTGGTGAATGTGAAAGTGCTGATAGCACAGAATGAGAGGCGCAACTTCAAGCTTGTCACGCCCAGGACTCGAATAGCGTTCAGTACTACCATTATATACATGTCTAGCTCGCATGGGACATGGGACACGCCTTGATCCTACCCCCAACAACAGCATGCAATTAGGCCTATTGTCATAAACGTGCTAGCAAATCGAGTTTATCTACCGTTATACTATACAAGGTATTGTAACCAGATAATTAGGTCTACAGATACATTTTCACGGTAACAATGTTTCCACGGTGTAACCAGTAGACTAGTTGTGGTGAGTAGGATTAGCAGCATACAGTAGGTTAATCGTTGGCCAAATGTTTAGAGGTTTACCAATGATCTAATTATGGCCTGTCCAGAGCTACTGTAGCCAGACCAAGTCCTATACATCCAGGGAAAGGAGGAAGTGATACATGTAATCAGTTACATGTAATCTGATTACACAAAACAAAAATGTACCTGAATTTCCAGCAAAAATATTGTAATCAGATTACAGATACATTTGAAAAACTAGATGATTACTTTACTAAATGATTACTAGATTATCTACTTTTAAAAACAGAAAGGATGTTTGCAAAAAAATACATTACAATACAAAATACAAATAAAAAAAATACTAAAACTTTGTTTTCTAAGTAACATTAAATTCAGCATTGAAAAAAAGTGCATTTTTAAGTTTATTCCTTTGAGACCACAAGTCAGAGACCACTATGATGACACACCAAATGTGTTCGATGGATCCCTTTTGTCTTCTTCATATGCCTTTTAAAGGTCCAATGCAGCTATTTTTTATCTCAATATCATATCATTTTTGGGTAACAATTAAATACCTTACTGTGATTGTTTCATTTAAAATGGTCAAAAAGAAACAAAAATAGTTTCTTAGCAAATAACAATTTCTCAAGCAAGAATTTTGCCAGGACTGTCTGGGAGTAGTCTGATTGGGGAGGGGAAAACTGAAAACTAGCTGTTATTGCTCCATGTGACAAATCTGACCATAATTCTATCCTCCAGATTCCTGCTTACAAGCAAAAACTAAAGCAGGGATTACCAGTGACTCGCTCAATAAATAAATACCTCCCCCTGCAACTGGATTCTGGACATCCTGATGGGCCGCCCCCAGGTGGTAAGGGTAGGCAACAACACATCTGCCATGCTGATCCTCAACACGGGGTCCCCTCAGGGGTGCATGCTCAGTCCCCTCCTGTACTCCCTGTTCACCCACGACTGCGTGGCCATGCACGACTCCTACACCATCATTAAGTTTGCCAATGACACAACAGTGGTAGGCCTGATCACTGACAATGATGAAACAGCCTATAGGGAGAGATCAGGTCAGAGACCTGACAGTGTGGTGCTAGGACAACAACCTCTCCCTCAATTTGAGCAAGACAAAGGAGCTGATTGTGGACTACAGGAAAAGGAGGGCCAAACAGGCCCCCATTAACATCGACGGGGCTGTAGTGGAGCCGGTCGAGAGTTTCAAGTTCCTTGGTGTCCACATCACCAACAAACTATCATGGTCCACACACATCAAGACAGTTGTGAAGAGGGCATGACAACACCTTTCCCCCTCAGGAGACTGAAAAGATTTGGTATGGGTCCCCAGATCCTCAAAAAGTTCTACAGCTGCACCATCGAGAGCATCCTGACCGGTTGCATCACTGCCTGGTATGTCAACTGCTTGGCATCTGACCATAAGGCTCTACAGAGGGTAGTGCGTACGGCCCAGTACATCACCAGGACCAAGCTTCCTGCCATCCAGGACCTATATACTAGGGGTAGCTAGGCAGTGTCAGAGGATGGCCCAAAAAATTGTCAAAGACTCCAGTCACTCAAGTTATGTACTGTTCCCTCTGCTACCGCACGACAAGTGGTACCGGAGCGCCAAGTCTAGGACCAAAATGCTCATTAATTAATTTAACAGCTTCTACCCCCTAAGCCATAAGACTGCTGAACAGTTAATCAAATGGCCACCTGGACTATTTACGTTGAGCCCCCACCCCCCCTCCTAATGTCTACATCTGTCGTATTCATGCATGTGTCAAATAACATTTTATTTTATTTTATTTTATTGGCAGAGTGGTTTGAAACTATTTTATATTAGTCTATTAACCAATTTACCACATACTGATGTCACCAGGCAGGCCAAAATTCCATCCCACGAAAACAGGCTGAAATTTCAGGTAGTCTTTTGAAACAGCTCTTACACTAAAAGGGCATTATTACAATATTCACAATTTCACAGTATTATTCCAACCTCATAGTGTGGAAATACAGTATATATAAAACACAGGAAAATCACATTTTTGACTGGGCCTTTAATAAGGTGAAAGTAATCCAAAAGTGACTGAAAGTAATCAGATTATGTTACTGAGTTTGGGTCATCCAAAAGTTACGTTACTGATAACAATTTTGGACATGTAACTATTACATTTAAAATTAGAATTACATTTAGGATTACATTTAGAAAGTAACCTACCAAATCATGTATACATCTGATAAGGAAACAAGTCCAACATACAGGTAAATAATTCAATGGTTCTTCAAATTGATTAAACTAGTAGCCTAATTGGTGGTGGTACCACATAATGAAAAGGATATGGGGATGTCCATGTGACTCACTCAGGTGTCAGGTTCCTCTTACAGGAGCTCATGGGGCCTGCTGGCTTGGGGCCACTATTGAAAGTGCTTCCAACCACAGAACCTTAATTGTGAAAGGTTCTGTGGTTGTCTGTCTTAACCGCCAGTTACCCTTGATAAACTGACTGAAGTAATAATAACAACTATATTGGTACTTATATTTGTCCTATTTCACACATCTACAAGTGTGCATTAATACACGTGTGAATTGGAAATGTGTTTTTCTGCATATTTCAACTCCTCCTGGGGGGTCACAGCAAGGGTCTGCCATCAACAGCAACCCTGGAGCAATTAGGGTTCAGTGCCTTGCTCAAGTTCACATCAACAGATTTGTCACCTTGTCTGCTCGGGGATTCAAACTAGCAAACTTTCAATCACTGGCCCAACACTAACCGCTAGGCTATCTGCCACCACCACTTGATGTTCATCAAGTCCTGGGCCTCTTCAGTTGGGCCTCTTCATCCTTGTCAGCTTCCTTTTTTATCTCTGTCTTTTTGCAGCTTTTTGTCATTGTACTATTAAAGAACACTCAACCATTAACAAAATAAGCTACGCTCTACAGTGAAAATCAACAAACAGATATTTCAAAGAGAATAGTGAAATCAGGTGTCATTGCCACACAGATAATATGCACACTTGCCATTTCTTTTTAAATGACTGATCTGTACAACTTACATGTGTTTTTTTGTATTTGGTCTGCTCTTTGTAAATGCAATTAAGAAAGTTATGAAGATCAAGAACATTTGTAGTGTTAGGGTACCCCACGTTGCTCTTGAAATCTCAACACTATTAGGATGTAGCACCACCATGCGTTTGTTATCTGAAAGCTGCCTTTGTTTATTATGGTTCTATGTCCCATTATAAACCAATGACTGTAGTGTACATGTGACAACACATACGTTTAATTAAGCAGCTAGACTGCATATTACTTTCAACCTGCATCAAACCTCAATGTTTTGTTGTTTTTTATACTCCGGCATTAGATGTACTGGTTGTACATGCTTCTGCCACATATTACCTTATTGCCTTGGGGCCTCCATGATTCAAGCATTAGTTTAGCAAGTTATGTTCACATAGATAAGAAAGAATGTTCAAAAAAATAGTTAAATTACCATAAATCATGCAGTTATGATTTACTCCGGAACTTTGGCGACTACTGAGTATTTTTTAAACCTCCTGCTTTTGTCTCAATGTGTGTATACTGCAACAACAACAAAAAGATATGGCAGCATAGCAGGAAGCTCTGAATGCCATGAACCAAGAGGTTGTGAGTTCAAATCCCAGGTGATGATATGTTAAACAACATGTCCTTTTAAATTGACTGACTTTTTGGGCCAACAATTATTTTTTAATAGTTCAGGTAAAAAGAACGCTGTAGAACAAGTTACTTAATAATAATAATTAGTTACATCAACTACGTTTTTTAAAGTGTAGTTTATACATGCAAAAATATATGAGCAGAATTAATGTCTTACCTCATTAGCCATGAATTCCCTAGTTTGAAAGCTGTACTGCGCCATTTTCCCTACATTTTCCCCACATTTTCCCCCACGTGGCCCAGCCTCCTAACAATTTGAGTTCTAGCCAATGAGCTTCACCCCCTCACCTTTTCAGCGACAGCTGAGTTAGAGAGAGAGCACAATGAGTGAAGCACATACAGTGCATTCAGAAAGTATTCAGACCCATTGATTTTTTCCACATTTTGTTACGTTACAGCCTTATTCTAAAATGGATTAAATGTTTTTTTCCCCTCAACAATCTACACACAATACCGCATAATGACAAAGCTAATTTTCTGGGACCACTTTTGGCTCGTGAGTGCTACTTTCAGAACATCTGGCTAAAAAGTATACAAAAGTACTGGAGAATCTCTTTAACATTTCTCTGGATCGTGAACAGAGGTTCACTCATTTATTAGGTTAAAAGTTCACTCATTCTTATCTATGCAAATGTCAGGAGTTCCTGGTATGACTAATAAGTAGTAGTAGAGTATTTATGAGCCTCACTATTTCAATAACCTTATATGAACTGTAAGTCAGTAAAATCATTGAAATTGTTGCATGTTGCGTTTATATTTTTGTTCAGTATAATTGATATAGCCTACATGAAATTATCATGTTTGGGTTCATATCTTCAGTACATGTTTAACTTGTCGTATCATGTTAGGGTTCATATCTACAGTACATGTTTAACCTGGTATATCATGTTAGTGTTCTTATCTACAGTTAGGGTTGCAAAGGGTCTTTGGCATATTTTGGCATATTTTGGTTAAACTATCCCCAATTCAACGGAATTGCAACCCTCGCATGCACAGTGCATTCTGCAATCACATGTGCAGTGCACTCTTCCATCACATGCACAGCTGATTCTCAAGATCTTGCAATCAATCAATCAATCAATCAATCAATCAATCAATCAATCAATCAATCAATCAATCAATCAATCAAATGTATTTATAAAGCCCTTATTACATCAGCCGATGTCACAAAGTGCTATACAGACACCCAGCCTAAAACCCCAAACAGCAAGCAATGCTAGGTTCCTCTAAAGAAATCTAGAGAGGAACCAGGCTCTGAGGGGTGGCCAGTCCTCTTCTCGCTATGCCGGGTGGAGATTATAACAGATGACCAGCAGGGTCAGATAATAATAATCACAGGGGTTGTAGAGGGTGCAATAGGTCAGCACCTCAGGAGTAAATGTCAGTTGGCTTTTCATAGCTGATCATTCAGCGTTAGAGACAGCAGGTGCGGTAGGGAGAGAGAGTCGAAAACAGCAGGTCCGGGACAAGGTAGCACGTCCGGTGAAGGGTTCCATAGCCGCAGGCAAAACAGTTGAAACTGGAGCAGCAGCATGACCAGGTGGACTGGGGACAGCAAGGAGTCATCAGACTTGTGGAGGTCTACAATTTTTTTCTGAGATCTTGGCTGATTTCTTTACATTTTCCCATGATGTCAAGCAAGGAGGCACTGAGTTTGAAGGTAGGCCTTGAAATACATCCACAGGTACACCTCCAATTGACTCAAATGATGTAAATTAGTCTATAAGAATCTTCTAAAGCCATGACATAATTTTCTGGAATATTCCAAGCTGTTTAAAGGTACAGTCAGTTAGTGTATGTAAACTTCTGACCCACTGGAATTGTGATACAGTGAATTATAAGTCAAATAATCTGTATGTAAACAATTGTTGGAAAAATGACTTGTGTCATGCACAAAGTAGATGTTCTAACCGACTTGCAAAAACTATAGTTTGTTATCAAGAAATTTGTGGAGTGGTTGAAAAACGTGTTTTAATGACTCCAGCCTAAGTGTATGTAAACTTCGACTTCAACTGTATGTACGGCAGGACTAAATCGGAAATATAGGTAGGAGCAAGCCCATGTAATGCTTTGTAGGTTAGCAGTAAAACCTTGAAATCAGTCCTAGCCTTAACAGGAAGCCAGTGTAGAGAGGCTAGCACTAGAGTAATATGATCAAATGTTTTGGTTCTAGTCAAGATTCTAGCAGCCGTGTTTAGCACTAACTGAAGTTTATTTAGTGCTTTATCCGGGCTGCCGGAAAGTAGAGCATTGCACCACCTGGTCGTGCTGCTGCTCCAGTTTCAACTGTTCTGCCTGCGGCTATGGAACCCTGACCTGTTCACCGGACGTGGTACCTGTCCCAGACCTGCTGTTTTCAACTCTCTAGAGACAGTAGGAGCGGTAGAGATACCCTGAATGATTGGCTATGAAAAGCCAACTGACATTTACTCCTGAGGTGCTGACTTGTTGCACCCTCGACAACCATTGTGATTATCATTACTTGACCCTGCTAGTCATCGATGAACATTTGAACATCTTGGCCATGTTCTGTTGTAATCTCCACCCGGCACAGCCAGAAGAGGACTGGCCACCCCTCATAGCCTGGTTCCTCTCTAGGTTTCTTCCTAGGTTCCGGCCTTTCTAGGGAGTTTTTCCTAGCCACCGTGCTTCTACACCTGCATTGCTTGCTGTTTGGGGTTATAGGCTGGGTTTCTGTACAGCACTTTGCGACATCAGCTGATGTAAGAACGGCTTTATATATACATTTTTGGACAGAAAGTTTCTGATTTTTGCAATGTAACGTAGATGGAAAAAAGCTGTCCTTGAAACAGTCTTGATATGTTCATCAAAAGAGAGATCAGAGTCCAGAGTAATGCCGAGGTCCTTCACAGTTTTATTTGAGATGACTGTACAACCATCAAGATTAATTATCAGATCCAACAGAAGATCTCTTTGTTTCTTTGGACCTAGAACTAGCATGTGTGTTTTGTCTGAGTGTAAAAGTAAAACAATTTCCGCTATCCACTTCCTTATGTCTGAAACACAGGCTTCCAGGGAGTGCAATTTTGGGGCGTCACCATGCTTCATCGAAATGTACAGCTGTGTATCGTCCGCATAGCAGTGAAAGTTAACATTATGTTTCTGAATGACATCACCAGGAGGTAAAATATATAGTGAAAACAATAGTGGTCCTAAAACGGAACCTTGAGGAACACCGAAAGTTCAGTTGATTTGTCAGAGGACAAACCCTCCACAGAGACAAACATATATTTTCGACAGATAAGATCTAAACCAGGCCAGAACTTGTCCGTGAAGACCAATTTGGGTTTCTAATCTCTCCAAAAGAATGTGGTGATTGATGGTATCAAAAGCAGCACTAAGGTCTAGGAGCACGACGACAGATGCAGAGCCTTTAAAATGTTATTTATCACCTTCACGAGTGCAGTCTCATTGCTATGATGGGGTCTTAAACCAGACTAAAGCGATTCGTATACATTGTTTGTCTTCAGGAAGGCAGTGAGTTGCTGCGCAACAGCTTTTTTAAAACATTTTTGAGAGGAATGGGAGATTTGATATAGACCAATAGTTTTTTATATTTTCTGGGTAAGGTTTGGCTTTTTCTAGAGAGGCTTTATTACTGCCACTTTTAGTGAGTTTGGTACACACCCAGTGAATAGGGAGCCGTTTATTATGTTCAACATAGGAGGGCCAAGCACAGGAAGCAGCTCTTTCAGTAGTTTAGTTGGAATAAGGTCCAGTATGCCGCTTGAAGGTTTAGAGGCCATGACTATTTCATCAATGTGTCAAGAGATATAGTATTAAAAAACTTGAGTGTCTCCCTTGATCCTAGGTCCTGGTAGTGTTGTGCAGATTCAGGACAACTGAACTTGGAGAAAGACACAGATTTAAAGAGGAGTCCGTAATTTGCTTTCTAATGATAATGATCTTTTCGTCAAAGAAGGTTATCATCATGAATTTATCACTGCTGAAGTGAAAGCTATCCTCTCTTGGGGAATGCTGCTTTTCAGTTAGCTTTGCGACAGTATCAAAAATACATTTTGGATTGTTCTTATTCTCCTCAATTAAGTTGGAAAAATCGGATGATTGAGTAGCAGTGAGGGCTCTTCGATACTGCACGGTACTGTCTTTCCAAGCTAATCGGAAGACTTCCAGTTTGGTGTAGCTCCATTTCCGTAAATGTAAACAGTAGCTATAAAAATTGATTGAGTAGGCTGCATAGATTTCATGACTAGAAGCTCAAAAGACGAAAACACAATCATTTTTTGCTTGTTGTAAATTTCAATTTGGTATGGTAAATGTTAGCAACACCTCTGAGGGATATGGTAACTAGTGTAACCGGGAGGTGAGGCCTTATTTAACACAGTAAATTCATCAGGCTTAAGCCATGTTTCGGTCAGGCAATTCACATCAAGATTATGATCGGTGATTAGTTAGTTGACTATAACTGCCTTGGAAGTGAGGGATCTAACATTGAGTAGCCCTATTTTGAGATGTGAGATATCACAATCTTTTTCAATAATGACAGGCATGGAGGAGGTCTTTATTCCATTTTTTTACATTTTAGTCATTTAGCAGACGCTCTTATCCATAGCAACTTACAGTAGTGAATGCATACATTTAATTTCATACATTTTCTTCTGTGCTGGCCCCCCGTGGGAATTGAACCCACAAGCATGGCGTTGCAAACACCATGCTCTACCAACTGAGCTACAGGGAAGATTGCTAAGGCGAACACCGTCATGTTTAATTTCGCCCAACCTAGATCGAGGCACAGACACGGTCTCAATGGGCATAGCTGAGCTGACTATACTGACTGTGCTAGTGGCAGACTCCAACTAAGCTGGCAGGCTGGCTAACAGCCTGCTGCCTGGCCTGCACCCTGTCTCATTGTGGAGCTAGAGGAGTTAGAGCCCTGTCTATGTTCATAGATAAGATGAGAGCACCCCTCTAGCTAGGATGGAGTCCGTCACTCCTCAGCAGGCCAGGCTTGGTCCTGTTTGTGGGTGAGTCCCAGAAAGAGGGCCATTTATCTACAATTCTATCTTTTGAGAGGGGCAGAAAACAGTTTTCAACCAGCGATTGTTGTGAGAGACTGCTGTAGAGCTCATCACTCCCCCCTAACTGGGAGGGGGCCAGGGACAATTATTCGATGCCGACACATCTTTCTAGCTGATTTACACGCTGAAGCTATGTTGCGCTTGGTAACCTCTGACTGTTTCATCCTAACATCGTTGGTGCTGACGTGGATAACAATATCCCTATACTTGTAACAACGTGCGCTGAGAGTTGGGAAGCAAGTTCAGGGAGTGAGTGTTTTAATAAATAAACGGAACATAATACAAAGAATGAAACTCAAACAGCACACAGACGAGAAACAGAAACAATGATGACTGGGGATGGAACCAAAGGGAGTGACATATATAAGGAAGGTAATCAGGGAAGTGATGGAGTCCCGGTGAGTCTGACGACATGCAGGTGCGTGTAACGATGGTGACAGGTGTGCACCATAATAAGCAGCCTGGTGACCTAGAGGCCGGAGAAGGAGCACACGTGACAATACTCTCTACACTCGCCAGTTTTAGCCTTAGCCAGCACCATCTTCAGATTAGCCTTAACGTCAGTAGCCCTGCCCCCTGGTAAACAGTGTATGATCACTGGAGGATTATTTTTAAGTCTAATTCTGCGGATAATGGAGTCGCCGATGACTAGGGTTTTCAATTTGTCAGAGCTAATGGTGGGAGGCTTCGGCGTCTCAGACTCTGTAACAGGTGGAGGAGAGACCAGAGAAAGCTCGGCCTCTGACTCCGACTCGTTGCTTAATGGGGAGAACCGGTTGAAAGTTTCTGTTGGCTGAATGAGAAACACCGGTTGAGCATTCCAACAGCATTTCCTTCCAGAAGCCATGAGAGGGACGTGTAGAAAATTGTACAGCTGCGGGGACTGTGCAAGGGGATTTATACTACTATCTGTACTTATTTATGGCACAGACGATTCATCCTTTTCTACACTTAAATTACCCTTGCCTAACGATTGCGTCTGAAGCTGGGCTTGTAGCACGGCTATCCTCACCATAAGGCGATCGTTTTCCTGTATATTATGAGTACAGCGACTGCAATTAGAAGGGATAATGTTAATGTTAATGTTACTACTTCAGCTGGTGGAGGTCCTGTAGAACCATGTCTAGATAAAGTTTAATGAAAAAAGTTTAAAGTAGAGCGAGGGGAAAAAATAAAAATATAAAATGGTAAGTAAAAAGTAAAAACCGTAAAGTTGGCAGGTAGCAAAGTAACGCTAGCAACAAAACATACAGCAGCACATAAACAAGTCCACAAGTTGAGACAGGTAATTACGTCAGATGAGATGCTACTGAGCCCACACTGCTACATTTACATTTACATTTACATTTACATTTAAGTCACTTAGCAGACGCTCTTATCCAGAGCGACTTACAAATTGGTGCATTCACCTTATGATATCCAGTGGAACAACCACTTTACAATAGTACATCTAAATCTTTTAGGGGGGGGGGGGGGGTTAGAAGGATTACTTTGTCCTATCCCAGGTATTCCTTAAAGAGGTGGGGTTTCAGGTGTCTCCGGAAGGTGGTGATTGACTCCGCTGTCCTGGCGTCGTGAGGGATCTTGTTCCACCATAGGGGTGCCAGAGCAGCAAACAGTTTTGACTGGGCTGAGCGGAAACTGTGCTTCCTCAGAGGTAGGGGGGCCAACAGGCCAGCGGTGGATGAGCGCAGTGCCCTCGTTTGGGTGTAGGGACTGATCAGAGCCTGAAGGTACGGAGGTGCCGTTCCCCTCACGGCTCCGTAGGCAAGCACCATGGTCTTGTAGCGGATGCGAGCTTCAACTGGAAGCCAGTGGAGAGAGCGGAGGAGCGGGGTGACGTGAGAGAACTTGGGAAGGTTGAACACCAGACGGGCTGCGGCGTTCTGGATGAGTTGTAGGGGCTTAATGGCACAGGCAGGGAGCCCAGCCAACAGTGAGTTGCAGTAATCCAGACGGGAGATGACAAGTGCCTGGATTAGGACCTGCGCCGCTTCCTGTGTGAGGCAGGGTCGTACTCTGCAAATGTTGTAGAGCATGAACCTACAGGATCGGGTCACCGCCTTGATGTTAGTGGAGAACGACAGGGTGTTGTCCAGGGTCACGCCAAGGTTCTTAGCACTCTGGGAGGAGTACACAATGGAGTTGTCAACCGTGATGGCGAGTCATGGAACGGGCAGTCCTTCCCCGGGAGGAAAAGCAGCTCCGTCTTGCCGGGGTTCAGCTTGAGGTGGTGATCCGTCATCCACACTGATATGTCTGCCAGACATGCAGAGATGCGATTCGCCACCTGGTTATCAGAAGGGGGAAAGGAGAAGATTAATTGAGTGTCGTCTGCATAGCAATGATAGGAGAGACCATGTGAGGATATGACAGAGCCAAGTGACTTGGTGTATAGCGAGAATAGGAGAGGGCCTAGAACTGAGCCCTGGGGGACACCAGTGGTGAGAGCACGTGGTGCGGAGACAGATTCTCGCCACGCCACCTGGTAGGAGCGACCTGTCAGGTAGGACGCAATCCAAGCGTGGGCCGCACCGGAGATGCCCAGCTCAGAGAGGGTGGAGAGGAGGATCTGGTGGTTCACAGTATCAAAGGCAGCAGATAGGTCTAGAAGGATGAGAGCAGAGGAGAGAGAGTTAGCTTTAGCAGTGCGGAGAGCCTCCGTGACACAGAGAAGAGCAGTCTCAGTTGAGTGACCAGTCTTAAAACCTGACTGATTTGGGTCAAGAAGGTCATTCTGAGAGAGATAGCAAGAGAGCTGGCCAAGGACGGCACGTTCAAGAGTTTTGGAGAGAAAAGAAAGAAGGGATACTGGTCTGTAGTTGTTGACATCGGAGGGATCGAGTGTAGGTTTTTTCAGAAGGGGTGCAACTCTCGCTCTCTTGAAGACGGAAGGGACGTAGCCAGCGGTCAAGGATGAGTTGATGAGCGAGGTGAGGTAAGGGAGAAGGTCTCCGGAAATGGTCTGGAGAAGAGAGGAGGGGATAGGGTCAACCGGGCAGGTTGTTGGGCGGCCGGCCGTCACAAGACGCGAGATTTCATCTGGAGAGAGGGGGGAGAAAGAGGTCAAAGCACAGGGTAGGGCAGTGTGAGCAGGACCAGCGGTGTCGTTTCACTTGACAAACGAGGATCGGATGTCGTTGACCTTCTTTTCAAAATGGTTGACGAAGTCATCTGCAGAGAGGGAGGAGGGGGGGGGGGGGGAGGGGGAGGAGGATTCAGGAGGGAGGAGAAGGTGGCAAAGAGCTTCCTAGGGTTAGAGGCAGATGCTTGGAATTTAGAGTGGTAGAAAGTGGCTTTAGCAGCAGAAACAGAAGAGGAAAATGTAGAGAGGAGGGAGTGAAAGGATGCCAGGTCCGCAGGGAGGCGAGTTTTCCTCCATTTCCGCTCGGCTGCCCGGAGCCCTGTTCTGTGAACTCGCAATGAGTCGTCGAGCCACGGAGCAGGAGGGGAGGACCGAGCCGGCCTGGAGGATAGGGGACATAGAGAGTCAAAGGATGCAGAAAAGGAGGAGAGGAGAGTTGAGGAGGCAGAATCAGGACATAGGTTGGAGAAGGTTTGAGCAGAGGGAAAAGATGATAGGATGGAAGAGGAGAGAGTAGCGGGAGAGAGAGAGCGAAGGTTGCGACGGCGCAATACCATCCGAGTAGGGGCAGAGTGAGAAGTGTTGGAGGAGAGCGAGAGGGAAAAGGATACAAGGTAGTGGTCGGAGACTTGGAGGGGAGTTGCAATGAGATTAGTGGAAGAACAGCATCTAGTAAAGATGAGGTCAAGCGTATTGCCTGCCTTGTGAGTAGGGGGGGAAGGTGAGAGGGTGAGGTCAAAAGAGGAGAGGAGTGGAAAGAAGGAGGCAGAGAGGAATGAGTCAAAGGTAGACGTGGGGAGGTTAAAGTCACCCAGAACTGTGAGAGGTGAGCCATCCTCAGGAAAGGAACTTATCAAGGCGTCAAGCTCATTGATGAACTCTCCAAGGGAACCTGGAGGGCGATAAATGATAAGGATGTTAAGCTTGAAAGGGCTGGTAACTGTGACAGCATGGAATTCAAAGGATGCGATAGACAGATGGGTCTGTCTGAGCCAAGCACTTCATGATTTCTGATAAGTTTTGATTACAATACTGGGTGGGGTGAATATATTTTATATGACACATGCTTTTTGTTAACTAGTAAACAGTAGCCTACCATGTGTTTAAATCATTTCAAACTTGTTAACAATTTCTGCTAGTTCGTTTTTGCTACTGTGGGTTTTAGCTTGCTTGAGCCTGCGTGTTTAATTTTTTTTTAATCTTACAAAGGAGTTGTTTAATCTAACTGCTTGACTATTTCTCTGTACATGGAATTGTATTTGTTGTTTTTTTATTCATTTTTTTCTAATCTTTACAGGAACATGTCACGGGCACTATCTGATGTGTGGAAACATTTCACTGCAGCTAATGTAGAAGGAAAAGCTGTGTACATTTGCAAATACTGTGCCAAATCATATGTGAAGAATGCAACAAAGATGCAGACTCATCTGGCCAAGTGCAAAAAGTTCCCTCAGCGCTCACAACAAGCGACCTCTGACAAAAGTCCCTCTACTTCTATTCGAGGTGAAAATGACGAATCAGACACCTTATCAATAGCGACAGCTCATGGTCCTCCTGGAATCAGAAGTTTTTTTGACTCAATGGAGGAACGTAGTCAGAGAAATGCTGATGAATATCTTGCAACTGTTTCACCTCTGATGCTCACAGGCATTGTGTATTGGAAGAGATTTCTGAATGTTCTTCGCCCAGCATACACCCCTCCAACCAGACATGCTTTATCTACTAATTTGCTGGATGCAGAGTTCAACAGAGTTCAAGTGAAGGTCAAGCAAATCATAGAGAAAGCAGACTATTGCAATCATCTCTGATGGGTGGTCGAATGTTCGTGGGCAATGAATAATTAGCTACATCATCTCCACCCCTCAACAAGTATTCTACAAGAGCACAGACACAAGGGACAACAGACACACTGGTCTCTACATTGCAGATGAGCTGAAGGCATTCAACAATGACCTTGGACCACAGAAGGTATTTGCACTGGTGACAGACAATGCTGCGAACATGAAGGCTGCTTGGTCTAAAGTGGAGGAGTTCTACCCTCACCTCACACCCATTGGCTGTGCTGCTCATGCATTGAATCTGCTCCTCAAGGACATCATGGCACTGAAAACAATGGATACACTCTACAAGAGAGCCAAGGAAATGGTTAGGTATGTGAAGTGTCTTCCCTGTGGCTCAGTTGGTAGAGCATGGTGTGTGCAACGCCAGGGTTGTGGGGTCGATTCCCACGTGGGGCCAGTACAAAAAAAATAAAAAAAATGAAATGTATGTAGTCACTCTGGATAAGAGCGTCTGCTAAATGACTAAAATGTAAATGTGTCATCAAGTTATCCCTTGTGTTGTCTTAAGGGTAAAAATGACCTGCCACTATGTTTAACAGCAGAGAAAACCCCTTAAATGATATTTTTTCAACTTGAAATTTGATGACTTTTCCTAGAGTGACCCCGACTTTAGAAAAAGTAAAACATTGCCTTTGTTCATATTTCCATGAAAGCTGTACCCTACCAGGGTACAAAGATTATTTTAGGGTCACACAGAAATTAAGATTATGAGTGCTACTGATTGAACTCAGACAAAACTAAAACCTTCTTGTGCATGTCCTTCCATGACCCCACACATGACTCAAGTTCACAGACAAAATAAAAACAATTTCAGACAAAATAAAAACAATTTCAGACAAAAACATTTATTGAAAGCATTGTTTATTAGTGGGGAATGCAGTCAGAAGGTATAAAGGTTCTGCAGATGACAGTCCCCCCAGTTCTCTCTTTGCTGAAGCCATGAGTGCACGTTTCAGTGCCCAACAGGTCGTGGATCAGATTTTTTCAGATGTCCAGGAGGAACAAGAGAACAATGATTTAGAAGAGGAGGAGGTATCTGAAGATGTAACGGTCGTCAAAACAAGAAAACGAACGAACGCACAGTATTACAGGCTAAACACAGCAGTGCAAAAACAACTTCCCACAAAACCCATTACAAAAACACCCCTCTATATAGGACCTTCAATCAGAGGCAACGAGGAACAGCTGCCTGCAATTGAAGGTCCATCCAATAACCCTAAACATAGAACTAAAAAGACTAGACCAGAACATAGAAATATACTAACATAGAACATAACCAAAAACCCCGGAACACTCTAAACAAACACCCCTCTACCTAAACACATAGCCCAACAACCCCGAAACACTCTAAACAAATACCCCCTGCCACGTCCTGACCAAACTATAATAACAAATAACCCCTTTACTGGTCAGGACGTGACAGTACCCCCCCCCCAAACGTGCAGACCCCGGATGCACCTCACACAAAAGATAAACACAAAAATAAACCCCCCAACAAAAGGGAGGGAAGGGAGGGTGGCTACCGTCATCAACGGTTCCCGTGCGACACCCCCCCTCCCCAATCCTCCTACTATGGAGGTGGCTCAGGCTCTGGCCTTAGTCCCCCACCTAACCTGTCCACCCCCGCTGAATACCTCAGGATGAAGCGCGTCGCTGTAGACCTCGGGCTGAAGCGCTTTGCTGTAGACCTCGGGCTGAAGCGCGTCGCTGTAGACCTCGGGCTGAAGCGCGTCTCTCGCTGCGCCGATTCCGGACTGTAGGGCGACTCTCGCTGCGTCGATTCCGGACTGTAGGGCGACTCTCGCTGCGTCGATTCCGGACTGTAGGGCAACTCTCGCTGCGTCGATTCCGGACTGTAGGGCGACTCTCGCTGCGCCGATTCCGGACTGTAGGGGGGCTCTGGGATCTCCGGACTGTAGGGCGACTCTCTCAGCTCTGGACTGTAGGCCGTCTCTCTCGGTTCCGAACTGTAGGCCGTCTCTCTTGGTCCCGGACTGTAGGCCGTCTTTCTCGGTCTCGGACTGTAGGCCGTCTCTCTCGGCTCTCGGACTATAGGCCGTCTCACTCGGTTCCGGACTGTAGGCCGTCTCTCTCGGTTCCGGACTGTGGGCCGTCTCTCTCGGTTCCGGACTGTGTGCCATCTCTCTCGGTTCCGGACTGTGGGCCGTCTCTCTCGGTTCCGGACTGTGGGCCGTCTCTCTCGGTTCCGGACTGTGGGCCGTCTCTCTCGGTTCCGGACTGTAGGCCATATTTCTATGGGGCACTGTCGCCGGAAGCTCTAGACGAGGCACTGTCGCCGGACGCTCTGGACGAGGCACTGTTGCCGGACACTCTAGACGAGGCACTGTCGCCGGACACTCTGGACGAGGCACTGTCACCGGACACTCTGGAAGGGGCACTGTTGCCAGACACTCTGGACGAGGACTGCGCACTGAAAGCCTGGTGTGTGGTGCTGGCTTTGGAAGTGCCAGACTGGAAACACGCACCTCAGGGCTAGTGCGAGGAGCAGGAGTAGGACGAGTTGGACTGGGCTGACGCACTGGAGGCCTAGTGCGTGGTGCTGGTAGTGGACGTACCAGACTGGAGACACGCACCCCAAGGCTAGTGCGAGGAGCAGGAACAGGACATCTTGGACTGGGCTGACGCACTGAAGGCCTGGTGCGTGGTGCTGGCTTTGGAGACGCCAGACTAGATACACGCACCTCAGGGCTAGTGCGAGGAGCGGGAACAGGATACACTGGGCCGTGAAGGCGCACTGGCGGTCTCGAGTGCAGTACTGGCACCACCCTTACTGGCTGGATGCCCGCTTCCCCCTGGCAAATGCGGGGCGCTGGCACTGCGCACACCGGCCTGTGAATGCTTGGCCTCGACGCCGTGCGCATCACCCCATAGCACGGGGCCTGACCAGTAACATGCTGCCTCCGGTAAGCACGGGGAGTTGGCTTGTGGCTTAACCCTCGCCCAGCCAAACTACCCGTGTGCCCCCCCCCAATTTTTTTTTTATTGGGGCTGCCTCTCAGGCTTCCATGTCAATCATGTTCCAATATAACAGTCCTGGTCCTCTCCAGCCTTCCTACATGGTCCCTCTCCAGCTAAAATCTCCTCCCAAGTCCACGACTCAAAATAACTCCTTTCTAGCTCCTTACCCCGCTGCTTGGTCCGTTGGTGGTGGGAAGTTCTGTAACGGTCGTCGTATATAGTGGACCAACGCACAGCGGGTTGAGTGCTCATTTTAAACTTTATTTGAGACACTAAACAACAAAACAAGAAAACGAACGCACAGTATTACAGGCTAAACACAGCAGTGCAAAAACAACTTCCCACAAAACCCATTACAAAAACACCCCTCTATATAGGACCTTCAATCAGAGGCAACGAGGAACAGCTGCCTGCAATTGAAGGTCCATCCAATAACCCTAAACATAGAACTAAAAAGGCTAGACCAGAACATAGAAATATACTAACATAGAACGTAACCAAAAACCCCGGAACACTCTAAACAAACACCCCTCTACCTAAACACATAGCCCAACAACCCCGAAACACTCTAAACAAATACCCCCTGCTACGTCCTGACCAAACTATAATAACAAATAACCCCTTTACTGGTCAGGACGTGACAGAAGAAGAAGATGCAGAAGAATACAACCCAGAGCATGATGCATCATCGTCAGACTGCTCTATCAAATATCAAGTCATAGACTTAATTATAATATAATAAACACAGAAATACGAGCCTTTGGTCACTAATATGGTCAAATCCGGAAACTAGCATTTCGAAAACAAAATGTTTATTTTTTCTGTGAAATACGGAACCGTTTCGCATTTTATCGAACGGGTGGCAACCCTAAGTCTAAATTGCAATGTAATCGGCCATAATCGCCATCCAAAAAGGCAGATTACCGATTGTCATGAAAACTTGAAATCGACCCTAATTAATCAGCCATGCCAATTACTCTGTTGACCTTTAGTGCAGACCGCACCACCCTCTGGAGAGCCTTGCAGTTGTGGGCGGTGCAATTGCCTTACCAGGCGGTGATACAGCCCGACAGGATGCTCTCAATTGTCTATCTGTAAAAGTTTGCCAGGGTTTTAGGTAACAAGCCAAATTTCTTCAGCCTCCTGAGTTTGAAGAGGTGCTGTTACGCCTTCTTCAACACACTGTCTGTGTGGGTGGACCATTTCAGTTTGTCCATGATGTGTACTCAGAGGAACTTAAAACTTTCCACCTTCTCCACTGCTGTCCTGTCGATGTGGATAGGGGGGGTGCTCCCTCTGCTGTTTCCTGAAGTCCACGATCATCTCCTTTGTTTTGTTGACGTTGAATGAGACGTTGTTTTCCTGACACCACACTCCAAAGGTTAACACATTTAAATATCTTAATCACGTCGGCCACGGAGAAGGAGAGGGGGCCCGCAGTCCTTGGTAGCGGGCCGTGTTGGTGGCACTGTATTATCCTCAAAGCGGGCAAAGAAGATGTTTAGGCTTCATGTTAGGCTTCATGTTAGGCTTCATGGTACAGGTTTAACCTGTCTTATCATGTTAGGATTCACAGTACAGGTTTAACCTGCATTGTGTGTGATGAATCAAAGTGACAGTTGTATACATCACTTAATTTGTTTGTTTTACCCAAAACAGAGACTTATGTTTTGTGTTCAAGTTAATTGAGGATGGTCATGGGTGTGATAGTGGCTGTAAACTACTATGGAATTACTGTACGGGTCTGGACTTTATTGATACCATGAGGTTGAACGTTGCCATGTAATAAGACCGTAAGTCCAATGAGACTTAAAATGGTCCAAACACACACACACAGTCGTGAAGACTGTGAATTGGGTCGATTTCAAGTTTTCATAACAATCGTAATAGGCCTTTTTGGATGCCGATTATGGCCGATTACATTGCAATTTAGACTTAGGGTTGCTACCCGTTCAATAAAATACGGAATGGTTCCGTATTTCACTGAAAGAATCAACGTTTTGTTTTCGAAATGATAGTTTCCGGATTTGACCATATTAATGACCAAAGGCTCGTATTTCCTCCCCCTCAGGAGGTTTAAAAAGTTTGGCATGGGCTTTCAAATCCTCAAAACGTTTTAAAGCTGTACCATTGAGAGCCTTTTGACTGCATCACTGACTGGTATGGCAATGGTGCTACAGAGGGGTGGTGTGGACAGCCCAGTACATCACTGGGGCCGAGCCCCCTGCCATCCAGGACATCTATATCAGGCGGTGTGGTAGGAAGGCCCAGAAAATTGTTAAAGACTCAAAACACCCAAGCCATAGATTATTTGGCAAATGCTACTGGTCCATCAAGTCTGGCACCAACAGGCTCTTGAACGGCTTCTATCCCCAAGAAATAAGACTGATAAATAGCTAACAAAATAGCTACACACACAATCTGAGTTAACCTTGTATCCACATCGACCTTTTTTTTTCTTCTCTATGCACACTCACAGGGCCCTACACACTCATACACACACTCACAGGGCCCTACACACTCATACACACACTCACTGGGCGCTACACACTCACACATACATATTCACAGGGCCCTATCCACTCATACACACACTCACAGGGCCCTACACATTCACACTCACTCCATCATCTGCTCACTCAAACATAACATGCACATACAGTGCCTTCATAATGTATTCAGACCTCGTGACTTTTTCCACATTTTGTTAAGTTACAGCCGTATTCAAAAATGGATTAAATGAAAAGCTCCCCAAGTACACAGTGGCCTCCATCATTCTTAAATGGAAGAAGTTTCGAACCACCAACACTCTTCCTAGAGCTGGCCGCCCGGCCAAACTGAGCAATTAGGGGAGAAGGGCCTTGGTCAGGGAGGTGACCAAGAACCCAAATGGTCACTCTGACAGAGCTCCAGAGTTCCTCTGTGGAGATGGGAGAACCTTCCAGAAGGACAACCATCTCTGTAGCACTCCACCAATCAGGCCTTTATGATAGAGTGGCCAGACGGAAGCCACTCCTCTGTAAAAGGCACATGACAGCCCACTTGGAGTTTGCCAAAAGGCACCGAAAGACTCTCTGACCATGAGAAATACAATTCTCTGGTCTGATGAAACCAAGATTGAACTCTGGCCTGAATAGATACAATTTGAATGCTTAGCAGTACAGGAAAACGGTCCAATTCACACACTTATCACGATAACGTCCCTGTTCCTCCCTACTGCCTCACATCTGGTGGAGTCACGAAACATAAATGCTTCCTTTGTAAATTATGTCTAAGCGTTGGAGTGTGCCCCTGCCTGTCAAAAAAAGTTATAAAAAAGGAAATTGTGCCATCTGGTTTGCTAAATATAAGGAATTTGATGTATAGCGTTTACTTTTACTTTGTACTTTTACTCAAGTATGAAAATTGAGAACTTTTTCCACCAATGTACTTAAGTACATTTAAAAATCGGATACTTTTAGACTTTTACTCAAGTAGTATTTTACTGGGTTACTTTCATTTTTACTTGAGTCATTTTAATTTAACATATCTTTACTTTTAGTCAAGTATGACAATTGAGTACTTTTTACACCTCTGCCTACGGTGAAGCATGGTGATGGCAGCATCATGCTGTGGGGATATTTTTCAGCAGCAGGGACTGGGAGACTAGTCAGGATCGAGGCAAAGAAGAACAAAGCAAAGTACAGAGAGATCCTTGATGAAAACCTGTTCCAGAGCACTCAGGACCTCAGACTGCGTCGAAGGTTCACCTTCCAACAGGACATCGACCCTAAGCACACAGCCAAGACAACGCAGGAGTGGCTTCAGGAGAAGTCTCTGAATGTCCTTGAGTGGCCCAGCCAGAGACAGAACCCAATCGAACATCTCTGGTGAGACCTGAAAATAGCTGTGCAGCATCGCTCCCTATCCAACCTGACAGAGCTTGAGAGGATCTGCAGAGAGAAAGGGAGAAACTCCCCAAATACAGGTGTGCCAAGCTTGTAGCGTTATACCCAAGAAGACTCGAGGCTGTAATCGCTGCAAAAGGTGCTTCAACAAAGTACTGAGTAAAGGGTCTGAATACTTATGTAAATGTGACATTTCAGTTTTTATTTTTAATACAGTTGCAAAATTGTCAAAAAACGGTTTTTGTTTTGTCATTATGGGGTATTGTGTGTAGATCGATGATAATTTTTTTTTATAACCTACATTTTAGAATAAGGCTGTAATGTAACAAAATGTGGAAAAAGTCAAGGGGTCTGAATACTTTCCGAATTCACCGTACATTTATACTGACTCGACACACACACGTACACCCACTCACATACAAGCTGCTGCTACTCTGTTTATCTTATACCCTGATGCCTTGTCACCTTACCCTTATACATGTCTACCCCATCACTCCAGTATCCCTGCACATTGTAAATATGGTATTGGAACTGACCCTGTATATAGTATGCTTTGTTACTTATTGTGTTCTTCATATTTCTGCTAATTTCTCATGTTTTTTATAGCATTACATTGTTATTGATTAGTGCATTGTTGGGTTTTGAGTTGTCAAGAAATGCATTTCACTGTACTGTGCATGTAACATAAAAACTTGAAACAGAAATGTTGAATCCTGGACTTCCTGACGGGCCGCCCCCAGGTGGTAAGGGTAGGTAACAACACATCCGCCACACTGATCCTCACCACAGGGGCCCCTCAGCGGTGCATGCTAAGCCCCCTCCTGTACTCCCTGTTCACACATGACTGCACGGCCAGGCATGACTCCAACACCATCATTAAGTTTGCAGATGACACAACAGTGGTAGGCCTGATCACCGACAATGATGAGACAGCCTATTGGGAGGAGGTCAGAAACCTGGCCATGTGGTGCCAGGACAACAACCACTCCCTCAACGCGATCAAGACAAAGGAGATGATTGTGGACCACAGGAAAAAGAGGGCTGAGCACGCCCCCATTCTCATCGACAGGGCTGCAGTGGAGAAGGTTGAGAGCTTCAAGTTCCTTGGTGTCCACATCACCAACAAACTATCATGCTCCAAGCACACCAAGACAGTCGTGAAGAGGGCACAACAAAGCCTATTCCCCCACAGGAGACTGAAAAGATTTGGCATGAGTCCTCAGATCCTCAAAAGGTTCTATAACTGCACCATCGAGAGCATCCTGACTGGTTGCATCACTGCCTGGTATGGCAACTGCTCGGCTTCCGACCGCAAGGTACTACAGAGGGTAGTGCGAACGGCCCAGTACATCACTGGGGCCAAGCTCCCTGCCATCCAGGACCTCTATACCAGGCGGTGTAAGAGGAAGGCCCTAAAAATTGTCAAAGACTCCAGCCACCCTAGTCATAGACTGTTCTCTCTGCTACCGCATGGCAAGCGGTACCAGAGCACCAAGAGAGCACCAAGTTTAGTTCCAAGAGGCTTCTAAACAGCTTCTACCCCCCAAGCCATAAGAACTCTATTCGCATTGTTATTATCTATGCATAGTCACTTTAATAACTCTACCCACATGTACATACTACCTCAACTAACCGGTGCCCCCGCACATTGACTCTGTACCGGTACCCATTTACATTACATTACATTTACGTCATTTAGCAGACGCTCTTATCCAGAGCGACTTACAAACCCCCCTGTATATAGTCTTGCTATTTTTATTTTACTGCTGCTCTTTATTTACTTGTTATTTGTATTTCTTATCCATATTTTTTTAATATTTTTTTTAAACTGCATTGTTGGTTAGGGGCTCGTAAGTAAGCATTTCACTGTACCTGTTGTATTCGGCGCTTGTGACTAATAACATTTGATTTGATTAGGTCAGTTATTTAAATAACATGAAATTATCATAGCCACATCCCCATAAGTTATGTTCTTTTCGATCACACAATGGTTTTGTAAATGCGTTTTGTATTGTATCATACATTCAACTAAAAGTTGTGTCCGATTGACATGACATTAACAATGACAAGACAAAATTATATTGATTATTATTATGGCTGATTACTTTAAACAGTAGAAATATTCCTCCATGACCACTAGAGGTCATCTTGTTCACAGTGATAAAGATTTGAAAAGAGACATGAAAAATACAGAGATATAGGAAATACTGGAATTAAAACTGCATTAGAGTAAGAGACCCGCAACCTCTCAAGCCTCGTTTATTCCTGGTTCTAACATGCATCCTTTGTCCTGATCTTGTTCACATTCTGATTGTGCCCACATTTGTAGAGAGGTGTAGATGATTAAAAGACACATTGTGATCTGATTGTGATCAGATCTTTCTGATCACCTCCGGAGGTAGTCAAGGCACTCATTGTCTCCGGATCCCTTGCAAGTGTAGACGGATCTGAATAGTGAAACCATTTAAATCATCATTATCCAACCTTCTAAATGTGGCACCATTGATTTATGGAATCAATATGTGACTTAAAATAAATAAATATTTTTTTTTGTTGAAAGACTAGCTGTCAAATGACTATTTTAACCACTTTTTAACCACTTAAAAAAAATCTAACATAAGTTGAAACTTCAAAGAAGTGAACTGTCCCTTAAATCAATTGTTTCAGAGACATGACATGTATTCATCCTTGGAGCGGGGGCTGATACAAGAGAGAGCCAAAACCTCACATGATCTGGATATTTAAGTATTATGGCTGTTGATACTACTTCTGCCAATGATTTAGCCAAATCGATTACACTAATTTTATGAGAATATTATTCAAAACATGGCAAAAGTCAAGAAGGACCTCGTCTGTCATCTAGTGGATCTTATTTAGTTTAGTTTAAGGACAGCTGTTCTGTAGCCATAACTATGAGCATAATCATGTCATTTATTTCTTATTGTTCAGAAAATAAAATCGTTTTGATGGATGAGAATTCTAAGATTTCCGTATTAACTAATCTCATTGGTGTCTGTGAAAGTACTTTTCAGTAGAATTTTATCTAACATTACCATGATAACATCCCCATTTATTTATCAAAAATGTTTCAGATTAAATATCCTTGGAATGTTCTCTTAACATTCACTAAAATGTTGTGCACAACATCTGTAACAACCACCACAGAACATTCCCCAGAAGTGTGTATGTTTGTATAAAACATTTGCCTGATGTTGCAAAAACGTTCCTATAAGAACATTTAATCTCTTCTTTAAAGTTTCCCAGAATGTTTCATGAGGTTGTGGGAACAGTCTGGTGGGGACGTCACAAAAGATATGTTCCCAAAACCCCAAAACTGTCCAGTTTCTTTAAGGGTGCAAATAAAATTCATTTGATGTTACAAGAACATTCCCAGAACACATTTCATCTGTTCTTTAATGGTTTTCAGAATGTTTCATTAGGCTGTTGAAATATGGTGGGGACATGACAAGAGAGGTTCTCAAAAGACCAGTTGTGCTGTCCAGTTGTGCTGACATTCAGATAATGCTTGTATCAGGGTGCACAAAACATTCCTTTGATGTTGCAAGAATGTTGACAGTTACGCTTTTCTGTGTTATTTAAAGGTTCCCAGAACTTGTAATTATGTTGTGGGAACAGTGTGGGTACATTACAAACAAAATATGTTCAGTTCTGATAACTTTCATGCAATGTTTAAGTAAGGTTGCACAGGACATTCCCACTAATGTTGTAAGAATAAAATGAATCAGTTTTTATGACGTTCATAGTGTATTTGTTTTAGGTTTAACATAATATTCCATTGATGTTCACACAATATACATTTACCTTTCAAGAACATAAAACAATGAAATATTTACCTTTACCTAACATTCTCAGCAATGAAATACACTATGTTGCTCACCAGATTTTATAGCAATTCACATTTGAAGACTTGTCTAGACTATGTGAATTTTACACTATTTCAGCTATAGTACATTTAATCATACAAACATCATTCATTTTTTAAAAGTGCATCTGTGGACAATCTGCACATGTAGGGTTTGAACCTGAAATGTTTGGTTCCCAAGCCAGGTCTTTTATCCTCTGCGCCACCACAGAAGCTCTTTTGCACTGTATTTTTTCAGTATATAGCCATGGCAGTATGGTCACTTAGGAATTCCATGCTTCCTTTTTAGCCTTCTTTCACATAACTAACCCAGGGAAATACTGTTAACTGGGTTATTCACCATCACTCCACCCATCCTCTTTATATGCTGCTGATCTAGGATCATTTTTGCTTTTCAGATCATGAAAAATAAGCCGGGGGGACCATATCAAGTGTTTCAAAGTAAGAATGATATAAGATGCGTTCTTTAAAGTTGAACAGTTTTATTTTTTACAGTTAGTCTAAATTCTGCATTTCTGACTGGATTTCTAAATGTGGATGAAATAAAGACATCTTTTCTTTAGGTAGAGCATATCTGAGCCTCAATTTCACTTATTTTTTCCAAATAGACATGGATACAGAGTATTTGGGATTGAACCTGCCATCTTCAGAACTGTAGCCAGATAATGAACCCTCTTTAAAATCAGGGACTAGCTGTGTTCAACAGAAAACATCCAACCAATGTTCCCAACAGCCTTTTCCCACAAGCTAATGAAACATTCTGGGAACCTTTAAAGAACCGATTAAATGTGTTCTAGGAACGTTGTTGCAACATCAGGCCAAAGTTTTATACAAACATTCTATAATCATCACCACAACTGGACAATTTTTGTGTTATGAGAACATTTGCCACAACTTAATGAATGTTCTGGGAACCTTCACAGAACCAATTTTGGTTTGCTGGGTGTATCTAGTGCTAGATTATTTCTGCCTGGGGCCTCAGAAACAAAAGAGGTGTGATCAATCACACATGTTCCGAGCTGAGCTTTTCTCACAGTAACGTTGTTGGTTTAAACATTCCCATAATATTCCACGTGTATTGTGTCACACACAAGCTGTCATCAGACATTTTCACAGCAACCCGCTACTGTTAGTGTTCACATCTGTCAACACATTATTCATTAATTTTAGCAGTGGTTTGCATTGTAAAAAGGCTAAATCCCAGTTGAGTTCTCAGTGTTTCTCAGTGATTCGCAATGTGTTAGACATGCTCAATATGCTGTATGCAGTACACTATATAACCACCACTGAAGTAAAGGGCACAATCTCAACAAGAAATATTGACACGGCTCACGACATGTAAGGAAGTGGTCTCATAGATGAAGTCAGTCCTTGTACCATATTTATTTGTTGTCAAGTTATTTTTAGTAACGCGACTAGAAATGGATGTGTTGTTGTTTTAGGTGTGTCTGAATGCATTGCACATGGCTATTTTTACAGTATGTTGTTGCTGCAATTCTTTTTCCATAAACAGCTACCTTTGTGAATCCTGGCTGACCAAATGAACTCAATGAGCAAAGAAGAGCAAACTTGACTTGACAAGTTGGGATACTGCAGTGGGGAATAGTGAAGGCCTTCAGAGGCCTTCAGAGGCCTTCGTTTTAATTTCTATTTAATCTTTATAATAATTTTTATGATCTTCTGATTTCATTGCTTCAGTACTGAAGATTAAAAAAATATGCAGTCAGGATTTTTCTTTGGTAGTCTCTGGGTAGAAAAATCTAGCTAACTCAGCCAGCCTTTAGCTAGACGTTCAGAAGCTGGACAGAAGGCTAATGCCATTCAACTGTATTAGAGCAGTTGCTTACAATGGGTGGAACCGTAAAAAAAAGTGAAGGCCTAAACATGTCACTACATGCACTACATACATGCAACAGCAAATAATCAGTGGCGCGAGCAGTAGTTTTCCCATGCTAACGCTAGTAAAGTTGGCTAGCTTGTGTTGTATTAGGGTGACAACGGCGATGGCAGCAGCTCTTATTAACTTCAAGGTGGATGTTGTTGCTAATTTGTTAGCATCACCCTTTATAAGATTCACTTTTAAACTTCTTTCAAACTTTGCTTACAAATGATCATCATCTGGTTGGTGGCACTGTTTTTTGTTGCAGCTCGCTTTCTGTTAGCTAATGACGGTGAAACATTGTTGCATTTAAACTTCAGATCACCAGTTAGTGTGATGAACGTGATAAAATATACAGTGCCTTCGGAAAGTATTCAGACCCCTTGACTTTTTCCACATTTTGTTACTTTACAGCCTTATTCTAAAATTGATTAAATTGTTTTTTTCCCCTCATCAATCTACACATAATACCCTGTAATGACAAAGCAAAAATTGGTTTTTATAAGTGTTTGCTAATTTATATAGTAAAATTTCACATTTACATAAGTATTCAGACCCTTAACTCAGTACTTTGTTGAAGAACCTTTGGCACTGACGTGATCTTCCTGTCCAGGTTTGGCGCCCCCCTCGGGTTCGTCCCATGGGGGAGATCTTCGTGGGCTATACTCAGCCTTGTCTCAGGGTAGTAAGTTGGTGGTTGAAATGCATTCCGGGAGACTACCTCATGAAGCTGGTTGAGAGAATGCCAGGAGTGTGCAAAGCTGTCATCAAGGCAAAGGGTGGCTATTGGAAGAATCACTTTTTTGGTGACAACATGATTCCATATGTGTTATTTCATAGTTTTGATGTCTTCACTATTATTCTACAATGTAGAAAATAGTAAAAAAATTAAGAAAAACCCTTGAATGAGTAGGTGTTCTGGGTGATTGACATCTACAAATGAATACATACCATACGAAACGTAACATATCACACTAAATGGAGTGTCCCGGATTTACATACCAAATAATACGAAATTATTATTATTGTTTTTAAATTCACCTTTATTTAACCAGGTAGGCAAGTTGAGAACAAGTTCTCATTTACAATTGCGACCTGGCCAAGATAAAGCAAAGCAGTTCGACACATACAACAACACAGAGTTACACATGGAGTAAAACAAACATACAGTCAATAATACAGTAGAAAAATAAGTCTATATACAATGTGAGCAAATGAGGTGAGATAAGGTAGGTAAAGGCAAAAAAGGCCATGGTGGCAAAGTAAATACAATACTATTTTGTAAATGACATCGCCGAAGTCGAGGATCGGTAGGATGGTCAGTTTTACGAGGGTATGTTTGGCAGCATGAGTGAAGGATGCTTTGTTGTAAAATAGGAAGCCAATTCTAGATTTAACTTTGGATTGGAGATGTTTGATGTGAGTCTGGAAGGAGAGCTTACAGTCTAACCAGACACCTAGGTATTTGTAGTTGTCCACATATTCTAAGTAAGAACCGTCCAGAGTAGTGATGCTGGATGGGCGGGCAGGTGCGGGCAGCGATCGGTTGAAGAGCATGAATTTAGTTTTACTTGTATTTAAGAGCAATTGGAGGCCACGGAAGGAGAGTTGTATGACATTGAAGCTCGTCTGGAGGGTAGTTAACACAGTGTCCAAAGAAGGGCCAGAAGTATACAGAATGGTGTCGTCTGCGTAGAGGTGGATCAGAGACTCACCAGCAGCAAGAGCGACATCATTGATGTATACAGAGAAAAGAGTCGGCCCAAGAATTGAACCCTGTGGCACCCCCATAGAGACTACCAGAGGTCCGGAAAACAGGCCATCCGATTTGACGCATTGAACTCTATCAGAGAAGTAGTTGGTGAACCAGGCGAGGCAATCATTTGAGAAACCAAGGCTATTGAGTCTGCCGATGAGGGTGTGGTGATTGACAGAGTCGAAAGCCTTGGCCAGGTCAATGAATACGGCAGCACAGTATTGTTTCTTATCGATGGCGGTTACGATATTGTTTAGGACCTTGAGCGTGGCTGAGGTGCACCCATGACCAGCTCTAAAACCAGATTGCATTGCGGAGAAGGTGCGGTGGGATTCGAAATGGTCGGAAATGTGTTTGTTGACTTGGCTTTCGAAGACCTTAGAAAGGCAGGGAAGGATAGATATAGGTCTGTAACAGTTTGGGTCACCCTCCTTTGAAGAGGGGATGACAGCAGCTGCTTTCCAATCTTTGGGAATCTCAGACGACATGAAAGAGAGTTTGAACCGGCTAGTAATAGGGGTTGCAACAATTTCGGCAGATAATTTTAGAAAGAAAGGGTCCAGATTGTCTAGCCCGGCTGATTTGTAGGGGTCCAGAATTTGCAGCTCTTTCAGAACATCAGCTGACTGGATTTGGGAGAAGGAGAAATGGGGAAGGCTTGGGCGAGTAGCTGTGGGGGGTGCAGTGCTGTTGACCGCGGTAGGGGTAGCCAGGTGGAAAGCATGGCCAGCCGTAGAAAAATGCTTATTGAAATTCTTAATTATAGTGGATTTATCGGAGGTGACAGAGTTTCCTATCCTCAGTGCAGTGGGCAGCTGGGAGGAGGTGTTCTTATTCTCCATGGACTTTACAGTGTCCAAGAACTCTTTTGAGTTTGTGTTGCAGGAAGCAAATTTCTGCTTGAAAAAGCTAGCCTTGGCTTTTCTAACTGCCTGTGTATATTGGTTTCTAACTTCCCTGAAAAGTTGCATATCACGGGGGCTGTTCGATGCTAATGCAGAATGCCACAGGATGTTTTTGTGTTGGTTAAGGGCAGTCAGGTCTGGAGAGAACCAAGGGATATATCGGTTCCTGGTTCTAAATTTCTTGAATGGGGCATGCTTATTTAAGATGGTGAGGAAGGCATTTAAAAAAAATAACCAGGCATCCTCTACTGACGGGATGAGGTCAATATCCTTCCAGGATACCCGGGCCAGGTCGATTACCCTGGGATAGGATAAAGTAATCCTTTTAACCCCCCCCCCTTAAAAGATTTAGATGCACTATTGTAAAGTGGTTGTTCCACTGGATATTATAAGGTGAATGCACCAATTTGTAAGTCGCTCTGGATAAGAGCGTCTGCTAAATGACTTAAATGATTAGAAAGGCTTGCTCGCTGAAATGTTTCAGGGAGCGTTTGACCGCTGACCCATTACGGATGCAGGCAATGAGTCAGTGATCGCTGAGATCTTGGTTGAAATCAGCAGAAATGCTCTGAGACCAGGTTGCAGCGGTTAATTCGTAATGTCATCAACAACAACAAAAAACATTCCTCCTCCTTCACTAGAGCTGGAATGGTCCGACTATAGACGATATAGCCTAATGACAGGCGCATTAAGTGATGCTATGTTTTCTATAGTTTACATTTTTTGTTTTGTTTGATACAACATACAGTGGGGGAAAAAAGTATTTGATCCCCTGCTGATTTTGTACGTTTGCCCACTTACAAAGAAATGATCAGTCTATAATTTTAATAGTAGATTTATTTGAACAGTGAGAGACAGAATAACAACAAAACAATCCAGAAAAACGCATGTCAAAAATGTTATAAAATGATTAGCATTTTAATGAGGGGAATAAGTATTTGACCCCTCTGCAAAACATGACTTAGTACTTGGTGGCAAAACCCTTGTTGGCAATCACAGAGGTCAAACATTTCTTGTAGTTGGCCACCAGGTTTGCACACATCTCAGGAGGGATTTTGTCCCACTCCTCTTTCCAGATCTTCTCCAAGTCATTAAGGTTTCGAGGCTGACGTTTGGCAACTCCAACCTTCTATGGGATTAAGGTCTGGAGACTGGCTAGGCCACTCCAGGACCTTAATGTGCTTCTTCTTGAGCCACTCCTTTGTTGCCTTGGCCGTGTGTTTTGGGTCATTTTCATGCTGGAATACCCATCCACGACCCATTTTCAATGCCCTGGCTGAGGGAAGGATGTTCTCACCCAAGATTTGACGGTACATGGCCCCGTCCTTTGATGCGGTGAAGTTGTCCTGTCCCCTTAGCAGAAAAACACCCCCAAAGCATAATGTTTCCACCTCCGTGTTTGACGGTGGAGATGGTGTTCTTGGGGTCATTCCTCCTCCTCCAAACACGGCGAGTTGAGTTGATGTCAAAGAGCTCCATTTTGGTCTCATCTGACCACAACACTTTCACCAGTTGTCCTCTGAGTCATTCAGATGTTCATTGGAAAACTTCAGACGGGCATGTATATGTATTCTTGAGCAGGGGGACCTTGCGGGCGCTGCAGGATTTCAGTCCTTCACGGCGTAGTGTGTTACCAATTGTTTTCTTGGTGACAATGGTCCCAGCTGCCTTGAGATCATTGACAAGATCCTCCCGTGTAGTTCTGGGCTGATTCCTCACCGTTCTCATGATCATTGCAACCACGAGGTGAGATCTTGCATGGAGCCCCAGGCCGAGGGATATTGACAGTTCTTTTGTGTTTCTTCCATTTGCGAATAATCGCACCAAATGTTGTCACCTTCTCACCAAGCTGCTTTGCGATGGTCTAGTATCCCATTCCAGCCTTGTGTAGGTCTACAATCTTGTCCCTGACATCCTTGGAGAGCTCTTTGGTCTTGGTCATGGTGGAGAGTTTGGAATCTGATTGATTGATTGCTTCTGTGGACAGGTGTCTTTTTTACAGGTAACAAGCTGCGGTTTGGAGCACTCCCTTTAAGAGTGTGCTCCTAATCTCAGCTCGTTACCTGTATAAAAGACACCTGGGAGCCAGAAATCTTTCTGATTGAGAGGGGGTCAAATACTTATTTCCCTCATTAAAATGCAAATCAATTTATAACATTTCTGACATGCGTTTTCTGGATATTTTTGTTGTTATTCTGTCTCTCACTGTTTAAATAAACCTACCATTAAAATTATAGACTGATCCTTTCTTTGTCAGTGGGCAAACGTACAAAATCAGCAGGGGATCAAATACTTTTTCCCCCCACTGTATTGGAAGATTTTTGGTCCCTCTGAACATCTACTCACTGTTGCCACTGGGTTGCCATACATGTTGTTTGTCCATTTTTGAAAGAGACTGAAGTTCTACCAAACCTGTTTTTGTATGCACCGTGTAACATAACCTGGTCCAGGTTGAGGTTGCGCCATCCTGGTACTCAAGAAAGACCATGCTGGATTATCAGAACAGGGTTGAAGGTGTATTCCATTTTGAATCCAGTCTATACAGGAAAATGAATTTCATTTCACGTACTGACATTCCCTGAATTTATCAAGTCAAGACACATCAAATCTCAAGGTCAACCTTACACTGCCATGGCTAACAGAATATTAGCAGAAAATTCATAGTTTACACAGATTGTCATTAACAGGCCAGAAATGAATATTTCCACCCGTGTTGCTACTCAGACAGTGCCGGATGAGACAGACAGCCAGTGTTGTCTTCCTACCTTCCTAGCTAATAATCCTGTCACTGCAGCTGTCAAGGTGGGTGGATGTGTCCCAGTAGTCTACAGAAGTTTCATATTTAGCAGACAGACAGACAGACAGGATCTGTGTCCCAAATGGCATCCTATTCCCTATGTAATGCACTACTTTTGACCAGGCTCAAAATAGGGAATAGGATGCCATTTGGGACAAAGTCTGGGAGAGAGTGTAGTGCCTCATCCTACTGACGTCATCAGGTGACCTTCTGGTCAGGACACTGTCCTTATCGGAGTGTTTGGTTGTTCCGGAGTGTCTCTGACAGCCCTATGAGATTTTCACACATCCACCTGGAATGCCTGGAATCTAGGTGCCATTTCCTCCAATAGCAAAACATCTTGGCTGCCAGAGACTATCCCTCCATGTTGGAGAGTTGGAGAGCTCTCTGTGTCTACATAGTTGAACTCTCTTAGCACATCTGGACCACAGCTGGGATTAAAGATAGACAAAGCATCTTGTTGCACATGAAAGGACTGAGAACATTTGAGCTTTTATATATTAGTTACTTGAAAAGTATTTCTTTGTGTTTTCTGACAGTAGTCTGCAAATTTCAGACAATATACTTTAGCATGATGTTCCAAATATGCACCTGTAGCATTTTCTTACGGGTTTCCAAGAGGTCAGCACGCAAATATTTTCATGGACACACCTGTAAAGTACAGTGCATTAAGAACTTAAAATAGTGTCTGTCTGGCTGGTGAGCATTACATTATCCAAACTATTCACCTCCGACCTCCTCATCCCAGGTTTCCTAACCATGCAGTTGAAAACCATGTGCAGTCTTTGACCTCCACCTTTCCTGCTGGTGTCTACTTAGTAAACCTTTTAGCCTGGTGGAACATGAAGAGAGGCTTCATGCAATGCATTGTAGTAATGATGTACAGTGCATTCGGAAAGCATTCAGACCCCTTGACTTCTTTCACATTTTGTTACGTTACAACCTTATTCTAAAATATATATATATACACACACACACACACAGTGGGGTGAACAAGTATTTGATAACCTGCAAAATCGGCAGTGTTTCCTACTTACAAAGCATGTAGAGGTCTGTAATTTTTATCATAGGGACACTTCAACTGTGAGAGACGGAATCTAAAACATAAATCCAGAAAATCACATTGTATGATTTTTAAGTAATTAACTTGCATTTTATTGCATGACATAAGTATTTGATACATCAGAAAAGCAGAACTTAATATTTGTTACAGAAACCTTTGTTTGCAAATTACAGAGATCATACGTTTCCTGTAGTTCTTGACCAGGTTTGCACACACTGTAGCAGGGATTTTGGCCCACTCCTCCATACAGACCGTCTCCAGATCCTTCAGGTTTCGGGGCTGTCGCTGGGCAATACGGACTTTCAGCTCCCTCCAAAGATGTTCTATTGGGTTCAGGTCTCGAGACTGGCTAGGCCACTCCAAGACCTTGAGATGCTTCTTACGGAGCCCCTCCTTAGTTGCCCTGGCTGTGTGTTTCGGGTCATTGTCATGCTGGAAGACCCAGCCACGACCCATCTTCAATGCTCTTACTGAGGGAAGGAGGTTGTTGGCCAAGATCTCACAATACATGACCCCATCCATCCTCCCCTCAATACGGTGCAGTCGTCCTGTCCGCTTTGCAGAAAAGCATCCCCAAAGAATGATGTTTCCACCTCCATGCTTCACGGTTGGGATGGTGTTCTTGGGGGTTGTACTCATCCTTCTTCTTCCTCCAAACACGGTGAGTGGAGTTTAAACCAAAAAGCTCTATTTTTGTCTCATCAGACCACATGACCTTCTCCCATTCCTCCTCTGGATCATCCAGATGGTCATTGGCAAACTTCAGACGGGCCAGGACATGCGCTGGCTTGAGCAGGGGGACCTTGCGTGCGCTGCAGGATTTTAATCCATGACGGCGTAGTGTGTTACTAATGGTTTTCTTTGAGACTGTGGTCCCAGCTCTCTTCAGGTCATTGACCAGGTCCTGCCATGTAGTTCTGGGCTGATCCCTCACCTTCCTCATGATCATTGATGCCCCACGAGGTGAGATCTTGCATGGAGCCCCAGACCAAGGGTGATTGACCGTCATCTTGAACTTCTTCCATTTTCTAATAATTGCGCCAACAGTTGTTGCCTTCTCACCAAGCTGCTTGCCTATTGTCCTGTAGCCCATCCCAGCCTTGTGCAGGTCTACAATTTTATCCCTGATGTCCTTACACAGCTCTCTGGTCTTGGCCATTGTGGAGAGGTTGGAGTCTGTTTGATTGAGTGTGTGGACAGGTGTCTTTTATACAGGTAACGAGTTCAAACAGGTGCAGTTAATACAGGTAATGAGTGGAGAACAGGAGGGCTTCTTAAAGAAAAACTAACAGGTCTGTGAGAGCCGGAATTCTTACTGGTTGGTAGGTGATCCTTCCCTGTGGCTCAGTTGTTAGAGTATGGTCTTTGCAATGCCAGCATGGTGTGTGCAACGCCAGGGTTGTGGGTTCGATTCCCACGGGGGGCCAGTACAAAAACAAATGCATGAAATGGGATGAAATGGATGCATTCACTACTGTAAGTCGCTCTGGATAAAAGCGTCTGCTAAATGACTATAATGTAAAATGTGATCAAATACTTATGTCATGCAATAAAATGCAAATTAATTACTTAAAAATCATACAATGTGATTTTCTGGATTTTTGTTTTAGATTCCGTCTCTCACAGTTGAAATGTACCTATGATAACAAATTACAGACCTCTACATGCTTTGTAAGTAGGAAAACCTGCAAAATCGCCAGTGTATCAAATACTTGTTCTCCCCACTGTATATATTATACCCTGCTCAAAAAAATAAAGGGAACACTAAAACAACACATCCTAGATCTGAATCAATGAAATAATCTTATTAAATACTGCTCAAAAAAATAAAGGGAACACTTAAACAACACATTGTAACTCCAAGTCAATCACACTTCTGTGAAATCAAACTGTCCACTTAGGAAGCAACACTGATTGACAATAAATTTCACATGCTGTTGTGCAAATGGAATAGACAACAGGTGGAAATTATAGGCAATTAGCAAGACACCCCCAATAAAGGAGTGGTTCTGCAGGTGGGGACCACAGACCACTTCTCAGTTCCTATGCTTCCTGGCTGATGTTTTGGTCACTTTTGATTGCTGGCGGTGCTTTCACTCTAGTGGTAGCATGAGACGGAGTCTACAACCCACACAAGTGGCTCAGGTAGTGCAGCTCATCCAGGATGGCACATCAATGCGAGCTGTGGCAAGAAGGTTTGCTGTGTCTGTCAGAGCATGGAGGCGCTACCAGGAGACAGGCCAGTACATCAGGAGACGTGGAGGAGGCCGTAGGAGGGCAACAACCCAGCAGCAGGACCGCTACCTCCGCCTTTGTGCAAGGAGGAGCAGGAGGAGCACTCAGGGCCCTGCAAAATGACCTCCAGCAGGCCACAAATGTGCATGTGTCTGCTCAAACGGTCAGAAACAGACTCCATGAGGGTGGTATGAGGGCCCGACGTCCACAGGTGGGGGTTGTGCTTACAGCCCAACACCGTGCAGGACGTTTGGCATTTGCCAGAGAACACCAAGATTGGCAAATTCGCCACTGGCGCCCTGTGCTCTTCACAGATAAAGCAGGTTCACACTGAGCACATGTGACAGATGTGACAGAGTCTGGAGACGCCGTGGAGAACGTTCTGCTGCCTGCAACATCCTCCAGCATGACCGGTTTGGCGGTGGGTCAGTCATGGTGTGGGGTGGCATTTCTTTGGGGGGCCGCACAGCCCTCCATGTGCTCGCCAGAGGTAGCTGACTGCCATTAGGTACCGAGATGAGATCCTCAGACCCCTTGTGAGACCATATGCTGGTGCGGTTGGCCCTGGGTTCCTACTAATGCAAGACAATGCTTTACCTCATGTGGCTGGAGTGTGTCAGCAGTTCCTGCAAGAGGAAGGCATTGATGCTATGGACTGGCCCGCCCGTTCCCCAGACCTGAATCCAATTGAGCACATCTGGGACATCATGTCTCGCTCCATCCACCAACGCCACGTTGCACCACAGACTGTCCAGGAGTTGGCGGATGCTTTAGTCCAGGTCTGGGAGGAGATCCCTCAGGAGACCATCCGCCACCTCATCAGGAGCATGCCCAGGCATTGTAGGGATGTCATACAGGCACGTGGAGGCCACACACACTACTGAGCCTCATTTTGACTTGTTTTAAGGACATTACATCAAAGTTGGATCAGCCTGTAGTGTGGTTTTCCACTTTAATTTTGAGTGTGACTCCAAATCCAGACCTCCATGGGTTGATAAATTGGATTTCCATTGATTATTTTTGTGTGATTTTGTTGTCAGCACATTAAACTATGTAAAGAAGAAAGTATTTAATAAGATTATTTATTTAATTCAGATCTAGGATGTGTTGTTTAAGTGTTCCCTTTATTTTTTTGAGCAGTATACTTTTTTCTTTACATAGTTGAATGTGCTGACAACAAAATAACACAAACATAATTAATGGAAATCCAATTTATCAACCCATGGAGGTCTGGATTTGGAGTCACACTCAAAATTAAAGTGGAAAACCACACTACAGGCTGATCCAACTTTGATGTAATGGGGTCTGAATACGTTCCGAATGCACTGTATAATACACAGTCTTAGTCGACAGTGATTTAGCCTTAATCATTTGGTAATGTTTCAGAGCTGATACTTCTCAGTTAAGAAAGAACACATTGTTTCAATGTTGATGTTGGATGAATTTACTGTAAACCTTAGGAGAAAAACATCTTTCACGTCATTCATTGTGCTTTATTCTTACAGACTGAGTGAGGATTGTGGAAGAGCTATGGCTCTATATTCAGCCTGTGAGTTTTACTTTGAGTTTAGAAGTTGGCAGTAAGACTGCGATGTTGGGCATCGTCTCTGCCATAAATTTTACTGGAATAATGAGTCAATGTAAATCACAACATCAATCTATCTTTGGATTTTGGACACATACTGTAGCTAAACCATTTATTTTACAAACCTAACTTGCGAAGTTGGATCACTCTAGCTATTTCTAAACTCATATTACCACACACACACACACACACACACACACACACACACACACACACACACACACACACACACACACACACACACACACACACACACACACACACACACACACACACACACACACACACACACACACACACACACACCTCTGAGCTGTCAGAGGTGATGCGTCTTCCTGGTTTTGAAGATACAATAATATCTGGCAGTCTTGACAGTTTTATTATGGCACTGCTCGGATGCCTGACGCTGTTGGTTTAGAGGCGCCACTGTGCCAAAACCTCAGACACCAATTACACGGTGCACTTGGCGCTATGTATGTATGTATGTGTTCGTGTGTGTGTGTGTGTGTGTGTGTGTGTGTGTGTGTGTGTGTGTGTGTGTGCGTGCGTGCGTGCGTGCTTGCGTGTGTCAGATACTGCCCCAGGGGGAGAAGGTGGGTGTATTATTTGTGACTGTTGCTGGCCACAGCTTGTTGACTTTCAGTCACATTCAGATCACTCAGAGCACACTAACTGAGTGTCACCCAAACCAGCAGCATCGTGCCCAAAGGGTGCCACCTCAGATTTGTCCTGTAATTTGTATGTGTATACTACTAGTCACTTAGCAATTTTATGAAGTTGGCTTTAGCTTGCCCAGGTAGGTTCCCAATCTCCCAACCTCACAACTAGCTACCAAGAAGCCATTTCAGGCTATCAATCAAGTTAGAGTAGCTAGCTTGTCTAACTATCTTAGCTGCCTTCTGGCTAGGTTGATAGATTTTTAGAAAAGCAAACAATAACTAAATGTACTGAATAATACTCACATTCATTTTAATATTTTACCCAGATTTTAGCAGAGTTGCAGAGAAGGATGTTTTCTTTAAAAAAGTAATACCAGTCCGGAGGATACAGATAGTTCAAGAGGTATGCTTTTTTTTTTTTTGTACATATATTTATGCATAATTTGATTATGTCTCTAGATTGACCCTCTCTGGACCCCCCCCCCCCAGGTATCCTCACATACTTTGTGCCCCCTCAGATTTTGAAGGTGCATGACGCCCCTGACCCAAACCCACTAACCATACAACTGGCAGACCTGAACTCTCTCGGTTAGCTGAGGAGAGGAATATGAGGGGTGAGTTGATAGATTAAATGATGGCTTCCGAAACACTCTTTTTCATTGTGAGGACAGACAAAACGTCAACATTGTAAGTTACAGTGCTGTTATGTTGGACCATTATTTAATATTTGAAGCCACTTTTAGATTTTCATTAATATTGGATAGACATTTTCCTTTAACATCTGTTAGCCATTCTTGCTCCATAGTGACAGATTTGGTATAGTAGGCTCCATTTCTTTTTAGTTTTCAACACTTTGATCATTGCTTTCTTTTCTACATTAATAGGACCCATAATATTTTCATGGCTTTGCCCTACGGTCCATGTGTGTTTAAATCAACATGGAATCAAATAGAGTTCCTGCACATACCATTACATAGCTAAACAGTATCCCTTTCAAACTGAATGGGGTCATTGTATTTAGCCCTGAGGGACTTCTCCAACTGTGCCATCTCCCATCAGTTACAGTAATACTGTTGTTCTGATTAAAGAAGCAATAAAACTGGCCTTCTTTAGACCAGCTGAGTATCTGGAGCATCAGCATTTGTGGGTTCGATTACAGGCTCAAAATAGCCAGAAACAAAGTACTTTCTTCTGAAACTTGTCAGTCTATTCTTGTTCCGAGAAATGAAGGCTATTCCATGTGAGAAATTGTGTACTACTCCCTTCACAGAACAGCGCAAAATGGCTCTAACCAGGAAAGAAAGAGGAGTGGGAGGCCCCAGTGCACAACTGAGCAAGAGGACAAGTACATTAGAGTGTCTAGTTTGAGAAACAGACGCCTCACAAGTCCTCAACTGGCAGCTTCATTAAATAGTACAGGCAAACACCAGTCTCAACGTCAACAGTGAAGAGGCGACTCCGGGATGCTGGCCTTCTAGGCAGAGTTACAAAGAAAAAGCCATAGACTGGCCAATAAAAATAAAAGATTAAGATGGGCAAAAGAACACAGACACTGGACAGAGGAAGATTGTAAAAAAGTGTTATGGACAGACAAATCTAAGTTTGAGGTGTTCGGATCACAGCGAAGAACATTCTTGAGACGCAGAAAAAATTTCAAGATGCTGGAAGAGTGCTTGACACCATCTGTCAAGCATGGTGGAGGCAATGTGATGGTCTGGTGGTGCTTTGGTGGTGGTAAAGTAGGAGATTTGTACAGGGTAAAAGGGATCTTGAAGAAGGAAGGCTATCACTCCATTTTGCAATGCCATGCCATACCCTGTGGATGGTGCTTAATTGTTGCCAATTTCCTCCTACAACAGGACAATGACCCAAAGCACAGCTCCAAACTATGCTATAACTATTTAGGGAAGAAGCAATCAGCTGGTATTCTGTCTATAATGGAGTGGCCAGTCAACCTTATTGAGCTGTTGTGGGAGCAGCTTGACCGTATGGTACATAAGAAGTGCCCATCAAACCAATTCAACTTGTGGGAGGTGCTTCAGGAAGCATGGGGTGAAATCTCTTCAGATTACCTCAACAAATTGACAACTAGAATGCCAAAGGTCTGCAGAGCTGTAATTGCTGCGAATGGAGGAAGTTTGAAGGACACAATTTTTATGTATAACCTTGTCAAAGTCTTGACTATATTTCCTACTATTTTTGAAACTAATTTCATGTATGTTTTCATGTAAAACAAGGACATTTATTAGTGACCCCAAACTTTTGAACGGTAGTGTACATTGAAATTCAGAGAGCGATTCAGACTGGATTTCTTCCAAAATATCATTGATGATCTGATGCTCTGTTTGTCATTGATTGTTTTGCTCCTTTGGATAAATAAAGCAATCATTTTTTCTTATTACTTTAATTAATGCTTTCAGTAGGACAAATAATGACATTACATTTATATTTATAATAAACTTGAACTTGATCTTTGTAATATCTTTGCTCTACTTGTATGTTTGAACAAGCATGGTATGAAGTATGCATACTCTATTGCATAACAAAACAATATTGCCTCAGGTTACTGTAGGCCCATTGTCTTCTGCACTGAAGCAAGGTCTCCTCCAAATGTCCAATGTACACTGTGATATGCGTCCCAAATGGGACCTTATTCCCTATGAAGTGCACTACTTTTGACCAGGGACCATTGCACTCTGGTCGAACGTAGTGCACTAAATATAGAAAAGGGTGCCATTTGAGACGCAGACAATGTCTCCTCCAAATGTCCAGTGTACACTGTGGGTTACAGCAGGGCTATTGCCTTGCCTATTAGCTTGGGGTCATTGCAAATCCTGTATTTCGTGGACAGTGTGAAAATAAAATAAAAAGATGTTTAAAACAAAGTTTAGAGCAAACTGGAGTTCACATTTGGTCTGCTGTAACTGGCTAACCATATGACTCCCACCTGTGTTGGACATGCATAATTTCATCTGTCTCATTCTATTTTCAAACAATCTGTCTTTTCTTTTCCCTTCACTGCCCTGTCCCAGCCTTCTTTCTCCATGTGAACTGTTATCAAGAATTCTCATAGTTGAATGGAATGTTGGACCAAGGCATTTAAACGGCATAATGATGCCCAAGTAATACTCAACGTATTGTTCTTTATTAGATCCATTTCTTAACCAAAAATGTTTAAATGGTATGTAACGGTTATGGTAGGCCTATTTAATTCATACATTAAGTGAATGGTCCAGACTTTTGCAGAATTCTTCACCCACCCCAAGAAGATATTTCTATCTCTCCAGTCATACTGTTATGTTGACCGTTATAGTAACAGCCTCTTATTTAGACTAGATGTTAGCCTTCTCTGCTGCTTTGCTGTGGTTGCTGGGCAGTGCTACTCTTCACTACAGAATATCTGCATCCCAAATGCACTCAATATAGAGCACTACTTTCGACCATAGCCCTACTATGGGTTTGGTCAAAAGTAGTGCACTATATAGTGAATAGGGTGTCATTTCAGACACAGATTTGTTTCCTCATGGTTCCTCAAGAGTGGAACCTCTCTGTCTCTTTCACAATGGGACTAGTCATGGACTTTCAAGTTCAGACCCATGTCAGCCATATTGCTCCAGCACCATGGCAACCACAGGACAGATGAGGTTGGCATTATAAGAGGTGACTTAGATATCAATGAATTCGTTTCGGTTGCATCTAAAGTTTTGAAATGAAGAAATAATTAACAACTACCTGTTTTAATGTTATTTTCTAGGTTTGACTGTCACTATAAACAGCTGTTTATATATACAGTACCAATCAAAAGTTTGAACACACCTATTCATGTAAGGGTTTTTCTTTATTTTTACTATTTTCTACATTGTAGAATAATAGTGAAGACATCAAAACTATGAAATAACACATATGGAATCATGTAGTAACCAAAAAATGGTTAATTGTTTGATTCTTCAAAATAGCCACCCTTCGCCTTGATGACAGCTTTGCACACTCCTGCACTTCTCTCAACCACCTTCACCTGGAATGCTTTTCCAATAATTTTGAAGGAGTTCCCACATATGCTGAGTACTTGTTGGCTGTCTTTTCCTTCCCTCTTCGGTCCAACTCACCCCAAACCATCTCAGTTGAGTTGAGGTCGGGTGATTGTGGAAGCCAGCTCATCTGATGCAGCACTCCATCACTCTCCTTCTTGGTTAAATAGCCCTTACACAGCTTGGAGGTGTGTTGAGTCATTGTCTTGTTCAATCAGATGGGATGGCGAATTGCTGCAGAATGCTGTGGTAGCCATGCTGGTTAAGTGTGCCTTGAATTCTAAATAAATCACAGACAGTGTCACCTGCAAAGCACCCCCACACCATCACACACCCTCCTCCATGCTTCAAGGTGGGAACCACACATGCGGAGATCATCTGTTCACCTACATTGCATCTCACAAAGACATTGCAGTTGGAAACAAATATCTTACATTTGGACTCATTAGACAACGGACAGATTACCACCGGTTTAATGCCCATTGTTTGTGCTTCTTGGCCCAAGCAAGTCTCTTCTTCTTATTGGTGTCTTTTAGTAGTGGTTTCTTTGTCGCTATTCGACCATGAAGGTCTGATTCATGCAGTCTCCTCTGAACAATTGATTTTGAGATGTGTCTGTTACTTGAACTTTGTGAAGCATTTATTTGGGCTGCAATCTGAGGTGCAGTTAACTCTAATGAACTTATCCTCTGCAGCAGAGGTAACTCTGGGTCTTCCTTTCCTGTGGTGGTCCTCATGAGAGCCTGATTCATCACTTCTCTTGATGGTTTTTGTGTCTGCACTTGAAGAAACTTTGAAAGTTCTTGATATTTTCCGGATTGACTGAGTTTCATGTCTTAAATTAATGATGGACTGTCGTTTCTCTTTGCTTATTTGAGCTGTTCTCGCCATAATATAGACTTGGTCTTTTACCAAATAGGGCTATCTTCTGTATACCACCCCTAACTCGTCACAACACAACTGATTATACTTTTGTAACACTTTTTTTGGTTACTACATGACTCCATATGTGTTATTTCATAGTTTTGATGTCTTCACTATTATTCTACAATGTAGAAAATAGTAAAAATAAAGAAAAACCCTTGAATGAATAGGTGTTCTAAAACGTTTGACTGGTACTGTATATAATATATATATATATATATATACTATGAATTAGCACATTTTCATCTTCCTTATGTTTTGAGATTGTGGTTTCGCTTTTCCTTTCCTAAACATATATATATATATTGATCGTTTATAAATATATATATATATATATATATAATATATATATATATATATTATATATATATATATATATATATATATGTCACAAAAAGAGCCATGTTGAATAGACCAAACTGCAGCGGGAATATGGATGCTCAAATTTTAATTAAAAAAAAAGGAGTAAAGCATCCACTGGAAAAACAATACACACGACAGGAACAGTCTTACAGGCATACAAAAACGCAGTGCAAGAACAACTACCCACAACCCCAAAGAAAAACACACACGCCTATATAGGACTCCCAATCAAAGGCAACTCAACACACCTGCCTTCAATTGGAAGTCCCAATCACCAACACAAACATTCACACACACCAAAACTGCCACGTCCTGACCCCAAAACTAATATAATAGCTCCATCTGCTGGTCCCCCCCCCCCCCCCCCAAGGTGCAGACCCCGGAATGCACCTACCAACAGAAAACACCAACAACAAAAAAATCCCCAACAAAAACCCACTAAACAATAACCCCTAAACAATAAGGGAGGGAAGGGAGGGTGGCTGCCGTCAACGACGGCACTGTGCTACACCCTCCCTCCCCAACCCACCTATCCTGGAGGTGGCTCAGGTGCAGGACGTGGACCTCGCTCCACCTTCGGCGTCGCCCACTTCGGTGGCGCCGCTAGCTGCGCCGGGCAGACGGGCCACTCGGGCTGACCCTGGCAGACGGACCACTCGGGCTGGGCCGGAGGACAGGAGGGCCACTCGGGCTGGGCCGGAGGACAGGAGGGCCACTCGGGCTGGGCCGGAGGACAGGAGGGCCACTCGGGCTCGGCCGGAGGACAGGCGGGCCACTCGGGCAGCTCCTGACTAGCGGGCAGCTCTGGCGGCTCCTGACTGGCGGGCGGCTCTGGCGGCTCCTGACTGGCGGGCAGCTCAGGCGACTCTCGACTGGCGGGCAGCTCAGGCGACTCTCGACTGGCGGGCAGCTCAGGCGACTCTCGACTGGCGGGCAGCTCAGGCGACTCTCGACTGGCGGGTAGCTCAGGCGACTCTCGACTGGCGGGCAGCTCAGGCGACTCTCGACTGGCGGGCAGCTCAGGCGACTCTCGACTGGCGGGCAGCTCAGGTGACTCTTGACTGGCGAGGCTGGGCTGACGCACTAGACGCCTGATGCGTGGGGTGTGTGTTTATCTGACCGCGGTCCGCGAGTTGAGTACTGTATAATAGACTACTATGAATTAGCACATTTTCATCTTCCTTATGTTTTGAGATAGTGGTTTCGCTTTTCCTTTCCATAACATATATATGACATATATATGTGTGTGTATATATATATATATATATATATATATATATATATATATATATATATATATATATATATATATATGTGTTATGGAAAGGAAAAGCGAAACCACTATCTCAAAACATAAGGAAGATGAAAATGTGCTAATTCATAGTAGTCTATTATCCAGTACTCAACTCGCGGACCGCGGTCAGATAAACACACATAGGACATGGAAACATTTGTAGAATTGCAGGAAATTAGCTTTAAAACAACAACAAAAATGTATTTTTCTCCCCTCAACTTCTGTTAAGCTGTGTAAACTTAGCAGCACACCAACAGACTGGGGGGAGGGAGGGAGGGAGGGAGGGAGGGAGGGAGGGAGGGAGGGAGGGAGGGAGGGAGGGAGGGAGGGAGGGAGGGAGGGAGGGAGGGAGGGAAAAAAGAAGGGGAGAAAGGGCTGGAAGTGTAAATGGATGACAGGGAGAAGGAGGAATGTGAAACATTTCTGATCTCGCTCCAGTGACTGTTTACACGGCGGTCAGCTCTGTGACATCACAGCAGAGACTTTATAAATGTCAGCCATGCAAAGGAATGAGTAGTTAGCCAACAGCAAGCAGCACTGGTAGCTAGCTAGCACCACTACCAACAACTTCAGCACTTAGAGGTCAGACAGACAGACACAACAGAGCAGTCCAATCAACCTACAGTCATTTCAATGGAAATTTCAAGACAACTCAGTGACAATGTGATAGCCTTGGCTTTACTGCTCTGTATGGGTGCACTGCAGGTGAGGCCACACTGGTTTTCTGCTTTTCTCGTTGTGTGTATGGGGAGGTGAACTGTACCTGTATCTTACACCTGTTTCTCAGGATGTGGACTGTCTGTGGAGATCAATGTGACTACATTCCATTGATTGTATCCATTCATTCCATGGAAATATCTATCACAAGCTTCCAGGTGGCTGTGTTTGAAGATTAAATTAAATCTGTTTTGATAAAACTGATTGTTTGTTTTTATGTTAGTGTTGTTTTTATTTGTAACTTACTCTATAGCCAATTTGTAATATTTGTAACTTTCTCTGTAGCCAATTTGTAATATTTGTAAATTACTCTAGATCAAATTTGTAATATTTGTAACTTTCTCTATATCCAATTTGTAATATTTGTACAATAAGCTGTTCATTGCATGATGTACCAGTATTGTACACTGCATATTCCAATTCTAGAAATGGGAAAAAAAAAAGAAAAAAAATGTTTCTACACTTTGATCATCATGAATAATAATGATGTATAAAAGAATATTGTGAATGTTTGATGTTAAATTGTATAGTTGCCATAGAGAATAGTTTGAGATGACAAATTATGTTTAAAACAATGACATTGCTCTGTCAGTGAATAATTGAGACCAGTATGTCCAAAGACTGCCTGCTGTGAGTTGGCTCCATTATCTGCCTGTAATTGAAAACAGGAGTATTTTGACTAGACTGTGTTGGACATAGTGTACTAGATAGTGTACTTTGACTAGACAGTGTTGGACATAGTAGACACATTACTTCTACCAAATACACATGCTTACAGTTGGTCAAAGAAAGGATGGTTTATTTCAGAACATAACTGCAGCATTGTTTTAATTATGATGATGTTGATGACGATTATGATGATGGCGACAATGAAGATATTGTTGATACTTATGATGGTGATAATAATGATGAAGATGATTACGATGACGATGATGACGGAGATAATGATGACGACTATGACGACAACAACAACAACAACAACTGACCAACAATTGGCCTCCTACTCCTCTTGCTCTAATCTCAGCCTGCTCTAACCTCTAACCTTTGCCCCCATGTTACACTAGGTGTGGTGTCAGCTATGCCCGGGACCATGCCAGTGCCCCAGCCCCGTGCCCCTGTGCCCAGCTGGAGTCCCTCTGGTCCTGGACGGCTGCCAGTGCTGCCAGGTGTGTGCCCGGCAGCAGGGTGAGGCCTGCAGTGATCTGTACATGTGTGACAGCCAGCGAGGACTGCAGTGTGACTACAGCACTAGCTTCTCCGGCAACCCAGGAGAGTGTTCCAGTGAGTACCAATTGTTTATTGACTTTCAGTCATAAACAAACACAACAGTGCCACCCTTCCTAACAGTAAACAAGCAGCCTCTGCCCAAGCCAAATCCAGGCCTGAAAGATTCAGAGTCAGTTTAGACCAGGTGTGGTTTGCCTTTGCAGTCTGTGTCTGTGTGGGAGGGACAAACAGACAACTCTTTTCTAACACTAAACAAACAACTTCTGCCCATGACAATTAGCAAATAAAGGGAGAGGGTTTGAAGCTGCACTCTGTTTGACTGTCTGTATGTAAGAGAGGGACAAACACACACTCTTTTTAGGGCATTTACTCAGCCAGCTAGCCAGCCGCAAAGCGGAGGGGCTTTAGTTTGCCTGTATTTCAAAACACCTCAACCTCTATTTTCAGTGGTGGTGTTGACACACTTCCCATTGAGAATGATAGATTGCAGAGACAACACACATGGATTGCAAAACAGACTTCTCAGTCTCCCCAGGCCTGAGCTGTGTCCCAAATGACAACCTATTCGCTACATGGTGCACTACTTTTGACCAGAGCAGTGCACTTAATAGGGAATAGGGTGCCATTTGGGCCACAGTCTGGTTTCCCATAACATCACATAACAACCCACAGGCTTGGCAGTAGACATGAGCCTCTTGTGTCCTTACCTCGCTCTTTCATAAGCTCTGTCACTCTCTCTCTCTCTCTCCCTCTCCCTCTCCCTCTCTCTCTCTCTCTCTCTCTCTCTCTCTCTCTCTCTCTCTCTCTCTCTCTCTCTCTCTCTCTCTCTCTCTCTCTCTCTCTGTGAGGTCCTCCTATGTCTCCTCGCCGGCGGGGCTGCCGGGTGGGTTGGTGGGGGGGAGCGTCCGGGTGGGCCTGGGTCCTCTGTCCTGCCACATCTCGGGGTCATCTGGAAATCCTTTCAAATACTTGATCTGTGCTTCATTGAGCTTGCCTGGCTTGATGGAGCAATGAAATAGTCCCAGAAATACAAACTCTGCCCATCTGGACTCCAGGCAGGCTAGAACAAATGCTCAAACTATTTGATAGATTTCAAATAGATTTGAACCCAGCTCTGTTCTGTTCATACCCGTCCAGGTCAGAAGGAGTTGGGCTGTGAGATGAATGGGGTTTCTTACCTGGATGGCCAGGTGTTCCAGCCCTCCTGTGCCACCCAGTGCCGCTGCCTGGGGGGAGGTGTGACCTGCGTGCCCCTGTGCCCTGAGGACATCCGTCTGCCCAGCCCAGACTGCCCACACCCCCAGCGGGTACAGCTGCCTGGGAAGTGCTGCAAGGAGTGGGTGTGTGAGAACACGGACAATACTATCCTTCAGGATGCCATCACAGGTAACATCAAGCTTGGATAACAGTCATACACTAGTCTGGTCCAAGATCTGTTTGTGCTGTATAGCCCACTACTATGGTGGTTGTCATTGACAATACAATACAAACAGATCTGGCACCAGGCTTTTCATCCTCTGTTCTGACGTAGGTTTCTGCTACATCTTTAAACTGGACCATATTTAAAAGCCACTGTGTATTCCAAAGGTTATTTTTTGGTTTTAGACAAGCTACTTGACATACATAAGGAAATGTTCACACAATTGGATACCACAATGACAAATGTTATTTTGTTGATCAAGCTGTAGGACAATATTAACTTCCCACAAGTTAACTTCCGATGACGCTGTCCCCACAGTGACTGTACGCACATACCCCAACCAGAAGCCATAGATTACAGGCAACATCCACACTGAGCTAAAGGGTAGAGATGCTGCTTTTAGGGAGCGGGACTCTAACCCGGAAGCTTGTAAGAAATCCCGCTATGCCCTCTGACGAAACATCAAACAGGCAAAGCGTCAATACAGGACTAATATAGAATCGTACTACACCAGCACCGACGCTCGTTGGATGTGGCAGGGCTTGCAAACTATTACAGACTACAAAGGGAAGCACAGCCTCAAGCTGACCAGTGACACAAGCCTACCAGACAAGCTAAATTACTTCTATGCTCGCTTCGAGGCAAGCAACACCGAAGCATGCATGAGAGCATCAGCTGTTCCGGATGACTGTGTGATCACGCTCTCCGTAGCCAATATGAGTAAGACCTTTAAACAGGTCAACATTCACAAGGCCGCAGGGCCAGATGGATTACCAGGATGTGTACTCCAAGCATGCGCAGACCAACTGGCAAGGTCTTCACTGACATTTTCAACCTGTCCCTGACTGAGTCTGTAATACCAACATGTTTCAAGCAGACCACCATAGTCCCTGTGCCCAAGAACATAAGGTACTGTAACCTGCCTAAATGACTACCGACCCGTACAAGTCACGTCTGTAGTCATGAAGTGCTTTGAAAGGCTGGTCATGGCTCACATCAACACCATTATCCCAGAAACCCTAGACCCACTCCAATTTGCATACCGCCCCAACAGATCCACAGATGATACAATCTCTATTGCACTCCACACTGCCCTTTCCCACCTGGACAAAAGGAACACCTATGTGAGAATGCTATTCATTGACTACAGCTCAGGGTTCAACACAATCGTGCCCTCAAAGCTCATCACAAGGCTATGGACCCTTGGACTAAACACCTCCCTCTGCAACTGGATCCTGGACTTCCTGACGGGCCGCCCCCAGGTGGTAAGGGTAGGTAACAACACATCTGCCACGCTCATCCTCAACACGGGGCCCCTCAGGGGTGCATGCTCAGTCCCCTCCTGTACTCCCTGTTCACTCCTGACTGCATGGCCAGGCACGACTCCAACACCATCATTAAGTTTGCCAATGACACAACAGTGGTAGGGCTGATCACTGACAATGATGAGACAGCCTATAGGGAGGAGGTCAGAGACCTGGCTATGTGGTGCCAGGATAACAACCTCTCCCTCAACGTGATCAAGACAAAGGAGATGATTGTGGACCACAGGAAAAGGAGGACCGAGCACAACTCCATTCTCATCGATGGGGCTGTAGTGGAGCAGGTTGAGAGCTTCAAGTTCCTTGGTGTCATCACCAACAAACTATCATGGTCCAAACACACCAAGACAGTCGTGAAGAGGGCACAACAAAGCCTATTCCCCCTCAGGAGACTGAAAAGATTTGGCATGAGTCCTCAGATCCTCAAAAAGTTTTACAGCTGCACCATCGAGAGCATCCTGACTGGTTGCATCACTGCCTGGTATGGCAACTGCTCGGCCTCCGACCGCAAGGCACTACAGAGGGAAGTGCGTATGGCCCAGTACATCACTGGGGCAAAGCTTCCTGTCAGAGAAAGGCCCTAAAAATGTCAAAAACTCCAGACACCCTAGTCATAGACTATTCTCTCTGCTTCCGCATGGCAGCGGTACCAGAGCGCCAAGTCTAGGACCAAGAGGCTTCTAAACAGCTTCTACCCCCAAGCCATAAGACTCCTGAACAGCTAATCAAATGGCTACCCAGACGATTTGCATTGTCCCCCCTCTTTTATGCTGCTGCTACTCTCTGTTTATTATCTATGCATGTCACATTAACTCTACCTACATGTACATATTACCTCAATTACCTGGACTAACCTATGCCCCCGCACATTGACTCTGTACTGGTACCCCCTCTACTGTATACAGCCTCGCTACTTTAATCATTTTTGAAATTATATATTTTTTTTTACTTATCTATTTTTTTCTTAAAACTGCGTTGTTGGTTACGGGCTTGTAAGTAAGCATTTCACTGTAAGGTCTACACCTGTTGTATTCAGCGCTTGTGACAAATACAATTTGATTTGATTTGAGCTATGTCACTGACATTCACTCTCTGAGGTCTTTTATTGACGGATGTTTAGCATTTAATTGGGGTGAGTTTGGCCAAATGAAAAGACACAATGTCCAAATATAACCACAGCATTTCAATGGAAAAGTCTTTCCAGATGAAGATTCACATTATTGTTAAAATAATAAGTCCTCTTCCAGTGGACCATGTTTCCCATATGCATCCCATATGGCACCCTATTCCCTATGTAGTGCACTACTTTTGACCAAACTGATATGGTTCTGGTCACAGCGGACCAAAAACACAGCTGGTTATTATGACTCACAGATCCAACCAGAGTTAGGGATCTCCGTAGATCACACTGCTTTTCTGTGATACAAAAAGACAAAAAGTTCCTGTCCAATTTGAGGCCAATTGAGTCATTAAGAGACATTATGACATCTGAAACACACTGATACATTTTTTTCAAATAAAACTGGGAATTCATGTCAGATTAGTTTTTTGTCTCTGATTGAGTTGTTAACAGCAGGATGTCGTGACAAGTCACTCATTCCTCATTGTCCTGTTTGTGTGCCTGCTCGAAGCGCACCGCTGTTATTCCCCATACTTATTCTTCTTTTTAAGACAGCTGAAGCAAGCAATCAAGTCTTCTTGAGGAAATTCATGATTCAGTCACATTTCTCTCCTGGTCTCCTCTCTCCAGCCTCCAGATCAGACAGGTTGTGGCCAGGCATGTCTGGTCCCCAGCAAAACCCAGCCTTTAACTGTATAGACCAGAGTACAGAGTGGAGTGTCTGCTCCCGGACTTGTGATGCCGGGGTCTCCACTCGGGTCTCCAACAAGAACCCAGCCTGCCGGCTCGAGATGCAGAGCCGTCTTTGTAAGGTCTGGCCCTGTCAGGTACTCCAGCCACACAGAAGCCACATGGTGAGCCCATACCTGCCCATATAACCTCTCGTAATTCACTCCCCAACTGGCCTACCTCACGTGTCATAGGTTATGTCAACAGGGATATTAGGTTATGGCAATAGAGATATAAGGTATGTCAACAGGGATGTTAGGTTATGTCAACAGGGATATTAGGTTAGTCAACAGGGATATTAGGTTAGTCAACAGGGATATTAGATTATGGCAACAGGGATATTGGGTTATGTCAACAGAGATATTATGTTATGGCAACAGGGATATTAGGTTATGTCAACAGGGATATTGGGTTATGTCAACAGGGATATTAAGTTATGTCAACAGGGATATTAGCTTATGGCAACAGGGATATTAGGTTATGTCAACAGGGATATTAGGTTATGTCAACAGGGATGTTAGCTTATGGCAACAGGGATATTAGGTTATGTCAACAGGGATATTAGGTTATGTCAACAGGGATATTAGCTTATGGCAACAGGGATATTAGGTTATGTCAACAGGGATATTAGGTTATGTCAACAGGGATGTTAGCTTATGGCAACAGGGATATTAGGTTATGTCAACAGGGATATTAGGTTATGTCAACAGGGATATTAGCTTATGGCAACAGGGATATTGGGTTATGTCAACAGGGATATTAGGTTATGTCAACAGAGATATTATGTTATGGCAACAGGGATATTAGGTTATGTCAACAGGGATATTAGGTTATGTCAACAGGGATATTAGGTTATGTCAACAGGGATATTAGGTATGTCAACAGGGATATTAGGTTATGTCAACAGGGATATTAGGTTATGTCAACAGGGATATTAGGTATGTCAACAGGGATATTAGGTTATGTCAACTGGGGTATTAGGTTATGTCAACAGGGATATTAGGTTATGTCAATGGGGGTATTAGGTTATGTCAACAGGGATATTAGGTTATGTCAACAGGGATATTAGGTTATGTCAATGGGGGTATTAGGTTATGTCAACAGGGATATTAGGTTATGTCAATGGGGGTATTAGGTATGTCAACAGAGATATTAGATAAGATCAACAGGACCCATGCCATGCATATATGCCTCATATATGTGCTAAAATGTGTGCTCCTGTCACCTCGACTCTAATGAAATGTGTGCAGTCCTTTATTAAATGGCCGTACTGTATGGTCTGGAGTATGCTTGTGTTGGAAATGCATATGCTATGTATACAACATTGTACAAAAAATGATGTATTATGGTGTTATATTTTTTCTTCAGTAAGTGCATTTGTGTTCATTCCTAATTTAATAAAACATACATGCAACTCTATTCTCAGCAGCCATGAGCTCATCTAGTAGGCTAACATTGGTGATCTGTGTGTGTTTTTTCAGTCGGGCCAGCGCTGCGAGCCGAGCTACAGGTCAGTGGTGCCAGTGAGACTGGTGCACCAGGGCTGCTACAGCACACGAGTCTACCGGCCCCGGTACTGTGGCCAGTGTACCGACGCCCGTTGCTGCACCCCCTACCGGACCAGCACGGCCACCGTGGCATTCCGGTGCCCCACAGGCAGGCTCCTACACCGGGCAGTCATGATGATCCAGTCCTGTGTCTGTCACTACAACTGCCCCTACTCAGCTTCAGGCCCCAATGCAGCTGTACCCTACTCAGCTTCAGGCCCCTATGCAGCTGTACCCTACTCAGCTTCAGGCCCCAATGCAGCTGTACCCTACACAGGCCCTTCACGCTCATACAGGAGCCCTGCCATTTGGGGCTAGACTTGCATTTCGATTCAATCCTCTAGCCCCCCTTGAGAACCTAGGGCGTCCACCGTGGCTCTCCACCTCAATATTTTCCGCATAGGGCTTTTGCCCAGGAGATCTCCACTTTACTACTTACTGTAAGTTATTGTAGAGATCTAGAGCCCTATCCTACCCCCCTTCATGCACTGACACTCCCATACTGAGACATGGGAGCAACACTTATTCTGTGTCCCAATGTCCATACTGGTACACTACTTGCCAAATACATTGCTGAATACATGCCAATTACATTTCTTCCTTCTAAGTGGTATACAAGTATGGATATTGGAACAGAGCCTCTCTCTATCATGGCTGGATCCAGCAGGTGTAACCTATACTTAGGATAGATAGGGAAAGTGAAATGGTCTTCTAGGTAATAAACTGGGACTGAGTTGGGGGATAAAGCCCTGACATGACTGGACAAGCTCTGTCTGCACTAAGACCTCTACTCTATTCCATTTTATCACCTGTCATAGGGTGACCTCATGAGGAATAGAATAGGTCAATAAACCCTAATTAGCTAGGCTGGTCCCAGGTCTGTTTGTGTTTTTCTCTACTACGTGGTCATTGTCAAGCCAAAAATGTGGCATGACGTTTCCATAAGGAGTTGGCAAGTGAGCAGAAGCAGACTGATAGAGCTACTGTTCAGCATATGGAAGTGAAATACTGTAACACAACACGTCTTGTTTACTGATTGACCAACTGTAGTATCATATGACTAGACTAGATGACACCTGACCAGAGTCATTTGTTGCCTTCCTTGACTCATCTTAGGTCCTAGTGTTTCTCCTGGACTCGTGACCTGACTTAGTTGAGTGGATAAGTGTTGTTACTTACATTTTCGTGGATTTATTTTACAGAATGACACCAACCTTTGAGTTGATAGAAACTGTATCTTGACATGCAAATTCCATCTGTTATATCAGTGTGTTTGTTTGTTTGTTTATAAATGTGTCTATTTTGTGTTCTTAGTCAGATGAAATTGTACTTTTATTTTCTATGTTGCTGTAAATATAAACCATTATTATGCTTTTTGAAACGTACAATTGTATCGCTGATTTTATGCATTGTCCAAACTGTTTTCCATCCACAATGCCTTTTGTGTAAAGCTTGAGCTCATTTGTACATTGCGTCTTATTCAATAATTATATTGCTATATTGAGATGTTGTTGTAATTTCTTCTGTAACTTTCCCATAAAACTCCTTATGATTGATTAGTGATTTGTGTGCTTATATTTCAACATACACACTGTAGAGTCCCAAAATCAGAAAGCCATGTAACTCCATTGACATCTAGTGGCTTCTATTGGACTCACAGTATCAGTGCAAATAGTTGTGTGATATAAAACTGAATAGGAAACTGACCGGCTCTAAATTGATGTCATTTATTTTGATATAAAATGACAATGTTGACCTTGATCAAAAAGTTCTGTTCTAGGATTTCCACAAAAAAGCCTCTTGTTTCAAACCACTGTTACAAAACTGAATGAAATAAGGGGTCACTGTGTGTGTGTGGTGTGTGTCTAGACATGTATGATTTCCTGTTTGTAGTCAGGAAACGAGTCCCTACTGATAATTTCAGAATTCTTCTGTATAGAGAGTCAGTGATACAGCTTGTCATAGAGCAAATGGCACTTTCACACAAAACATTGTAAGAGAACACCTACCTCTACCTTTTGCAATCTCAATGTGGAGCTCTGAGAATAACTGAGAAGTGGTAGGAAACTGAGCGACTGACTTCTTCATTCATCTTGAAGGAAATACTTTTTTTTCATTCAACCTCTATTCAGGTTATTCTCACCCGTATAAGATCAATTTCTGTGGGGGAGATAAAATGAAGACAAACTCTTCCTGTGGACAAGTTAACAAGGCCTTTTCACACAAATTCTTACCTGCAGTGTATATATCAGTATTCATCATTGGTCTTGTTGCTAAGTGTTTGGGACTAAAATTATTGTTCGCGAACTGGAAGAAATTCGGAAATATCTATGTTTTTGTTCTGAACCTTGGAGTGGCAGATATTCTATATTTGATGACACTTCCATTTCTGGTTGCGTACTACTCAGCAGACAGTCACTGGAACTTCGGACAAGTCTTCTGCAAGATGATACGATTCTGCTTCAATTTTAACTTGTATGGAAGTATTGGTTTCCTCACATGTATTAGCGTATACAGGTACCTGAGCATTGTCCACCCACTGAGAGTGATGGGCAGGATAACTGGGGGTCACTCTGTAGTTATCACTGCTGGAGTTTGGGTTTCAGTCTGCATTCAGAGTCTTCCTGATGTGTACTTTGACAAAACAGTACCCAACTCTTCTTCAGGGACAAAAACATGCTTTGACACCACCTCGGACTGCTTTACCAATGATTACCTGAACTACAGTATTGCATGGACAGTATGTGGATTCTGCATCCCTCTGCTCATCATATTGGGTTGTTATGGACACGTGGCTGTGGTTCTCTCCACCAAAACCAACATCAACCAAGTGATGAAGCAGAGATGCCTAAAACTGGTGTTCCTTGTGACTTTACTCTTCTCTGTTTGTTACACCCCGGAATCATATATTCAGGAATCTAAACCTGAAAACTAGGATTTTGAAAAGAGAACAGATGTGTCAGGATTGGTTCACTGGCATCTACATTGCTCACCAAGTCAGCCGAGCCCTTGTATGTCTAAACAGTGCCATCAACCCATTGGTCTACCTCCATAGTAATGATGCTCTTCTCAAGCAGATCACCAGACTTTGGGAACGAGCTCAACAGTCTGTCCCTCAGATATTCAACCATCGCATCCAGGGACAAGCTTCAGCACCAATATGAGTTCAGCACAGCATTCTCATTTCCCCCCCACTCATTTATCTATTTCTGCTGTGTTTATTACTGTGCATTGATTAACTGTAAAAGCACGTTTGGCAGCGATTCCAGCTGTGAGTCTTTCTGGGTAAGTCTCTAAGAGCTTTACACACCTGGATTGTGCAACCTTTGCCCATTATTCTTTTCAGAATTCTTCAAGCTCTGTTATTTGGTTGTTGATCGTTACTAGACAACCATTTTAGGGTCTTGCCATAGATTTTTAAGTATATTAAAGTCAAAATTGTACCTTGGCCACACAGGAACATTCACTGTCTTCTTGGTAAGCAACTCCAGTGTAGATTTGGCCTTGTGTTTTAGGTTATTGTCCTGCTGAAAGGTGAATTCATCTCTCAGTGTCTGTTTGAAAGCAAACTGAAGCAGGTTTTCCTCTAGGATTTTGCTTGTGTTTAGCTCAATTTGGTATTTTTTTATCCTGAAAAACTCTGCACTCCTTAACAATTACAAGCATACCTATAACATGATTCAGCCACCACCATGCTTGAAAATATAGAGAGTGGTACTCAGCAATGTGTTTTATTGGATTAACACAACACTTTCTATTCAGGTTAAAAAGTTAATTTCTTTGCCACATTTCTTGCAGTTTTACTGCAACCTTATTTCAAACAGGATGCATGTTTTGGAATGTTTTTTTCTGTACTGGCTTCCTTCTTTTCACTCTGTAAATTAGGTTAGTATTGTGGAGTAACTACAATGTTGTTGATCCATCCTCAGTTTTATCCTATCACAGCCATTAAACTCTGTAACTGTTTTAAAGTCACCATTGGCCTCATGGTGAAATCCCTGAGCGGTTTCCATCCTCTCCCACAACTGAATTAAGAAGGACTCCTGTACCGTATCTTTGTAGTGACTGGGTGTATTGATACACCATCCAAAGTGTAATTAATAACTTCACCATGCTCAAAGGGATTTTCAATGTCTGCTTTTGTTTTACCCATCTACCAATAGATGCCCTTCTTTGCGAGGCATTGGAAAGCCACCCTTGTCTTTGTGGTTGAATCTTTGTTTGAAATTCAATTCTCGACTGAGGGAACTTACAGTTAATTGTATGTGTGGGGTACAGAAATGAAATAGTCATTCAAAAATCATGTTAACCACTATTATTGTACATGGAGTGAATCCATGCAACTTATGTGACTTGTTAAGCAAATGTTTCCTCCTGAACTTATTTAGGCTTGCCATAACAAAAGGGTTGAATACTTATTGACTCAAGACATTTCAGCTTTTCATTTGTTATTAATTAGAAATAATGTCTACAAACATAACTCCACTTTGCCATTATGGGGTATTGTGTGTAGACCAGTGACACATTTTTAAAAATTTCTTTCCATTTTAGATTCAGGCTGTAAGACAACAAAATGTGGAAAATGTCAAGGGGTGTGAATACTTTCTGAAGCCACTGTACATGCATAAAGCCTCTTCTGTGTTAAAGTGACTTGACTCTGTTTATTATCTATCCTTATGCTTTGTTACAAATGCTCAGTCACTGTAACGGTCGTCGTATGGAGTAGAACAAGGCGCAGTGGGTTGAGTGCTCATATTTACTTCTATTTAACACATAAAGAAAACAAGAAAATGACAGTCTTGCAGACTAAACACAGCAGTGCAAAAACAACTTCCCACAAACCCCATGTGAAAAAAGGGCTACGTAAGTATGACTCCCAATCAGCAACAACGATGTACAGCTGTTCCTGATTGAGAGCCATACCAGGCCAACAAAGAAATACACAACCTAGAAAATCATAGAAATACAAAACCAGAACAATACCCAAAAACCACGGAACACCTAAAACAAACACCCCTCTTACATAATTACATATCCCAACAAACCCCGAACCACATAAAACAAACACCCCCTGCCACGTCCTGACCAAACTACAATAACAAATAACCCCTTTACTGGTCAGGACGTGACAGTCACTCTCCCACCATTGCCCCTTGTACCAAATGGTGGATTGGACCTATCTTTATATGTGCAGACAGCTATATTGGTACGTGTTCATTTACAAAACCATATTGGATAAACTCCCTCTCTACATCTGTAGCCTGCTCACCTCTACCACTAGCAGTTACCAGACCCGGTCTGCTAGGTGGTTGCTACTTAAAGTCCCCAGGGCCTTCACCGAGTTAGGCAAGACTGCCGTCTGCTATTGTGGTCCAGAGGCATGGAATAGTCTACAATATATGCTTCACCTAGATGTATTAGTGCCCTTAAAGGATTTAAAACTCTGATGCAAGACTGTTCATGAGGAGTGTAAATATTTCCTGTAGACTGGATTGTGCTGTAGATGTGCTGATTGTATTGCATGTTTTACATGTAGTAATGTTGTAAAGATTACTGCTGCCTTCTTGGCCAGGTCTCCCTTGCAAAAGAGACTGGGTGTCAATGAGCTTTTCCTTGTTAAATAAAGGTTAAATAAAACAAAATAAACATTGTTTTCCATGTATGGTAACATGTATGAATTGACGTTCCTGGTTATTCATTGTATCTAATAGATGTAAATATATTGTAAATCACAGGATGCCGCTGAGGGGAGGCTCATAATAATGTCTGGAATAATAATGTTGCTGAGGACGGGCTCATAATAATGGCTGGAATGAAGTGAATGTGTGTTCGATACCATTCCATTGATTCCATTCTAGCCATTACTATGAGCCCGTCCTCCCCAAAATATTCTTAAGAGTCTATTGACACAACCGTGTGTCAATCTAAGTAACATAATAAAGAAATCCACATCACAATCCATCAGCTTAAACTAGAGATACTGTATCATTGCATGGGCTGCATCTCAATCCACCTCATCCACCTATATCGGCCTTCTGCATCTGCAGTGGAAGTTGGCCAAGCTACAGTGGTGTTTGTCAGACCATGAGACATCCCGAAAATCGGTCTGCATCCGAATGGTTTGGTCTACAAAACTACACTGAACAAAAATATGAACGCAACGTGCAACAACTTCAAAGATTTGACTGAGTTACAGTTTGTATAAGGAAATCAGTCAATTTAAATGAATGAATTAGGCCCTAATCTATGGATTTGACATGACTGGGAATACAGATATACATCTGTTGGTCACCAATACATTTTGTTTTAAAAGGTAGGGGAGTGGATCAGAAAAACAGTATCTGGTGTGACCACCATTTGCCTCATGCAGCGTGACAAATCTCCTTCGCATAAAGTTGATCAGGCTGTTGATTTAGGCCTGTGGAATGTTGTCCCACTCCTCTTCAATGGCTGTGCGAAGTAGCGGGAACTCTAACATGCTGTTGTACACGTCGATCCAGAGCACCCCAAACATTCTCAATGGGTGACATTGTCTGGTGAGTATTCAGGCCATGGGAAGAACTGGGACATTTTCAGCTTCCAGGAATTGTGTACAGATCCTTGTGACATGAGGCCGTGTATTATCATGCTGAAACATGAGGTGATGGCGGAGGATGAACTTCACGACAATGGGCCTCAGGATCTCGTCATGGTATCTCTGTGCATTCAAATTGCCATCGATAAAATGCAATAGTTTTCGTTGTCCGTAGCTTATGCCTGCCCATACCATAACCCCACCGCCACCATGGGGCACTCTGTTCACAACATTGAGATCAGCAAACCACTCGCCCACACGACGTCTGCTATCTGCCCGGTACAGATCAAACCGGGATTCATCCACGAAGAGCACACTTCTCCAGTGTGCGAGTGGCCATCGAAGGTGAGCATTTTGAGGACAACGAGTAAGCAGAGCAAGCAGATTAACTTCCCTGAGACGGCTTTTGACAGTTTGTGCAGAAATTCTTTGGTTGTGCAAACCCACACGTGGTCTGCGTTTGTGCGGCCGGTTGGATGTACTGCCAAATTCTCTAAAACAACTTTGGAGATGGCTTATGGTAGACAACTTAACATTCAATTATCTGGCAACAGCTCTGGTTGACATTCCTGCAGTCAGCATGCCGGTTGCACCGTCCATCAAAACTTGAGACATCTGACAACTGCACATTTTAGAGTGGCCTTTTATTGTCCCCAGCACAAGGTGCACCTGTGTAATGCCCATGCTGTTTAATCAGCTTTTTGATATACCACACCTGTTAAGTGGATGGATTACCTTTGAAAATAAGAAATGCTCACTAACAGGGATGTAAACAAATTTGTGCACAAAATTTGAAAGAAATAAGCTTTTGTGCGTATGGAAAGTTTCTGGGATCTTTTATTTCAGCTCATGAAACATGGGTCCAACACTTTACATGCTGTGTTTATATTTTTGTAAAGTATATTATGAAAGGGGGAGACTCTCAACACGATGGTGTTCTCCATTGACCCCCACAAGTGTCATTGGACTCGTCTGATGGTAACCCATACAAAAAAATTTAAGTATGGAGGTAATTTTGTGTCAACAAAAATAAGGGGTTAAATATTCCAAAAAAACTAAATATTTCCTGAGCTTTCTTATTCTCCTAGATATAGAACAGACACTTCAAAACCTTGTTCCTTGTGATTTCTTTTTTTATTGTATTTTTTTGCCATTTATGAATGTGTTATTCAATGCGTTTCTACGGCCTATAGAGTAAAGGTCAAATTCAATATTTTATAAAATCATTTTAAAATAAAAAATGTTTGATCAAGGCACAAGGCGAGACCCAAATGCACACACAGGAGGCAGATGGTTGGAGTCTTACAATGTTTATTAATCCAAAGGGGTAGGCAAGAGAATGGTCATGGACAGGCAAAAAGGTCAAACCCAGATCAGAGGCCAGGAGGTACAGAGTGGCAGACAGGCTCGTGGTCAAGGCAGGCGGGTACAAAGTCCAGAAACAGGCAAGGGTCAAAACCGGGATGACTAGAAAATGCAAAAAGCAGGAGAATGGGAAAAACACCGGGATAAATACACTGGGGAAAACAAGCGACACCTGGAGGGGGTGGAGACAACAACGAGGACGGGTGAAACTGATCAGGGTGTGACAAAAGGGTTATCTAAATCAAATAGCTACATGATACATGGTATGACCATCTTAAAACAATTCCATAGGTTAGGTTAAGGTGCCAATTGTTTTTTAAATATATAATATGTTAAACTGATTTAAAGCAAAGTGTAGACTGTATTGGTTTATGGCACATGGTATTGAGGTTACAGAGCAATGTGAAATCACAAAATGCTGGTAGCCCTTTCCTGCAGTTACATGACCTAGTGGCCTCATTGGTGGAATGTTATTAAAATTGTTCATAATTTCATAATTAATAGACAAAAAAAAACGCTTAAAATCCTATATTTCTTTGTCAAACGGTTTTGTTCTATTTCAGTCTTCTGTGATGCATATGAAGTGTAATATTGGGATGCAAACTCATAACTGAATGCATTTCAATGCTATATCTGACATGATATCGGTGTCTTCTTTTTTTTAAACGCAATAACCATGTAAGTGAGATGTATACTTTCGTTTCAAAGTAGATTTGTTTAAGACTACCAGGAAGCACTCTTTGTGACCCTGATTTAGCCGACTGCAGTAAAAAGATAATGCATGTGCAGAGGAACAGGAAACAGACTAACTGCCAGCAGAGTTTTGAATATAGGTGTGAAACTCCATTCAAAATGAAATATTATTATAATGTGGTGATCGGCTTTAAATGTGGTGAAGGTTTAAAAAGAATGCATGATACTGTATATATTCTAAAGTGAAAATTTTAATTTAAAGAAGACTTTTGAATGTATTCTTATTTCATGAAACATATATCTCATCCTTTATATGTATGGAATCAAATGTTACAATTTATACTGTATTATAAAATGTATAACATTAGTTCAAATACATGGCGAAGGTACATAATTACAACAACCCAATAAAAACTTGATTCAAAAGATGAATGTAATAATTACATATGATTTACATTTTTTACATATTAGAAAGGTTCTCTACATAAAATACCAGACACTTTGGAAATCCCATTATATCAACCTTCAGGTTTTTTCAATTGCTTTCCCTATATCTGAAATACACTGCGTTACTTAACAGGAATGTCACTACAATCCATACATTAAAATCAGAACAGATACATGGGAATACATTTGAATCCATAAACTAAGAATGTACAGTACTTCACACACCATAGTTCCTTATCACTTCAGTTCACATTTTGCTTAGAAATGTTCTGCAATTTGATGTGACATAACTGTTCTGCCAAGAATAGCCTTGTGTTCCTCAGTAAGAACATTCGGTAAAGAACACACTCTAGTGCTTAGCAGTCATTCGGCAGCAGACAGGAACACAACCTATTTACGCTGCAGGATGTGGCAAGGTCCCAAACGATCTCTAATGACGCACGGTAGTATTGTATAGCATACTATGTTTAGTTTAAACAAAGATCTCCTAGATTAGAGTGAGAAGTGCAAGACCAGAAACAGCACAGGAAAAGCTTCATAAAAGGGATTAAAAATGATTGAGGGCAAAAACTAAGGGAACCAGTGCTTTTCAAATGTCACTGTACAAATATATTTTCAATGAAAATTTGATAAATCAATGTCATGACCTCAAGCAAAAATAGTGGTGTAATATTACAAGAACAAAACTTGTGAAGTGAGGTAAATTACTGTGCATTGAGGTCAATTACTGTGAATTGAGGTCAATTACTGTGCAGTGAGGTCAATTACTGTGTATTGAGGTCAATTACTGTGCAGTGAGGTCAATTACTGTGCATTGAGGTCAATTACTGTGCAGTGAGGTCAATTACTGTGCAGTGAGCTCAATTACTGTGCATTGAGGTCAATTACTGTGGAGTGAGGTCAATTACTGTGCAGTGAGGTCAATTACTGTGCATTGAGGTCAATTACTGTGCAGTGAGGTCAATTACTGTGCAGTGAGCTCAATTACTGTGCATTGAGGTCAATTACTGTGGAGTGAGGTCAATTACTGTGCAGGGAGGTCAATTACTGTGCAGTGAGGTCAATTACTGTGCAGTGAGATCAATTACTGTGCAGTGGGGTCAATTACTGTGCAGTGAGGTCAATTACTGTGCAGTGAGGTCAATTATCTATTGAGTATCATCAACCATTTAAGTAGTTGGATCTGTTTGTTTTATAAATGGAAACCATCAATAGTGTTTAGGCCTATGGCATAAATACTAGAACCCCTCTGAAAATCCATTGTCTCTGTGCTTATCCTATGTCCGGGCCTCACATACAGGATACTGTAACCATTGTACTTTGCTGAGGAGTCCATCACTCATGACGGTCCTCGTTAATAAACCCGACGGTCAGAGAGCACAGAGCAGCCCATCAGTCATTCCCTCTCTCTGCCCTCTACTCTGCCTATTTTTCTTGCTTTCTTGGGTGAGTGTTTTTTTGAAAATGTTTTACTCTAGTTGTCAGACTTCAAGGTTTCTTAACCAAGGCTCTTGTCTCAGTTTCCTTGTTGATATACGTATATGCGGACCCAAGGAAGCCTAGCGCTCGCCGAGGCGGCTGCTAATGGGGATCCAATACCTTTCGTTCGCTTACAACCCGCGCCATATGAAGTCAACCCGCGCCATATGAAGTCAACCCGCGCCATATGAATTCATCCCGCACCATATGAAGTCAACCCGCGCCATATGAAGTCAACCCGCACCATATGAAGTCAACCCGCGCCATATGAAGTCAACCCGTGCCATATGAAGTCAACCCGCGCCATATGAAGTCAACCCGCACCATATGAAGTCAACCCGTGCCATATGAAGTCAACCCGCGCCATATGAAGTCAACCCGCGCCATATGAAGTCAACCCGTGCCATATGAAGTCAACCCGCGCCATATGAAGTCAACCCGTGCCATATGAAGTCAACCCGCACCATATGAAGTCAACCCGCGCCATATGAAGTCAACCCACACCATATGAAGTCAACCCGCGCCATATGAAGTTAACCCGCACCATATGAAGTCAACCCGCGCCATATGAAGTCAACCCGTGCCATATGAAGTCAACCCGCACCATATGAAAGGCCACACTTGTGTGGTGACCCAAAGGATCATTACAGTACTGTAACACACTGTGCAAGCAGCAAATCATTACAACAAAATACACCCAACAGTCTTATTGAGATTAGGGAGGCAACGTCCTGAGGGAGTACTGATTGTGTTTAAAATCAAACAGATTATTATTTTCCATATTTCCTATTGTTTTGGTGCGCTAAGGTTTTTACTCAGTAAATGAGCTGTAGTGATATGTTTGAGTTTAGCTGGCTGCCATCCATGACTGTGTGAGAGATAGGGATAGTGGTAAATTAGTTGATCCTGACAAAGTAAGTGGAAAAGTTTAGTGAAGGAAAATGCCCCTTTACAATCCAAAAGGGTAACATGAGATGGTACCTTACTAAACTATTTACAATAGGAGCAGATCATTTGGGGCTTGTTTTTAAAATGAGGCATGGCTTTGTTTTGCTGCCAAATTAAACCACCATCCATTGCTTTTTACATTACCACTGTATATCGAGACATCCCAAGATTTCACTGAATTCTTTTGGGGCCTCACGTCAAGAATGGAGCTTGGGTATGGTACTGACTGCAGCAACACCATGCTTCTGTAGCAGACGTTACACGTACAGCTAATGGTAGGCTATACATTTTGATGTGCATGCAGTAATATGCTGTATAATTCATCATGTGTCATATTTTTGAATTTGTCTGCTGCATAACACAGTCAGTATTGGTTGGATAGAAAATATTATTGTGTTTTGTTGGTTTTATGATTGCAGCCCATAGTAAGCTCCAGTCATTAAAAACATATTTGTTTAAACTTTTAATGTTACACACCCTTTCAAATCAAATCAAATCAAAATGTATTGGTCGCGTACACAGATTTGAAGATGTTATCGCAGGTGCAGCGAAATGCTTGTGTTTCTAGCTCCAACAATGCAGTAATAGACAAAATACTGCAAAGTTGTCTAGGAGCTAGAAACAGGGTGTCCGTGTCTGTCAGTGCCATCTTGCCAGAGAAACTGTAGTATATGGAACACAATAACAAGAGTCCAAGACATGGCCTACAAGTCCTTACTTGTCACATTCTCATGTAGTAGTAACTACTACATGAGAATGTGACAAGTAAGGACTTGTAGGCCGTGTTCCATATACCACTATATACTACTTTGCAGTATTTTGTCTATTACTGCATTGTTGGAGTTAGAAACACAAGCATTTCGCTGCACCTGTGATAACATCTTCAACAATCTTTGACACGTGTGTGCATGATAAGTGGCTGACCTGGGCTCAAATACTATTTGATATTACTTCAAATAGTTTAGCTGGGCTTGATTAAGCTTGCCTGGTGCAATTGAACCAATAGAAGAGTCACAGAAGGGTAAAACCAGCCCGCCTGGCACTACAGGCAGGCTAAAGCTAAAGCTAATAGTATTTGAAAGATTTCAAATGCTATTCAAACCCAGGTCTGAATGATAAGCGAAGCCACGGAGTTGTAAACGTTCAAATCCCCTCGGTGACCTTTGCTCCTGTTATGAGCTCACTCCCCTGGCTGTGTGTGTGTGTGAGTGTGCGTATGCGTGAGTGTGCGTGTGCATGTGCGCATGTGTGTGTGTGTGTGTGTGTAAGTTGTGAATGGTGAACCCAAGACCTGGCAAACATTAAAGGACAAGCCCAGCGTATGTCCATGTGTCGTAGAAAGAGGGAGAAGGTGGTGAGGGGGGAGAGAATGCTTTGGCCGAGGGGTTTGGTTACATTAATAAGAGCATCTGACAGCAGAGCCATAGGCATTAGTAAGTCTTCTTCAGACAGTGCACCCTGCAGGGGTAGAACTGCTCCATATGGAATACATAATGAGGCGCCGCTGTGACAGCGCAGGTGAGAGCATTCATTGATAAACATGCACTCTCTTGAGAGGGAGGAGTAGGAAGCGCTAAGATGATATAGTAAAGTCCAACTTTACTATGCTGGTTCAGTTCTGTCTATGCACATGTTGTTATGAGCACATGTTGTTCAGGGGGCTAAGTGCAGCAGCACAGAAATACACACGAGCAAAATAGACTTGGTGGATTGGTGTTACACTCTATGATTTAGACAGTGCAGCAGACACTGCTACAGACTGGACAACGTCTTCTCTGGGTTTCAAGTTGCCTTGATTTAGAAAGCTGCCTTGATTTAGAAAGGATGGACACACAGACGAAAATGGAAAGGACTTGGGAAGGTCTGTCTGTCACTCTGGTAACTCTGATATCTTCTGTTGTTTCCCTCTATTTCCTTATACAGTAGTGGTATCATCTTTGTGCTCTGTTACAGTATGACTAGTATAGTAGTAGCCTATCACTGAATGAATGCTACAGTTGTAGGATCTTAATTGGAGCCAGTTTGCTATAGCAGGAAATTAATTCTGCAGCAACAGGAAATGTGAATTATTATGTGGATTATAAATAATGGTATAGAACAAAGCTCCGAATTCACCGCTTTATTGACAACGTTTCCATCTGAAGCGGATCTTGGTCAGGTCATTATAAATAATGGATATTGTTTGTAGAGGTTGATACATTTTTTGTATCACAAAAAGGAAGCCTTTTTAAACCTTGAATACACTAGAAGTTAACATTTCCTGATGTGGAGAAAAAGTTTATATACTGTTTTATAAACTTCAGATGTATATACTGTATTTTATTCAAGGCTCATCCTATATAACTTCACCTGTACACACCTTTTCTATTCATATACTGTCTATACACACCATTACACACTGAGTGTTTAAACATTATGAACACCTGCTCTTTTAATGACATAGACTGACCAGGTGAATCCAGGTGAAAGCTATGACCCCTTATTGATGTCACTTGTTAATTCCACTTCAATCAGTGTAGATGAAGGGGAGGAGACAGATTAAATAAGGATTTTTAAGCCTTGAGACAATTGAGACATGGATTGTGTATGTGTGCCATTCAGAGGGTGAATGGGCAAGACAAAATATGCAAAGGCCTTTGAATGGGGTATAGTAGTAGGTGCCAGGCGCACCGGTTTGTGTCAAGAGCTACAACAATGCTGGGTTTTCCATGCTAAACAATTTCATGTGTGTATCAAGAATAGTCCACCACCCAAAGGACATCCAACTTTGGGAAGCATTGGCGTCAACATGGGCCAGCATTGGTGGGGTGGGGTGGTGGTGGTGCAACTCAATATTAGGAAACTATTCTTAATTTGTTGTACACTGAGCATATATACAGTTGAAGTCGGAAGTTTACATACTGTCACGACTTCTGCCGAAGTCGGTTCCTCTCCTTGTTCGGCGTCACCGGTCTTCTAGCCATCGCCGTTCCATGTTTTATTTTCCATTTGTTTTGTCTTGTTTTCCCACACACCTGGTTTTCAGTCCCTAATTACGTCTTGTGCATTTAACCCTCTGTTGCCCCCATGTCTTTGTGTGGTATTGTTTATTGTAAGCGCACGTGTTGACTGGTGTGCGACGGGTTTTGTACCCATGTCTTGTTATTTTTATGCTGTTGGTTTTGCTATTAAACTGCTCCGGCTATTATCTAGTTCTGCTCTCCTGCGTCTGACTTCCCTGCCACCGGTTACGCACCCCTTACACATACACTTTAGCCAAATACATTTAAACTCAGTTTTGCACAATTACTGACATTTATTCCTAGAAGAATTCCCTGTCTTAGATCAGTTAGGATCACCACTTTATTTTAAGAATGTGAAATGTCAGAATAATTGTGGCGATCGTCGTAAGGAGTAGACTAAGGTGCAGTGTGTTGAGTGCTCATGATAAATATTTATTATTAACTCAGAACACTATACAAAAACAATAAAACAAAGAAACACGAATGTCACGTTCTGCAGGCTTCACTGAGCAATACAAAAACAAGATCCCCCAAACCCAGGTGGAAAAAAACCCTACATAAGTATGATCTCCAATTAGAGACAACGAGGACCGGCTGCCTCTAATTGGAGATCATCCCAAACAAACCCAACATAGAAATAGAAAACTAGAACCTGAACATAGAAATACAAAACATAGAAAAACACCCCCTGTCACACCCTGACCAGTCTACCATAGAAAATAACAGCTTACCATGGTCAGGACGTGACAATAATAGTAGAGAGAATGATTTATTTCAGCTTTTATTTGTTTCATCACATTCCCAGTGGGTCAGAAGTTTACATACAATCAATTAGTATTTGGTAGCATTGCCTTTAAAAACATTTGACCCAAGTTAAACAATTTAAAGGCAATGCTACCAAATACTAATTGAGTGTATGTAAACTTCTGACCCACTGGGAATGTGATGAAACAAATAAAAGCTGAAATAAGTTATCCTCTCTACTACTATTCTGACATTTCACATTCTTAAAGTAAAGTGGTGATCTTAACTGACCCAAGACAGGGATTTTTTTACTAGGATTAAATGTCAGGAATTGTGAAAAACTGAGTTTAAATGTATTTGACTAAGGTGTATGTAAACTCCCGACTTCAACTGTATATATATATATATATATATTATTTATATTCAGGACTCTGACATTGCTCGTTCTGATATTTTTTATTTATTTCTTTTAACTTTTTCGATTATGTGTATATTGTTTTGTATTGCTAGGTATTATTGCTGCACTGTTGGCGTCGTGAAAACCTGTGAAAACATCTGCAAATCTCTGTAATCGACCAATAAACTTTGATTTTAACTGATTGATTGAAAATTCTCTGCAACAAAAGAGTGATCATCTTTACATCTGTTGTAGCCTATCAGTGAATGAATGGTTAGGATTGGGTTCAGTTTTCTGCTAGCAGCCTATATGTGAATAAATGAAAGAAGCTAGTCAACTGTACTGGGATAGTTATCCAAGCAGGACCCTTCATATGGAACCTGATCAGCTCTTTGGGACCTGTTACGGAACGGGACGGTCTGTCTTCTGAAGGAATCTTGCATAAACCAACTCCAAAATGTCATGTACCCTCTTGCCATCTTAATATCTCATTCCATCTTCATATGGAATGTAACCTCAACCTCAACCTTAAAGGCTCAGTGCAGTGAAAAATGTGATTTTCTGGATTTATATATATTTCCACACTATGAGTTTGGAATAATATTGTGAAATTTTGAAAATTATGGTAATGCCCTTTTAGTGCAAGAACTATTTGAAAAGACTGTTTGAAATTTCAGCCTGTTGTTCATGGGATGGAGTTTTGGCCAGACTGGTGACATCACAAGTTAATAGACCAATAAGAAAGAAAGTTTCAAACCTCTCTGCCATGTCTCTGCCATAGAAGCTAGTTTTCTGATAGTCCTAGCAAGATTCTTGCTTGAGAAATTGCTCTTAGGAAGCTGTTTTTGTTCATTTTTGACCATTTAAATTGAAAACAATCACAGTAAGAACTTTATTGTTACCGAAAAATGATTTGATATTGAGATAAACATTTCTGCATTGGACCTTTAAGTACAGTATGTTCCATGTAAACTTTTATTATGCAGTTTACCGTTCCTCAGTGAGAGAGAGAGAGATGTTTTCAGGAACACACTTACATTTAGCTGTGGTTTACAGCAGCTGCCCAATCATAGCTCATTGCTCAGCAGCTACAGTGCAGTCAATCCCTGCCATTCTATTTGGAGCAGGGAGGCCAGGCTACATTCCTGCCAGGCCAAACTCTCAGCCAGCAGGGATAGCATGTTCCTCTCTCGCTTCTCCTGGGCTCTACTAACAAAAACAGGTCTAGACTCTGTGGTCATTACTGTTGCTGAAAGGCATAAACATTGTCTGTACTGCAGAATATCAGGTTTGATGCTTAACCTTTTTAACATATGCCAACATAGGCCTACGGTACGATTTGCCCAGAATGTGGTCAGTTAGGTAGCTTAACAGTTGGTATGAGGTCTGACACTTAGATGCAGAATGTCCAGCTGTGTTATGGGAATTACATTTTCTGTTGCGGAGTAATGGCAGAGGCCAAGACACTGTAAGACTAACTGCCAAACTAACTGTCTGTCTCTGTTAGAATTTGACCAGAAAGTTTTATTCAAAGTATCCTGTTCCAATGCCCATTTCACCCTTGCTAAGTTACTGCAGGTCTAAGTAAAAATTTGTTACAGCAAACCCCACAGTGGAAATGTCTAAACAATGTTGCCACTGCATGTAAAACCTGATACTATACGGTAGGCCTACACTCGTAGAAAAAAGCGTTCCAAAAGGGTTAATTGGCTATCCCCATAGGAGAACCCTTTTTGGTTCCATGTAGAACTCTTTTAAAACAAAAAGTTGTTTCAAAGGGTTCTCCTATGGGGACAGCCGAAGAAGCCTTTTTGGTTCTAGATAGCAATCTTTTTTCTAAGAATGTATGGACATAACATAAATAAGAATTGCGGGGGTAACAATTCCCAGCGGGCCCAGTGGACAAACTGGTTGAAATGACGTCAATACAACTAGTTTGCAACCAGCTTGTAATGGTGTAGTAATGATGTCATTTCAACCAGTCTTGCTCGCCTGCTGGGAGGCTACATTACGTATTGATGACATTATCTAACCCATGACGCCTCTTCCCTTAAATACTCCACTGCATTAAGTTGTAATGAGATCAGATCAGGGACTGTCCATGTCTCTCTCATAGGTTGTCAGATGTCTAATTCCTTAGTCAGGTCAATGCCTCATTGCCTTGGTAACCTCTTGAAGTACTGTCAACAGAGTCAGATATTTTCTGAATGAGAATGATTGCACCAGAGCAGAAAAACAGCAGAGAACATGGGGAGGAGCTGTTTTGTCAGTTTATTTGCTACCTACAGGCTACAGACAGTGAGTGTATGTAATGATAGAGCCAGTTGATCTTTAACATTTCAAAAGGAACTGTGAACTCTGACTTCCAACTGCCACCTTGTGGTATAACTGAGCAACACCACACCGTTGCCAAATACAAGTCAAGCGACATACTGTATATGTGCTGTACTATAGCCTCACAACATATATTGTTTTGATCAGTTCATCATAACAGTTAACTATGGTAAACTGTTACTCTGTGATGAGCTTGTTCTTCAAAAGGACTGATATATTTAATGCTTTAGTGCCATGTCACCACCACAACACAGACTTGTGTAACTTTGTGATTCCTCCTCCCTACTGGCTGATATCCCAGGATATTTTAGATCCCTCTAAAGTAGTTGGCCTCTGACCATGTTCTACGCTAACTGCTGAGTAGCAGTGAAACAGCATGGCATCAGTGAGCTAACATGTGTCCCAAATGGCACCAAATTCCCAATGGACCCTGGTCAAAAGTATTGCATTATATAGGGAACCAGAGCCCTATGGACCCTGGTCAAAAGTATTGCATTATTTAGGGAATCGGACCTCCCCTTCCAGGGTCCCCTCCGCCTTCTGCTCCTTGGCAACAGTCAGGTGACCCCGCCAGAGTTCACTGAAGCAAGCGGCTGTGTTGCTCCTCTTGTCTCCCTCACTCCCACTCGCTCCGCTGAACAGGGCCAGGGGGACTGTGCTGTGTTGCATGACTCTGTCTGTCTGGGCTCTGCCGAGTGCTGACATGACCACAGAACAGGAGAAGAATGAGCTCACGCAGACTCCTCTGCTCAAGATATGGGTGCCATGGTTGGGGATGGGAGGCTGCAAGCTAAGTCGCCGGAGAGGCTGTAAGTGTGAAGAACCAATTTCTGTCTAGTGCTCTCTTTCTCTTTTTCTGCCTGTTTCTGTCTGTTTCTGCCTGTTTCCGTCTGTTTGTCTGTTTCTCGCTTGCTCTCTTTGTCTCTGTCTCTCTCTCTCTGTCTCTCGCTCCTTCTCTTCTCCTGTCTGTTTTCTCTGTCTCTCTTCTTTCCTCTCAACTTCCTAATTCATTCATTAGTATAAGCCACGGAAGTTATCTTCAACAACAGGTGGATGAGTGCTCAAGTGTTGATCTTGTTGCCATGTTAAGACTATGATTGATTGTTTCCTAGTGTAAATCGTAGATCTGTTGAATGGCTTCCCTCCCTCCTCCTCCATGCCCCATGTGAGAGAATAAGATTAATCCTACTCTAACATTGTCCTGTGACCTGTAATGCATGGATACTGTATACTGACGCTGCTATATCCTGCAATATGTCCTGGTTCTCCTATATCCTCCCTCGTACTACCTATTGTACTGTATCGCTCTTCTAAAGTCTCAGTTAAGTGGAGTTACTTCCTGACATGTGAAATGATATATGGTGCAGTGTGTGGATATGCAGTTTGAACATTACTTTATTGAGAGGTCTGATGTAGCCTGTGGAATGATTCTGTTCCACATGCTTTGACTGTTATTTTGTTTCTATGATGAAATCTCATGCTGAACAAGAGGTACTGCATGCTGGTACTGTCTGCAATGGCACCCTTGTCCCAGTGTGGTGTTGTCACCGATGTGACTGGCTGCATGGGATACTCTGTGGTTCTCAGGATATACTCTGAAGTAGTCTTACACTCTTAAACGAGTTGACTGATTACTCTAGGATTATTATGCAGAACACATTACCTCTGGCGATCTTGTTGACGAGGTAAGTAAGACATAGCATGGTAACAATGAGGGCTCAACCAATCCTTGCCTGTTGGGAGATGACTCATCTGATAGGTGTGCCCTGGTTAACAGATATTTGATCTCTCTGTCCCCTGGTGTTCTCTCTCTTGAGGAGATGGTGAGGATTACCTCGGCACTTGGTACACACATGCACGCACACACGCACACACGCACACACACACACACACACACACACACACACACACACACACACACACTGTGTGTGGAAGTGTTTACTCTCACCATTGATTTGTGCCTTGTTAAAAGTGTTCACAGAGAACCATTCTATTTACTGACCAGGCATGTACAGTAGATTCCTAAGGTCTGTCTTGTTTTCCCCAGCTTCCGTGCCCCAGCTCACCAACTCCCCCACTCTGATTGTGATGGTTGGACTGCCTGCCAGGGGGAAGACATACATATCCAAGAAGCTCTCCCGCTACCTCAACTGGATAGGGGTTCCAACAAAGGGTCAGTTCACACCCACACACTAGCCAAGTTAAATGACCTGAGGTGTGCTTGAGTACTCATACACGTCACTGAGGATTGGAGTTGATGGTCTTTCCCTTATCTACCCTCCATCATCTATCATCAATCACCTATCGTCTAGTCTTCAACTTGGGCCAGTATCGCAGGGAAGCAGTCCAGAGCTACAAGAACTTTGAGTTCTTCAGACCGGACAATGAGGAGGCCATGCAGATTCGCAGGTAAGAGATTCCTCAGGTTTGAGGGGTTGCTCTATCTATGTGATGAAGCTATGGGTGGGACTGCGTCTGAGATAGCACTCTTTTCCCCATAGCACTCTATTTTCCCACTACTTTCATGGTCAAAGTAGCAGTGCACTGTATAGGGAATAGGGTGACATTTCAGGTGCAGACTAGTGGTGGTTTGTGTAAAGTATTACGTAATAACTGACTTGCTATGTCCTTTTGTGCTGTGAATTATCTTTCTGTGGTTAATCCAATGATTTCTCATTGAATTTTCTTTCTCAGGGCCTGCGCTACAAATGCCCTTAAAGATGTAGTTATCTACTTCTCAAAGGAACATGGACAAGTAGCCGTGAGTAAGAGGACAATTTAAAACTGCCCCTCTGAGCTGACTGTCAATAGGGCAAACACACCATACCACTTACACATGACTGAGACATACTGTACTCAGGGTGGACAGGACATTGAACTTCAAACACACTGTACATTATATACTGGACACTTCCAGGTCTCCATGGGTAAAAATATATTTTGACCTCTATGGACTTACAGATTAAATAAAGGTTAAAGAAATATACACTGTGCCAATGTTCCCTCTAAGCTGCGGGTGCACAGTAGCCCCAAGACTGCTGCTCAGCTCCCCCGGGACTGCCACGCAGAAGAAATATCAGCCCACAGAGAGAAGTACGAGATTGAACTTCTCTCAACTTTCTAGAGCAGTGGTCATCAAACTCGACTGATAGATCTCCAAGGCATTCCTAATCGATCGCCAAACATTTCTGTAAAAAACCCAAAGATAAAGCCTTGTGTTCCTATTTTGTTTTGCCATTTTTAACAATTTCATGTGTCTGAAGGTACAAACTCTGCCTGCTGGCGGGACCGGAGAGCAAATCAAGTGCACTATAGGCCTACCATGGGCCAATCGGATGGCTCAGATCACGTGTCTGCAGTAACGTAGCAGGCATAAAAGAAAGCTACAGCAAAATTGATACCGTGAGATTTCAAAACGTTTAAAACCATGACTAGAGAGAGACTGTCAATGAATATAGCAAAGAGCTGCTGTTTTACGAGTGAGTTCATGTTTAAGTTCTTACTCAGCACTGTCAACACTTCGTATTCAACATAAAACGTGCATTTTTCCTATTTCCACTCAGCGCTACAACAAGCACTGTAGCAGTAATGAATGAGTAGGAAAGTACATATATATAGGCCTGCGTTGTTGTTATAATTAGAGGCTTGGGTCTTTTTAACATTGAGGAATATTTCCCTGTATCTGTTCATAAGAGTAACAACATACATTTGTGCATGAGGTGCAGTGCAACTCCAGTTTCACCATCAGCTGGAAGACGGTGTCCCTTTTTGGACAGTGTCAGTGGAGGAAAGGGAGAGCGGAGGGATATTGAGAGGCGGACCCTAAGTCTGCTGCTCTCTCCCTCACTCAGCTGTGCCTCACAAGTAATACAACAACAGATCTATTACGGGTATGATCATTTAGCCTACCTCAAATTTTTAAATACAATTTAAAAAAATGCCCGAACAACAATGCGGTGATAATACAGTTGAAGTGGGAAGTTTACATACACTTTAGCCAAATACATTTAATCTCAGTTTTTCACAATTCCTGACATTTAATCCTAAAAATACCCTGTTTTAGGTCAGTTAGGATCACCACCTTATTTTAAGAATGTGAAATGTCAGAATAATAGTTGAGAGAAGAATTTATTTCAGCTTTTATTTCTTTCATCACATTCTCAGTGGGTCAGAAGTTTACATACACTCAATTAGTATTTGGTAGCATTGCCTTTAAATTGTTTACCTGGATCAAACGTTTCGGGTAGTCTTTCACAAGCTTCCTACTATAAGTTTGGTGAATTTTGGCCCATTCCGCCTGACAGACCTGGTGTAACTGAGTCAGGTTTGTAGACCTCCTTGCTCGCACATGCTTTTTCAGTTCTGCCCACACATTTTCTATAGGATGGAGGTCAGGGCTTTGTGATGGCCACGCCAATACCTTGCCTTTGTTGTCCATAAGCCATTTTGCCACAACTTTGGAAGTATGCTTGGGGTCATTGTCCATTTGGAAGACCCATTTGCGACCAAGCTTTAACTTACTGACTGATGTCTTGAGATGTTGCTTCAATATATCCACATAATTTTCCTCCCTCATGATGCCATCTATTTTGTGAAGTGCACCAGTCCCTCCTGCAGCAAAGCACCCCCACAACATGATGCTGCCACCCCCGTGCTTCACGGTTGGGATGGTGTTCTTTGGCTTGAAAGCCTCGCCCTTTTTCCTCCAAACATAATGATGGTCATTATGGCCAAACAGTTCTATTTTTGTTTCATCAGTCCAGAGGACATTTCTCCAAAAGGTACAATCTTTGTCCCCATATGCAGTTGCAAACCGTAGTCTGGCTTTTTTATGGCGGTTTTGGAGCAGTGGCTTCTTCCTTGCTGATCGGCCATTCAGGTTATGTTGATATAGGACTTGTTTTACTGTGGATATAGATACTTTTGTACCTGTTTCCTCCAGCATCTTCACAAGGTCCTTTGATGTTGTTCTGGGATTGATTTGCACTTTTCGCACCAAAGTACGTTCATCTCTAGGAGACAGAATGCATCTCCTTCCTGGGCGGTATGACGGCTGCGTGGTCCCATGGTGTTTATACTTGCGTAATATTGGTTGTACAGATGAACGTGGTACCTTCAGGCATTTGGAAATTGCTCCCAAGGACGAACCAGACTTGTGGAGGTCTAAATAAAATGTCTGAGGTCTTGGCTGATTTCTTTAGATTTTCCCATGATGTCAAGCAAAGAGGCACTGATTTGAAGGTAGGCCTTGAAATACATCCACAGGTACACCTCCAATTGACTCAAATGATGTAAATTAAGAAGAAGCTTCTAAAGCCATTACATAATTTTCTGGAATTTTCCAAGCTGTTGAAAGGCACTGTCAACTTAGTGTATGTAAACTTCTGACCCACTGGAATTGTGATACAGTGAATTATAAGTGAAATAATCTGTCTGTAAACAATTGTTGGAAAAATGACTTGTGTCATGCGCAAAGTAGATGTCCTAACCGACTTGCCAAAACTATAGTTTGTTAACAAGAAATTTGTGGAGTGGTTGAAAAACGAGTTTTAATGACTCCAACCTAAGTGTATGTAAATTCCGACTTCAACTCTATATGTGGTGATATTGTTTTGGGCCTATAGCTTACTGCACAAACCTCATTGCTACAGTACTGTTTTAATTGGTTAATGTTGCATAGGCTTACGTTTTTTAAGTCATGTAAAAAAAAACTGAGCGGTAGATCTCGGCTAACATTTTGACTCAGAAAGTGATCTTGACTCGGAAAAGATTGGTGACCACTGTTCTAGAGTTTTCCCTGTTAACACTATCAACGTTTCCCTTTAATGTGGCAATTGTGATCGAATCTATGCATTATTAGCCACTTTTAATGGAACATATCGAAACAAAACGAACTATGCAAGAGATTTTGTTGTTGGCAGAAAGCATCAGAGTAGGATTCTATTGCATTGACACGCACTACTCAGTAAGTACTCTACACAGACCGATCTGTGCAATTTACTTTGAACTGGACTGTGTTTACAGCATGAGGGGTCTTGAGTAGATGCACTTGTTTTGAGATCAAAGTCAGAGCTGCATGTAGCGACGTGTGTACATTTTGTTCATATCCTTTGCTAGTTAGTGAGTTATTAGCCCAGTTATAGATAGGGAGTGATTGCTTCCTACATTTCCAGACATCTTTGAAAAGCGATTCAGGTAAAGAGCTTTTTTTGCTTTAAAGGGGCAGTGTTGTATTTTGAGACAGGCTTGAATAAGCTAAGTAGCCAATAGGCAGAGGGTAGCATAATTTCTCTGATTCTCTGTAATAATGGTATGGGAATAATAATGCATTTTACTTTGTAAAGTGGTTTCTTACATCAAACAACACAACAACATTTTCAGTCACCTCCTTGTCTGAAGGACAAGTGGATAAACAGGTTAATGTCAATCTCATGGAATGTAGGCCTACATTGAACACCACACATTGGCTGCTACTATAGGCTGAATGATAGAACAGCTATTTCCATGTTAAAATGTTATGGGATGCATTTTCTCCATTGTTTTGATGGTTGACCACTCTGGTAGGCCTACATTATGATCAAATAGCCACAGTGGCCTACTTGGCCCCTGTTAAAACTGTAACTTAAAACAAGTACAGGCTCAGTGTTCACAGTAAACTTTCGCTGGAAGTTACACAGTTTTTTTCACAAAGTTCAAGTTTGCGCTCAGAAGACCTGAAATTTGCTCTGTGCCAAAATAGTTTTGAGGGACCATTGCACTGTGCCCACAGTGCCCACGTTCTGCTACATTGACTGGAATGTACAGATGTAGGATCTTAATTTGAGCCAGTTTGCTACAGCAGGAAAATAATTCTGAAGAAACAGGAAATTAGAATTTTTATGTGGGTTAAAATTAATGGACCTTTTTGTAGGGGTTGATACATTTTTCGTGGTGGAAATGACAAACTATAGAAGCTTTAAAAAAAAATCTAATACACAGGAAAATGCTCAGCAACAAAATAGTGAAACAATTAAGATCCTACATCTGTACAGTCGATTAAAAAATATTTTCTCTCAAATTTATATCCTCTTCCCTCCAGGTGTTTGATGCCACCAACACAACACGGGAGAGGAGGATATCCATTGTGAGCTTTTCCAAGGAAAAAGGCTACAAGGCAGGTTCAAGGGCAGGCCAACTGACAGTCCTGTAGCTGCTACTATACATAATGAATAAACACTTTACTACCACTGCAAAAGCTAAATACAAACTCAGATGGTGATATGCATTAATGTTCAATTTAAACTGGACAAAACCCCTTTGGTATAATGAACACAACTGAATTGTCCTTACAGGTATTTTTTGTGGAGTCCATTTGTGATGATCCAGACATCATTGCACAGAATATCACGGTGAGAAAGTCTATTCTCAAACCTTACCAGAGGGCTCTTTGTTTCTAAGATGCTAAACTCTACAAGATGTTAAACTCTACACTGTGACACTGACCTTTGTCCCAGGAAGTGAAAGTGAGCAGCCCAGACTATGTGAACTGTGACAAGGATGAGGCGCAGGCAGACTTCCTGAAACGTATCGAGTGCTACAAGCAAACCTATGTGCCTTTGGACGATGAGAAAGACAGGTAGAGTTCAACAGACTGTGCCAACTAGCCGGGTCCCAGAACTGTTTGTGCTGTCTTGCCAACTCCTTTATAGTCATTGTCAAAAAAAACTATCTGGGATCAGGCTTTATGCCAACAGCTCCTCTCCCTGAATGAGAGAAAGAGTAAAAACTAAACTGAAAAATATACTTGGATTAACAAAAAATCCATCTCCCCATCTCTCCATCTCCCCATCTCTCTTCCTGTATTTCCCCTACATGTTATTGTGTCGGCACCTGTCTTGAATAATAATTGTCTCCCTATGTGTCTCTCTATATTTCCTATACAAAGGCATCTGTCTTACATCAAGATCTTCAACGTGGGCTCTAGGTACCTGGTGAACCGTGTGCAAGACCATATACAGAGCCGGATCGTGTACTACCTTATGAACATCCACGTCACACCGCGCTCTATCTTCCTGAGCCGCCACGGGGAGAGCGAGCTGAACCTGCTGGGTCGCATTGGGGGAGACTCAGGACTCTCTCCCAGGGGTCACAAGGTCAGTAGGCCACACAAGCGTGAATCTCGGCTCCCAGAACCTAATCAGCTAACATTCCAAAAAAAATTTGCCTGTCACCAGAGACTAATATTACATCAATCAATCAAATGTATTTATAAAGCCCTTTTTACATCAGCCGATGTCACAAAGTGCTATACAGAAACCCAGCCTAAAACCCCAAGCAGCAAGCAATGCAGATGTAAATTTAGAAGCACAGTGGCTTTGAAAAACTCTCTAGAAAGGCAGGAACCTAGGAAGAAACTTAGAGAGGAACCAGGCTGTGAGGGGTGGCCAGTCCTCTTCTGGTTATGCCGGGTGGAGATTATAACAGTACATGGCCAAGATGTTCAAACGTTCATAGATGACCAGCAGGGTCAAATAATAATAATAATCACAGTGGTTGTAGAGGGTGCAACAGGTCAGCACCTCAGGAGTAAAGGTCAGTTGGCTTTTCATAGCCGATCATTCAGAGTTAGAGACAGCAGGTGCGGTAGAGAGAGAGAGTCGAAAACAGTAGGTCCGGGACAAGGTAGCACGTCCGGTGAACAGGTCAGGGCCTAGCCGCAGGCAGAACAGTTGAAACTGGAGCAGCAGCACGACCAAGTGGACTGGGGACAGCAAGGAGTCATCAGGCCAGGTAGTCCTGAGGCATGGTCCTATGGCTCAGGTCCTCCATGAGAAGAGAGACGAGAGAAAGAGAGAAAGAGAGAAAGAGAAAGAGAGAGAATTAGAGGGAGCATACTTAAATTCACACAGGACACCGGATAAGACAGGAGAAATACTCCAGATAGAACAGACTGACCCTAGCCCCCTGACACATAGACTATTGCAGCATAAATCCTGGATGCTGAGACAGGAGGGGTTGGAAGACAACTGTGGCCCGTTCGACAATACCCCCAGACAGGGCCAACCAGGCAGGATATAACCCCACCCACTTTGCCAAAGCACAGCCCCCACACCACTAGAAGGATATCTTCAACCACCAACTTACTACCCTGAGACAAGGCCGAGTATAGCCCACGAAGATATCCCCCACAACACAAACTTGAGGGGGGTGCCAAACCTGGACAGGAAGATCACGTCAGTGACTCAACACACTCAAGCGATGCACCCCTCCCAGGGACGGGATGGAAGAGCACCAGCAAGCCAGTGACTCAGCCCCCCGTAATAGGGTTGGAGGCAGGGAATCCCAGTGGAGAGATAGGAACCGTCCAGGCAGAGACCGCATTGTGGTTCGTCGCTCCAGTGCCTTTCCGTTCACCTTCACACCCCTGGGCCAGACTACGCTCAATCATAGAACCTACTGAAGAGATGAGTCTTCAATAAAGACTTAAAGGTTGAGACCAAGTCTACGTCTCTCACATGGATAGGCAGACCATTCCATAATAATGGAGCTCTATAGGAGAAAGCCCTGCCTCCAGCTGTTTGCTTAGAAATTCTAGGGACAATAAGGAGGCCTGCATCTTGTGACTGTAGCGTACGTGTAGGTACGTGTATGAACAGCAGGACCAAATCGGAGAGATAGGTACTGTAGGAGCAAGCCCATGTAATGCTTTGTAGGTTAGCAGTAAAACCTTGAAATCAGCCCTAGCCTTAACAGAGGCTAGTGTAACCGATGTGAAATGGCTAGTTAGTTAGCGGTGGTGCGCGCTAATAGCGTTTCAATCAGTGACGTCACTCGCTCTGAGACTTGAAGTAGGGTTTCCCCTTGCGTTGCAAGGGCTACGGCTTTTGTGGCGCGATGGGTAACAATGCTTCGTGGGTGTCAGTTGTTGATGTGTGCAAGGGTCCCTGGTTCGAGACCAGGTTGGGGCGAAGAGAGGGACGGAACCTACACTGTTACACTAGCACTGGAGTAATATGATCCCATTTTTTGGTTCTAGTCAAGATTCTAGCAGCCGTATTTAGCACTAACTGAAGTTTATTCAGTGCTTTATCCAGGTAGATGGAAAGTAGAGCATTGCAGAAGTCTAATCTAGAAGTGACAAAAGCATGGATTAATTTTTCTGCATCATTTTTGGACAGAAAGTTTCCGATCTTTGCAATGTTACGAAGATGGAAAAAAGCTTTCCTTGAACTAGTCTTGTTCATCAAAAGAGAGATCAGGGTCCAGAGTAACGCCGAGGTCCTTCACAGTTTTATTTGTGATGACTGTACAACCATCAAGATTAATTGTCAGATCCAACAGAAGATCTCTTTGTTTCTTCCGACCTAGAACTAGAATCTCTGTTTTCTTTGAGTTTAAAAGTAATACCTTTGCCGCCATCCACTTCCTTATGTTTGAAACATAGGCTTCCAGTTAGGACAATTTTGGGGCTTCACCATGTTTCATCGAAATGTACAGCTGTGTATCGTCTGCATAGCAGTGAAAGTTAACATTATGTTTCCGAATGACATCACCAAGAAGTAAAATATACAAAATATATAATGAAAACAGAACCTTGAGGAACACCAAAACTTACAGTTGATTTGTCAGAGGACAAACCACCCACAGAGACAAACTGATATCTTTCCCGACAGAAAAGATCTAAAATCAGGCCAGAACTTGTCCGTGTAGACCGATTTTGGTTTCCAATCTCTCCAAAAGAATGTGATGATCGATGGTGTCAAAAGCAGCACTTGGGTGATTTTCACGAAATCTTGGTTTCAAAGATTTCAAACATGAAATCTTTAAAAAGACTTGCATCAACAAATTTCCTTTTTAGGCATTAATAACAAGGTCTGAAGTGTTTGTGAGCATTATTTTAAAAACATTTACTGACAATTTAACACTTTTCGAACATATTTTCCAAAACAAGTCCTTAAGAATCTCATTACCGCAACAGTCTGAAAACATCAAGACCATTAGGAAAGCTAATACATTTCACTTAAAAAAAAAAGAAAAGATTATTAACAGTTGCTTGAAACTATGAAATAATATATTTTTTTTTATTAACATTTTTATTTGATTTTGACTGATTTCTCTCAATCTACAACCTAATATTTTTGATATTTCATTGAAACCTGACATATTTTCAAAATGATGTGGCAAGCCTGAAAGAACATAACGTGTAGATTCTGCGCATCCATTTAAAGCAAACTACTATTTTTCCTTTCATTAAATGAACATTAAATGAACACCTGTTACGGTAATGATACATAGGTTTTGGAAATGAGGTTGATCATTTCGGTAATGATAATAAGTATACTAAGACTGAGGTATGGTTAAAAACATTATACAATTTGATGTAGAAAATAAATTTGATAATATTGGCACAATCATGGATTTTTTTAATGAAATGTTTTATTTCACCTTTATTTAACCAGGTAGACCAGTTGAGAACAAGTTCTCATTTACAACTGTGACCTGACCAAGATAAAGCAAAGCAATGCGACAAAAACAACAACACAGAGTTACACATGAGATAAACAAATGTACAGTCAATAACACAATAGAAAAATCTATATACAGTGTGTGCAAATGTAGTAAGATTAGGGAGGTGTGTGAGGACATAATGGCGAAATAATTACAATTGAGCATTAACACTGGAGTGATAGATGTGTAGACAATTACTCGATGCCGACACATCTTTCTAGCTGATTTACACGCTGAAGCTATGTTGCGCTTGGTGACCTCTGTCTGTTTCATCCTAACATTGTTGGTGCCGACGTAGATAACCATATCCCTATACTCTCTACATTCACCAGTTTTAGACCTAGCAAACACCATCTTCAGATTAGCCTTAACATCGGTAGCCCTGTCCCCTGGTAAACAGTGTATGATCGCTGGATGATTCTTTAAGTCTAATACTGCGGGTAATGGAGTCGACAATGACTAGGGTTTTCAATTTGTCAGAGCTAATGGTGGGAGGCTCGGCCTCTGACTACGACTCGTTGCTTAATGGGGAGAGCCGGTTGAAAGTTTCTATCGGCTGAACGAGTGACACCGGTTGAGCATTCCTACAGCATTTCCTTCCAGAAGCCATGAGAAAATTGTCCCGGCTGTGGGGACTTTGCGAGGGGATTTATACTACTATCTGTACTTATTCCTACACATAAATGACCCTTGCCTGACGAATGCGTCTGAAGCTGGGCTTGCAGCACGGATATCCTCACGATAAGGCGATCGTTCTCCTGTATATTATGAGTACAGTGACTGCAATTAGAAGGCATCATGTTAATGCTATTACTATGCTTCGGCTGGTGGAGGTCCTGTAGAACCACGTCCAGATAAAGAGTCCGGGGTGAAAAAGTTGAATGAAAAAAGTAGAGCGAGGGAAAAAATTAAAACATAATTGTTTTAATCCAGATATAATGCTATTGTCCCACCCAATGACTTAATGTATTGGGCCATCTCTTATGTATAAAATAAAAAAACATAAAGCATAAAGTATATGTGTCTCGGGGGTTGGGTTGAAAGCAGAAATATAAAATGTCATTCTCCGCAAAGAAAGTGGACAATAAAGCAATAATACCCCACTCCCTGTGAACATGGTCTGTCCCTGTAGTATGCCACTGCTCTGGGGGGCTTCATCAAGGGCCAGCATATAAAGGATCTGAAGGTGTGGACCAGCCATATGAAGAGGACCATCCAGACTGCAGAGCATCTGGGGATTCCATACGAACAGTGGAAGGCTCTCAATGAGATTGATGCAGTAAGTCACTGTTTACTGCTGAGTTTAAATGAGATTGATGCATTTAACCATTGTTGAGTTTAAGCATACATTTTATGTGAGTGTGTAATGCATGTATACAGTTTGCAGTGAATGCGTGACTAACTGGGGTAAGTAGCCTACTGAGCTAAAGTCAATGCATTGCCCTGAAGAACTAATGCAAATCTTTCAGGCTCGGGATAGGTTACTCATCACTGTACATGCCTGTACCACTCATTGACATCTTCCCTGCACTGCTCGTTCCTCCTCAGGGTGTGTGTGAGGAGTTGACATATGAAGATATACAGGAGAACCACCCAGAAGAGTTTGCACTGAGAGACCAGGACAAGTACCGGTACCGTTACCCCAAGGGTGAGGTAGGACCTGTCTTAATTCACCACACACTGCTTACGAAATACACGCAAAATATACAGACACTGTACATTACTCAGACATACTGTGGAGATCTTAGTACAACACCTAGCGATCACAGTACAACACCTAGTCCTCTTAGTACAACACCTAGTCCTCTTAGTACAACACCTAGTCATCTTAGTACAACACCTAGTCCTCTTAGTACAACTCCTAGTCCTCTTAGTACAACACCTAGTCCTCTTAGTACAACACCTAGTCCTCTAGTAGAACACCTAGTCCTCTTAGTACAACACCTAGTCCTCTTAGTACAACACCTAGTCATCTTAGTACAACACCTAGTCCTCTTAGTACAACTCCTAGTCCTCTTAGTACAACACCTAGTCCTCTTAGTACAACACCTAGTCCTCTAGTAGAACACCTAGTCCTCTTAGTACAACACCTAGTCATCTTAGTACAATACCTAGTCATCTTAGTACAACACCTAGTCATCTTAGTACAACACCTAGTCATCTTAGTACAACACCTAGTCATCTTAGTACAACACCTAATCCTCTTAGTAGAACACCTAATCCTCTTAGTAGAACACCTAATCCTCTTAGTAGAACACCTAGTCCTCTTAGTAGAACACCTAGTCCTCTTAGTAGAACACCTAGTCATTTTAGTAGAACACCTAATCCTCTTAGTAGAACACCTAGTCCTCTTAGTAGAACACCTAGTCCTCTTAGTAGAACACCTAGTCCTCTTAGTAGAACACCTAGTCCTCTTAGTAGAACACCTAATCCTCTTAGTAGAACACCTAATCCTCTTAGTAGAACACCTAATCCTCTTAGTAGAACACCTAGTCCTCTTAGTAGAACACCTAGTCATCTTAGTAGAACACCTAATCCTCTTAGTAGAACACCTAGCCATCTTAGTACATCTTAGCCACCCTAGTAGAGTTGGATCTGAGTGACTGGGAAAGATAATTAAAGATGATCTTCTTTATTGTCACATACACCGGATAGGTGTAGTGAAATGTGTGGGTCAGCCATAGTAGTACGGCACCCCTGGAACAGATTAAGGTGAAGTGCCTTGCTCAAGGGCACATACAACATATTTTTTACCTTGTTGGCTCAAGGATTCAAATGTTTTCAGCTGGAACCAAGCCGAGCTGGTAAGGAAAGAAAGAAAATAGAGAGCATGGTGTGGTTCAGGTTGGTGCAATAGTATGAAGAAGGTACATTTCCTGGTGCAATAGTATGAAGAAGGTACATTTCCTGGTGCAATAGAATGAAAAAGGTACATTTCCTGGTGTGATTCATTTTCCTCTCTCAACCACAGTCGTATGAAGACCTGGTCCACCGTCTGGAGCCAGTGATCATGGAGCTGGAGAGACAGGAGAATGTGCTAGTCGTGTGTCATCAAGCCGTCATGCGTTGTCTGCTGGCCTACTTACTAGACAAAACCGCAGGTACTTTACAGTAGGATAACAGTCCAAAAGACATGGATTCATTTGGCATTGTCTTGTGGTAATGAAGTTGGTCATGTCTAAGACTATCTCGTCACCCAGAACCAAATCTCGCATGCGCACTGGACTAGAGACTAGGTCTAAGACATGTTCAACTTTTTTTCCACAGATGAGTTACCATACCTAAAATGTCCTCTTCATACTGTGCTCAAACTTACACCGGTGGCCTATGGTAAGTTGTTGTCCAATTGGACTTTGACAAATTTACATGCTGTAATTTTATCCAACAATTTCACTCATATCTCTTTCTCCTGGTACAGGGTGTAGAGTGGAGCACATTTGCCTAAACATTGAGGCAGTCAACACGCACAGAGAGAGACCTGGGGTAAGCTTTACAAAACATATCCATTTATTCCAAGCACAATGGGAAAATGTTAGAAGAGATTCCACAAATCTAACGGTGTAACTCCATTTGTGTTGTTGTTGTAGAATGTGGACGTAACCAGAAACCCAGAAGAGGCGCTGAAGACTATTCCTGACCACTTTTGAATATGATTTAGAGGATATGGACTCTAGGACCTTACTGAACCAGCAATATTATATTTTCAAGTTTAAATTTATTGTTCGATCAATTATGTCTTTGATTGACCTTTTCTGATTAAACTTGTCAAAATCAGCAAGTGTCAAAGGGGAAAAAGATAAGGAAGAAGACTAGATGAATAGAAGATCAAAAATGACAAACCCCACTGCCTAATCCTCTTAGTAGAACACCTAGTAAGGGGGAAATTGACTTTCTGCCTCCTAATGGCAACATGGGACAGCTAAAGCCCAGTACTGTATGAGTGTTGTTGACTGACCTATAACGTCCAATAAATGTGCATCAATCTGCTCTGTCTGACCCTGGAGTCTCATGGTGAAGTGCAGTCGGACAGGCTGGGTCAGAGGTAGTTTGACATAGTATTGTCACTAGAGTGTGAAAGTGGCCTAACGTTTTGAGGTCAATCAAAGGTTTTCTCAGACAATTCTGACATTAGGCTACAGGATGATGAAAGTAAAATGTCTTCCATTCTAGTGAATTGGTAGATTAATAAACACATCTGTTTGTAGTCATTCTGTGTTTCTTGAAGATACATGTCTGACTAAGTTTCAACATCATGAACAGCTCCCAAACAAACACATTGTTTATATTTTAGCAGACTCTCTGGTCTAACAGTAGTGAGTGAGTACATTTCAGATTTTTTTTCCCCCATACTGGTCCCACGTGGGCATCGAAACCACAACCCTGGCGTTGCAAGCACCATGATCTACCAACCGAGCCACACAGGACCTGATGGATGAAAGAAAGCTTTGCTAAAGGAGTCTCTTGGCTTGGCTAGATGTGCAACACTACTAATTACATATTTTTAAGAAAACTTGTGAACACTACTGATTACATATTTTTAAGAAAACTTGTGAACACTACTGATTACATATTTTTAAGAAACCTTGTTGACAATAAATACATTTGTGACAAAGGTATACAATACCACTAGTTAAGACAAAGAGCTTATTGTACTGAATAAGTGGAACTAGATTTATGAAATAAATGGTGAAATAAAAATAAATTTTATATTTTACAGATCATGCAAACTTTCATTAGAGCCTAGATGTCAGATAGTCATTTATAAAAATGAAAGATACTTGTTTTACATTTGTGGGCCTCTGTTGTAGCCTATTTATTTGTATGTCAGTGTGGTATAGCGTCCTTTATAGGGTCCCATTTTGTAATTGAGAAAGGGGCAAGAGCAGAGTTTGGGATGTTTTTCTATCAAACTGTCGACATTCATGGGTTAATAATTTGTCATTTCTTCTCAAGCTGCTGATGGCAACAGTGCGCGAAATATCCAGTTATGTACACTCGAGGATACCCTACCGAACTCAACTCTTGCAATTTTGCGCCCACTGATTTTCTTTTGAGTTTTCATCTGATTATCTGTCAGTTATAAATTATACTTCAACTTATTTTCGGATATTTTTCATAGGTTTCAAAACAATTAAAATAAAACGGAGGGAGGGGAACGAGTCGACTGCCCCTTGCAAAACTAACTTGAGAAATATGTGAGGCTTGTACTCCTACCGCGTGCTCTCACTGACTGGCAACGTGAGACAACTGGCAACATAACGTTTTTCATCTCGGAGACAAAAGTATATGACCATGGGGAAAGTGGATTTAAAAACCCGTTGTATTTTCTTTTTCATCATCATCTCAGTCCAGCGGGGATTTTCAGAGGAATTTGTAGCACACCAGGGAGCAAAAGACATACTTTTACAGGTGAGAATGATTGTATATTCCTATGGGACTGGACTAATATTGGAAATGATTGTATATTTCTATGGGACTGGATTAATATTGGAAATTATTTTATATTTCTATGGGACTGGATTAATATTGGAAATGATTTTATATTTCTATGAGGCTGGACTAATATTGGAAACTCTTGAAAAACAGGCTACTCAGTCAAGACAGCCTCAAAAATCATGTTGTTTTTCTTCATCATTTATCCATGGTCAGCTTTTCCCCACTTATACTATGCTACATTCCTTTTTGCACTAAATATGTAATTTTTGCACTCAAGTGAGGGTGTAACTTTACTGCACATTACTTTGGGATACAGTGCCTTCAGAAAGTATTCCACATTCTGTTGTGTTACTGCCTACATTCAAAATAGATTCAATATATTTTTTTATAACCCATCTACACACAATACCCCATAATGACAAAATGAAAACATGTTTTTAGAATTGTTTTGCAAATGTACTGAAAAAGAAATACAGAAATATCTAATTTACATAATTACTCACACCCCTGAATCAATACATGTTAGAATTACCTTTGGCATCGATTACACCTGTGAGTCTTTCTGGGTAAGTCTCTAAGTGTTTTGCACACCTGAATTGCACAATATTTGCACATTATTCCTTAAAAAATTATTCAAGCTCTATCAAGTTGGTTGTTGTTCATTGCTAGACAGCCATTTTCAAGTCTTGCCATAGATTTTCAATCCGATTTAAGTCAAACTGTAACAAGGCCACTCAGAAACATTCGATGTCGTTTTGGTAAGCCACTCCAGTGAATATTTGGCCTTGTGTTTAAGGTTATTGTCCTGCTGAAGGTGAATTTGTCTCCCAGTGTCTGTTGGAATATAGACTGAAGCAGCTTTTCCTCTAGGATTTTGCCTGTGCTTAACTCTATTCAGTTTCAGTGATGTGTTTTGTTGGATTTGCCCCAAATATAACGCTTTGTAAACAGGACAAGTTAATTTCTTTGCCAAATTGTTTGCAGTTTTATTTTAGTGCCTTATTGCAAACAGGATGCATGTTTTTGAATATTTTATTCTGTACAGGCTTCCTTCTTTTCACTCTGTCAATTAGGTTAGTATTATGGAGTAACTACAATGTTGTTGATCCATCCTCAGTTTTCTCCTATCACAGCCATTAAAATCTGTAACTGTTTTAAAGTCAACATTGGCCTCATGGTGAAGTCACCGAGTAGTTTTCTTCCTCTCCAGCAACTGAGTTAGGAAGGATGCCTGTATCTTTGTAGTGACAAAGTGTAATCAATAACTTTCCATGCTGAAAGGAAGATTCCATTTCTGTTTTTTGTTGTTGTTGTTGCCATCTACCAATATGTGACCTTCTTTGCGAGGCATTGGAAAACCTCCCTGGTCTTTGTTGTTGAATTGTTGTTTGAAATTCACTGGTGTACAAAGATGAGGTAGTCATTCCAAAGTCATGTTAAACACTATTATTTCACACAGAGTTAGTCAATGCAACTTATTACTTGACTTGATAAGCAAATATTTACTCCTGAACATATTTAGGCTTGCCATAACAAAGGCGTTGAATACTTAATGACTCAAGACATTAATTCATTTAATTTGTAAAAATGTCACAAAACATACACTATATATACAAAAGTATGTGGACTCCCCTTCAAATTAGTGGATTTGGCTATTTCAGGCACACCCGTTGCTTACAATTGAGCACACCGCCATGCAATCTCCATAGACAAACATTGGCAGTAGAATGGCCTTACTGAAGAGCTCAGTGACTTTCAAAGTATTCACATCTGCCATATGCAGAGCCTTCAGAAAGTATTCACAACCTTTGACTTTTTCCACATTTTGTTGTGTTATAGCCTGAATTTAAAATTGAATAAATTCAGATTTTTTGCCAATGGCCTACACACAATACCCCATAATGTCAAAGTGGAATTACACTACATTACCAAAAGTATGTGGACACTGCTTGTTGAACATCTCATTCCAAAATCATGGGCATTAATATGGAGTTGGTCCCCCCTTTGCTGCTATAACAGCCTCCACTCTACTGTGAAGGCTTTACACTTGATGTTGGAACATTTCTGCGGGGACTCGCTTCCATTCAGCCACAATCACATTAGTGAAGTCAAGCACTGATGTGGGGTGATTAGGCCTGACTCGCAGTCGGCGTTCCAATTCATCCCAAAGGTGTTCAATGGGGTTGAGGTCAGGTCTCTGTGCAGGCCAGTCAAGTTCTTCCACACTGATCTCAACAAACCATTTCTGTATGGACCTCGCTTTGTGCACGGGGGCATTGTCATGCTGAAACAGGAAAGGGCACCCCCAAACTGTTGCCACAAAGTTGGAAGCACAGAATCTTCTAGAATGTCATTGTATGCTGTAGTGTTAAGATTTCCCTTCACTGGAACTAAGGGGCCTAGCCCGAACATGAAAAACAGCCTCAGACCATTATTCCTCCTCCAACAAACATTACAGTTGGTTCCATGCATTGGGGCAGGTAGCTTTCTCCTGGCATTCACCAAACCCAGAATCGTCCGTTGGACTGCCAGATGGTGAAGCGTGATTCATCACTCCAGAGAACGCATTTCTACTGCTTCAGAGTCCAATGGCGGTGAGCTTTACACCACTCCAGCCGACGCTTGGTGATCTTAGACTTGTGTGCGGCTGCTCGGCCATGGAAACCCATTTCATGAAGCTCCCGACTAACAGTTTTTGTGCTGACGTTGCTTCCAGAGGCAGTTTGGAACTCGGTAGTGAATGTTGCAACCGAGGACAGACGCTTTTTACACGTTACGCACTTTTGCGACTCGGAGGTCCTGTTATGTGAGCTTGTGTGGCCGAGACGTTTCCACTTCACAATAAAAACACTTACAGTTGACCGGGGCAGCTCTAGCAGGGCAGAAATTTGACAAACTGACTTGTTGGAAAACCGAACTTGCACCTCTGTGTACAGTGAAAGCATTTATTTAAAGTTACCCCTTCATTCATGAATAGCTTCGATTCAACTTATTTTGACACAGAAATATTGACCCAACACCACACATAGATTCTGGAGATTAATTTAAAAGGAGGGAATTTTGTAAGGTAACTACAATACTTGTTAGAATATTGTCACTTTTCCAAGTCAAGTTCTCCTCTTTAATACAACTTCTTATCGTAGATAAGGACCTAAATGTACTAACTTACATTTTAAATAATCTTCTTTCCCATACAGTGATACAACATTGTGTGGAAGGTTATAGATTTTGGAATAATGATGGCTTTAGGGCAACTCTGTGGTCTTAAGTCACTACTAAGCAAGCTTTTATTAATCTATTAAGATTTTAAATCTTTGCACAATGTTCAGAAGGCATCAGCTTGTTTAGATTACATTTTTCCAAACTATCGGACTCCAGCAATCTGTTACTGTCAGGGCACTGGTGTGAATAAATGTTCCTTACTGCTGCGCTCAATCCCATAGTTAGGATTCATTACTTTTATTAACTTTCTCTCTGTTATTTTCTCTCCAGAGAGTGAGACGCCAGAGCAAAGCAGCTAAATCTGTGGTGAGTATGAGCTACATGAAACAGCCTGTTGTTCATGACCCAGTCCCAGTGGAATGTGTCATAAGCAAAACAAAACATTAAAATCAGGGATATCTGGCTAGCGACAAAAGTGGCGGCTTAGGGCCCCGCGTGACTAACAAAATCAATAGGGCCTCCTGGAGGTCAAGGCCCTTTGGCATGTGCGCTGCGTGCCAAGGCGATCATTCGGCCACGATTACTACAAGTTTACTGTAGATACTGTCGCTGGCTAGACTAACTAGACTAATTTACCAATCCATGTACATTTTTACTAACCGGGTAATTGAGTGACTGTCATTGAGTGACATATAACAAGAGGAAAACTCATCAGTAAGTTGAGTCCCCCCACCAAAAAAGTAGCTACGTCCCTGCTGACAGTCACTCAATTAGCCAGTGGTGTAATGTACTTAAGTAGAAATACTTTAAAGTACTACTTAAGTCGTTTTTGGGGTATCTGGACTTCACTTTACTATTTATATTTTTGCCAACTTTTACATTTATTTCATTACATTCCTAAAGAAAATAATGTACTTTTTACTTCATACATTTTCCCTGACACCCAAACGTACTCGTTACAATTTGACAGGAAAATGGTCCAATTCACGCACTTATCAAGAGATCCTCCCTGGTCATCCCTACTGCCTCTGATCAGGCAGACTCACTTAACACAAATGTTTCATTTGTAAATTATGTCTGAGTTTTGGAGTGTACCCCTGGCTATCTGTAAATAAATAAAATGTAAATGTTCCGTCTGGTTTGCTTAATATAAGGAATTTATACTTTTACTTTGACTTTTGATACTTAAGTATATTTTAACAGTTCCATTTACTTTTGATACTTGAGTATATTTAAAACTACTTTTAGACTTTTACCCAAGTAGTATTTTACTGGGTGATTTTCACTTTAACTTGATTCATATTCTATTATGGTATCTTTACTTTTACTCAAGTATAGTAATTGAGTACTTTTTCCACCACTAGCCCTTGTCAGCAACATTTTATAGGTAGCTTTAAAATTGCTAAATGTTCTCTCCGTCCTATGGCATAATGTGAAGAACTGCAGGAAATTAGCTTTAAAAGTGCAACATTTTCTCTCCATCTCATAGGAAAATGTTTAGAACTGTATTAAATATGCTTTAAAACTGAATTTCTTTCTCTCAGACCCATGGCAAAATGAATAGAATTGCATGAAATTAGTTTTAAAACTGCAAAATGTTCTCTCTGCCCCATGGAAACATTTGTAGAATTGCAGAAATGTTGCTTTAAAACATTTTTCTCAATGCCCCATGCTATTCCACGTTGGTTCAACGTAATTACGTGGAAACAACTTTTCTTTTTGAAAATTCTAGTGTCATAATTGACTACAAAGTGTAAAATAGGATCATTTTGGTCATAAAGTCAGTCTCATCAAAACTGAGATTTGCGAGATGATAGGGAAACATTTTATGTCACGCAATGAATGGTCTCATAACAGTTTTCCATTGGTTGGGTTTGTTTTAATCCTGCCCACCTGCTCACAGCTGGCAGCACCCAATAAATATCCCTATGGGGCTAGTGAGGGACCATCAGTAAATTACACACTGTACATGGGGACAATATTTTAAAGGTCAATATCTACAAATAACAATGACTTAAAAACCTCAAACCAACTACAGATTGTAGAAATGCATATTCAAATATTGAAAGCATTTAATGAGACAACTGAAAAATGTGCAACATGAAAATATTGTCCCATTTACATTGTGTAGTTCATTGACTGTCCCTAACTAGCCCCAGAGCTAGGCTTTTCAAAATCAAAACAACTTTGCCACGGTCGCACACCAGCCTGCTGAAGCTAATTGGCTAAATAATTTGGCTTACGCTTCCCACATGCGAACACACACAAGAGACACCCACATCAAACCAAACCCTGAACCAACTCATATTTGAATTCAGTTTCTTAATGAACCAAATCTAAAACAAGGCCACATCAGGAAATGGATAGCAACATGATGATTAAAGACACTAGTATTAGGTTAGGAAAAAGTCATGCTGCAAGTGAAGATCTACCTATCACTCTCATTGCAATCTGTAGTTATAACCTGTGTGCCACACAGAGTAAGAAACCCTACAGTACAGTATCTCAATGGAGGCAACACTTTATTTGACGCTTTGAATGTTGCCAGTGACAGAATGTAAATCATCCATTATTACTCTAAAGTGATAGGTCTCTGATGTGTCAGAAAGCTTGTCCACTGTCTTTGATACCAGTGAGTAATGAGAAACAGGTCTGTCTTGTCTGTCTGTCTGTCTGTCTGTCTGTCTGTCTGTCCCTCAGGTCTGTCTGTCTGTGTCCTGGCCTAGCAGTAATGTGGCCCAGCTGACCAGATTGGTCTCAGCAGGGCCCAGAATTAGCCAAGTAAACAAGGGGGTGGGAGGGATATCTTGCAGAGTGTGGCTTTGTATCATTTGTATAAACTTGTCAAGCCACTGAAGCCAGGGTAAAAAGCCCAGTAATACTAGGATTTCCAATTCCAAAAGAGCCCGACCACGACTCAAACCTGGGTCTTCTCAACTGTCAGTCAAACAGCCATTACACCAAGAAGTCCAAAGCTCTTCATGAGGTCGCTATTGGTTTTGTACTAGGGTAGCTATATAAAGATTTAATCAGATCAAATGTATATGTTCCTTGCTGACGGTTTGGTGTGTCTTGTGTGTTCACAGCTGAAGGTGACAGACTACCATGTGAGGTGTTCTGTCGTGTCTCGCTATGCCCACATCACAATCCAGAGCGCTGTGTGGAACCAGCTACCTGTCACCAAGGAGGCAGCCTTTGAGGTGGACCTGCCCTCTGCTGCATTCATCTCCAACTTCACCATGTGAGTCAGAATCACACGCTTCAAGTCAAGTTTACTTTATTATCCTCTCTCTCTCTCTTTCCCCTCTTGTGTTCTTATAAGACACCTCATCACAGGTAGTGGGAATGTAATCAAATTAATTGTTCTTTCCCTTGGAATGATATCCTTCTTGCCTGGGTCCCAGTCTGTTTCTGCTCCCTTGCCAACTCCTTATGCTAGACAATGAGGGACGAGGAGTTGGCATTATAGCACAAACAGACTGGCACTCAGGCTATTGTCCTTCAGGATCAAAAGGACTTTTATTTTCAACTGTGAAGGGGATTGTTCACATGCAGGAGACACTATGAATCACCTCAGAGAGTATAACATTAAATTAGTACATAGAAATATAGAAAAAGCAGGGTAAAATAAGGTAGTAAATAAACAAATCAAATCCTGAATACCAGTCAGGTCAGTGGTTCCAAATAAAAACTTCAAAGGAATTATGTCAGGAACTGACATTCCGTCCAGTGTGGAGAGGAGACACATAATTTAATTAATAAGAGGGCTGAAAACCACTCTCCCACTCTCCTTAAAAAAAACTAGAAATATAAACAAGATAAAAAAGTCAACAGTACAGACCCAACGAGGAACCGTAGTCTGAAGTTGGGTTTGGGAGCAGAAGCGGCTCAGAAGGGGGAAGAGTCGGAGGGAACTTAGAAGCAGATGAATACCTGGCTTTATAAATGTACGTCGGAAAGTTATAAGAAAAATGACAGGAGGTTGGCCTGTTTTCTTCCCCCTCTCTCTCCTGCGAAGTTTACCAAGGCACTGAGCCAAGGTACATGTGCACACACACACATACAACTACATACTGACACACAGCCTACACACGTCACGCACAGACCCATTTACATGTCGTTTTAGTTTAACATGCATATAATCTCTTTTTTCTGTCAGTCACACACACACAACACACACTCGACACAGGGCCGCATGCTCGTCACCAACTAACTCAGTTGGAAAATAGCCGTGCGACTCTATTTCTTTAGTTCAGTGGAGTTTCTCAACGTGTGACTGAGGGCCTTGTGTTCTGTGTGTAGGTCACTCAATTGCAGCCGTTCCCAGTTCCCACTCCCTCTCAGCTACACATACATACAGGCTGCTATATTTTCCACCCTGATAAACCCAACATTCCATTCTGCTCTGTGTCTGAAACAAGACGTGCTTCAAGGCTGCAGTTTATTTCGGTTGGTCCCTGTTGGTTTTTATTTTAATATATTTGTTCAAAGGACCTTATTTTAGCAAAGGAACTGTATGGTTGGGATTAAGGTCTATGTGCGAGCTCTGGTCCAGTTTGATTGGGAAATGGTTGGGAAATTGTTGGGTGTAGATTCTCCAGGGGCCATGGATGGGGTTTTCGAGTGTTACTCGATCTCTTTCCAGTAATCAGGCGTAGGTCCCAAATGCCACTCTATTCCCAATATACAGTGCCTTTGGAAAGTTTTCAGATCCCTTGACTTTATCCACATTTTGTTACGTTACAGCCTTATTTTTCCTGATAAATCTACACACAATACCCCATAATGACAATCCGAAAACAGGCTTTTAGAAAAAACTGAAATACCTTATTTACATAAGTATTCAGACCCTTTGCTATGAGACTCGAAATTGAGCTCAGGTGCATCCAGGTTCCATTGATCATCCTTAAGATGTTTTTACAACTTGATTGGAATCCAACTATGCTAAATTAAATTAATTGGACATGATTTGGAAAGGCACACACCTGTCTATATAAGGTCCCACAGTTGACAGCGCATGTCCGAGCAAAAACCAAGCCATGAGGTCAAAGGAATTGTCCGTAGAGCTCCGAGACAGGATTGTGTTCAGGCACAGATCTGGGGAAGGGTACCAAAAAATGTCTACAGCACTGTGTCTACAGTGACCTCCATCATTCTTAAATGGAAGAAGTTTGGAACCACCAAGACTCTTCCTAGAGCTGGCCACCTGGCCAAACTCAGAAATTGGAGGAGAAAAGCCTTGGTCAGGGAGGTGACCAAGAACTCAATGGTCACTCTGACAGAGCTCCAGAGTTCCTCTGTGGAGATGGGAGATCTTCCAGAAGGACAACTATCTCTGCAGCACTCCAACAATCAGGCCTTTATGGTAAAAGTGGCCAGGTGGAAGCTACTCCTCAGTAAAAGACACATGACAGCCCGCTTGGAGTTTGCCAAAAGGCACCTAAAGACTCTTACACCATGACAAACAAGATTCTCTGGTCTGATGAAACCAAGATTAAACTCTTTGGCCTGAATGCCAAGTGTCACGTCTGGAGGAAACCTGTCTCCATCCTCTGTGGAGATGGGAGAACCTTCCAGAAGGACAACCATTAGGATCAATCTTCTTTGGAGAATAAAACACACAGAGACGCATACAAAGCTCTCCCTCGCCCTCCATTTGGCAAATCTGACCATAATTCTATCCTCCTGATTCCTGCTTACAAGCAAAAATTAAAGCAGGAAGCATCAGTGACTAGATCAATAAAAAGTGGTCAGATGAAGCAGATGCTAAGCTACAGGACTGTTTTGCTAGCCCAGACTGGAATATGTTCCGGGATTCCTCCGATGGCATTGAGGAGTACACCACATCAGTATTTGGCTTTATCAATAAGTGCATAGATGACGTCGTCCCCACAGTGACCGTACGTACATACCCCAACCAGAATCCATGGATTACAGGCAACATCCGCACTGAGCTAAAGGGTAGAGCTGCCGCTTTCAAGGAGTGGGATTCTAACCCGGAAACGTATAAGATATCCTGCTATGCCCACAGACGAACCATCTGGCAAAGCATCAATACAGGACTAAGATCGAATCGTACTACACCGGCTCTGACACTCGTCGGATGTGTAATGGCTTGCAAACCATTACAGACTACAAAGGGAAGCAGAGCTAAACTACTTCTATGCTCGCTTCAAGGCAAATGACACTGAAACATGCATGAGAGCACCTGCTGTTTCAGGAGACTGTGTGATCACGCTCTCCGCAGCCGATGTGGGTAAGACCTTTAAACAGGTCAACATTCACAAGGCTGCGGGGCCAGATGGATTACCAGGACATGTACTGTGAGCATGCGCTGACCAAAGTGTCAGGGTGGAGACCTGAGCCAACTCCCCGTGCTTACCGTGGGGAGCGAGTGACGAAGCAAGCACCGTGTTATGCGGTGATGCGCACTGTGTCGCCAGTGCGCATTCACAGCCCGGTGCGATCTGTGTCCGCGCCCCGCATTTGTCGAGCTAGGTTGAGCATTCAGCCAGGAAGGGTGGTGCCAGCTCAGCGCTCCTGGTCTCCAGTTCGCCTTCTCGGTCCAGGATATCCTCCGCCGGCTCTGCGCACTGTGTCGCCAGTGCGTATTCACAGCCCAGTGCGTCCTATGCCAGCGCCCCGCATTTGCCGGGCGAAAATAAGCCTCCAGCCAGGACGGGTTGTACCAGCTCTACGATCGAGACAGTGCGCCTCCACGGCCCAGTATATCCTGTGCCTGCCCCACGTACCCAGCCTCCAGTGAGTCTATCCAGCCTGGTATGCCCTGTGCCTGCTCCTCGCGCTTGCCCTGAGGTGCGTGTCACCAGTCTGGCGCCACCTGTGCCAGCCCCACGCATCAGGCCTCCAGTGCGCCTGCCCAGTCCGGGGTGTCCTGTTCCTGCTCCCCGCACTCGCCCTGAGGTGCGTGTTACTAGTCTGGCGCAACCTGTGCCAGCCCCACGCATCAGGCCATCAGGCATTCCTAGTCCAGAGCTTCCGGCGACAGTTCCCAGTCCAAAGCTTCCAGCGACGTTTCGCAATCCGGAACCTCCTGAGACGGCCCGCAGTCCGGAACCTCCTGAGATGGCCCGCAGTCCGGAACCTCATGAGACGGCCCGCAGTCCGGAACCTCCTGAGATGGCCCGCAGCGGAACCTCCTGAGACGGCCAGCAGTCCGGGAACCTCCTGAGACGGCCCGCAGTCCGGAACCTTCAGTGACGGCCCGCAGTCCGGAACCTTCAGCGACGGTCCGCAGTCCGGAGTCTTCAGCGACGATCCGGAGTCTTCAGGGACGGTCCGCAGTCCGGAGTCTTAAGCGACGGTCCGCAGTCCGGAACCTCCAGCGGCGGTCCGCAGTCCGGAACCTCCAGCGGCGGTCCGCAGTCCAGAACCTCCAGCGGCGGTCCGCAGTCCAGAACCTCCGGTGATGATCCCCGGTCCGGATCCTTCGGCGACGATCCAGAGTCCGGTGACACAAAAGCGGAGGGATCAGTGGGCGGAGCAGGGGTTACGCCCCGAACCGGAGCCGCCTCCTCTGCTGGAGGATCCGCGGGATGAGAAGGTTCTGAGTACTGCACCAGAGCTGCCATAGACATTTGTCACCCTCCCTAACCCTCCCTTTTTTTTGTTTTTTTTGTTGTTGTTTAGGTGCGATCGGAGTCCGCACCTTGGGGGGGGGGGGGTTTGGTACTGTCACGTCCTGACCATGGAAAGCTGTTATTTTCTATGGTAGTGTAGGTCAGGGCGTGACAGGGGGGTTTTCTAGTTTAGTTTTTCTATGTTGTTATGTTCTAGTTTTGTATTTCTATGTTGGGTTTTGTTTGGGATGATCTCCAATTAGAGTCAGCTGGTCATCGTTGTCTCTAATTGGAGATCATACTTAAGGAGGTGTTTTTCCCACCTGGGTTTGTGGGAGATTGATTTTGAGTTAGTGTATGTTACTACTCTGAGTCACGGTTTGTTGTTTTTGTTCGTTTAGTTTATTGTGTATGTATTGCATAGTTTCACAGTGAAAATAAAATGTGGAACGACACACATGCAGCACTTTGGACCACTCCTTCCTATGACAACCGTGACAGACTATAACAAATCCTCAAATGAAACATATTGTGCTATTTATCACAGACTACTTTGTGTCAAAGATTAACAAGGACTCTCTCCTTAACAGTGTCATGATCAAAGATATGATCACGAGCCTCATCTCCAGTATATCGTTTGGTCATTGTGCTGCTACAGAATGAATTTTGAGCAAGGACTCAAAAAAGCTTTATTTACCAGAGCTGTGAGAAAATTTCTATCTATATATTATTGAAACAATGTTGCGATTGTTTGTGAGAATGCCAACAAGTGTGGTTCCCCTGGGGTAAAGATTCTATTGGGGAAAGGTTCCCGTGGGGTTTGCCATGTAAGCCAAGAAGGGGAGTGAGGTGTGTGGTTTTTACTTTTTTATTTCACCTTTATTTAACCAGGTAGGCCAGTTGAGAACAAGTTCTCATTTACAACTGCGACCTGGCCAAGATAAAGCAAAGCAGTGCGACACAAACAACACAGAGTTACACATGGGATAAAGAAACGTACAGTCAATAACACAATAGAAAAATATCTATATACAGTGTGTGCAAATGTAGTAAGATTAGGGAGGTAAGGCAATAAATAGACCATAGTGGCAAAATAATAAACATTTAGCATTAACACTGGAGTGATAGATGTGCAGAAGATGAATATGCAAGTAGAGATACTGGGGTGCAAAGGAACAAAACAATTTATAACAATATGGGGATGAATTAGTTGGGTGGGCTATTTACAGATGGGCTGTGTACAGGTGCAATGATCGGTAAGTTGCTCTGACAGCTGATGCTTAAAGTTAGTGAGGGAGATATAAGACTCTAGCTTCAGTGATTTTGCAATTTGTTCCAGTCATTGGCAGCAGAGAACTGGAAGGAAGGATGAGTTAGCTTTGTGGATGACCAGTGAAATATACCTGCTGGAGCGCGTGCTACGGGTGGGTACTGCTATGGTGACCAGTGAGCTGAGATAAGGCGAGGCTTTACCTAGAAAAGACTTACAGATGACCTGGTGCCAGTGGATTTGGCGACTAATATGAAGCGAGGGCCAGCTAACGAGAGCATACAGGTCACAGTGGTGGGTGGTATATGGGGCTTTGGTGACAAAATGGATGGCACTGTGATAGACTACATCGAATTTGCTGAGTAGAGTGTTGGAGGCTATTTTGTAAATGACATTGCCGAAGTCAAGGATCGGTAGGATAGTCAGTTTTACGAGGGCATGTTTGGCAGCATGAGTGAAGGATGCTTTGTTGCGAAATAGGAAGCCAATTCTAGATTTAATTTTGGATTGGCGATGCTTAATGTGAGTCTGGAAGGAGAGTTTACAGTCTAACCAGACACCTAGGTATTTGTAGTTGTCCACATATTCTAAGTCAGAACTGTCCAGAGTAGGGATGCTAGACGGGCGGGCGGGTGCGGGCAGCGATCGGTTGAAGAGCATGCATTTAGTTTTACTTGCATTTAAGAGCAGTTGGAGGCCACGGAAGGAGTGTCGTATGGCATTGAAGCTCGTCTGGAGGTTTATTAACTTCTCTAGGGCCAGTGGGACGATTTCGTCCCACCTACGTAACAGCCAGTGGAATCCCATGGCGCGTTATTCAAATACCTTAGAAATGCTATTACTTCAATTTCTCAAACATATTACTATTTTACACCATTTTAAAGACAAGACTCTCGTTAATCTAACCACACTGTCCGATTTCAAAAAGGCTTTACAACGAAAGCAAAACATTAGATTATGTCAGCAGAGTACCCAGCCAGAAATAATCAGACACCCATTTTTCAAGCTAGCATATAATGTCACATAGACCCAAACCACAGCTAAATGCAGCACTAACCTTTGATGATCTTCATTAGATGACAATCTTAAGACATTATGTTATACAATACATGCATGTTTTGTTCAATCAAGTTCATATTTATATCAAAAACCAGCTTTTTACATTAGCATGTGACGTTCAGAACTAGCATACCCCCGCAAACTTCCGGTGAATTTACTAAATTACTCTCGATAAACGTTCACAAAAAACATAACAATTATTTTAAGAATTATAGATACAGAACTCCTCTATGCACTCGCTATGTCCGATTTTAAAATAGCTTTTCGGTGAAAGCACATTTTGCAATATTCTAAGTAGATAGCCCGGCATCACAGGGCTAGCTATTTAGACACCCACCAAGTTTAGCCCTCACCAAAGTCAGATTTACTATAAGAAAAATGTTATTACCTTTGCTGTTCTTTGTCAGAATGCACTCCCAGGACTTCTACTTCAATAACAAATGTTGGTTTGGTTCAAATAATCCATAGTTATATCCAAATAGCGGCGTTTTTTTGTGCGTTCAAGACACTATCCGAAAGGGTAAAGAAGGGTGACGCGCCCGACGCGTTTCGTGACAAAAAAAATTCTAAATATTCCATTACCGTACTTCGAAGCATGTCAACCGCTGTTTAAAATCAATTTTTATGCTATTTTTCTCGTAAAAAAGCGATAATATTCCGACCGGGAATCTGTGTTTTAGTACAAAGAGAGAGAAAATAAAAACATGGGGTCGCCTCGTGCACGCGCCTCAGTCAGATTGTCCTCTGATAGACCACTTACCAAAGGCGCTAATGTTTTTCAGCCAGGGGCTGCCTCGACATCATTCAGCTTTTTCCCGGGTTCTGAGAACCTATGGGAGCCGTAGGAAGTGTCACGTTACAGCAAAGATCCTAAGTTTTCAATAAAAAGAGTCAAGAAGCCCAAGGAATGGTCAGACAGGGCACTTCCTGTACAGAATCTTCTCAGGTTTTTGCCTGCCATATGAGTTCTGTTATACTCACAGACACCATTCAAACAGTTTTAGAAACTTTAGGGTGTTTTCTATCCAAAGCCAATAATTATATGCATATTCTAGTTTCTGGGCAGTAGTAATAACCACATTAAATCAGGTACGTTTTTTATCCGGCCGTGTAAATACTGCCCCCTAGCCCTAACAGGTTAACACAGTGTCCAAATAAGGGCCAGAAGTATACAGATTGGTGTCGTCTGCGTAGAGGTGGCTCAGAGAATCACCAGCAGCAAGATCGACATCATTGATGTATACAGAGAAAAGAGTCTGCCCGAGAATTGAACCCTGTGGCACCCCCATAGAGACTGCCAGAGGACCGGACAACAGGCCCTCTGATTTGACACACTGAACTCTAACTGAGAAGTAGTTGGTGAACCAGGCGAGGCAGTCATTTGACAAACGAAGGCTGTTGAGTCTGCCAATAAGAATGCGGTGATTGACAGAGTCGAAAGCCTTGGCCAGGTCGATGAAGAAGGTGGCACAGTATTGTCTTTTGTCAGTGGCTGTTATGATATCGTTTAGGACCTTTAGCTTGGCTGAGGTGCACCAATGACCAGCTCGGAAACCAGATTGCATAGCGGAGAAGGTGCGGTGGGATTCGAAATGGTCGATGATCTGTTTGTTAACAGGCAGGGCAGGAGAGATATAGGTCTGTAACAGTTGGGGTCTAGAGTGTCTCCCCCTTTAAAGAGGGGGATGACCGCGGCAGCTTTCCAATCTTTAGGGATCTCAGACGATACGAAAGAGAGGTTGAACAGGCTAGTATTAGGGTTTGCAACAATTGCGGCAGATAATTTTAGAAAGAGAGGGTCCAGATTGTCTAGTCCAGCAGATTTGTATGGGTCCAGATTTTGCAGCTCTTTCAGAACATCAGCTATCTGGATTTGGGTGAAGGAGAAGTGGAGGAGGCTTGGGCAAGTTGCTGTGGGGGGTGCAGAGCTGTTGATCGGGGTAAGGGTAACCAGGTGGAAAGCATGGCCAGCCGTAGAAAATGCTTATTGAAATTCTCGATTATCGTAGATTTATCGGTGGTGACAGTGTTTCCTAGCCTCAGTGCAGTGTGCAGCTGGGAGGTGGTGCTCTTATTCTCCATGGACTTTACAGTGTCCCAGAACTTTTTGGTGTTTGTGCTACAGGATGCAAATTTCTGTTTCAAAAAGCTAGCCTTTGCTTTCCTAACTGCCTGTGTATATTGGTTCCTAACTTCCCTGAAAATCTGCATATCGCGGGGGCTATTCGATGCTAATGCAGTACGCCACAGGATGTTTTTGTGCTGGTCAAGGGCAGTCAAGTCTGGAGTGAACCAAGGGCTATATCTGTTCTTAGTTCTACATTTTTGAGTGGGGCATGCTTATTTAAGATGGTGAAGAAAGCACTTTTAAAGAATAACCAAGCATCTTCTACTGACGGAATGAGGTCAATATCCTTCCAGGATACCAGGGCCAGGTCGATTGGAAAGGCCTGCTCGCTGAAGTGTTTTAGGGAGCGTTTGACAGTGATGAGGGGTGGTCGTTTGACCACGGACCCATTACGGACACAGGCAATGAGGCAGTGATTGCTGAGATACTGGTTGAAGTTAGCAAAGGTGTATTTAGAGGGCAGGTTGTCCAGGATGATATCTATGAGGGTGCCCGTGTTTTACGGATTTAGGGTTGTACCTGGTAGGTTCTTGATAATTTGTGTGAGATTGAGGGCATCTAGCTTAGAATGTAGGATTGCCAGGGTGTTAAGCATATCCCAGTTTAGGTCACCTAACAGTACGAACTCTGAAGATAAATTGGGGGCAATTCATTCACATATGGTGTTCAGGGGACAGCTGGGGGCTGAGGGGGGTCTATAACAAGCGGCAACAGTGAGAGACTTATTTCTGGAAAGGTGGATTTTTAAAAGTTGAAGCTCGAACTGTTTGGGCACAGACCTGGATAGCATGACAGAATTTTGCAGACTCTCTGCAATAGATTGCAACTCCACTCCCGTTGGCAGTTTTGTCTTGGCAGAAAATGTTGTAGTTGGGGATGGACATTTCTGAATTTTTGGTGGCCTTCCTAAGACAGGATTCAGACACGGCTAGGACATCAGGGTTGGTGGAGTGTGCTAAAGCAGTGAATAAAACAAACTTAGGGAGGAGGCTTCTGATGTTAACATGCATGAAACCAAGGCTTTTATGGTTACAGAAGTCAACAAATGATAGCGCCTGGGGAATAGGAGTGGAACTGGGGGCTACAGGGCCTGGGTTAACCTCTACATCACCAGAGGAACAGAGGAGGCGTAGGATAAGGGTACGGCTAAAGGCTATAAGAACTGGTCGTCTAGTGCATTGGGAACAGAGAATAAAAGGAACAGATTTCTATGCGCGGTAGAATAGATTCAGGGCATAATGTACAGACAATGGTATGGTAGGATGTGAGGACAGTGGAGGTAAACCTAGACGTTGAGTGACGATGAGAGAGGTTTCGTATTCTGGAGGCACCAGTTAAGCCAGGTGCGGTCTCTGCATGTATTTGGGGTGGGACAAAAGAGCTATCTAAGGCATGTTGAGCGGGACTGAGAGCTCTACAGTGAAATAAAACAATAAGATCTAGTCAAGACAGCAGTAGACAAGGCATATTGACATTAGAGAGAGGCATAAAGCAATCACAGGTGTTGATCAGGAGAGCTAAGACAACAACAGGTAAATGGCAATGAATGGGCAGAGCGGGTCAGTTAGGTACATTCAGGACCTGAGTTCGAGACTGGGGTAGACAGGTAAACAATATGAGGTACCGTGTTATTGAAACAGTCCAGGCGGCATCAGCTGTGTAGCCGAGTGATCATAGGGTCAAAAGAGCAGCAATAGGTGAGTCAGGGTGCTGTTCGGTAGTCACTACTATACAAGGTGAGCAGGGGATACAGCGTTCAGAAAAGCTTGCGGGTCGGGGCTAGTAGATGGTTCTTCGGCGACATCGTAACAGAATAGCCTGTTGGGACCACATCGGGCGGTCACGTCAGCAGTCCAGTCGTGATGGATCGGCGGGGCTCCGTGACGACAATAAAGGGTCCAGTTAGCGAAGGAGGTATTGTAGCCCTAGAATTAGCTGGTATATGGGCCTAGCTCGAGGCTAGCTCAAGGCTAGCTGGTGCTTGCTTCGGGACAGAGGCGTTAGCTAACAGGAGCCACTCGTTTACAGCTAGCTAGCTGCGATGATCCAGTGTAATGATCCAGAGCGGCAGGAATCCAGTGATGTGGTAGATAGAAGCAGTCCGATATGCTCTGTGTTGATATCGCGCTGTGCAGACTGGCAGGTATTATCCGAGCTAAGGCTGGCTGGTGACCGAGAAAAAGGTGAAGACCGCTAGCCGTGGCTAACAAAGACTTGTAGCTAGTTAGCTGGCTAGCTCCTGATGGAAGTTCCAGTTTTAAGGAATAAAAATAGCAGATCCATACCACATTGGGTGAGGCGGGTTGCAGGAAAATATATGAGTTCATAGATAGAAAGTGAGATTGAGATATATTCGAAAAAGACCGGCTATTTACCCGGGATAAGACAAAGACAAACACACACGTCCGACTGCTACACCATCTTGTATGGCATTGTGTGTGTGTGCTCAAACACACATGCATGTGGGGTTCTGGGAGAGGAAGTGTGTCCATCTGATGAATGGGCATGTGCCTGAACTCAATTTTATACACTAACTGTAGTATCACCCATTCATTTCTAATGACCGGTCATTTTTGACCAGGAACACCACAGGTGTACAAAAGTTAAATAAAACACCCAAAATTGTATGAAAATCATGAACATGTATTTTGTGTGTTCAGATGCCCTGTGTGGACAAAGTCATGGAACCTTATGACAATCAGATTCAATGAACTACATTTTCCTGAGAGAACTTGTAAATCAGTCCAATTCGACTGGAACACAGCAGGAGGGTTAAACTGCATTGTTGGTTCGGGGCTCATAAGTAAGCATTTCACTGTAAGGTCTTCACCTGTTGTATTCGGCGCATGTACCTAATACAATTTGATTTGATTTGATTTGAAAACCTGCTCCAGAGCGCTCAGGACCTCAGACTGGGGCTAAGGTTCACCTTCCAACAGGACTGCGACCCTAAGTGCACATCCAAGACAACACAGGAGTGGCTCCGGGACAAGTCTCATTGAGAGTCCCAGCCAGAGCCCGGACTTGAACCCGATCTAACATCTCTGGAGAGACCTGAAAATAGTTGTGCAGCAACGAATAAGGCTGAAAAGTAACATAATGTGGAAAAAGTAAAGTGGTCTGAATACCTTCCGAATGCAATGTAGTGCACTACTTTTGACCAGGACCCATAGGGCTGAGAAAGGGTTGGGTGTAGGTTGTAGGGTGCCAATGAGGGGGTTTTAGGGGGTTACTGGATCTCTTTCCAGTAATCCCTTGGACCCTGGTCAAAAGTGCATTATAGGGAATAGGTTGCCATTTTTTTGACACAGACCATTATGTTTTCAGAGAGAAATGACTCCCTCCTCTCACCCTTTGTCTGACACCATCTTCCTTCTGTAGCATGTTTTGAACTTAATATGTAAACCATTATGATACATATAGTACCAGTCAAAAGTTTGGACACATCTACTCATTCCACATTGTAGAATAATAGTGAAGACATCAAAACTATGAAATAACACATATGGAATCATGTAGTAACCAAAAAAGTGTTAAACTAATCAAAATATATTCTATATTTGAGATTCTTCAAAGTAGGCACCCTTTGCCTTGATGACAGCTTTGCACACTCTTGGCACTCTCTCAACCAGCTTCACCTGGAATGTTTTTCCTACAGTTTTGAAGGAGTTCCCACATACACTGAGCACTTGTTGGATGCTATTCCTTCACTCTGCTGTCCAACTCATCCCAAACCATCTCAATTAGGTTGAGGTTGGATGATTGTGTAGGCCAGGTCATCTGATGCAGCACTCCATCACTCTCCTTCTTGGTCAAATAGCCCTTACACAGCCTGGAGGTGTGTTTGGTCATTGTCCTTTTCAAAAAGAAATAAAAGTCCCACTAAGCGCAAACCAGATGGGATGGTGTATCGCTGCAGAATCCTGTGGTAGCCATGTTGGTTAAGTGTGCCTTGAATTCTAATTAAATCACCCACAGCGTCACCAGCAAAGCACACCAACACTATCACACCATGGTGGGAACCACACCTGCAGAGATCATCCGGTCACCTACTCTGCATCTCAAAGACACAGCAGTTGGAACCAAAAATCCCAAATTTGGAATCATCAGACCAAAAGACAGATTTCCACTGGTCTAATGTCCATTGCTCGTGTTTCTTGGCCAAAGCAAGTCTCTTCTTGTTATTGGTGTCCTTTAGTATTGATTTCTTTGCAGCAATTCGACCATGAAGACCTGATTCATACTGAACAGTTGATGTTGAGATGTGTCTGTTACTTGAACTTTGTGAAGCATTTTTTTTTTTTTGTGGTTGATCAGCTTTAATATTGCAGATATTCCCCATATTTTTTTTTCCAAATACATATACACAGTACCAGTCATAGGTTTGGATACACCTACTCATTCAAGGGCTTTTCTTTATTTTTACTATTTTCTATATAGTGAAGACATCAAAACTATGAAATAACACATATGGAATCATGTATTAACCAAAAAAGTGTTAAACAAATCAAAATATATTTTATATTCTTCAAACTAGCCACCCTTGGCCTTGATGACAACTTTGCACACTCTTGGCATTCTCTCAACCAGCTTCACGAGGTTGATGTTGAGATGTGTCTGTTACTTGAACTCTGTGAAGCATTTATTTGGGCTGTAATTTCTGAGGCTGGTAAGTCAAATGAACAGCAGAGGTAATTCTGGGTCTTCCTTTCCAGTGGCGGTCCTCATGAGTCCAGTTTCATGATAGCGCTTCATGGTTTTTACGACTGGACTTATTCGCGGAATACTTGAAGAAACGTTCAAAGTTCTTGAAATTTTCCGGATTGACTGGCCTTCATGTCTAAAAGTAATAATGGACTGTCATTTCCCTTTGCTTATTTGAGCTGTTCTTGCCATAATTTGGACTTGGAATTTTACCAAATAGGGCTATCTTCTGTATACCCCCCTATCTTGTCACAATTCAACTGATTGGCTCAAATGCATTAAGAAGGAAATAAATTCTGCAAATGAACTTGTAACAAGGCACAATTGTTATTTGAAATGCATTCCAGGTGACTACCTCATGAAGCTGGTTGAGAGAATGTCAAGAATGTGCAAAGCTGTCATCAAGGCAAAGGATGGCTACTTTGAAGAATCTAAAATCTAAAATATATTTTGATTTGTTTAACACTTTTGGTTACTACATGATTCCATATGTGTCACATCCTGACCAGTGAAACGGTTCATTTGCCATAGTAGAATGGTCAGGGCGTGGCAGGGGGGTTGTTTTGGGGGTTTTGGGTTTTTTTTGGTTCAAGGGGAATTTGTTCTAGTTTTCATTTTCTATGCTTCGTTTTCCATGTTTGGCCAAGTATAGTTTCCAATCAGAGGCAGGTGTCTTTCGTTGTCTCTGATTGGAAGCCATACTTAGGCAGCCTGTTTTCCTTTGGGTTTTGTGGGTGGTTATTTTCCGTTTAGTTGTTTTACCTGACGGAACTGTTGGTCGTAGGTTATTTTGTTTAAAGTATTCTCTTAAAATAATAAAAGGATGAGCACTCAACACGCTGCGCCTTGGTCTGTTCACTACGACGCCTGTGACAATATGTGTTATTTCATAGTGTTGATGTCTTCACTATTATTCTACAATGTGGAAAATAGTAAAAATGAAGAAAAACCCTTGAATGAGTACGTGTGTCCAAACTTTTGAATGGTACTGTACATATAGATACATAAACATGCATACATACACACATATACATAAACATATAACTACATATATGTACACATACATACATCATTTATAAATACACATACATACATACATACATACATACATACATACATACATACATACATACATACATACATACATACATACATACATACATACATACATACATACATACATACATACATACATACAATATATATAGATATATATCTTTTTAAATATATATTTTCCTTTATTACTTTCTAACCCTACCACTCCTCCCCAAATTGGAGTGAACTGGTGAACAACGCTTAGGCCTCTACTTCCAGCTTATAAATACTATATACATTTTATGGACACAGTCTATTTTACAGTAGTTCTATTTTATTTGTTTTTACTCCTGTCCCTTCTCAACCTCTCCCATCTATTTCTGATGTCCATCCGGTTTGATTTCTATTTGCCATATCTTTCAAACTGTGCTCTTTCACAAAAGTTCTTAACCTATATACGTTTTAATGGCACAGTATGTTTTACATGAGTTATCTTGTCATTATTTGTTGTTATTAGTCCCAACCTTCAGCTCCATTCAACCCCTCCCATCTATCTCTGAACACCATCCATATTGGATTTCTATTTGCTATATATTTTTCAACGGTGCTGTGATGTTTCACAAAAGTTCTGAACCTTTCTATTCTCATTATTTCTACAGATTGTTGAAAATAAAAAATGTTAATAAGATTATTATATTATTGATTGATTGACTATGACTCTGTGAAGCATTTTTTCAGATGCAATTTCTGAGGCTGGTAACTCTAATGAACTTATCCTCTGCACCAGAGGTAACTCTGCGTCTTCCTTTCCTTTGGCGGTCCTCATGAGAGCCAGTTTCATCATAGCGTTTGATGGTTTTTGCGACTGCTCTTGAAAAAACGTTCAAAGTTCTTTAAATTCTCCGCATTGACTGACCTTCATGTCTTAAACTAATGATGGACTGTCATTTATCTTTGCTTATTTGAGTTGGACTTGGTCTTTTACCAAATAGGGCTATCTTCTGTAAAGTACCACTATCTTGTCACAACACAACTGATTGGCTCAAACACATTAAGAAGAAAATAAATTCCACAAATTAACTTTTTTAACAAGGCACACCTGTTAATTTAAATAATTCCAGGTGACTACCTCATGAAGCTGGTTGAGAGAATGTCAAGAGTGTGCAAAGTTGTCATCAAGGCAAAGGGTGGCTACTTTGAAGAATCTAAAATCTAAAATATATTTTGATTTGTTTAACACTTTTTTCGTTACTACATGATTTCATATGTGTTATTTCATAGTGTTGATGTCTTCACTATTATTCTACAATGTGGAAAATCGTAAAAATAAAGAAAAACCCTTGAATGAGTACGTGTGTCCAAAATTTTTACTGGTACTCTATGTCCTCCATCTTAGTCCAACTCGAATGCTGTGAAGTACAGTATATTATTGTTTTGTAACACGTGACTGATAATACAAATAGTTACCATAAAGGAAGGTACATTTAGGTTTATTTGAACAGTGAGAGACAGAATAACAACAAAGAAATCCAGAAAAACGCATGTCAAAAATGTTATAAATTGATTTACATTTTAATGAGGGAAATAAGTATTTGACCCCCTCTCAATCAGAAAGATTTCTGGCTCCCAGGTGTCTTTTATACAGGTAACGAGCTGAGATTAGGAGCACACTCTTAAAGGGAGTGCTCCTAACCGCAGCTTGTTACCTGTAAAAAAGACACCTTTCCACAGAAGCAATCAATCAATCAGATTCCAAACTCTCCACCATGGCCAAGACCAAAGAGCTCTCCAAGGATGTCAGGGACAAGATTGTGGACCTACACAAGGCTGGAATGGGCTACAAGACCATCGCCAAGCAGCTTGGTGAGAAGGTGACAACATTTGGTGTGATTATTCGCAAATGGAAGAAACACAAAATAACTGTCAATATCCCTCGGCCTGGGGCTCCATGCAAGATCTCACCTCGTGGAGTTGCAATGATCATGAGAACGGTGAGGAATCAGCCCAGAACTACACGGGAGGATCTTGTCAATGATCTCAAGGCAGCTGGGACCATAGTCACCAAGAAAACAATTGTTAACACACTACGCCGTGAAGGACTGAAATCCTGCAGCGCCCACAAGGTCCCCCTGCTCAAGAATACATATACATGCCCGTCTGAAGTTTGCCAATGAACATCTGAATGACTCAGAGGACAACTGGTGAAAGTGTTGTGGTCAGATGAAACCAAAATGGAGCTCTTTGACATCAACTCAACTCGCCGTGTTTGGAGGAGGAGGAATGCTGCCTATGACCCCAAGAACACCATCTCCACCGTCAAACATGGAGGTGGAAACATTATGCTTTGGGGGTGTTTTTCTGCTAAGGGGACAGGACAACTTCACCGCATCAAAGGGACGATGGACGGGGCCATGTACCGTCAAATCTTGGGTGAGAACCTCCTTCCCTCAGCCAGGGCATTGAAAATGGGTCATGGATGGGTATTCCAGCATGACAATGACCCAAAACACACGGCCAAGGCAACAAAGGAGTGGCTCAAGAAGAAGCACATTAAGGTCCTGGATTGGCCTAGCCAGTCTCCAGACCTTAATCCCATTGAAAATCTGTGGAGGGAGCTGAAGTTTCGAGTTTCCAAACGTCAGCCTCGAAACCTTAATGACTTGGAGAAGATCTGCAAAGAGGAGTGGGACAAAATCCCTCCTGAGATGTGTGCAAACCTGGTGGCCAACTACAAGAAACGTCTGACCTCTGTGATTGCCAACAAGGGTTTTGCCACCAAGTACTAAGTCATGTTTTGCAGAGGGGTCAAATACGTATTTCCCTCATTAAAATGCAAATCATTTTATAACATTTTTGACATGCGTTTTTCTGGATTTCTTTGTTGTTATTCTGTCTCTCACTGTTCAAATAAACCTACTATTAAAATTATAGACTGATCATTTCTTTGTAAGTGGGCAAACGTACAAAATCAGCAGGGGATCAAATACTTTTTCCCCCCACTGTACTGTCAATAAACCTTGACATTTTCAATCTATGAGACCAAAGCATGTTTGTTCACACAGTCTGACCATTGTGAGTTACCCAGAGGGCTATTTTATTTTATTTCTGTCCTCTTATCCCACAGCACCTCCAATGACAAAGTGTACATCGCCCAGGTGAAGGAACGGAGCGCCGCCAGGAAGATATATGACGCAGCCAAGAAACAAGGAAAAACAGCTGGACTTGTTGCCACCAAGTCAGTCTGAAAAAGTATTTGATACCACGTTCACTCTTTGATATGTGTTTTATTAAGATTTCTATGTTTTGTGTGAAAGAGTAACAAACTACTTCCATTTTTCTCTAGATTTTCTGCAGTACAAATCAGACATCCATTACCCACCCACCACATCCACTCACATCTTTCTATCACTTTAGTCTGGATCCTACTCCATTCCCTCAATGCTCTCTCAGCCATTCTTTCAGGTTCACCATAGACCACTGACATCATCACTCCAATACTGTCTCTCTCTGTTGTTTCTCCTCTGCTGTGGTCTCAGAGAGAGGGAGATCGAGAAGTTCCGCGTGGCGGTGAGTGTTCCCTCGGGGACCCAGATGTCCTTCTCTCTGTCCTACGAGGAGCTGCTGCCCCGGAGGTTGGGTCGCTATGAACTGACCCTGGGTCTGAGGCCTGGAGGACTGGTCACTAACCTCACCCTAGACGTCAGTATTGCAGAGAGGACAGGACTCAGCTTCATCAAGGTCCTCCCGCTGAAGACCAGTCGACTGCTCTCCAACACTGTCACAGGTAACATAGGAAAAGACAACCATCAATGTTCATTGTCAAAGTAGTAGTACTAGTTGTAATACAATCAGCATGTTTAGGGCATCAGTTTGAGCAAGTCAAGGCGCAGAATCACTAATGGCAGGTAGCCTAGTAACCGAAATGTTGCTGGTTGGAATACCTGAGCCGACAAGGTGAAAAATATTGAGCAAGGCCCTTAACTCTAAATTGCTCCAAGGGTGCTGTACTACTATGGCTGACCCTGTAAAACAACACATTTCACTGCACCTATCCGGTGTGTGATGTTAGGTTCTAAAAAAAAAAAAATGCATGAAATGAAATGTATGTATTCACTACTGTAAGTCGCTCTGGATAAGAGCGTCTGCTAAATGACTAAAATGTAAATGTAAATGTAAACTCAACGGACACTATGGAAACTTCAAACCAAGTTTATACTGCCCAGAGGGTCAATACAGCTGCATTAGACAAAAAACATGGTTTTCCCCATGGTAGTATGCATACCCCACTTTGGGTGGAGTCTCCTCCTTATTGCTAAACATTGCATCATTATTGCTAGTCAGGGAGCTGAGTGATATGGGCCTTAAACGGTTCTTCCCCTTGTCAGTACTGCCACATGTGACCGTGTTCCCTGCACTCAGCCCCCCCAAGCTTCATTATGGCACCCCTCATGTCTCTTTTATAACTAATGATTAATAATAGTTAAAGCTCAGAAACCAAACCTATCAGTGACAAACTTTAAAAAAAATAATGAGTAGTTATTATATAGTAGTGTGTAGTTATGTGATTGTGTGCAGTCCGACTTCAACATACTGTAGTATATCTCAAACATGCACAATGACTGTCTGTGAACTGGCTGGGTGTTCTCTGGCCTCCCTTCTCTTCCATCCAGGTGAGTCTGAGGCTCCAGCCTCCACCCAGGTCCAGCAGAACCCTTGTTGTGCCCGTGTGCACTACAGCCCCAGCCTGCAGCAGCAGAGCAGTGCCTCTTCTAAGGGACTCAACGCTGACTACATCATCCAGTACGATGTAGAACTCAGTGACCTCATAGGGGACATACAGGTCAGCACGCACACACACCCATGCATGCACGCTTGCACAAGCACTACACTCTGTCTAGGACCAAAGTCCTACACAACAAATACTGTACAAATGACAGTATCTAGTGAGACAATAATCTAATCAAGTGAGTTATTATTCTCTTCTTTTGGCCTCTCTCAGGTGTTTGATGGATACTTTGTCCACTACTTTGCACCTCGGGGGCTTCCTGTTGTCCCCAAGGATGTCATCTTTGTCATTGATGTCAGTGGCTCCATGATTGGCACCAAGATCAAACAGGTACAGTAGAAGTATTACAGATGTATTTATTTATTTGACCTATATTGTCACAGCAAAATAATGCAACGTTTAGTCCATAATGTTGCTTGATCGGTGGTTAGGCTATTAGCTTGCCAAAAGTATGCTACATGAAAAGTGCAATATTGTTAATATAACCGTGTGTTAGTGTGGGTTTTCAGTGAATTTGTGTAAATCACGAAGCTCATCTGCATTTCCTGCAAAATTCTCAGCTACAAAGAGTGATCAAATTAAGATCCTACACCTGTACCTCTTTCACATTGCACCCAGCTGCACCTCATTAATATAGACAAGAATGACAACATTGACTCTACATTATATAGATCAATAAATGATCCTTTCTCTTCTCTCTGCATTTGTGTGGACCAGACAAAGCAGGCGATGTCCACTATCCTGGGAGACCTGCGTGAGGAGGACCACTTCAACATCATCACTTTCTCAGACAAGGTCCACACCTGGAAGAAGGGTCGCACAGTGAGGGCCACGCGGAGTAACATACGAGACGCTAAGGACTTTGTCAAGAGGATCATCGCTAAAGGATGTGAGTGGGATTGAGTCTGATGTACTTGAATTGCATTATATCTGCAGCAAACTGACAAGACCATGAAAACACTGTCGGTATTTCTCTCTTCTTCATTTCATTCCATCTTCTGCTTCCTCTTTTTCCTCCTCTTCTGTCTCCTCTTCTCCCTCCACTTCTGCATCCTCCATTCCTTCCACCTCCACCCCTCCCTCTCTGCTCCACGCCACCTTCCCATTTGTCCCTCTATCTTCCAGGGACCAACATCAATGCAGCCCTCCTCTCAGCCGCCCAGCTGGTCAACCCTCCCTCCTCCTCCGGTGGCACCCGCCGGGTCCCTCTGATCATCTTCCTGACGGACGGTGAGGCTACCATCGGCGTGACATCCGGTGACTTCATCCTGAGCAACGCTAAGAGCGCCCTGGGGGCCACCTCTCTGTTCGGTCTGGCTTTCGGGGACGACGCCGACTTCCCTTTGCTACGACGCCTGGCACTGGACAACCGCGGCGTGGCCAGGATGGTGTATGAGGATGCGGACGCCGCACTCCAGCTGAAGGGATTCTACGATGAGGTGGCCAGCCCGCTATTGTCAGACATCCAGCTGACCTACATGGACGACCAGGCCTTTGACGTCACACGCTCCCTCTTCCCTAACTACTTCCAGGGCTCCGAGCTGGTGGTCACTGGGAAGGTCAAGCCAGGGGTCAGGGACCTGAAGGTTTGTATCATTTAGATCATGTTGCTTGATCTGTGTTTGTCTATTGTTTATACCATAAGATGAAAGGAAATGTCCACTTGAATTATTCATATTGTAATGGCCAATAAAGATGTATCTTCTCTTATCTTCTCTATTTTTGTATTTTCTTCTCAGGTGTCTCTGACGGCCAGTGGCTCCAAGCAGAAGGTGAAGGTGGAGAATGAGGTGTTGGTGTCTAATGGAGAGGGGAATAGGACAGTGCTCTCTATGGGCTGCCCTGGGGGCATGGACGGGATCCCCAGCTTCGTACGGCGTCTCTGGGCTTACTTCACTATCAAAGAGCTGCTGCTGGCCAAACTGAACACCACTGACTCGAACATACAGAAACTGCTGGGAGAGAAGGCCACCAACCTCTCCCTCAAGTACAACTTTGTCACACCTGTTACTTCCCTCGTTGTAGTCAAGCCTGATGCCGATGAAATTCCTACCTCAGCGTCAACTACAACGGTTCGACCCACCACCACCACAGCTACTACAACAACCACAGTAGCCCACACACCTGCCACCAACATAGCCTCCCCAATCCCTGTGAAAAATCCCAGGATGATCAAAGCTAAACCAGACCCTCTTGTCACAAAGCCTCCACCTCTCCAACCACCTCAACCCAGAAAGGGCTCCACCCCACCAACAAAACCCAACCCAGTGAAAACAGTGGCTCCACCATCCCCCAAGAAAACCACTACAACTACCACCCCCAGCCCCAGTGCTGTCAAAACCGTCCCCGTCCCTCTCTCAGGGAAAAACCCTACCCCTCCTCCCAGCTCTCCTAAAACTGCTTCTGCCCCTCCTGCCAGAATAGTCAGTACCCCCCTGCCCAACTTGCTCAAAACAGACACCGCTCCTGCACCTGGGAAAACCACCACCACTACCACCCAACGCAAAACAGTAAAGACTACAGTCCCTACAACTGTGAAAACCACTACCTCAACTACCACCACCACCTCAGTCAGAGCCGACCCAACCCCTGCTCCACAGCCTGGGAAACCCACTACGCCCCTGCCCATCTCTGTTAGAACAGTCCTCCCGCCAGTTAGAATATCCCTCTCAGCCTCCTCTTCCTCAGATAACGCCACCATGTCTGCCGCTGATGCCAACCAACCTCAGGTCACCACACACCTGTACAGTCTTAAGTATGTTCCCCCTACTCTAGCTCCACATGGCAGTAACACAGACACAGACCCAGATGTGGACCAGATTGCCACCTTTGTCTCTGCCACGTTTGCCCCCATGCCAGGTGTTACAGACGGACCGAAACTGTGGGAGGCTGCAGGACTATTGGGTAGGTCTTCCACTAATCTCAGAAACCCAGAACTAAAATCTTGCGTAATTGTGACAGATCTTAGAAAAGAAACTAGAATGGTAGCTCCTCCCCCCTCTCTCTCAAAGTTACATGCAAGTCTATGGGTCAAATGTCCCTCCCCTTCCGAAATTGTAAAGATGCAAAATCGTGATTTGTCCAAATAATCAGTGACAAAAAAACAGCTCACTGGAACAATGTTCTTTGTTAGTCGTCGCATCCCACAGTCTGTTGACAGATGCTACAATATCAATTATGTGCATCTGTGAATGAGAGATAAGTCCACTCTCTACTGTCTATTTCACTTGGAACTCCAAAAAGCAGTATGCAAAGTATAGGCGAGGATACATTTTACTGAATACCAGTATTGCATATTATATACATTTCTTTGTATCAGGTATTGAACATACAGTCCATATTTTGTACCTGTCTATCAGAGAATTACTAGTACAATAGCTAGAGGATAGCTAGAGGACTCCTGATATCGCCAGGAGGGATAAGTATAATTTATTTTGTCTTTATCTGTTGTGGTCTAGTACTGTCTTTTTGCTAGCTAGGGCCATCTACTTTAAGTGCTGCCTGTTTTCCCAGTAGCATACTTGGTGTGTGAACTGCTGACTGCTTATAATTTTCAGATAGTTTTCACACATCAACCAGGATCAAGGGGCAGGGCAGTTTATGACTTGTTTTGTAATCAGTGGCTGTATTGGGGGGAAGTGGTTTTACCTCTCCTAGGCAATCAGTAATTAGTACAGGGTGTTGTGTTCTCCACCTCTTCTAGGCAATTAGCAATTATTGTTACTTCTTCAGTCTCCCCTGGTTTCACAGCAGCAGCTCTAAGCGGCGGGCGTGTCAGTGGCGCTTTTGTCAAGGAAACAAAGGCGGTTTTGACGAATTGTTCTGTGGAGTTATTGGAGGAAGGAAAGAGAGGGAGGCGCTACACCCCTCCCCCACTTGAGTATCTTACCTAGTTATTTACAGATTATCTCATTTTGCTCTTTTGTAGCTTTGTCAACTTTGTGTGTGTTTTCTATACCTGTTCGCACCACTCCCTGTAGGCTTTACAGATGTTCCCCACCCCTTGGCTGCAACACTTCTAATTTAGTGTACCCTGCGTGCACAACCGTTGTGGAATTCCGGGTCTCTGGCAGTGTTTGGAACTGCTGATCTGCGGTCAAGAATGTTGAGTTCATCTCAGCCTATGCTGCCCTTCAGACCCTTGACTTTTTGGCCCTGACGGAGACATGGATCACCACAGAGAGCACTGCTACTCCAGCTGCTTTATTTTTCACCTGACTATGTTTTCTCTCATAGTCTGAGAGCATCTGGCCGTCCCCGGTGGTGGCACAGGTCTACTAATTTCTCTTAAGTGGAGATTTTCTCTGTTCTCCCTCTCTCACCTGTCCATCTTCTCATTTGAATTCCATGCTGTCACTTGTCATCTATCGCCCACCAGGTGCCCTTAGAGTTCCTCAATGAGCTTGACACCTTGATAAGCTAATTTCCTGACAATAGCTCACTGCTCTTTGTACTTGGTGACTTCCACCTTCCGACATCTGCCTTCAATTAATTTCTTTCCACATCTCCCTTTCCCCTCCTTGCTTCTTGACCTCACCTTTTCACAATCCCCTCCAACTCACAAGGCAGGCAATATGCTTGACCTCATCTTTACTTTGTTTATTCCATGTGTAACTCTGTGTTGTTGTATGTGTCAAATTACTATGCTTTATCTTGGCCAGGTCGCAGTTGCAAATGAGAACTTGTTCTCAACTACCCTACCTGGTTAAATAAAGGTGAAATAAAAAAAATAGAGGCTGTTTGCCTACTAATCTCACTGCAACCCCCCCCCCCCCACAGGTCTCTGATCACTAATTTCCTTTTTCCTTTTCTGTCTCCTTTCCTCCAACCCTAACCACTCAGCCCCTACCCAGATGGTCATGCGCCTTCACAATCTTCTCTCTCTCTCTCTCTCTCTCTCTCTCTCCCACTACTCTCTCCTTTTCTATCTTATCATCTCTCCCTTCTGCTAAATCCTTCTCTACTTTCCTCCCAGCCGGCTCGGCCCTCCTCTCCTGCTCCGTGGCTGGGTGACTCATTGAGTCTCCCTCCTCCCTATCTGCGAACAACTTTGTCAACCACTTTGGAAAAAAAGGTGGACCACATCCGCAACTCATTCACTCAGCCTATTGAGTCCACTGGACTCACTCACACAGAACTACCTTACGCCTTGACCTCTTTCTCCCCTCTCTCTCCAGATGACAGAGAGGGGCGAAAGCGCCATTGAGCAAATCAAAGATGGTAGCCAATCAGTCTGTCCGTTTGTATGTGTGATCCTTGAGATCAAAGTTTTAAGAGTTATGTTTTAATGACTCTGATCCTGTTTACAGAAGCAAATACTTTTGATGTGAAGGTGGATGCTGTATATAACAATTATTTTTAGATCTGTCTCTATTTTACGAAATATACTTCCGATTGAAAAGGCCTTTATTTTTTTCTACACCTTTCTGGAGTTGGAACTCGCCGAGTCAGGAGCATCTGTCTGCTCGCAATGCCTGCTACGCGAGCGCAGGTGCGCACTGAAGGCTAGGAGCGGAGAAGTGGTTATCAGATTGGAAAACCTAATGCACCTTGGGCGGTGGGAAAATCTACGTTCTACAGTCGTGGCCAAAAGTATTGAGAGTGACACAAATTAATTTTCACAAAGTCCGCTGCTTCAGTTTGTATGATGGCAATTTGCATATACTCCAGAATGTTATGAAGAGTGATCAGATGAATTGCAATTAATTGCAAAGTCCCTCTTTGCCATGCAAATGAACTAAATCCCCCAAAAACATTTCCACTGCATTTCAGCCCTGCCACAAAAGGATCAGCTGACATCATGTCAGTGATTCTCTCGTTAACAAAGGTGTGAGTGTTGACGAGGACAAGGCTGGAGATCACTCTGTCATGCTGATTGAGTTTGAATAACAGACTGGAAGCTTCAAAAGGAGGGTGGTGCTTGGAATCATTGTTCTTCGTCTGTCAACCATGGTTACCTGCAAGGAAACATGTGCCGTCATCATTGCTTTGCACAAAAAGGGCTTCACAGGCAAGGATATTGCTGCCAGTAAGATTGCACCTAAATCAACCATTTATCGGATCATTAATAACTTCAAGGAGAGCAATTCAATTGTTGTGAAGAAGGCTTCAGGGCGGCTAAGAAAGTCCAGCAAGTGCCAGGACCGTCTCCTAAAGTTGATTCAGCTGCAGGATCGGGGCACCACCAGTACAGAGCTTGCTCAGGAATGGCAGCAGGCAGGTGTGAGTGCATCTGCACGCACAGTGAGGCGAAGACTTTTGGAGGATGGCCTGGTGTCAAGAAGGGCAGCAAAGAAGCCACTTCTCTCCAGGAAAAACATCAGGGACAGACTGATATTCTGCAAAAGATACAGGGATTGGCCTGCTGAGGACTGGGGTAAAGTCATTTTCTCTGATATATCCCCTTTCTGATTGTTTGGGGCATCCGGAAAAAAAGATTGTCCAGAGAAGACAAGGTGAGCGCTATCATCAGTCCTGTGTCATGCCAACAGTAAAGCATCCTGAGACCATTCATGTGTGGGGTTGCTTCTCAGCCAAGGGAGTGGGCTCACTCACAATTTTGCCTAAGAACACAGCCATGAATAAAGAACGGTACCAACACATCCTCCGAGAGCAACTTCTCCCAACCATCCAGGAACAGTTTGATGACGAACAATGCCTTTTCCAGCATGACGGAGCACCTTACCTTAAGGCAAAGGTGATAACTAAGTGGCTCGAGAAACAAAACATCGATATTTTGGGTCCATGGCCAGGAAACTCCCCAGATCTTAATCCCATTGAGAACTTGTGGTCAATCACCAAGAGGCGGGTGGACAAACAAAAACCCACAAATTCTGACAAACTCCAAGCATTGATTATGCAAGAATGGGCTGCCATTAGTCAGGATGTGGCCCAGAAGTTAATTGGCAGCATGCCATGACGGATTGCAGAGGTCTTGAAACGAAGGGTCAAAACTGCAAATATTGACTCTTTGCATCAACTTCATGTAATTGTCAATAAAAGCCTTTGACACTTAAGAAATGCTTGTAATTATACTTCTGTATTCCATAGTAACATCTGACAAAAATATCTAAAGACACTGAAGCGGCAAACTTTGGAAATTAATATTTGTGTCATTCTCAAAACTTTTGGCCACAACTGTACACAACGTCTACCTGTGCTGAAATGCCTCTAAAACCCGACATTATGTATCTGTTACTGTGCCTGCTCTTTACTCAATGCCATCATGGATTAAATAGGCTGAATGATCAATGGGTGAGTGAATTATCTTCGCCTTATGCCCTACAATTTGCAAATGCTCCGAGACCATGTCAATACCACCAGGAACTTGGTCTCTCTCTGCAATTGCATTTGTACCACTCTCAAACGCAACTGGACCTACACTTGATGGCATACTTCCAAAATCTCAAACTATTGAATGACTTTTTTTCTGTGTCTAAAGACTATTGACAATGGTGCTGGCTCCGCCAAGTCCTCACGCATTGGGCAACAGATATATTGTTATGCTTTTATTGTTGATCTCTGGTAACGTGCGACCAAACCCTGGGCCCGTAGATACCATGCAATCTCTACCGACTCCCTATGATTTCAAAAACAGAGCAGGTTTTGGCCTCTTGCATGTTAATGTCAGAAGTCTATTTCCAAAAATAGACATGATTAGAATATGGGCCAAAATGACAAATGCAGACAATGGTTTTATCAGAAACTTGACTAAAGAAATCTGTGTCAAATAACTGGATGTCTATTGATGGGTACGCGGTTTTTAGAACGGATCGGATGAGTAAAGGAGGAGGGGTTGCAATTCATGTTAAATCCGAGTTTAACACCTCTGCAATTCTTTCGATTACCAAACACTTTGAATTGCTTGCGGTTAAAGTGAACGCAAACTCAGCAAAAAAAGAAACGTTCTCTCACTATCAACTGCGTTTATTTTCAGCAAAGTTAACATGTGTAAATATTTGTATGACCATAACAAGACTCAACAACTGAGACATAAACTGAACAAGTTCCACAGACCTGTGACTAACAGAAATTGAATAATGTGTCCTTGAACAAAGGGGGGGTCAAAATCAAAACTAACAGTCAGTATCTGGTGTGGCCACCAGCTGCATTAAGTACTGCAGTGCATCTCCTCCTCATGGACTGCACCAGATTTGCCAGTTCTTGCTGTGAGATGTTACCCCACTCTTCCACCAAGGCACCTGCAAGTTCCCGGACATTTCTGGGGGGAATGGCCCTAGCCCTCACCGTCCGATCCAACAGGTCCCAGACGTGCTCAATGGGATTGAGATCCGGGCTCTTCGCTGGCCATGGCAGAACACTGACATTCATGTCTTGCAGGAAATCACGCACAGAACGAGCAGTATGGCTGGTGGCATTGTCATGCTGGAGGGTCATGTCAGGATGAGCCTGCAGGAAGGGTACCACATGAGGGTGGAGGATGTCTTACCTGTAATGCACAGCGTTGAGATTGCCTGCAATGACAACAAGCTCAGTCCGATGATGCTGTGACACACCGCCCCAGACCATGACGGACCCTCCACCTCCAAATTGTTCCCGCTCCAGAGTACAGGCATCTGTAATGCTCATTAATTCGACGATAAACGCGAATCAGACCATCCCCGCTGGTGAGACAAAAACACTTTTTGCCAGTCCTGTCTGGTCCAGTGACGGGGGGTTTGTGCCCATAGGCGATGTTGTTGCCGGTGATGTCTGGTGAGGACCTGCCTTACAACAGGCCTACAAGCCCTCAGTCCAGCCTCTCTCGGCCTATTGCGGACAGTCTGAGCACTGATGGAGGGATTGTGCATTCCTGGTGTAACTCGGGCAGTTGTTGTTGCCATCCTGTACCTGTCCCACAGGTGTGATGTTCGGATGTACCAATCCTGTGCAGGTGTTACGTGGTCTGCCACTGTCCGTCCTGTCTCCCTGTAGCACTGTTTTAGGCGTCTTACAGTTCGGACATTGCAATTTATTGCCCTGGCCACATCTGCAGTCCTCATGCCTCCTTGCAGCATGCCTAAGGCACGTTCACACAGATGAGCAGGGACCCTGGGCATCTTTCTTTTGGTGTTTTTCATAGTCAGTAGAAAGGCCTCCTTTAGTGTCCTAGGTTTTCATAACTGTGACCTTAATTGCCTACCGTCTGTAATCTGTTAGTGTCTTAACGACCGTTCCACAGGTGCATGTTCATTAATTGTTTCTGGTTCATTGAACAAGCATGGGAAACAGTGTTTAAACCCTTGACAACGAAGATATGTGGAGTTATTTGGATTTTTACTAATTATCTTTGAAATACAGGGTCCTGAAAAAGGGACGTTTCTTTTTTTGCTGAGTTTATATAAGGACTCCCACATCACTGTAGTCGGCTGCTACAGACCGGCTTTGGGAGAAGCCCTAAACTCTCTTTCTGATGTCCTGCACAAGTTAAATGACTCTGAATTTGTTTTTTTATGACATTTGAACTGGGACATGCTTACATCTGTATCGGACTCTTTTTAAACTGTGTGACTCTCTGAGTCTCGCTCAATTAATTAATGCGCCGACAAGACCAAATCTCAGAGCACCTAACAAATCTCTATTGGACATTATTCTAACGAATACCCCTCACAAATACACATCGACTGGGATATTCTGTGATGATTTCAGTGATCACTGTGGAATTGCTTGTGTTAGAAATACAACAATAACCAAAGCCAAACTCCGTTATATTTTTTAAATATATTTTAGACAGTTTGATGAGCAAGCGTTCTTACATGATCTGTACCAAAGTATTGACCGAGTAAGTCTGATTCCCGATGTTGACACTGCCAGGGTCAATTTGTTTTTTGTTTTTATATAAAATTTGTGTCCATTTGTGATAAGCATGTCCCTTTGAAGAAATTTAGAATCAGTGGAAGGGACAATCCCTGGTTTTCAGATAACTTAGCAGAATTAATTAGAAAGAGAAATATCTCTTGGGCTCATGCTAGACATACAAATGCTCATGTTGACTGGGCCTCCTTCAGAGTGCTAAGAAACAAATGCACAGGATTGATCAGGAAGTCCAAATCAGATTACGATTTAAATGCAGTCACAGAGAACCTAAACAACCCTACCAAGTTCTGGAAGCTAATCAAATCAGTGTCAGGTTCTAATGTATCCTCTGGCCTTCCTGTCCATTTAATGATGGATTCTAATGAAGTGAAAGATAAAGCCGATATTGTAGGGGTTTTTAACAAGCACTTCATATCTGCTGGTTCAGTTTTAGATAATGGTGGGGCCCAGGCCTCTAATGTAAGCTCTGTTACAGTCAACTATGATATAGGCCCTCATGTGAACCATTTTAATTTTGAGCCTGTTTCTTATACTGAGGTCTATAAAGCACTAAAGGCAATAGACACAAAAAAATGTGCAGGTCCAGACAACCTGGACCCCTACCTCTTAAAGATAGCAGCTGGTATTATTACTTAACCTGTGGCTCACATTTTCAACTTGAGTCTCTTGACCAATTCCATACCCGGTATTTGGAAATCAGCTTAAGGGTGGCGATCCCTCAGGACACTAGTTATTAGCATCTATCTCCAAACTCCCTATCCTGGCCAGTCTATGAATCCCTAGTGAACTCACAGTTAAAAAAACGTCTTAATTGAAAAGAACATACTGAGCGGGGTTCAGTCTGGCTTTAGATCGGGACACAGCACCACAACTGCAGCTATGGCAGTGGCAAATGACATTAATGCACTTGATAAAAAGTAACAGTGTTCTGCTCTGTTTGTGGATTTATCAAAGGCCTTTGATTCAGTTGACCATGAATTGTTGCTAGCTAGACTCAGAAACATTGGTCTCAGTGAAGAGGCAGTAAATTAATTAGAAAGAGAAATATCTCTTGGGCTCAAGCTAGACATACAAATGCTCATGTTGACTGGGCCTCCTTCAGAGTGCAATAAAATGCAAATTAATTACTTAAAAATCATACAATGTGATTTTCTGGATTTTTGATTCCGTCTCTCACAGTTGAAGTGTCCCTATGATAAAAATTACAGACCTCTACATGCTTTGTAAGTAGGAAACACTGCCGATTTTGCAGGTTATCAAATACTTGTTCTCCCCACTGTATATGCAGATGATACAGTCATATATTCATGTGCTCCTTCTCTGGTTCAGGCTGTTGAAGAGCTCCAGACTGCTTTTCAGTCAATGCAGGCCTCCCTTTATGGTCTCAAACTGGTCTTGGATGTACAAAAAAAATAATTCATGACCTTTACCAGAGCTGGAACTCTGCCAGAGAAGGTTAGCATTGTCACATCTGGTGGCTTAACCATTGAAAAAGTGTCATCCTACAAATACCTAGGTATTTGGTTGGATGACAAGTTGTCCTTTAAAATTCATGTGGATAATCTTGTGACAAAGCTTAAATTGAAACTGGGTTTTTATTTTCTTAAGGCTTGCTTCCCTCTTATGGCTAGAAAGAAGCTTGTTCAGGCCACTTTTCTCTCTGTAATGGATTATGGTGACTTGTTATATATGCATGCAGCCTCCTCTGTCTTACAGAGACTGGACTCTGTTTATCATGTATCCTTGCATTTTATAACAAATGCCAAGTCACTCACCCACCATTGCACCTTATACCAAATGGTAGGTTGGACCTCACTTTATATGTGCAGAAAGATGCATTCTTATGTGTTCATCTACAAAGCCCTTTTCAGTAAACTCCTACCTCTGTAGTCTGGTCTCCTTCACCACCAGCAGTTACCATACCTGGTCTGCTTGGTGGTTGCTACTTAAAGTCCCCAGGACCTTCACAGTATTAGGCAAGACTGCCTTTTCTTCTTGTGCACCAGAGGCATGGAATAGTCTACAATCCATGCTTTATCTAGATAAGTTAATTCAGTGGCAATAACATAAAATATTGATGGGAGACTTTGTTACGGAGGAGTGTAAATGCTTTTTTTTTAGGCTGGATCATGTTGTATGTTTTAATGATGTATTGATTGTTGCTGCGTTCTTGGCCAGGTCTCCCTTGAAAAAGAGACTGGGTCTCAATGGGCTTTTCCTGGATATTTTTTTAATCTTTTATCCTGCAACGAGTGAGGTCTGGCCACCCGACAACCTGCCTGCTCGACCCCATCCCCTTCTCCAGACCATCTCTGGAGACCTATTCGTCACTTCCCTCATCAACTCATCCCTGACCACTGTCTGCGTCCCCTCTGACTTCAAAATGTCTTGAGCTGCTCCCCTCCTCAAGAAACCAACACTCGATTCCTCTGATGTTAAACTATAGACCTGTATCCCTTTTCTTTCCAAAACACTTGTGTGCTGTCTCTGATCAACTTTCTCGCTCTCTCAAAGATCTTCTTGACTCTAACTGTATGTCGCTCTGGATAAGAGCGTCTGCTAAATGACTAAATGTAAATGTACAATCAAATGCACCACAGGCACTGTACTATCAATCTGCTTTTAGTTGTGAAATGTTCCACTTCTCTCCACCAGATGTCTCTACTTCCATTCAGCTCCATAGAAAAGGTGAAAATCTTTTTCTCTATCTAGAACCTAAAAGGTTTCTTCGGCTGTCCCCATAGGAGACCCCTTTGAAGAACCCTTTTTGGTTCTAGGTAGAACCCCCATGAGATTCATGTAGGACCTTTTACACAGAGGGTTCTACCTGGAACCAAAAAGGGTTCTCCTTTGGGGACTGCTGGAATCCTTTTGGAAACCTTTTTATGTAAGAGTGTGCCAGTAGATTTAATCATTCTACTGCACAAAATATATGAAGTGATGAAGTGGTGCTTTAAACTGTAATCATTTTTTTCTCCGGGGTCTTCCTTTAGATATGGAGGTGGTTAACGGTGAGTTCTCTCTTACTTCCCTGCCATGAAAAAGAGATTCACTGTAACATGAATGTTGTATATTAAAATCTGTTTCCCCGATAGAGATTCTGATAACACCCTCGCCGTGAGCTGGTCTGGGGGCTATGTTTTAACTGTCTGGTGTCTAATGATGTCCGTCTGATTTCATCTTTCAGATTATGATGCAACCTACGACTATGACCTCGACTATGACTCCTGTAAGTCATAGTTGATAGATGTATATACATAAATGTGTGTGTATATAACTGTTTAGTTGTGTTGGCCATGTGGATACTTTGTATGTTTCTAAGTTGATACAGATGTTTAACATCTTTTTGGGGAATTTGTATGTTTACAGGGGATGAATCAGCATCAAATCCTCGTAAGTATTTCTATGTAGTCTAGCATAAGATGAATGTACTTCAGAGCCAGGCTCTGACCTGTCATTGGTTTCAGTGCTTCAGATAGATGAGATTGACACTGTTGTCCTTCCAGGGCCGGGCCCCCCCTCCAGACTGAGCTCTGTCAGAGTCTTCTCCTCTTCTGGTAAGGCGCCTACACGACATAACGTATGACTGAAAGTGAATGTTTCTCACCTGTTTTTCTTAATGTCCAACATGTTTTATTCTGAAGTTGATGGAGACCCTCACTTTGTGGTCCAGCTCCCTAAACTGAAACAGAATCTGTGTTTCACGGTGGACGGCAGGGCCAATGATGTACTGAGACTGCTGGAAGACCCAGAGAGAGGTTAGTCAGCACAGACTACCAAGACAAGTCCAGAACTCTCACATTATATTACTGGCATGCAATTTCATTTTAGCAATGTGCCGTATAATTTGAGAAGCACACTGACATTGTATAGGAACAGAATTGAATGGGAATTAATTAATACGAACACATTAATCCTGTTAATGCTGCCATGCATATATATATATATCTCACACACAGTTAACCCTTGCCTTCCTCTCGCTTAAGGTATCATGGTGGATGGTCATTTGATGTGGGCTCCGTCCAAACAAGATGTCGAAGACCGTTCCCGTACGTACTTTGACCAGATAACCATCTCCACCAGGGGCGGGACAGGTGTGCTGGGCGCCATAATGATCACCCTCTCATTGGATGCCGTGGTGGTGGAGGGGGAGGGGCGGGACACCCTACACACCAATCAGGAGGGATCTGTGACAAGGCAGGGCGTGATGGTTTCCATGGAAAGCAGAGATGACTTCCATCAGAGCTGTTGGATCGAGCTGACGAAGAACATTCATTTCCTGGTTCTCTTCCACCACTACAAACAGCCCAGCTACCTGCAGATGGCACACCTCGGATTCTACATCACTGATGGACAGGGCCTCTCTCCTTCAACCAAAGGCCTACTGGGTACATTCCTTTATCCCTCTTAAAGTACTTTCAACTGGTTTCTTTGTCTTTTTGCACCTGACCCTAAAGCCCCTGCTGTATAAAGGGATTTAGAAAAATATGTAATGATTTAGTGATTGTTCTCTTGTCCCAACAGGCCAGTTCCAGCATGCTGACATGCGTGTCACGCTGATGAAGGACCCTCGTGACACACTGCGTCAGCCCAGTAAAGAGAGGGTGCTGTCCAGGGGGGTGCTGAGGTGGGGGGTGATACACATGCCCGTTACCCTACAGGACAAGACCCTGAAGGACACGGTGAGGAAAGGTCACCTGGGAAGTTGTTGGGTCGTGCCCAAGGCGCAGGTGGAGAGACTGCTGGGGCATCCCTACCAGAGCTATGTGGTGGATCACCTGTAAATACTCACTGGCTCTTTTCAAATGTCCACCCTAGCACACTAGTTAGAATACTATACATGCCTAATACATTGCTTTATATTAAGTGGTATGGAGATTGGAACCGAGACACTCATCTAGCTATCCCCTCCACCTCAAAGCTGGGTAGCTCAGGCCATGGGAAACTCTAAGGACAAACAGCACTGGGACTAGGGTGCTGCTGGCTAGCCTTCAATACCAATGTCACATAGTGAGTTATTACTCTCTGAGAGCACAGGTAGCAGTGTGCACGAATGCATATTCATGATTATGAGAGGAAAAAGAGAGACAAATCCGAGACAGAGAAAAGAGAGGGCAAAAGAGAACAAGAGACCGATACAAAGAGAAAAATAGTGAGAGACAGAGGGAGAGTCCTGTAAGTATGATGAGGTAATTCACACAGGTGTCAGACATGAATAAATAAAGGAGATGGGATGATGTCATTGCACCAGTCCTTTCTGAAACAACAATAGTGACAGACTTCTCCTTCTGCCGTTAACATTGCAACAGCAAGATCTTAATTTTCTGTATACTTCTGCAGACAAATGCTGTTTGATCTTCACATACAGCTAATTCCAAACTCCACTTCACAGAAATCATGTTTCATAAGTACTTTTATAATTCCAATGTTATAACAAATATATTAATAGATGATTTGAGCAATGTGGAATTTAATAAAGTGTCAGAGTTGTGTATATACAGTATGTATATTCCTAGAATGACTAAATCTTATAAATTGTCTATGGAACTCGTTTTGGTCTTATTGGGATAGGTAGTTTTACACAAAATATTTAGTTCTGTTAAAACACATTGACTCTCAGACACTTTGGATTTGACTTTTCAGGTTTGCCATGTGCTTTTAATTTTTTTCTATCATTTTGTTCATAGTTTAATTCATTTTATTTGTTACACAAGACATTGTTCACATACTAGTGATCAAACAAAGGACTGTAAGTTGTTTACTTCTCCGTCTGCCCTATGTTTCGGCAATTTCAAGGGATGTCATCAATAATATTAGTCAAAGGCCAAAACTCTTAAATGAATACAGTAAACCACATTTTAGGCTTTCTTTTAAATAAATAAAGAGAAGACAGCGTCTGGTGTCGAGGAAGGGGAAAAATGCCCAAATATAACTAGCTACGCTTGCAGAGTAAACTCAACACTATTCACCAAGGTAACATAATTCCAGTATGAAATTCACACAATGTTTAAACAGTGCACAGTCTGAAACTGTAGAAATGAGTCTAAAAGATGACTGGACTGAAAGGTTAACTGAACCCTATGATTGAGGACCAGACTGTTGCTATCGTCTCACTGTCCTTCATCACAACCTGTTATAAGACCTGTTAATGTTTAACCCATGTAAAACTGTAATAACCACTAAATCAGGTCAAACATGATACAACAAAACTAAGACAATGAAGTCGGCATATATGCATCACTTTGAGATCAGTTATGATAATATAACAAACTAATAGTAGAGAAGCATATTCAGCATTACCTTCCATCACCATAACGTCAGTGAAATCAAATAAATTAGCATTGTACTAAGACACACAAAGCCACCCCAAATACGTAAAAACTGAGGCGTTTAGAGATATGAGGGACTACATGAAGGGATAGGCAATAATTCCCACTAACGTCATCCATGTTACTGTAATCATATTTGAAGGGAAATGTTGTGGCATTGCTGCCCACAATTGATATGTACTGTAAATAACTAACCAAGCTGCAGATCCAAACCTCAAAACAATGTCATGCCTGGAAACATATAGATGAAGAGAACACGCGTAACCTTAAAGGTTCAGACAGAATGGAGGTTAAGGGTTTCTACAATGGAGGAGATTCACATTAGGGCCCAGCCAAGTCCACAGAACCCCAGGATTTACTAGACCATAGAAATAGAATGACTAGAATTTCTGAGATTCTATCGCTGTTATATTAGACTGTGGGTGGTAGTTAGTGGAAATACAATGTTCACAGTTAGCAGTCATGAAAGACACAAGACATTTGCAGCATCAAGTCAACCAACTGACATCAATAAGCAGAGGAATGATCGGCAGATAACATTGTTTTTAAATATACTGAAATTATTTGAGAACCCAAACATATTGGATAAGACCCCAAATTAAGGCTTAAACCAAGTAAAAGCAATTGGTTCATACTCTGGGGAGGCACTTCATATCGAGGCCTCAGAACCTTTTGTAATGGTGCATTCTGTTAAGTGTTTTACATTTTGGGAGTGTCCGCTTTCCCCTCCACTTGCTACTGTAAGGTTGCCTAGCAGGAGTCCAAAGGGAATTTGTCTCTCTGTGTGACATACACAACAAGGGTTAGTTAGACCACAACAATGATCTGGAGCTACCTTTCACTACAAGCCGAGAGTTCAGTCTTCCTTCTTTTACACAAAAGCAATACTTTCCTGATCTCAAATCTGTGACAGTCCCAAACTACATTCGTTTTTATCACCTTGCTCGTCGTATCTCAACATGTAGTGATTGGATTTCCTATTTGAGTACAACTCAGTGCTATCCTTGGGACGTCCCTACCCTAAACCTAACCATAACCCTTACCTAACCTTGACCCTTACCTTAACCATTTTCGACTTCAATGGGGTGACATCAGTTGGGACATCCCAAGGACACTGTTTAGACTTTCTCATTTCATGAAAAATGTATTCATGTAACCTCACCAACATGCCTAGCCTCCAGACAGACCCTCACTGTAACCGCCCTCTCTCACTCTTCTACACAACACATTCTCTTTTCAGTTTGACATCAAAGTCCACTTCAGAGTACTACAGTCCATGTTTCCATTTCAAATTCAGTAAACTTCATAACTTCAGCAAGTGAAAATGCGCACCAAATGTTGAGAAATAAAAACTCTTAACAATGAAAAAATAACGAACGGAAACCATTCAAATCGTAACTTTGACATCACACAACAAACGGAGAACTAAAACGTGGTTTTAGGGACAACAGAACAGTTAGCCACCGGTTAGTTTAACTACTAGCACAGAGAACACAGCAGCACTGCAAAGTGAGCACTATCAGTTTGACAGAACAGCCTATTGATATTATAACTTTTCATTTTAAAACATTGTCTGACTGAGAGAGAGATTTGCCGAAAAAAGAGCAGTTGTCTATGTAAATAAGTAACACAGGTTAAATAGTAGGAAGAGAACAGGGTGAAAGCAGGGTTGACAGGAGGGAATGATCAGTGTGAGAATGGCCCAGCCTTCAGAACGCTGCTGCGTCATCATGTTCTATGTGCAATACTACTGTGTATTCATGCATGTCGAAAAGTGAAAAGGCTTTTGAAATTGCAACAACAATGAATCGGTCTACCTCTAATGATCATAGTTTAGACGTAGATTAAAATGGAATGAGAGACCATATCAACTCTGCCTTTCAGTTAGAGATAGGGAATGTGAGTCTTGGAACAATGTGCTGTGTGTGTGTTTTAATTATGTTTGAGTATGGAGACCTCAGAAGGAGGGGGAAAAAAGGAGGACAACCGGAAGGCAGAACCTCCCTGTCTACTCTAGAACCTTCTAGAACTCCCCTGAACACTCCCACCATCTCCCATATAAGGTACCCTACCCAGTACCCTGCCCCTACAATCTGTAAATGATCTAACTCGTTACCCGTTGTACTCTTTACCCTGCCCTCTACCACCTCATCCATATGTTCTGCCTTCTTCCATTAACCCCCTCTTCTTTCCCTTCTCTGCCCCGCCCTCTCCCTGATGCCCCTCCCTCCTCATTGCTCATCCTCCCCAAACACATCGTTCTGTTTGCGTTTCATGTTCTCAAAGTCAAAGTCGCTTCCGGTCATACGCTTGTAGATGTCCTTGATGTCGTTGCAGGTGGTCTCGAAGTGAGTGGTGGCGTCGTAGGCCGACGAGGCAAATATCTGAACGAGACATAAAATCACACCAATTAATTTTCACTCCACTGCCTTGTCCTAAAACATGTCTCAGAAAGGTGGTGTTTTAGCAATATAGGAGGTATATCTAGATGTGTTTGACTCACCTGACTCTCAGTACCGTCGTCTGTGGGCTCATAGAGGTCACTGAGGGACACAAACCTACAGATAAAGAGGGAAGACGTCAGTTATTGACTTACAAAAGCATCCTTACTGCTATTCATTTTATTCATTTGTAATAGCACACATCGTACAAGCTGAGTTTTGGACAGTGATGAAACAACACAAGATACAGTATAATATATATAAATACATAATATGTAAGTCGCTCTGGATAATAGCATCTACTAAATGACTAAAATGTAAATGTAAATTATAATATATGCCATTTAGCAGATGCTTTTATCCAAACGCGACTTAGTCATGCATGCATAAATGTTATGTATGGGTGGTCCCGGGAATTGAACCCACTTTCCTGGTGTTGCAAGCACCATATGCTCTATCAACTGAACTACAGAGGACCAAGACAATCAGAGAAGTGGGAGGGAGAAGAGGAGGGAGTAGAGAGGAGGAGAAGATAGAAGGAAGAGGGAGAAGACAGGAGGGAGCAGAGAGGAGGAAGAGGGAGCAGAGAGGAGGAAAAGGGAGAAGAGCGGAGGAAGAAGAGAGTAGTAAAGAGGAGGAAGAGGTAGTAGAGAAGAGGGAGTAGAGACACACTTCTGGTCAATGGGCTCCAGCAGCTCCAGAGCAGGCTCTATCTCAGCCTCAGGCTCGTTGGTCTCCACAGTGGTGCTGACAATGGCAATGTACTTCCCCTGGGCCGCCACATTGTGGGCATAGGAGATCATACACACGTAGATGTCTGGAGGACAGAACACAAGTTAGATCAGTTTAGGGATAAGGAAAAGAGGGTTTGTGATATATGGCCAATATATCACGGCTAAGGACTGTGTCCAGGCACTCCACGTTGCGCTGTGCATAAGAACAGCCCTTAGCCGTGGTATATTGGCCATATACCACACCCCCTCGTGCCTTATTGCTTAAGTATAAAATATGCCTGACAAATATGTTCTGTGGCAGTCACTTTGCTTTTCTGATATCTAATTGTGTATTTGATTGAGATTTTACAATTTTACTTTTCTGGACTATTCCAGACTTTTTCATTCTTCAACAACACTGCTATTGTACTTTATGTGAGGTTAACTTACTGGTAGAGAGAACATCTGACAACAGGAAGTCAGAAACATCCCATCTTAGTAAACCTGTATTTGGTCCACCCCTCACCTGACTTGCGGTTGACCTGGTTCTGGGGGATGATGATCTGACAGGAGTTGGCGTCGTTGGTGTCCTTGATCGGGTGGCTGAGGATACAGATGACCCTGATCACCTGACCTGCCTTACGCACGCGGTCCTGGATGTAGCTGGGGTCACAGATCAGCTGTTTGCACCGAGCCACCTGACAAGGGAAGGACAATATAGAAGACAACAATGTCAATCTAACATACTGTACTTTCTCTCTTCTACCAATTGTATATGTGCAGGTATTGTTCACTTTTCTTCAGTGCATTGACTACGTTACTATAAGGTAAAGAGATTAGATCTTATAGACATATTAGATTGTGATTTTATTTATAGTTTAGAGTGATTTTTATAGAAAGATTACATTGTGATTTTATAGAACTGATTAGATTGAGATTTTATAGATAGTTCATATTGTGATTTTATAGATAGATTAGATTGTGGTTTTATAGAACCGATTAGATAGATTAGACTGTGGTTTTATAGAACTGTGGTTTTATAGATGGTGATTTTACCTCTCCCTCAGACTTCACTCCCACCACATGGCCATCCTCCATCACTATCTCCTCCACTGGTTTGTTGAGCATGTAGGTTCCTCCATAAATTGCACTCAACCTAACAATGTATGAGAGAGAGACTATGAATTATACTTTATTATAAATATGCTAATAATATGCTAATACACAATTGAAGACATTTTACATTTACAATTTAGTCAGTTATCTTTAGCAGACTCTTTTATCCTTATCCAGAGTGACGTAAGATCAGAATTCAACATGCACAGCTTTGTCTTACTAAAGAAAGGACATAGAGATTTAGGGATTACAAATGTAACATACAGACCTGGCAAATCCTTGAGGCAGCTCCCCCAGGCCATAGAGGGGGTACAGGTAGGGGCTTTTCCCATATCGGGCCAGGGATTCACTGTACAGCTTGATACGATTGATGGTCTCCAAACAGGGCACATCAAGGTAGCTGGAGAAAGGGAGACACATGATCAATAGGAGTCAGGGTGTGCATTGAGGACATTCAAATCTCCTCAATGCTTTTCAAAGCATTAATTTGGAATTTCAGTTTACTTCCTGATAGGCCCTGGCCCAGGCTAAATCTTATTAGCGAATAGTAATCAATCTAAGTGCTCTTACTCGTCTGTCCTGTAGAGGGCCAGGGCGTGGCCAGTGAAGTCGACAACATCCTGACCCAGGTCAAACTTCTTGTACACATCTCTCATGGTGGTGACTTTGGGGTCGACGCCCTCGAAGGTCTTAGGGTCGTTCTCGTCAAAGTTGGCCACAAACACGAGGAATTTCCGGAACCTTCTCTTCTCAAACATACCCATAAGATCTGGAGGACACGTGACAAAAACAAAAGTGAAAGCTCTACCTCATATATGACACTATACTGTATATATAGCAGGAAAACGTTAATAAATGTCAACTTTGATGGTTCATATAGCAAACTCACAACACAATCTAAAGTACAGTTTACTGTATATTCAAACTTACTTGAAGCTAGCGCCTCAGTCTCAGTTGAGGGCACCTTGTAGATCTTTCCTCCCTTGTACACAAAACTACCCTCCACTACTTTGAAGTCCAGGTATCGTGTCACTTCTGTGTATAGCAGCATTTTCACAAGCTGACCTGTTTTATTGGATTGTCAGACAGAAAGGATGGTTTTCATTTAATAACTTCAAGGTATCACCATGTTTCGTCAATAGCCATGCCATATTTTGCTTTATTGGTATCATGATGGCGATTTACATTTTTTCTTGGGTAAATTCTGCTTCCTAGTTATACTCATGATGTGGTGATGGTCTGCATACATGAATACATTGAGTAACTGAGCAACATGATTTATGATTGAGGCTATTGGTGTGCCGATTGGTTATGTATGTATCGACTGGTAACAGGAATATTCATTAATCTAATAGGTTTAATTGTATCTGTCATTTGCAAACAAAAAACAAAATCGCACAACTGACCATTGGCCATAAGAAATTTGGGGATGAGGTCCACGTTCCAGTCTCTTCCACGACCCATAGACTCTGGAGGGCTGTCAGGCAGTTCAAACCGCTTGTACAGCTGTGGAAGGGAAATATATGCACGAGTGAAAACATCAATAAATACACTTACAAATGAAGTGAAAGGAAAATACAGGAGAATGAAATATCTGAATAAAACCATGGAGGGCTGGGTGGGACTTTGGAATATATTAAATATGATTGAATATTTGAGTGGATATTGACACAAAATGATGACCATTAGATCCACAATGTTCTACGGCCTTACCTCTTCCAGAGGGGTGATGGAGGAGCTTTCACCTCCATAGTAGGGGTTCCTGTCCATGTGCAGAACTTTCTTTCCATTCACAGACATGATCCCAGAGAGGATGCATTCCTAAAACGCAATGAAAGGCAAAATATGAATCAACATTCGTATTAAAAAAAGCAATTGTGTGTGTGTGTGTGTATCAGGAGGGAGAGATGGGGGGGGGGGGGGGGGGGGGGGGGTAAAAGGGAGGGACAAGATGTACGCAAGCGCGAGCCGATGTCTGAGCCATAACAATAATACTGTGCTAATAACAAAAATAATACCATTCATAAAAAAAACGAACAATTGTAGTAAAAATAAAGAAAATACACTTTTTATCTCTGCATCTGCCACCCCAAATGAAATGAGTGTAGCGGATATTGTTCATATCCAGGCTAAATCATTAACTGTCTGCACTAAAAAAATATTCATTTTATGTATAATGTTGGCTTTGTCTTATTGTAAACTCTGTACACATGTGCCTCGAATATGGAACAGGGTGTGATGACTGAGGCGAGTCTACGAAACATTATACAGTACTAGGGTGAGGTTCTATTTATTTAAAACCATTCTCAGACCTGCGCAAATGCTGTTCAATGAAGGCCACTACACCATCACTCTGGGGCTACGCCTAAAGATGCTGCACAACGAATGAACAATGCATTGACAACACAAATGTATCCAAATAAATCGTTGCCTACTTGTATCCATTATTCAAATATATCGTATTAGCTTTGGGGCAGATAGGCTATTTACCATCACATTTTCCTAAAGTCAGCCAGGGATGCAGATGCTCCTATCAATTGCATTATTGGATGAATAAGAAAACATAGGCAAACTTCATAAATGTAAAGTTGAGTATGCTATATCACCAAGCCATGCCTTAATGTGAAGCAAATACAATTGATTAGACTACTTACCGTGAGTCCGGTGCCCAAAACGATCACATCATATTCCTCATCCATGTTGTATCACCGCCTCTCCTGTCTCGCCCTCTTTTGCCTTGTGAAATTTCAGGGAATTGGCAGGAAAGGAAACCAAGTGGAAGAACGGACGCAATTTGTCCCCGTTTCTTTTTAGCAAGTGTATGTTGGTTAGATGCCGTTTTAAGTTAGTATGTATTTATTTATAATCAGTTATAATTTGTAAGTGGAATATGGTCCACACTCTGTCACCGGCAAGAACGACCAAAGATGGCCCTAACCATGGAACGCTGTGGAACAGCAATGATGCATTCGCGTCGGAAAGTAGAGCACATCCCTTGCGTCTGCGCCTCACACTAAGGCTACACCCCTAGTCTCACAACAGACGAAACAGAGAAACCTCAAACTGTCCCTCCTCACATTTAAACAGTTATGTTATTGTATGCTTACGCTATTCATAAAAAGGCTAGATTTCTTCTTCTTCTTCTTCTTTTTTTATTTTTTATTTTTTTTACATTTTTCAATTATCTTCTATTGCCTGATTAGACATTAGATGTATTTTGTTTTCCCCTTCAGTCATTTTCATTGCGGTAGGCGCAGCAATTGCGGATGCAGTGGTATTCCTCCGCCAACACTGCTGTTATGAAAAGCTCAGAAGACTGATAAAAGCCTGAAAATAGTTACCGGTAGCTATGTCTTCTATGGGCCTAGTCAACTAGGCGTGTTTATAGGCTAAAAGTAACATCCGCGATGTAGACTAAAGAATAACATAATATTAATCTTGCTCATTATGTTGGCTACTTTGTGTAGCCTATTCATTGTGGCATATAAAAAAAACATTCATTTTAGCCATATAGGCTAATTCCTCCTCAAGATTAGACACATGAAAATGTCCAACTGCCTACTTATTTATACTATAAGACCACCATATTTGACTAGGTCTAGGGGCCCCCTACATATTGACCATATCGATGACTGACAACAACGAAAACGAAGGCCGGAAATATGCGCACGCTAGCTGTCACTCATATCAGCATTAATGTGACCTGCTCTGACGGTCCACTCAGGTCCTCGTTTCAGGACCAAGGAGAGCGCCGCAGGTTTCTCGAACAACAAAGCGTCCGGTTTACTTTAAAAATCCCATATTATTCAACAATATTCTGAGATTAGGCCTAATGAGGGGTCTATAATAAATAGCCTTTCAATTACTTTATCAGATGTTCACAGATAGACAATTGACAGGCCTACACAGATAGACAATTGACAGGCCTACACAGATAGACAATTGACAGGCCTACAATCAATAGGCCTTCGTTGCTAGGAATCAAAGGCTAATCATAACATAATGATTATATAATCTCACAGATCCTTATCTAATTTGATAAAATCTCAAATATTGTGGTGGTAAATCAATTGCAAAGTAATCTAGCTATTTTGGGATATTTTCTTCTTTGCCTACTGCAATTTGTTTTATTTCTTTGCAAAAAAAAGAAGCTTGATGTTGCATTTGTAAGTGTCTTTGCTCTAGGGCAGGGTAGGGGTGCGTTCCGTTCGTGACGGTTTACTTAACGACACGTTTCCCCAAAACAGTGCGCACAGTTCTTTAACAGCCTGAGTTAAATAAAGGTTTTATAAAACCATTATTTAACTAGTCAAGTCAGTTAAGAACACATTCTTATTTTACAATGACGGCCTATCCCAGCCAACCACCCTAACCTGGACGACGCTGGGCCAATTGTGCTCCGCCCTATGGGACTCCCGATCACGGCCGGTTGTGATACAGCCCAGGATCGAACCAGGCTCTGTAGTGACGTTTCTAGCACTGAGATGCAGTGTCTTTAACCACGGTACCACTCGGGAGCCCTATGGTATACACTTACACACTGAGGTATAATAAGAACCATATGGTAACTGCCCTCTGGGTGACCATAATTACAAGGTTTTTCAACTGGTCGTTCAGTCGAGTACCGGTTCCGTTGAATTCAACGTTGCACACCGTTCTGACATACTGAATGCAACCCAGGCTGCATGAGCAGGAACTGTTCCACGCACATGACAGTCAGCTGATTTAATGACGTCGTTTTACCCCACGTGACTTGGACTTTACGGAAAAACAAACTGACGATGGCAGGATCCGAGTCGTCAAGTAAAATGCGTACTAAAATGGCCTTTATTGCTCTTTTATTCGCCCTATTATCGACTGGAAGTTGTAGCAGTCCGGTACCACTTGTAATGTGGTCCAGTGAAGGGTAAATATGTATTATTCGTTTTAAAGCGAAGGGATTTTGAGCACTGCTAACTTTATCTATCATGCTACTTACTGTAAACTAACCAATCCAGCTGTATTGCTAGCTAGCATAGCTATACTCACTTTTATAAGACAACGTTATAATGCTCAAGGCATTAACTCCCTTTTGGATATCATTGTGTTATTATGCATTGCTAATCATTGCCGTGTTAGTTGTTGATTTGAGTAGTTAGATGTACTGTTATTCTATTGAGATAATATTAAGATGTTGTACATCTTTCCAGGTACACCTTACCACAGCATGCATCTCCCGCTGCTGGTCACATAATATCTCATGTCCAGCTGTTGGCCTACCTAAATTCTGCTCTGGGGTCTGCCCCACACAATGTGCTGCTCTTCCTACAGGACAAGGTCAGGCCTGATATTAATCATATAATTGTATTCAGTTGTACCACGTACAATTGTCTACTACTTGGCAAAGACTAGTTAAAGCTAGGTCACATAGTATGCAATGACCGTTTATATACTGTAATGTCAAAGCTGAATAGCCGACTGTGCTATTGCTTTAGGGATCAGTAGTGCAGAGCTTGGCCAGCTACAGTATAGTAACCCACTTGTGATGCCCTGCCCTGGTGTTTCCCACTCTGGTGTCCTGCCCTGGTGTTTCCCACTCTGGTGTCCTGCCCTGGTGTTTCCCACTCTGGTGTCCTGCCCTGGTGTTTCCCACTCTGGTGTCCTGCCCTGGTGTTTCCCACTCTGGTGTCCTGCCCTGGTGTTTCCCACTCTGGTGTCCTGCCCTGGTGTTTACCACTCTGGTGTCCTGTCCTGGTGTTTCCCTCTCTGGTGTGACAATGTGTCTCAGACCCACTTCCTCTTTACTTCTTCCTATTCTCAGACTGACCTGTTTCTGCAGGCTGGAATTTCAGATATGTAGTAATAATGAGACTAGCCATGTACATGGATTTTAGCTTATATTGTACTGTTTTTAATGAATCTCAAACTCTGTGAAGCAGATGACATTGTTGTTGATATATGCATTGTCTACATAGCTGAGCAAAGATGACTTCACAAGGTATGGAGGAGTTTTTGGAAACAAGCAAGACAGTGCCTTTCCTAACCTGGAGGTAAATATTCTGTCTTTTGAGGTGGGGCATGGTATTGAGATACTAATATGATCAGGGCCATAAATCATCTCAGCGTAGGAGTGGTGAATAAGATCGCATGGACAGTGGAGATCTAATCCTACATCAGCACTCCTACTTTGTGAATTTAGACCCGGATGTATGTTGACAACTCATTTTGACTCCATTTCTCTCCCCCAGTCTGCATTACAGTCATCGTCTTCACTGTTGGTGCTGCCTGCCCTGTCATGGCTAGGTGCTAGTGCGGTCCCAAGCCTGCTACAGGAGAAGCTGGGTGTTTCCCCACTCAGCGTAGACCCAGACACACTGGAGCATCTGCACCTCAATGCCTCAGGAAACACTCTGCTGGTTATCAACCTGCCATATTCTTCTGGGTAAAACAATTAAACCAAATGTTTCTGGAGTCCAGGGTTCTGGAAAAATACTTTTTGATTGATTTGTTCACAATCCCACAGTAACTTGAACATGTATTGTATACTAATGTTCTTTGATTATGTTCCAGTGCTTACCTGTCCTGTAAGGATGTCCTGCGTAACAATGGTACGTTTAAGTTATGGCCATTTATTGTTCTTGTCAAAACCTTGTTATTTTATGTATTGGTATGTATGTATTCCAAACTATTTCTGTGACTCAACAATGTGTCATGCAGTATGTCTGAGTGATGCATTTTTCTCTCTCCCTAGATGAGGTCATTGGTAAGGTTCTGAGCATCATGAAAGCCCAGAGTGTGCCCTACGTTGCCATTTACACTGGGCTCAAGCCCTCAAGAGTAAGAAACATAAAAATATGCTTAACAAATGCTTCTAATCTACACCATGTATCAGCACTTTTTCAGAATTGTAGTTTCTAATGTCTCCTCACCAGACTTGAAATAAAGTGGTGGTGTACTTTTTGTTATGTTCTATTCATCTTCTCAATAACGTTGTAGCTGTATTTTGATTGTGTTCTCTCCTTGCTCCCTAGGTGATTGAGGAGCCGTCCCTGATTGGCCAGTCTTCTATGAGCCGTTCCTTGCTGCAGGCAGTTGTGGATGAGGTCAAACCTCCTCTGATGTTCAATTCCACCAGAGGCCCTTGCATCATGCTCTGGGCTCAGAATCTAAACGTCAGCTTTAGTGACAAGGAATGGATTGATCTCGGGCCATCGACCTTTGCTTCTGGTGGCTCTGTGAGCACGTCTGGGTCCTTCTGTAATGAAACCAACTCGCAGTGAGCCTGATACTTTTTTTTTTTACTGTGACATGCCACTTTTTGCTATGTATAGCAGCAGTATAGTAACATCATTGATACTGCAGTATAGTGACATTATTGATACTGCAGTATAGTAACGTCATTGATACTACAGTATAGTAGCAGTATAGTAACATTGATACTGCAATATAGTAACATAATTGATACTACAGTATTGTAGCAGTATAATAACATCATTGATTAGTTGCCTTATGTTACATGTGTTGCATATTTTAGCACTATCAAATTACCCAGTTGTGTGTTGACCGCAATAGGGAATCAGAGCTCTGTGGTGGAGGATTTGGATATGAATCCTATTTTGTTTTTCTCAGGCTTGTCCTTGATTATGGGAGTTCTGTTTCACCTTACAATCCCTTCCGTCTCATGTAAGTATATAATGTTAACATTTAAAATAGTTTTTGTATTAATGAGATGCAAGTCAAATATCATAGCAGCTTATACCAACAAAGTGTACACCATCTGTTCCTATGACACCACCACCCTCCTCTATCTATATTTTCAATGAATGAACAGTTAATTCCTGGACCTTCCCATTCCGATGTCAAGTGTGAGGTTACTAGAGTCTTATCATTTCCAGCTTCTCCATGAGCCAGCGGCGCTATCCTGTGTCTGCACGGAACTGGTTCACCCTGGACACTGTGGAGTTGGTATTCAACACCCAAACAGCCACCTACAATGGCAGCCACGGAATCTATGCCCCGGCAGAGTACTCTTTCCACTGCCAGAATGTCAACAACTTCCGCAATGCACTTCTAGTGCCCCGCACTCAGAATGCCAACCAGTGGAGAATCCTCTTCACTGACTTCCAGGTACGAATGCTTGAATTTCAGCCACGCAAAGGCAAAGAGCCTTTCAATAAACAGGGTTTAACTTCGAGGGTTCTGAATTTCTTAGAACAAAAAAAAAAAAATGTATGCATCCTTTATTTAACCAGGGAAGTCACATTGAGCTTGACTCATCTTTTTCAAGTGAGCCCCTGCTCCAATCCATTGTTAATAATTTTGCCGGCATCTGTTTCCATCTAGATCCAAGGCTTCAGCATACTGAACGGGACAACAGATTTCTCCTATGCCAGTGACTGTGCTGGCTTCTTCACACCAGGGATCTGGATGGGCCTGATCACCTCTCTGCTGATGCTGTTGATTCTCACCTACGGCCTGCACATGATCATGCAGCTACGCTCCATGGACCGCTTTGACGATCCTAAAGGCCCCTCCATCTCAGTGCCTCAGTCAGAGTAATGAAGACGAGACAATGCCCCCTAGACTGCTCCCAGACCTGTTCATGCTGTCTTTCTTATTGTCATGTGACAATGTTCCCTCCACTTTGATTTGTTCAATAAATTCTATTGTCAGGTGCTTTAGCCACCTCCCATTCTGATTACCAGCTCAGCCTTCCCATCCCCTTAGCCTTTATTCTGTTTGTCTTACACAAACAGTCATTTAACAGATGCTCTTATCCAGAGCGACTTACAGGAGCAATTAAGGTTAAGTGCCTTGCTCAAGGGCATAGACAGATTTTTCACCTAGTTGGCTCTGGGATTTGAACCAGCTACCTTTCGGTTACTGGCGCAACACTCTTAACCTCTAGGCTACCTGCCGCCCAAGGGGGTACGTTCCATTACATCTCTTCATTTGCACTTGCCCAAAGAACTGCATAATGTACTGTAAATGCCTCCCTTTTCCCTTGATACCTAATCAGCTCACGCATGTGCCAATAAAAGGGGTTTGTTTGTACAAATAATAGAGGAAAGCTTTTGATGCCAATTCAGTGACTGAAATGTGATTGCAGCATTTTGTGGCACTGATTTTGGGTTATTTCGCTTGCATTGTAAGTTTCTCAGCTGTGTAATTTAAAGACTAATGCAAGAATTGCCTGTAAATATTAAGTTGAATTTATGTGTGCAGACTTGACGTTTGTGGGCGTTTGAGAATGCCTACCCTAAATATTGCTGTTGGAAATGCATAGTAGGACGAAATGTGAGAAAAGAATGCTGTGCAAATTATGCTTTGTTTCAAAAAGACAGTTTTACTCAATGCTGGCATTTTTTTCATTGACATCTGTGAAGTTGAAATAAAATGTCAAAACTATCAGTGCCTCTATACATACAAAATAGTGCTAAAATCCAATGCTTTGCCATTTTATCTTGACAGTGCATTCAGAAAGTAGTCAGACCCCTTGACTTTTTCCAAGTTTTGTTACATCACAGCCTTGTTTACATACATATTCAGACCCTTTACTCAGTACTTTGTTGAAGCACCTTTGGCAGTGATTACAGCCTCGAGTCTTCTTGGGTATAACGCTACAAGCTTGGCACACCTGCATTTGGGGAGTTTCTCCCATTCTTTGCAGATCTGCTCAAGCTGTCAGATTAGATGGGGAGCATCGCTGCGCAGCTATTTTCGGGTCTCTCCAGAGATGTTCAATCGGGTTCAAGTCCGGGCTCTGGCTGAGCCACTCAGACATTCAGAGACTTGTCCTGAAGCCGCTCCTGCGTTGGCTTGGCTGTGTGCTTAAGGACGTTCACCCCAGTCTGATGTCCTTAGCGCTCTGGAGTAGGTTTTCATCAAGGATCTCTGTACTTTGCTCCATTCATCTTTCCCTCGATCCTGACTAGTCTCCCAGTCTCTGTGCGGCCAGCTCCAGGAAGTGGTTCCAAACTTCTTCCATTTAAGAATGATGGAGGCCACTGTGTTCTTGAGGACCTTCAATGTAGCAGAAATGTTTTGGTACCCTTCCCCAGATTTGTGCCTTGACACAATCCAATCAAGTTGTAGAAACATCTCAAGGATGATCAATGGAAACAGGATGCACCTAAGCTCAATTTCAAGTCTATAGCAAAGGGTCTGAATACTTATTTAGATCAGGTATTAAAAAATATATATACATTTGTAAAAAAAAAATCTAAAAACCTGTTTTTGCTTTGTCATTATGGGATATTGTGTGTACGTAGATTGATGAGGAAAACAATTATTTTATCAATTTTAGAATAAGGCTGTAACATAAAATGTGGGAAAAGGGAAGGGGTCTTAATACTTGCCAAATGCACTTTTGTAAAATATTGGCCTCTTACACTATCCTTAAAATCCCACACCCTTCTTAAACGGGCCACACTGTCCAAACATTGCCTCCCAAAAAAACATTTTTGATTGTCATTATATACAGGAATATTGCATTATGGTCACATTATTCAATTGCAATAATGAAGTAAACACAAGTTAATTCTCATTCACTGAATGTGGAGAACAGAGCAGCCAATTATGTCAACCTGAAGTTCGCCGCCAAGAATTTGCATAATTTACACGCATCCATTCACCTGGTTACCATTGTTACCCGATAAGGTAAACAAAAGGAAGACAGAAACATGGCAGCGCGGGATGAAGGGACAATTATTAGCATCTGTCAACATTGCATTTTTTATGTCGCAGTGATTATCTATTTACATCAATAAAAATGTCGGAGCTTATCGTTTAATTTATAGCTCCCCTGCGAAGCGTCGCATTAGGTAGCGACCAAGGGCGGAAGCCATTTCCGACCCACTGTGCACCTAACCGGCTGGGCAACGACCTGTCATTTCAGGGAGCCCCACACCTGGCCCCAGCTGCTATGACAATCATGTTGTGAGTTTCTCAGTCCTATACTGTCATGTTCTTTCAACAACCCTCTATCCCCTATACCTGTAATACTGTTGTTTTCAAATAAACCAATTGGTTGTTTTCAGCATTGTAATACCTAATGCATTGCAGAAGCTACTCAAACAGCCAGTTAAAATAATGCTAAATACATTTTATTGTGAAGTGTTTCGTGTTGGTCATTGTCCCATCAAGTTGCTACCATTCTGTATGATGTACAGAAGAGACCTGAGAGGGATGCAGATTGTAACCTCTACTTTCCGTACATTTTCAGGTCTCTGAATACCCTTTTCTGTAAATGTGTTTTCTTCCCACCACCCAGATAATCACTCCTTCCCCTCAGAAGTATCAGCAGGACAGAACATGGTGTAAAGTGTACCCTCTTGGAAGAACCCCCTTCAACTACACCACAAAGAGGTTCAGGACCAAGCCTGTTACAGCTGACTCAACCCAGGGTGAGTGTGTGGTTATTGGTAATGGCACTCTCCAAACTGTCCATGGTAGGAAAACACTAATTATCTATTGTATAAATGCATTGCATGTATCAACCTTCAAATAGATTGACCACTAACAGCTGTTTTTTCTGATGCAGCCCTGGGGCATATGCTCATGATACTACTCAGAGCCGGAAGGTGTTGTGGCTTATGAACTTTGGCTCCCCAGACTGGGGTAGACTGCCCCCGACTCAAGAGGAAAGCCTTGAGGACAGAAGTGGGTTTATTTTACTCTGCATTACTATACAAAGTAATACAGAGATTCTTGTAAATGTATCTTCAGCAATAACATCTAATGCCATTGCATGTTTGTCTTACATAGCTGCTTTGTGACAAGGAGTTTGCCAAGCAAAGGACATATCTACAGTTGTTGTACTCCTGACTCTGCAGGGAGTCAACCTGATACAAGCATAAATAAAGTGTTTTTATATATCAGCTTTAATATAGATATTCACCATTCTCTCCAGGTATACAAAGTGGACAATGAAGTTGCCAGATTTTTGCCCTCATGTGTATTTGATGATTGGCTAAAATGTGTTATTTGGGTAAATTAAAGGTTTTCATGTTAAAATACAAATCAAAACATTGATTTCCTACTCATTATTTACCAATGACTGAACTCATAATTTGGAATGTTACATATTTTCTTTCACGACAGAACCACTCCACAAATTTGAAAAAATGTATAGCAAAATGTTTGTTTTCTCATGAATGTAACTAGTGAAGAATGTCATAATGAGCAGTGTTTGCCCTGTAGAAAGGTGAGAGTCCCACTTCTCACAGAGGCACAGAACCGTTGACTGCTTCTTACAATTTACCCTTTGTTGTGTCTGACAGATAGAAGTCCGAATTAGTAGCTAAGTGTAGTAAACATTCACTTCTTCCTCCTCACTTTGGGTTTCTTGACCGGCCTCAGGTATGGATTGTCAATCATGTTTTCTTCACTGGCCTTCACTGAGGGAACCACACCCCCAGGGGGAAGCATGGAATTCTCCTTATCAGCTCCAGGATCATCCTGAATTTGAATAAAGGTATAGATGAGGAAAATGAACTTAATTTAAAAAATATAAACTCATTTACAACTAGCCTTGCCATGGACTCCATATTAGAGATGGATACTAGCAGTGTCATCCCAATAAGGATGTAGCAATCAACACCAGGTACAGGTGAATATACATTGTGTATACCAAACATTAGGAACACCTTTCTAATATTGAGTTGCACTCCACACGCCTTTTGCCCTTAGAGCAGCTTTAATTCATTGGGGTTTCAAAAGCGTTCCACAGGGATAATGACCAATGTTGACTACAATGCTTCTCACAGTTGTGTCAAGTTGGCTGGATGTCCTTTGGGTGGTGGACCACTCTTGATACACTCGGGAAACTGTTGAGCATGTAAAACCCAGCAGCGTTGCAGTTCTTGACAGAAACTGGTACGCCTGGCACCTACTACCATACCCCATTCAAAGGCACTTAAATCTTGCCCATTCACCCTCTGAACGGCATACATACACAATCCATGTCTCAAAGCTTAAAAATCCTTCTTTAACCGGTCTCCTCCCCTTCATCTACATTCACCTGGGCAGTCCATGTCAGGGAAAGCAGGTGTACCTTGGTTTTTCTCATTCTGTATAGGTGTAACCACATTGCACTGCAGATAATATAACTCTGGGTTAAATATTTCCCTTGGCCCTTGTCCCTGACTCACATTGAGGTTGTTTCCTGGCGTGTTCTCGCTGTCTGTCTGGTCATCCTGTTCAGAGGAGTCCGTCTCCTCCAGAGTCTGCAGCTCCAGTTCTGAGGGCAGTAGGGCACTGAGATATGGGATGGAGCTGGGCCGCGCTGCGATCACTGGCAATCACAATAACAAAGGCACAAGTATTATTACCAATGCAAACACAGGCACACAACACTGTCTGTAGTAAGAAATGAGATTAGTGGGAACTGAAAACTTTTTTTACAGATTGAGAAAGAATGAAGGGAAACATATAACAGAACTAGAATCACGCGTGACCACAACGACGAGCGCTCGCTCACAAGGAAAGGCAGTGATGTCATCCTTGAAAAGGCTCTGTGTTTCTCCGGTCTTGGCCATGAAACGTGTGAGAGCTCGCTCCACGTCTCTCCTCTGAGAGGCTGCCTTCTCTCGCACCACCTGGTAATCTGACACAGGCTCCCGAAACGTCTGTGACAGAAAGACAACAGGGAGGAAACTCACTCATCTTTCATATCTTTTCAGTAGACTACTGGAAAAAGTCTAAAAGAGTATTAATACTAAGATAAGTATGTTTCTGGCTGGGAAAACTAAGAAGTGTGGTTGACTCACTGGAGTTTTGATGTAGGTGTGTGGATCAGGGAACTCAGGGAAGTGGCTGGGTATGTGGGAGGGATGAGTGCGTTTCTGTCCAGCGATCAAGGCCTTCGGGATCACAGGAGCATTCGTTACTGGAGCTGAAAAACACACACAAATTGTCAGGTAGGCAACTAGGCGTCACAATTACTTTCATTCTAGGACCAGTCACTACTGCTCTATAGTGTTCTTGTGTTTTGTGCTCAGTTCTAGTCCAAGGGTATTCACATAGTCTTCTTTAAAATAACTTCAGTCCTCTTTAAAGTTAACTTATATTTGTATTCACACTGTCCTTGCCTTTGAATGAGGACTCAACTCTTTTGCAAGTTAACTACACCCATTTTGTGGTCCGAGTCATATTTGCATCCACATTCCTAAGTTTAGAAAGGAACCAATATCTTTTTCCAAAAGTATCTTTTTCCTCAGTAAAACGAGTCCTATATCGACATAACCTGAATGGCCGCTCAGCAAGGAAGAAGCCACTGCTCCAAAACCGCCATAAAAAAGCCAGACTACGGTTTGCAACTGCACATGTGGACAAAGATCGTACTTTTTGGAGAAATGTCCTCTGGTCTGATGAAACAAAAATAGAACTGTTTGGTCATAATGACCATCGTTATGTTTGGAGGAAGAAGGGGAACGCTTACAAGACAAAGAACACCATCCCAACCATAAAGCACGGGGGTGGCAGTATCATGTTGCGGGGGTGCTTTGCTGCAGGAGGGACTGGTGCACTTCACAAAATAGATTGCATCATGAGGAAGAAAAATGACGTGGATATATTGAAGCAACATCTCAAGACATCAGTCACGAAGTTAAAGCTTGGTCACAAATGGGTCTTCCAAATGAACCCAAGCATACTTCAAAAGTTGTAGAAAAATGGCTTAACGACAACAAAGTCAAGGTATTGGAGTGGCCATCACAAAGCCCTGACCTCAATCCCATAGAAAATTTGTCGGCAGAACTGAAAAAGCATGTGTGAACAAGGAGATCTACAAACCTGACTCAGTTACACCAGCTCTGTCAGGAGGAATGGGCCAAAATTCACCCAATTTATTGTGGGAAGCTTGTGGAACGCTACATAAAACATTTGACCCAAGTTAAACAATATAAAGGCAATGCTACCAAATACTAATTGAGTGTATGTAAACTTCTGACCCACTGTATGAAAGAAATAGAAGCTGAAATAAATCACTACTATTATTCTGACATTTCACATTCTTAAAAAAAAGTGGTGATCCTAACTAACCTAAAACAGGGAATTTTTACTAGGATTAAATGTCAGGAATTGTGAAAAACGGAGTTTAAATGTATTTGGCTAAGGTGTATGTAAACTTCCAACTTCAAGTATATATATATACACACATACACTTTTTTGTTCTTTTTTTTTTTTAACCGTCCCCCTGTCCTTGACTTTTCCTAATTAAGTCTATATTTTCATTTAAGATCTGCAGTTATAACCAGTTTGAGGAATGCATGCATGCACACACACACACATATATTTATGATTTTTGTCCATTGCCCCTCCTTCTCCCAACAGTATGGCCTGCTCTGCTCCTTCTGACAGTTGAAAGTGCAGTGCCCAGCTGATATTGCCTCGAAAGTGAACCTAAACTATACTGAAACTAATTTCACACATAACAGATTAAATAAATGAAGTAAATTATGAAGGGGAGAATGGGTGAGCTGATGAGTGAGGGGATACGAATGATGCATAATTATGTAATCACCAATTGTGAATGAAGAACAGGGCGGGCCATTCTATTGTATTGATCCATTCTAATTATAATCTTAAAATGGTATGTACCCTATATCAGTCCACCGAATCAAAGCAATTATCAGTCTACTTGGAGTAGATTACACAGTGAGAGTGTGCATAATTGTACACGCTGAACAGCTTTCAGTATCTGGGAAAATATCCACATCGGGCAGCTGGTGAGCGAGTGTCAGAGACCTTACGTTGGCAAGGCGAGAAATGATACCATGGACATTTCTTAACTTCACTATGATTGGATAACAATATGCTTGCAAAGAAAACAAGTCTGTCCGGCACCATGAACAAAGTGAGATGGGACCTCCCTCTGCGCAAAATAAGGCACCAGCACAGCTGTTGTTACAACGGTTCTGAAGAAAGACAAGACTATTGGAACACAATAAAGAGAAAACCGGAGACTATTACACACTACAACCAAAGAAAGGTCCTGTGTAGCTCATGTGGTAGAGTATGGTGCTTGCAACGCCAGGGTTGTACAGTGAGGGAAAAAAGTATTTGATCCCCTGCTGATTTTGTACGTTTGCCGACTGACAAAGAAATGATCAGTCTATAATTTTAATGGTAGGTTTATTTGAACAGTGAGAGACAATAACAATAAAAAAAATCCAGAAAAACGCATGTCAAAAATGTTATAAATTGATTTGCATTTTAATGAGGGAAATAAGTATTTGAACCCCTCTCAATCATAAAGATTTCTGGCTCCCAGGTGTCTTTTATACACACTCTTAAAGGGAGTGCTCCTAATCTCAGCTTGTTACCTGTATAAAAGATACCTGTCCACAGAAGCAATCAATCAATCAGATTCCAAACTCTCCACCATGGCCAAGACTAAAGAGCTCTCCAAGGATGTCAGGGACAAGATTGTAGACCTACACAAGGCTGGAATAGGCTACAAGACCATCGCCAAGCAGCTTGGTGAGAAGGTGACAACAGTTGGTGCGATTATTCGCAAATGGAAGAAACACAAAAGAACTGTCAATCTCCCTCGGCCTGGGGCTCCATGCAAGATCTCACCGTTGCAATGATCATGAGAACGGTGAGGAATCTGCCCAGAACTACACGGGAGGATCTTGTCAATGATCTCAAGGCAGCTGGGACCATAGTCACCAAGAAAACAATTGGTAACACACTACGCCGTGAAGGACTGAAATCCTGCAGCGCCCGCAAGGTCCCCCTGCTCAAGAAAGCACATATACATGCCCGTCTGAAGTTTGCCAATGAACATCTGAATGATTCAGAGGACAACTGGGTGAAAGTGTTGTGGTCAGATGAGACCAAAATGGAGCTCTTTGGCATCAACTCAACTCGCCGTGTTTGGAGGAGGAGGAATGCTGCCTATGACCCCAAGAACACCATCCCCACCGTCAAACATGGAGGTGGAAACATTATGCTTTGGGGGTGTTTTTCCGCTAAGGGGACAGGACAACTTCACCGCATCAAAGGGACGATGGACGGGGCCATGTACCGTCAAATCTTGGGTGAGAACCTCCTTCCCTCAGCCAGGGCATTGAAAATGGGTCGTGGATGGGTATTCCAGCATGACAATGACCCAAAACACACGGCCAAGGCAACAAAGGAGTGGCTCAAGAAGAAGAACATTAAGGTCCTGGAGTGGCCTAGCCAGTCTCCAGACCTTAATCCCATAGAAAATCTGTGGAGGGAGCTGAAGGTTTGAGTTGCCAAACGTCAGCCTTGAAACCTTAATGACTTGGAGAAGATCTGCAAAGAGGAGTGGGACAAAATCCCTCCTGAGATGTGTGCAAACCTGGTGGCCAACTACAAGAAACATCTGACCTCTGTGATTGCCAACAAGGGTTTTGCCACCAAGTACTAAGTCATGTTTTGCAGAGGGGTCAAATACTTATTTCCCTCATTAAAATGCAAATCAATTTATAACATTTTTGACATGCGTTTTTCTGGATTTTTTTGTTGTTATTCTGTCTCTCACTGTTCAAATAAACCTACCATTAAAATTATAGACTGATAATTTTTTGGTCAGTGGGCAAACGTACAAAATCACTGTAGGTTCAATTCCCACGGGGGACCAGTACAAAAATGTATGCACTCACTACTGTAAGTCACTCTGGATAAGAGCGTCTGCTAAATTACAAAAAAGGTATGTCAAGCAAAAGTTACAGAAATTGTGTCAACTGTTAGGACAAGGGATAACAGCTAAATCAAAGTCTATTTGTCACGTGCACCAAATACAACAGGTTTCAAGGCTGACGTTTGCCTTCCCTGTAGCTCAGTTGGTAGAGCATGGTGTTTGCAATGCCAGGGTTGTGGGTTCGATTCCCACGGGGGGCCAGCACAGGAAAAAAAAATGTATGAAATGTATGCATTCACTACTGTAAGTCGCTCTGGATAAGAGCGTCTGCTAAATGACTAAAATGTAAATGTGTAGACCTTACAGTGAAATGCTGACTTACAGGCTCTAACAATAGAGCAAAAAAGGTATTAGGTGAACAATAGGTAAGTAAAGAAATAAAACAGTAAAAAGACAGTGAAAACAGTAGCGAGGCAATAAAAGTAGCAAGGCTACATACAGACACCAGTTAGTCAGGCTGATTGAGTTAGTATGTACATATGGTTAAAGTGACTATGCATATTATGATGGACAGAGAGTAGCAGTAGCGTAAAAGAGGGGTTGGTAGTGGTGGTGGCAGATGTGTTGCTACCTATTAAAGTCTCTGGCCACTAGGAGCGCCGCCTCTGGGTGAGTGGTTTCCTGTTTGCTTATTTCCTTATACAGCTGACTGAGTGCTGTCTTAGTGCCAGCATATGTCTGTGGTGGTAAATAAACAGCCACAAAAAGTATAGCTGAAAACTCTCTAGGCAAGTAGTGTGGCCTGCAATTTATCACAATATACTCTACTTCAGGCGAGCAAAATCTAGAGACTTCCTTAGATTTCGTGCACCAGCTGTTTACAAGTATGCATAGATCGCCCTGCCTCGCCTCGTCTTACCAGAGTGTGCTGTTCTATCTTGTAGACCAAAAACTGCTGTCATTTCTTCCGTCGCCATTTTAGGAATCTAACTTTTGCTATTGGATAGAAATGCACACAATATAAGCATGAGCTGACAATAATTGACTATTTTTGACTGCTGTCATATCGACATTCATTATAATGCTATTATTGCTTGTGTCGAGTTTCACTATTTAAGGCCACTTGGCACTTATAATGGTGTTTAAGCTACTGATGTTTTCGCCGCGTGTATTTTGACTGTGCGTTCTGGTGGTTGGGGTATTTTTTGGCCATTATAAAAATAAACTTTCTGTGATCCAACACATATGCTTTCTGTTTCATAGTTGTAACAATGGCACTCCATGAATAACATTGATTGAACACTTATTTTGTTATTTATTTTTACATATCGTATTCTAATGTTTTTTTATTGATTTTTTATTCAACTAGGCAAGTCAGTTAATAACAAATTCTTATTAATAATGACGGCCTACCCCCCGGCCAAACCATCCTCTAACCCGGAAGACGCTGGGCCAATTGTGTGCCACCCTATGGGAATCCCAATCACTGCCGGTTGTGACACAGCCTGGGAACGAACCAGGGTCTGTAGTGAAGGCTCTAGCACTGCAATGCAGTTCAATAGACCGCTGCACCACTCGAGAGGCCAATGTTACCTAAGAACTTCAAAAACACAACCAAATGATTACTAACAGTAAAGACATACTAACAGTAAAGACATACTCACGGGCAGTTATAACCATCCTCTGTGATCTCTTGGCATACACTGGCAAAGTGTTCACATTGAAACCTGTGGTGATACATGAGAGATACAGTTGATGAAGGCAAATTAAATAGGGATTTCATTTTCAAGCTGTAATTCTTTAGCATCTTTCCTGAAGTTAAACTCACCCATTTCAATGAGTGTGACCACAGTGTCAGAAAGGGTGGGTGTGATTCTGGCTGTGTGTTCACAGTACGCCTTGGCACAACGTCCCACTTCAGATATGTCTCAAAAAGCATAGGGAATAGACACCAATTAGTGGTCAGTAATACAGAAAATTGTGATTATTTCTTAAAAAGCCTAGTCACTTGACATGGCTTGTTGTTTAATTCAAGACAGCAAAGGGTTATTGTTAGTTTAATCCCAAACTGAAAACATGTATAACATTTTCAATAACAACAAAACAATGGTTGCATACAGCTCTGGATCATCTCAGTGAGTGATTCCACGGCCGCCTTCTCTGCGCTTTCGAACCCACACTCTGTCAGCAGCGAGCTCACCACCACTTGGAGGGTGCGACGCCGGGCAAGCTGGTAGTTCTCTGCCGGACTGGACGTCGCCTTACCACCCCCTGAACGCTGTAAAACAAACATATGTGGTGAGTGAGAAAACTCTTTCACTCAGGGATAGCAAACTACAATAGATAGTTATTATACGTTTAGTCAGCATTGTTGACGTCAACGCCAGTTCACAAAACAGCAAGTCAGCCACTTTAGCTACCTACAACATTCGTTTAAACGTAACGTTAGCTAGTGAATGGCTTTCATTTGATGAGCCCCCCCCCCCCCAAATTATAGCGTATTTTAATTTGCTAGTTAGCTAACGGCGTTACATAACTATGACAAAATATTTTATTTACCCCTACTACAGCACTGAATCCACCCGCCATCACCGCAGGGTCTGCCATCTGCACGGTATGGTGATTATTTGCTATCAAAAAGCTACAGTTACTTCACAAAGTTACGCCTTTCTGACTAACTAATAAATTATCTAGCTAACGTTACTGTAGCTAGCTAGGTACAGCCAGAAAAACAACATTGACGCCATTTCCGGCAGGACAGGCAGTTTCTGCTTATAAAATAGATTTGCTGCCACCTACTGCATGAACTGTCTAAAAGCAATTATAAACTGGGTGGTTCGAGCCCTGAATGTTGACTGGCAGCCGTGGTATATCATGCGTATGACAAAACATTTATTTTTACTGCTCTAATTACGTTGGTCACCAGTTTTTAATAGCATTTAGGCACCTCTGGGGTTGTGACATATTGCCAATATACCACGAATAATGGCTCTGTCCAGGCAATCCGCGTTGCTTCATGCATAAGAAAAGCCCTCTTATTGGCCATATACTACACCTCCTTCAGCGTTCCTGTCCCTTTTCAAAATGTGTGTCCTCTCTGAAACCTAGAGTATATAAACATTGGATTGCTGATGCTATGTATAGGCCAATGATAGGCTTTGAAGCCACTGACCTCCATACTGGTACACCTCAGAAGGAGCAGTCCTTCGATAGAATTCTACAATATTTAAATTAAATGTTTCAAGGACAGAATTACATGTTTTTATGTATTTCTTTCTTGTATGGGGAACAGTAACATTGGACCTCTCTAAAAAAATCTACCTTAAGATTTTTTTTATATATCTTTTTATTTATGTTCAATTCATATAAGTATGCATGAAGGTGTCTGTAATAGAACATACTTGGCAAAAACTAATGTAGACATTTATAAATGCATTTCTATAACTTTTTACACTAGTGGAGGAGTACAAAAATGTCTGCGCAGTGGCCTTACTAAAACAGCGCCCCCTGTTAGTCATCTAGGGTTTATATACATTATTGGGCAGGCTACCTTAGGTTACTCAAAACACTGTTTGACATGAACCACATCATGACCCAGTGGTAACATAAAATAGGTTTATTAGGTCGCCAAAAGAAAATACAAGTTCTCAATCAGTCATAGAGCTTCTGCTGCCCAGCAGCCAGTCATAACTGTAGCCTGTTGTTGCATCGGTCCATCCATCCATCCATCCATTCAGTCTCTTCTCTTCTCATTGCTAATACGTCAAGGTGTCCCTAAACATGGCCAAATTATCATGATAAAATCACCAAGTGCAATCCCTTTTGATTGCCGGGTGGATTTAGCTTATTTCACAACATTTTGTGTTCTAAGTGTTGGTTTCATTAGTGTGTGTAGAGTTCAATCAACATGAGGAGTTGCAGTGCATCTTCAACAGGCATGTGACCTGATAGACGCCCTCCTCTGACGACTTTCCAGTGGCTTCTTAGCATCAATCTCCGTTTGCAACTCATCTACAACATCAGGCTCGTCAGTGATTATCTCTGGCTCCAGCATTTGCCTCTTCTTCTCCTCTGTGATCAACTTCATAATTTCCTCATCTAATGGTTCCTGTTCACAAAATGGCATGCAGACCTTTTCCACCAGCCCACCGACCACTCCAAACAATGCCAGGGTAGAACCCAGCAGGTACACCTTCATCATGCCCCGACTGGGCCTCTGGCTCAGGATCTCTTTAGCGAATGGAATGATCTCGTTCATGGTCTCCATTGTCTTAAGTTGAGTCTATGGAGAAAAAAATGACATTTAATAATTAATAGGCTATTCAATGGCTCTGCAAAGAAAAAATAAATCATTTGCTAAATGATTAGTATTGACCGCCGATCATTTCATGATCATCATAATGCATGAAGTAAAATATCAGTGAAAATATCTCAAATATTCCGACAATGTAGATTTCACTGTATAATTCCAAAATAGATTGAATAAAGAGTACTCAGAAAAGAGCAGAAAATATTTTAATATACTTACTTGTATAGGGACCTGTTCAATTATTTCCTTAGACTTCGTCTTAGTCGAGCATCCACAAACGAAGATGCAATGAGATGTGCTGGGTTTTATACACAATGAGATCCATGTCAACTCCCACATAGTGTCAAATGATGAATATTCATGACGATGGGTGTTTAGAGCAAGTGCAGTGGTGGAGGCAACTGCTTTGAGGCAATGTTTTCAATGTCTGGTGCAATTGGCATTTGTCCAGGGCTGTTTTAGAAACAGCCAGGAGTGGGTACAAAGGCAAAGTCATCGGAAAACCCCATCTTGCCAAAATATATTGTGCAAGTAATATCACGTGAGTCACATGTGTTTGGGTCATGCAACATAGATGCAATGGTGTGGTTGGACAAGTTAAAATGATACTCTAGAGGTTTTGTATAATTTCAGCTAGTAGTTTTGAAAGTAGCGATCATGAGTCAAAAAGGGTCCCTGAAAATTGTGCACAAATGTGTACTTCGTCATCCATTTCATATGATATGCTACGTCCTGAAAAATATGATATGCTATGAATTCCAATTTGTATGATATGTTACGAATTTGTAAGTGCTTAAGATCCCGGACTGCATCTTTATTAAGTGTAGTAGTGCTAAATAGGCTACTGTATTACTGCAGTCTTATCTCGTGAAAAGCAGTCATCACTAAGCCCTGAGTGTCAGTTTGACAGTGTATGATGCTACGTAATACAACTACAGAAACTCATTGATCCTGCTGCTTTTAAACACTGCTATGAGTGTGGCCTGTTAGTTCTACAATGACGTGTCATCAGAAAGAAAAAAAAGTGGAATTATTTCCAAGGTTAAAGTCCTGACCCTCTTTTGTGTGTCTCATCTACCTGCAAAACTTTGAAGTTGAACTAGGCAAATAGTTCATCATAAGAGTGAAACTTGTATTGCCTACTATTCTTTTATATTCTGGAATTGACAACTCCACAATGAAGAATAAAGAGAGCTTAGACTAACACTACACATGTTGCTGAACATTCACCATCATGTGCATTTGGTTGATTGGTTTGTGTCCAGTGTCTGAACATTGGCCATCATGTGTGGTTGGGTGGTTTGTGTCCAGTGTCTTGTACATTAAACACCATCAGGAGAGGTTGACTTACATCCAATGAGAATTATTTGATGTTAAAGTACCTCCCCCATTAAGATCAATCAAATTATCTCTGTGGCTACCCCTTTATTGGTTGGAAAACCATAGATGCAGTGTTAGGTTCATCCTTAATCAAACAAAATTGTACAGATAGCTTTGTGTAAGTCCCAATGCCTCTGAGACCTCCTGTGTCAGTGACTTAGCCTATGGGTATCCACAATAAATGGGTGTATATATTGACATTGATGATAAATCGATGAGGTTACGTTGGATGTGTGTGAAGAACCATGCCCTTTGACATGATTTCCAAAAGGAGGACAAGAGGAGGAAGGCAGTCGTCTGGTTCTGTTGTGAAATAGTCTGTTCCCCATCACTCGTCACAGAGGGCCATGTGCTGTCATTTCAGCATTACTGAAATGGCACTGATGGCGATAATAAAATTCATATCATATTGTCAGACCTGGGTGACTGTTGAAAAGGCTTTTTCACACTCCAGACCCACTGACATTCTTTAAAATGTGACTGCCAGTCAGACCAAAGGTATAAAGTCCACTGTAAAATTGCATTGTCACACATTGCTATCTGGAATCCTGGGATGCCCACTCATGTTCTTTATTCTCATGCTATGTGCACAGTAAACTCAACCTTTCCCTTCTCACTGGTTCTTGGCAATGGTAAACTCCCTAGAAGTAATGTTGCGTAATGTGGCTGCAATTATGCTGTCAAAAAAACCCTTACGTGTAAGAGGAGAGCTCCACAAACTCTACGCAGACTCTCTGTTTAAGAAGTGGCTCTGAACTGGCATGTATGTGACTGTGAAGAAACTGGGAGACTGTTTGGGGACCGTTGCCCCATATTTCTGGGTTCTGTGCCACGCTCTTTTGCCTGAATAGGAAGTCTGTCTCGCTAGCTGTGCTCCAAGTCAACTATCTTGGGGTTGGGAGGGGAGGGAGGTAGGGTGGGAAAGAGGGATAACACACTGCATGTAGGGCTCATGTGGGGACCTTTTCATCCATACCACATGAGAGGAAAAGACAAAAGCACACCAACTGGGGTCAAACGTTTTGTGTAGCCTTCCACAAGCTTCCCACAATAAGTTGGGTGAATTTTGGCCCATTCCTCCTGACAGAGCTGGTGTAACTGAGTCAGGTTTGTAGAACTCCTTGTTCGCACACACTTTTTCAGTTCTGCCGTCAGGGCTTTGTGATGGCCACTCCAATACCTTGACTTTGTTGTCCTTAAGCCATTTTGCCACAACTTTGGAAGTATGCTTGGGGTCATTGTCCATTTGGAAGACCTATTTGCGACCAAGCTTTAACTTCCTGACTGATGTCTTCAGATGTTGCTTCAATATATCCACATCTTTTTTCTTCCTCATGATGCAATCTATTTTGTGAAGTGCACCAGTCCCTGCTGCAGCAAAGCACCCCCACAACACAATGCTGCCATCCCCGTGCTTCACTGTTGGGATGGTGTTCTTCGGCTTGCAAGCCTCCCCCTTCTTCCTCCAAACATAACGATGGTCATTATGGCCAAAGAGTTCTATTTTTGCTTCATCAGACCAGAGGACATTTCTCCAAAAAGTACGATCTTTGTCCACATGTGCACTTGCAAACCGTAGTCTGGCTTTTTTATGGCGGTTTTGGAGCAGTGGCTTCTTACTTGCTGAGCGGCCATTCAGGTTATGTCGATATAGGACTCGTTTTACTGTGGATATAGATACTTTTTACCTGTTTCCTCCAGCATCTTCACAAGGTCCTTTGCTGTTGTTCTGGGATTGATTTGCAGTTTTCGCACCAAAGTACGTTCATCTCTAGGAGACAGAACGCGTCTCCTTCCTGAGCGGTATGACGGCTGCGTGGTCCCATGGTGTTTATACTTGCGTACTATTGTTTGTACAGATGAACGTGGTACCTTCAGGCGTTTGGAAATTGCTCCCAAGGATGAACAAGACTTGTGAAGGTCTACAATTTTTTTCTGAGGTCTTGGCTGATTTCTTTGGATTTTCCCATGATGTCAAGCAAAAAGGCACTGAGTTTGAAGGTAGGCCTTGAAATACATCCACAGGTACACCTCCAATTGACTAAAATTATGTCAATTAGCCTATCAGAAGCTTCTAAAGCCATGACATCATTTTCTGGAATTTTCCAAGCTGTTTACAGTCAACTTAGTGTATGTAAACTTCTGACCCACTGGAATTGTGATGCAGTTAATTATAAGTGAAATAATCTGTCTTTTGTTGGAAAAATTACTTGTGTCATGCACAAAGTAAATGTTCTAACCGACTTGCCAAAACTATAGTTTGTTAACAAGAAATCTGTGGAGTGGTTGAAAAACGGGTCTTAATGACTCCAACCTAAGTGTATGTAAACTTCCGACTTCAAGAGTATCTGATTTAATAACATTGGACTAGCTAGCTGATTTAATAACATTGGACTAGCTAGCTGATTTAATAACATTGGAATATCTATCTGCTTTAAAGCAGTATTTTTGAAGAAGGAGATTTGGTAGAAAGTATAAGAGGGACAAATAACATACATTTATGTGTTTTCAGATTATAAAAAAAAAAAGAGTCCTGTATTGCTGCTGGTTCCCTTTATCTAATATTAGGTTTTGGTTGAAGATCTGATAATATTCAGTATAAAAAAAATGCAAAAGTAAAGAAAATTAGAAAGGGGGCAAATACCTTTTCACGGCACTGTGTGTGTGTGTGTGTGTATGTGTATGTGTATATATATATATATATATATATATATATATATATATATATATATATATATATATATATATATATATATATATATATATATATATATATATATATATATATATATATATATATATATATATGATCGGATGATCTCTGCATGTGTGGTTCCCACCGTAAAGCATGATATATATATATATATATATATATATATATATATATATATATATATATATCTTGCTTTACGGTGGGAACCACACAGTATTTCTCTTGTCTTATCCGGTGTCCTGTGTGTATTTAAATATGCTCTCTCTAATTCTCTCTTTCTCTCTTTCTGTCTTTCTCTCGGAGGACCTGAGCCCTAGGACCATGCCTCAGGACTACCTGGTATGATGACTCCTTGCTGTCCCCAGTCCACCTGGCCGTGCTGCTGCTCCAGTTTCAACTGTTCTGCCTGCGGCTATGGAACCCTGACCTGTTCACCGGACGTGCTTGTTGCACCCTCGACAACTACTATGATTATTATTATTTGACCATGCTGGTCATTTATGAACATTTTAACATTTTGACCATGTTCTGTTATAATATCCACCCTGCACAGCCAGAAGAGGACTGGCCACCCCTCATAGCCTGGTTCCTCTCTAGGTTTCTTCCTAGGTTTTTGGCCTTTCTAGGGAGTTTTTCCTAGGGAGTTTTTCCTAGCCACCGTGCTTCTTTCACATGCTTTGCTTGCTGTTTGGGGTTTTAGGCTGGGTTTCTGTACAGCACTTTGAGAATATCAGCTGATGTACGAAGGGCTATATAAAAATAAATTTGATTTGATTTGATTTGACATGCAGAGATCATCCGTTCACCTACTCTACGTCTCACAAAGACATGGCGGTTGGAACCAGAAATCTCAAATTTGGACTCCTCAGACCAAAAGGACAGATTTCAACTGGTCTAATGTCCATTGCTTGTGTTTCGTGGCCCAAGCAAGTCTCTTATTATTGGTGTCCTTTAGTATTGTTTTCTTTGCAGCAATTTGACCATTAAGGCTTGATTCACGCAATCTCCTCTGAACAGTTGATGTTGAGATGTGTCTGTTACTTGAACTCTGTGAAACATTCATTTGGGCTGCAATTTCTGAGGCTGTTAACTCTAATGAACTTGTCCTCTGCAGCAGAAGCAACTCTGGATCTTCCTTTCCTGTGGCAGTCCTCATGAGAGCCAGTTTCATCATAGCGCTTGATGGTTTTTGCAACTGCACTTAGTGATAATGGCGCCAAAGGACCAATTGTGCTACTGTGTGTGTTTTTTCACGTTATTTGTAACTTATTTTGTACATAAGGTTTCTGCCACCGTGTCTTATGAACTAAAAGAGCTTCTAGATATCAGGACAGCGATTACTCACCCCGTACTGGATGAATACTTTTTCTTCAATGAGTCGGACAGGAAGGATTTACTTCAGACGCCCGACAAGGCCCTCATCCCCGTCATTCGCAGGAGAAGAGACGGAGGTATCAGGGACGAAGGTCCAGGTGCCTTGTAAGGATCTGTCACTGAGAGGGTAATCTACCTTTACCACCGGTCCTATTAGCCAACGTACAATCAATCAATAATAAAATAGACAAACTACGATCTTGTATATCCTACCAACGGGACATTAAAAACTGTAATATCTTATGTTTCACCAAGTCGTGGCTGAATGACAACATGAATAACATACAGCTGGAGGGTTTTAAGATTTTTCGGCAGGATAGAACAGTGGCCTCTGGTAAGACAAGTGGTGGCAGTATATGTATATTTGATTTTTTCTTTAAGGATTTACTCCAGATACGACCAGGCCCAAATCCCTGTCATTCGCGTGAAGAGAAGACACAGATACAGGGGACGCAGGTCTGAGTGCCACCCACCTCTACCATCCTTCTTATTGACCATCGTCCAATCATTGGAGAATAAACTGCATGAGCTCCGTTCAAGACTATCCTACCAATGGGACATTAAAAACTAGTATCTTATGTTTCACCGAGTTGTGGCTGAACGACAACATGGATAATATAGAGTTGGCTGATTTTTCCATGCATCGGCAAGACAGAACAGCTGCCTCTGGTAAGACAAGGGGTGGCGGTCTGCATCTATTTTGTCAATAACAGCTGGTGTGAAAAATCAAATATTAAGTAAGTATCAAGGTTTTGCTCGCCTGAGGTCGAGTATCTCATGATAAGCTGTACACCACACTATTTACCAAGAGAGTTTTCATCTGTATTTTTCGTAGCTGTCTATATACCACCACAAACCGGGGCTGGCACTAAGACCGCACTCAATGAGCTGTATACAGCCATAAGCAAACAGAAAAACGCTCATCCAGAGGCGGCGCTCCTACTGGCCGGGGACTTTAATGCAAGGAAACTCAAAACCGTTTTACCCTATTTCTACCAGCATGTTAAAAACTTCTAAGGGCTAGACCCCTTTTTTCTCCACTTCCTGCCTAAATGATGTGCCCAAAGTAAACTGCCTGTAGCTCAGGCCCTGAGGCCAGGAAATGCATATAATTGGTACCATTGGAAAGAAAGCACTTTAAAGTTTGTAGAAATGTTAAAATAATGTAGGATAATATAACACAATAGATATGGTAGGAGAAAATTCAAAGAAAAACCAACAAAAATGTTTTTCTTTTGCAAGACCATCCTCTTAGAAATGCAAGACAAAGGTCATATTGAAAATAGCTCCCTGGATGCAATTCCTATGGCTTCCACAGGGTGTCAGCAGTCTATGTTCAATGTTTCAGGCTTGTAACTTCAAAAAGGAATAAGCATATCAGTTTTAGTAGAAGGACACAGTCTTGGAAATTTGCGTTTGCGCGCGCCATGAAGACATTACGCACCTGATAAAAATCGGTTTTCTATTGAACATACTTCTTTCCGAAATAAATATTATAGTTTTATTACATTTTAGGGTATCTGAGGAGTAAATAGAAACGTATTTTGACTTGTTGAAACAAAGTTTAAGGGTAGATTTTCGGATTCCTTTCTCTGCAAATTGAACAAGTGGATTACTCAAATCGATGGCGCCAACTAAACAGACTTTTTGGGATATAAAGAAGGAAGTGAATATTTATTCGTTATATGTGAATGTATGAAACCTGTGCCGGTGGAAAAATATTTTGATGTGGGTCGCCGTCCTCAAACAATCGCATGGCATGTTTTCACTGTAATACCTACTGTAAATCGGACAGTGCAGTTAGATTAACAAGAATTTAAGCTTTCAGCCGATATAAGACACTTATATGTATCTAAATGTTTAATATCCATAATATTTATGATTATTTATTTGAATTGCGCGCCCTCCAGTTTCACCGGAAGTTGTCCCGCTAGCGGGACACCGATCCTTAAAACCTGTTGGGGCTCGGGGGCAGTATTGAGAAATTTTGAAAAAAATATGTGCCCATTTTTAACTGCCTCCTACACCAACTCAGAAGCTAGGATATGCATATTATTAACACATTCGGATAGAAAACACTCTGAATTTTCTAAAACAGTTTGAATGGTGTCTGTAAGTATAACAAAACTCATATTGCAGGCAAAAACCTGTGAAAAATAGATTTAAAAAAAATGTGAATTTTGTGACTGTACTATTTAGTGTCATTGTTTTATAGATACCATAGTGAGAAAGGATTCATTTCGCAACACCTACGGCTTCCACTAGATGTCAACGATCTTTATAAAGTTGTTTGAAGCGTCTATGATAAACAGAGAGCAAATTAGAATGCAAGGAAGTTGACATGTCATCACTTCATTTTTTTGCGCCTGCGCATAAATCTGAGAAGCGTGAGTTTGTCATTAATTGTTTATCAAGACATAGGATAGGTTGTGTGAAAATATTACTGATGTTTAACGTTAAAAATGGACCAAAAGATTAATGCTAAACAAGGTTTGACATGTTTGAACGAACGTAAATAGATTATTTACTAGGTTTTTTTAGCTTTTCGGCGTGATTTTACAACCCCCCCACCACGTTTTGTGGGAGCATAATGAACGCTAACTACTTGGTGTTATTTGGACATAAATTATGAACTTTGTCAAAAGAAACCACATTTGTTCCGGACCTGGGATTCCTGGCAGTGCCTTCTGATGGAGATAATCAAAGGTAAGGGGATATTTACAATGTTATTATCGATATTAGATGATGCTAACTGTATAGCATAGCTTATTGTTCTTAGCATAGCACCCCGTTTATTGCAAAATGTGATTTCCCAGTAAAGTTATTTTGAGATCTGGCCATTCGGTAGCAATTACGAGATGATAATATATTATTCTTTGAATGACAATATTATAATTTACCAATGTTTTCGAATAGTAATTTTGTTATGTTCACCGGAAGCATTTCAGAGAAGAAAAAAATCTGAATTTCACGCTACTGTAAAATGCTGTTTTTGGATATAAATATGAACTTGATGGAACAAAAAATGCATGTATTGTATAACATAATGTCCTAGGAGTGTCATCTGATGGAGATTGACAAAGGTTAGTGCATAATTCTAGCTGGTTTCTGCTTTTGGTGACGCCTGACCTTGAATTGAAAATGGATGTTTGTACTTTTGTGGCTATGTACTGTCCTAACATAATCTAACTTTATGCTTTTTGCCGTAAAGCCTCTTTGAAAATCGAACAATGTGGTTAGATTAAGGAGATGTTTATCTTTTAAATTGTGTAAAATAGTTGATTGTTTGAGAAATTGAAATTATTCGATTTTTGATGTTTTGAATTTCCAGCCTTGTTAGCAATCCCGACTCGGGGTTCATTGCTAACCTGTAGCCCCAACAGGTTAAGAATTAAATGTGCAACCAGAGGGAAACAATCTTGAGAGCACCTTTACTTCACACACAGAGACGCGTACAAAGCTCTCCCTCGCCCTCCATTTGGCAAATCTGACCATAATTCTATCCTCCCGATTCCTGCTTACAAGCAAAAACTAAAGCATGAAGCACCAGTGACTAGGTTAAATAGGAAAGTGGTCAGATTTAGCAGATGCTAAGCTACATGACTGTTTTGATAGCACAGACTGGTAATATGTTCTGGGATTCTTCCAATGGCATTGAGGAGTACACCACATCAGTCACTGGCTTCATCAATAAGTGCATCGATGATGTCGTCCCACAGTGACCGTACGTACATATCCCAACCAGATTACAGGCAACATCCACACTGAGCTAAAGGGTAGAGCTGCCGCTTTCAAGGAGTGGGACTCTAACCCGGATGCTTATAAGAAATCCTCAGATGCACCACCAAACTGTCAAAGCATTAATACAGGACTAAGATTGAATCGTACTACACCGGCTCCGACGCTCGTCGGATGTGAAAGGGCTTGCAAACTATTACAGACTACAAAGGGAAGCACAGCCGCCAGCTGCCCAGTGACACGAGCCTACCAGACAAGCTAAGTTACTTCTGTGCTCGCTTCGAGGCAAGTAACACTGAAGCATGCATGAGAGCATCAGCCGTTCCGGACGACTGTGTGATCACGCTCTCTGTAGCCGATGTGAGTAAGACCTTTAAACAGGTCAACATTCACAAGGGCCAGACGGATTACCAGGACGTGTACTTCGAGCATGCACTGACCCACTGGCAAGTGTCTTCCCTGACATTTTCAACCTGTACCTGACTGAGTCTGTAATACCAACATGTTTCAAGCAGACCAACCTAGTCCCTCACGTCTGTTGCCATGAAATGCTTTGAAAGGCTTGTCATGGCTCACATCAACACCATTATCCCAGAAACCCTAGACCCACTCTAATTTGCATACCGCCCCAACAGATCCACAGATGATGCAATCTCTATTGCACTCCACACTGCCCTTTCCCACCTGGACAAAAGGAACACCTATGTGAGAATGCTATTCATTGAGTACAGCTCAGCATTCACAACATAGTGCCCTCAAAGCTCATCACTAAGCTAAGGACCCTTGGACTTAACACCTCCCTCTGCAACTGGATCCTGGACGTCTTGACGGGCCACCCCAGGTGGTAAGGATAGATAACAACACATCTGCCATGCTGATCCTAAAACAGGGGCGCCCCTCAGGGGTGCGTGCTCAGTCCCCTCCTGTACTCCCTGTTCACTCGTGACTGCATGGCTAGACATGACTCCAACACCATCATCAAGTTTGCCGATGCCTGATCACCATCAACGATGAGACAGCCTATAGGGAAGAGGTCAGAGACCTGGCCGTGTGGTGCCAGGACAACAACCTCTCCCTCAACATGATCAAGACAAAGGAGATGATTGTGGACTACAGGAAAAGGAGGGCCAAGCACGCCCCCATTCTCATCGATGGGGCTGCAGTGTAGCAGGTTGAGAGCTTCAAGTTCCTTGGTGTCCACATCACCAACAAACTATCATGGTCCAAACACACTGACAGTTGTTCGAGGGCACGACAACGCCTTTTTCCCGTCAGGAGACTGAAAAGATTTGGCATGGGTCCTCCGATCCTCAAAAGATTCTACAGCTGCACCATCGAGAGCATCCTGACTGGTTGCATCACTGCCTGGTATGGCAACTGCTAGGCCCCCGACCGCGAACGGCCCAGTACATCACCGGGGCCAAGCTTCCTGCCATCCAGGACCTCTATACCAGGCGGTGTCAGAGGAAGGCCCAAAAAATGGTCAAAGACTCCAGCCACCCTAGTAATGGACTGTTCTCTCAGCAACATTACATTTACATTTTAGTCATTTAGCAGACGCTCTTATCCAGAGCGACTGACAGTAGTGAGTGCATACAATTCATACATTTTTATTTATTTATTTATTTATTTTCCGTACTGGTCCCCCGTGCTGCTGGACGCGCTCCTCGACCGCATAAGGGGGGTTGTCTGCTCCTGCTGACTCCATTTAGAGGTGCGTGTTTCTGTAATGGTCTGGGTGTAGCTGGTGCAGAGGAGTCAGGCGCAAGACAGCAGAGATGAGTAATAAAAAGTAACTTTACTCAAAATTACCAAATACATGTAGTAATACCAAGCCCACACAAAAGGACCGAAATACATAAAACAAATACGCACAAAAACCATGGGGAAAACAGAGGGTTAAATAATGAACATGTAATTGGGGAATTGAAACCAGGTGTGTAAAACAAAGACAAAACAAATGGAAAATGAAAAGTGGATCGGCGATGGCTAGAAGGCTGGTGACGTCGACCGCCGAACGCCGCCCGAACAAGGAGAGGGACCGACTTCGGCGGAAGTCGTGACAATGCGGTACTCTAGGAAGGAGACGGACTGCTGGAAGAACAGGCACTTCTCAGCCTTGACGTACAGGTCATGCTCCAACAGGCGACCAAGCACCCTGCGCACCAGGGACACATGCTCGGCGGGTGTAACGGAGTATATCAGAATGTCATCGATATACACCACTACACCCTGCCCGTGCAGGTCCCTGAAAATCTCGTCTACAAAGGCCTGGAAGACTGATGGTGCATTCATCAACCCGTATGGCATGACGAGGTACTCATAGTGCCCTGAGATTGCTTTCAGTACAGTCTTCCACTCGTCTCCCTCCCAGATACGCACCATGTTGTAAGCGCTCCTGAGATCTAGTTTGGTGAAGAAGCGCACCCCGTGCATTGACTGAATCGCTGTGGCTATGAGCGGTAGCGGTTAACTATACCTCACAGTGATCTGATTCACACCCCGATAGTGCAGACCTCCCTCCTTCACAAAAAATAAACTCGAGGAGGCGGGTGAAGTGGATGACCGAATGTATCCCTGACGCGGGGATTCAGAGACATACGTTTCCATAGCCTCCGTCTCCGCCTGTGAGAGGGGATACACGTTCCTCCTGGGAAGTGCAGCATCTACCAGGAGATTTATCGCGCAATCGCCCCGTCGATGGGGTGGTAATTGAGTCGTCTTCTTTTTGGAGAAGGCGAGAGCCAAATCGGCATATTCAGGGGGAATGCGCACGGTGGAGGCCTGGTCTGGACTCTCCAGGAACCCCTGGCAGTTCGCAGCCGACCTCTTCTCCTTTTGCTGAATAATACATATAGGAGGATGAGGGTTCATATTTATACTAATAAAACCTGCATGAGATTAAAAAAAATAGGTACATGTAGGAAATTCACCTTGGTAAATGTACATGATTTTGCAAGGAGAGACAATTAGCAATAAAGGTTATAATAATAAAGAAACATTTGCAGTATAATGCTTCACCTGCCCTCTTTGTTGGAACTGCAAATGGGGCTTTGTTTGGCATCAATTAGGCTGCGTTCACACAGGCAACCCAATTTGGATCTTTTTCCACTAATTTGTCTTTTGATCAATCAGATCAACTCTTTTGGCCAATCAGATCAACATTTTGCCAATAATTGGGCAAAAGATCAGAATTGGGTTGCCTGTGTAAACGCATCCTTGGTGAATCTGGCACATTATTATACAATAATTGAACATTAACTCATTAAGGCTTCAGGTCGGTTCATTTTGTTTTGTTGCCGAGAGTGGATACATTTGCATAACACTTCAATAAGAGGCCTATTTCTCTGCAAGGTGCTCGTGTTGTGTGGCTAAGTGAGTTGGTCCAATTTGAGCTCACCTCTGCACCTCAGAGCACCAGCTCCTTCAGTAGGTGACATAACCTCTATTACTTCCAGTATTATATTCAGGTTATTAAAAACAGTCCAAGAGGCTGGATATAGTTGTTTTGCACTGCTAGCAGGCATCACTGAGCATGTACCAGATTAGATACTAGATTATGTCTTGAAAGTCAATTCAACGCCAGTGCCATCAGAATAAACTGTAGATTACAGCCAACACTCGCTGAATTTATAGTTCATGGGCAATTTGTGAAGTCACGTCTCTACAAACTCTGTCACACAATGTATGTATGCTCTCTAGTGGTAACCATTAGGACCAGCAACAAAACATGGAAACATGGAAAAACAGTCAACACACGTCTTATAAAGCAAACAACTCCAATACTGTACGTGTAATCTAATAACTAAGGGTTCTAGTCTATTCAATCTGTATTGTGGAAGTTCAGCATTACAGCATGATTGACATTTAAAGGCAAGGTTCCCGCGTTAGCGGAGACTGCATTCACGGTAAACGCTGCATATGTCCACTAAATCGGAAATTACCTTCACATTTCCATCAAACAATCTGTAACGCTTCAGCGATACAGATTAAATAGAGCCCTTAGTAAAAGGAGCTGAAACTGCATTACCTTTATTTGATTTTCTGCAAAGTACTGTCCTGGCAGCACAATAAGGTACATAGGCCTAAGGCCGGGTCTCACTCACAACAGTTTTCCCTATATTAAACTTGGCCATACTGTTAACATGAAGGCTTTAACATCATATTTATTTACAGAGATTTGCAAATGACAAATGATGGCTAATGGCTATAGTCAACAACAACAAAAATACCCGGTCACTTCAGAATGTATTTAACCCATACACTATCATAGGCTGCGTTTAGACAGACAGACAAATTCTGATCTTTTGACTAATCAGATCAGCTCTAAAAAAAGATTGGTCAAAAAACAAATTATTGGAAAAAGGATCAGAATTGAGTCTTAGTACCTCACATATCCACGAAGTGACCAATATATAAAATCCATCCAACATGGATTCCTAGAGAGCACCATTAACCCCTGAGAATATTTTATTTATTTTTATTTAACTAGGCAAGTCAGTTAATAACAAATTCTAATTTACAATGATGGCCTACACCAGCCAAACCCAGACAACACTGGGCCAACTGTGCGCCGCCCTATGGGACTCCCAATTACAGACGGTTGTGATACAGCCTGGATTTGAACCAGGGTGTCTATAGTGATGCCTCTAGCACTGAGATGCAATGCCTTAGACCACTGCTATAATTGTAATTACTTCGCCACCATGGCCTATTTATTGCCTTACCTCTCATCCTACCTCATTTGCACATGCTGTGTATAAATTTTTTCTACTGTATTATTGATTGTATGTTTGTTTATTACATGTGTAATTCTGTGTTGTTGTATGTGTCGAACTGCTTTGCTTTATCTTGGCCAGGTCGCAGTTGTAAATGAGAACTTGTTCTCAACTAGCCTACCTGGTTAAATAAAGGTGAAATAAAAAATAATTTCAAAAAATGCACCACTCGGGAGAATAACATTAACTATCAATGTAACATGCAAAGCAATCCACAACGTGAAGCACTGAAAAGTGCTAACAAAGTGAAAAATAATTAAAAATAGTAATAGCAATAATAAAATCATATATTTAAAACCCCCATGCAGTCTTAATGGTCTAGCTTTTTTTAAATCACTGTACGTCTAATAAAATCACTGTTTTATTTCACGAATATAATATATCTTTTTTTATCATTTATTTCCCTGAGCCTCCTTTTGCCACTGAAATGCTCAGTCTGATTGTATTGATACAAATGTTTGATACAAATATGTTTACATACACAGCCCTGATTGGTGGTTAGCATCGTCTAGACAAGGGCTCGCCAACCCTGTTCCTGAAGAGCTACCGTCCTGTTTTTCAAACAGCTCTTACACAAAAAGGGCACTATCATTTCATTGTGTAATTTTGACATCAGTGTGGAAATATCCTTAAAAAACTGGAAGGGTCAGTGCAGTTAATGTGATTTTCCTGTGTGTGTGTGTGTGTGTGTGTGTGTGTGTGTGTGTGTGTGTGTGTGTGTGTGTGTGTGTGTGTGTGTGTGTGTGTGTGTGTGTGTGTATATATATATAAATAACTTTTTTGTCCATTAAAAAAACATCAAATTGATCAGAAATAGTGTAGACATTGTTAATGTTGTAAATGACTATTGTAGCTGGAAACTGACAATTTTTTATGGAATATCTACATAGGCGTACAGAGGCCCATTATCAGCAACCATCACTCCTGTGTTCCAATGGCACGTTCTGTTAGCTAATCCAAGTTTATCATTTTAAAAGGCTAATTGATCGTTAGAAAATTGCAAAAGGGTTATGTTAGCACTGTAAACACACTAAAACTGTTGTTCTGATTAAAGAAGCAATAAAACTGTCCTTCTTTAGACTAGTTGAGAATATGGAGCATCAGCATTTGTGGGTTCGATTACAGGCTCAAAATGAAACAAATAACTTTCTTCTGAAACTCGTCAGTCTATTCTTGTTCTAAGAAATGAAGGCTATTCCATGCGAGAAATTGCCAAGAAACTGAAGATCTCGTACAACGCTGTGTACTACTCCCTTCACAGAACAGTGCAAACTGGCTCTAACCAGAATCGAAAAACGAGTGGGAGGCCCCGGTGCACAACTGAGCAAGAGGACAAGTACATTAGACTGTCTAATTTGAGAAACAGATGCCTCACAAGTCCTCAACTGGCAGCTTCATTAAATGGTACCCACAAAACACCAGTCTCAACGTCAACAGTGAAGAGGCGAGATACTGGCCTTCTAGGCAGAGTTGCAAAGAAAAAGCCACATCTCAGACTGGCCAATAAAAAGAAAAGATTAAGATGGGCAAAAGAACACAGACACTGGACAGAGGAAGTTTGGAAAAAAGTGTTATGGGCAGACGAATCTAAGTTTGAGGTGTTCGGATCACAAAGAAGAACATTCGTGAGACGCAGAAAAAATGAAAATATGCTGGAGGAGTGCTTGACGCCATCTGTCAAGCACGGTGGAGGCAATGTGATGGTCTGGTGGTGCTTTGCTGGTGGTAAAGTAGGAGATTTGTACAGGGTAAAAGGAGCCAATTTCTTCCTACAACAGGACAATGACCCAAAGCACAGCTCTAAACTATGCAATAACTATTTACGGAAGAAGCAGTCAGCTGGCATTCTGTCTACAATGGAGTTGCCAGCACAGTCACCTGATCTCAACCCTATTGAGCTGTTGTGGGAGCATCTTGACCGTATGGTACGTAAGAAGTGCCCATCAAGCCAATTCAACTTGTGGGAGGTGCTTCAGGAAGCATGGATTGAAATCTCTTCAGATTACCTCAACAAATTGACAACTAGAATGCCAAAGGTCTGCAAGGCTGTAATTGCTGCAAATGGAGGATTCTTTGAAGAAAGCAAAGTTTGAAGGACACAATTATTATTGAAATTAAAAATCATTATTTATAACCTTGTCAACACCTTGACTAAATTTCCTGTTCATTTTGCAACTTATTTCATGTATGTTTTCATGGAAAATAAGGACATTTCAAAAACACATTCTTATGGCCCAATCTCAAACTACAATTGTTTTTGTATTATATCTAATTTTGTCATTACATTGAACAAAAGTAGAATTGCGATAATCTCATTACCTTTGTGCTTAGCAGAACTAGCTGATTTAGGTTTACCAAAATAAATGAACATGAATCCATTTGAAACATTAAGGTCCAACCCACAGAATATAATATCTCCACAATGTGTTAAGAACATGCGACTTTGGGTCCTTGGCTTTGTATTGTCAGCAAGTCCTCAGTGAGGTTGGTGTGAGTTCAGCAGGCTGTGGTGGTCTCTCTATCCTGGGGCTGCTGCTGGAGCAGGACTGCCTTGACTGCGGATGGACTGTCCATGGGGACAGGCCAGGAAGGACAGCCAGTTCTCCAGGCCAGGGTCTGTGTCGTTGCCTCTGGTCAGTATACTGTGCCTCAACACTGAGCACAACACTTGTGGAGAAATACCTTCACCAATACATCTTTGGCTTCGCAAATGCAACATTATGGGTGTGTCTGTAAGCAGCAAGTCTCTACTAATATATTTAAGTGTGTATGTAACTGCACATGTATTCATGAGTGTGTGTGTGTGTGTGTGTGTGTGTGTGTGTGTGTGTGTGTGTGTGTGTGTGTGTGTGTGTGTGTGTGTGTGTGTGTGTGTGTACCTGCACATGTGTGTGTGCATATACACGGAGTGTACAAAACATTAGGAACTCTTTCCATGACAGTCTGACCAGGTGAATCCAGGTGAAAGCTATGATCCCTTATTGATGTCACTTGTTAAATCCACTTCAGTCAGTGTAGATGAAGGGGAGTAGACAGGTTATAGAAGGATTTTTAAGCCTTGAGACAATTGAGACATGGATTGTCTATGTGTGCCATTCAGAGGGTGAATGGGCAAGACAAAAGATTTAAGTGCCTTTGAACGGGGTATGGTAGTAGGTGCCAGGCGCACTGGTTTGAGTGTGTCAAGAACCGCAACGCTGCTGGGTTTTTCACGCTCAACAGTTTCCCGTGTGTATCAACAATGCTCCACCACCCAGCCAATTTTACACAACTGTGGGAATCACTGGAGTCAACATGAGCCAGCATCCCTGTGGAACGCTTTTGACACCTTGTAGAGTCCATGCACCGACAAATTGAGTCTGTTCTGAGGTGTTCTTAATGTTTTGTATAGTCAGTGTATATTACAGTCCAAGTCACTCTCACGCCCAGTACACCTGTGCCCCCACTGAGGCTGTAGAGTGTCTCTTGACCTCTAGCAGCGAGGTGGACTGCTGCTCATCAGTATCCGTCTCTTGTAGTCTCTTCTCGTCCAGGAAGGCCACCAGAGAGTTCCTCATGTCCACCACCTCCAGCATATCCTGCAGCACACGCTCCTCTTCTGCCTGCTGCTCCACAGTCTTCTCAGAATCTGGGGTGGACACGGACAGAACGAAAATGACAAACTTTGAACAGGAGCTGAACAGAAAGAAGTCTATCCGCACACTGTTTGCTGCTCCCGATAAGGGATCTTTCAACAATGCTATTAGTAGCTAGGTTTCCATCCAATTGGCGACAGACTTTCATGCAAATATTCTCAAATCCGCATAAAGAAAATATGTGCATTTTCCCACTAGTGGTGTATTTCCAAAAAAACTGACTTGTTACAGATAAAAATCAGTGCATGATGATGTAGTGCATACAAAATGTAAGTTTTCATGTACCCGAATAAAAATCTAAAGTTCAATGTGTTTCTATCACATTTTCTACTCTAGCAGTGTGTTAAAATAGCCAATGTGCCTACTCTGGTCATGGCACATGCGCTCTAGCCAACAGCTCGCAGATAGTGCGGGTAGGCTCTGCGGCAGTGGAGGGTGGTGGGAGGAGCTATAGGAGGACAGGCTTATTGTAATGGCTGGAATGGAATATATGGAACAGTATCAAACACATCAAACATATGGAAACGGCATGTTTGACTCCGTGCCATTTATTCCATTCCAGCCATTACAACGAGCCCACCTTCCTATAGCTCCTCCCACCAGCCTCCACTGCTCTTTAGGTAGGCTAGTCTACATGATGAGATTATGGATTATGACCGTCAAGCATCGATCATCATGTCACCAAAATAAGACCCTCAACATTTATTGGAAAGGGGCATCAAGCTCATACCATGCAGTTTCACCATGTTTTTTTATGTTATTTAACCTTTATTTAACTAGGCAAGTCAGTTAAGAACAAATTCTTATTTAAAATGACGGCCTATCCCGAACAAACCCGGATGACGCTGGGCCTACTGTGCGCCGCCCTATGGGACTCCCAATCACGGCCGGATGTGATACAGACTTGGTTAGAACCAGGGACGCCTCTTGCACTGAGATGCAGTGCCTTAGACCACAGTGCCACTGTGAAGTTCATCATCACTTATTTCATCTGTAGCCTAATTTAAACTGCATGGTTTTTTGAGTCATAGTGTGACGACAATACACCATGTCATTGTGTGACTCCAAGTTTACTTCGATATAATGATTATATAAATATTTGCACATAAAGGCGTTTACACTGCCATTTCTCGCATAGTACATTTTACACAAAAAATATCCCACCATGTTGAACGAACAAATTATCTGTCTGCATTTATAAAGTTGTACCGAAACTTCCTGTTTCCATCACAGCTCTTGTGATTTATTTTATATTGTATGACTTTAATCGCATAAAAACTGGATGGAAACGTGGTTAGTGACACAAATGCAACGTTTCGGTCTGTGTTTCACATTGAAATACAGTGAACATCATGAATATAAAGAAAATAAACTGTTTGTGTAGGGTAACTTACCATCCAGCTCGTATTGTCTCAGCTCCATCTCTAGCGTGCTCTGTTTGTCCTCCAGCTCTAGCTGTCGAGACCTGAGGGGCCAAGAGAAGGAAACACCAGCTGGATAAGAACAGGGTGACTCAACCTAGAAGACTGCTTCCGGCTGTTTACAGTCAATGGAGCCTACAAGTAAGCTGTGAGCAAACCCCCACACTGACACAGCTCATGAGGCAACAAAACAAGGAAGTAACTGTTGAATAAGGGTCAGCGCAAACAATAGTGACAGTGTGGAGAGAGGGACGTCTCCTGCTGTGTCCCCACTGGCTTGCTGGGAACTTATGTGCTACACAGAAAACAAAGCTTTACTCAATATGTATTGAAATGTGATGAATAAAAACAAAAACAAAAAAATAAACAGGGCTATATACTCACGCCACCATAAGGTCTGACTCCTCAGAGACCAGAGTGTTCTTCTGGTGGACCAGATGGACCCACTGGTCGATCATCCCAGGAGAACCACAGCTGTCTGGGGGAGGAAACAGAGGGTGAATGTCAAAAGTATTTCCCACCATTTGTTGGTGAAAATATGGGCGGGGATTACAGTGCCTTCAGAAAGTAATCATACCCCTTGACTTTCGTGTTACAGCCTGAATAATTTCTTTATTAAATATTATTATATATATTTTTTGTAAACACATCTACACACAATACCTCATAATGACCAAGTGAAAACATGTTTAGACATTTTTGCTAATTTATTGAAAAATAAATATCTAATTTACATAACTATTCACACCCCTGAACCAATACATGTTAGAATCAACGTTGGGCAGCGATCACAGCTGTGAGTCTTTCTGGATAAGTCTCTAAGAGATTTGCACACCTGTATTGTACAATAGTTGCACATTATTCTTAAAAACAATTATTTATTTGTTGTTGATCATTGCTAGACAGCCATGTTCAAGTCAATTTAAGTCAAAACTGTAACTAGGCCACTCATTGTCTTGGTAAGCAACACCAGTGTATATTATATTTGGCCTTGTGTTTTATGTTATTGTCCTGCTGAAAGGTGCATTTGTCTAGAATTTCCTCTCGGATTTTGCCTTTGCTTAGTTCCATTCCGTTTCTTTGTATCCTAAAAAAACCTCCATAGTCAAATCAAATCAAATTTTATTGGTCACATACACATGGTTAGCAGATGTTAATGCGAGTGTAACAAAATGCTTGTGCTTCTAGTTCCGACAGTGCAGTAATATCTAACAAGTAATCTAACAATTTCACAACTACCTTATACACACACAAATTTAAAGGGATGAATAAGAATATGTACATGTAAGTATATGGATGAGCGATGACCGTGCAGCATAGGCAAGATGCAGTAGATGGCATAGAGTACATTATATACATATGAGATGAGTAATGTAGGGTATGTAATCATTATATAAAGTGGCATTGTTTAAAGTAACTAGTGATACATTTATTACATTAATAATTAATAATTTAAGTGGCTAGAGATTTGAGTCTGTATGTTGGCAGCAGCCACTCTGTTAGTGATGGCTGTTTAACAGTCTGAAGGCCTTGAGATAGAAGCTGTTTTCAGTCTCTCGGTCCCAGCTTTGATGCACCTGTACTGACCTCGCCTTCTGGATGATAGCGGGGTGAACAGGCAGTGGCTCGGGTGGTTGTTGTCATTGATGATCTTTTTGGCCTTCCTGTGACATCAGGTGCTGTAGGTGTCATGGAGGGCAGGTAGTTTGCCCCCGGTGATGCGTTGTGCATACCGCACTACCCACTGGAGAGCCTTGCGATTGAGGGCGGTGCAGTTGCCGTATCAGGCAGTGATACAGCCCGACAGGATGCTCTCAATTGTGCATCTGAAAAAGTTTGTGAGTGTTTTCGGTGACAAGCCAAATTTCTTCAGCCTCCTGAGGTTGAAGAGGCACTGTTGTGCCTTCTTCACCACGCTGTCTGTGTGGGTGGACCATTTCAGTTTGTCCATGATGTGTACGTCGAGGAACTTAAAACTTTACACCTTCTCCACTACTGTCCCATCAATGTGATAGGGGGGTGCTCCCTCTGCTGTTTCCTGAAGTCCACGATCATCTCCTTCGTTTTGTTGATGTTGACAGAGGTTATTTTCCTGACACCACACTCCGAGGGCCCTCACCTCCTTCCTGTAGGCTGTCTCGTCGTTGTTGGTAACCAAGCCTACCACTGTAGTGTCATCTGAAAACTTGATGATTGAGTTAGAGGCGTGCATGGCCACGCAGTTATGGGTGAACAGGGAATACAGGAGAGGGCTGAGAACACACCCTTGTGGAGCCCCAGTGTTGAGGATCAGCGGGGTGGAGATGTTGTTTCCTACCCTCACCACCTGGGGGCGGCCCGTCAAAGTCCAGGACCCAGTTGCACAGAGCGGGGTCGAGACCCAGGGTCTCAAGCTTAATGACGAGTTTAGAGGGTACTATAGTGTTAAATACTGAGCTGTAGTCAATGAACAGCATTCTTACATAGGTATTCCTCTTGTCCAAATGGGTTAGGGCAGTGTGCAGTGTGATTGCGTCGTCTGTGGACCTATTGGGGCGGCAGGCAAATTGGAGTGGGTCTAGGATATCAGGTAGGGTGGAGGTGATATGAACCTTGACTAGTCTCTTAAAGCCCTTCATGATGACAGAAGTGAGTGCTACGGGCGATAGTCGTTTAGCTCAGCGACCTTAGCTTTCTTGGGGACAGGAACAACGTCTGAAAACTTGATGATTGAGTTGGAGGCGTGCATGGCCACGCAGTCATGGGTGAACAGGGAATACAGGAGAGGGCTGAGAACACACCCTTGTGGAGCCCCAGTGTTGAGGATCAGCGGGGTGGAGATGTTTCCTACCTTCACCACCTGGGGGCGGCCCATCAGAAAGTCCCTCTTGACCCTCTTGAAGCATGTCGGCACAGCAGACTGGGATAGCGATTGATTGAATATGTCCGTAAACACACCAGTCAGCTGGTCTGTGCGTGCTCTGAGGACGCGGCTAGGGATGCCGTCTGGGCCGGCAGCCTTGCGAGGGTTAACACGTTTAAATGTTTTACTCACGTTGGCTGCGGTGAGGGAGAGCCCACAGGCTTTGGTAGTGGGCCGTGTCAGTGGCACTGTATTGTCCTCAAAGCGAGCAAAGAAGTTGTTTAGCTTGTCTGGGAGCAAGACATCAGTGTCCGCAACGGGGCTGGTTTTCTTTTTGTAATCCGTGATTGACTGTAGACCCTGCCACATACATCTCGTGTCTGAGCCGTTGAATTGCGACTCTACTTTGTCTCTATACTGACGTTTAGCTTGTTTGATTGCCTTGCGGAGGGAATAGCTACACTGTTTATATTCGGTCATGTTTCCGGTTGCCTTGCCATGATTAAAAGCAGTGGTTCGAGCTTACAGTTTTGTGTGAATGCTGCCATCAATCCACGGTTTCTGATTAGGGAAGGTTTTAATAGTCACCATGGGTACAACATCACCGATGCACTTGCTAATAAACTCGCTCACCGAGTCAGTGTATACATCAATGTTGTTGCCTGAGGCTATCCGGAACATATCAAAGTCTACGTGATCGATGCAATCTTGAAGCGTAGAATCCGATTGGTCGGACCAGCGTTGAACAGACCTGAGCACGGGCGTTTCCTGTTTTAGTTTCTGTCTATAGGCTGGGAACAACAAAATGGAGTCGTGGTCAGATTTGCCCGAAAGGAGGGCGAGGGAGGGCTTTGTATGCGTCACGGAAGTTAGAGTAGCAATGACCAATAATGCTGCTAGCTCGAGTCGCGCATTCGATATGCTGATAAAATTTAGGGAGACTTGTTTTCAGATTAGCTTTGTTAAAATCCCCAGCTACAATACATGCAGCCTCAGGATATATGGTTTCCAGTTTACATAGCGTCCAGTGAAGTTATTTCAGGGCCGTCGAGGTATCTGCTTGGGAGGGGGATATACACGGCTGTGATTATAATCGAAGAGAATTCTCTTGGTAGATAATGCGGTCGGCATTTGATTGTAAAGAATTCTAGGTCAGGTGAACAAAAGGACTTGAGTTCCTGTATGTTGTTATGATTACACCACAAGTCGTTAATCATAAGGCATACACCCCCGCCCTTCTTCTTACCAGAGAGATGTTTGTTTCTGTTGGCACGATGCGTGAAGAAACCGGGTGGCTGTACCGACTCTGATAACATATCCCAAGTGAGCCATGTTTCCGTGAAACAGAAAATGTTACAATCTCTGATGTCTCTCTGGAAGGCAACCCTTGCTCGAATTTGGTCTACCTTGTTATCAAGAGACTGGACATTGGCGAGTATTATACTCGGGAGCGGTGAGCCCGTCTACGGAGCCTGACCAGAAGACCGTTTCCGTCTGCCCCTTCTGTGGCGCTGTTGTTTTGGGTCACCTACTGGGATCAGATCCATTCTCCTGGGTGGTGGTTATTCCTGGTCGTAATGTTGGTAAGTTGACGTTGCTCTTATATCCAATAGTTCTTCCTGGCTGAATGTAATAATACTTAAGATTTCCTGGGGTAACAATGTAAGAAATAATACATTAAAAAAACAAAATACTGCATAGATTCCTAAGAACGCGAAGCGAGGCGACCATCTCTGTCGGCACCATCTTGCTATTCCTTGCCGATGACAAGTATAACCATAACATGATGCAGCCACCACCATGGTTGAAAATATGAAGAGTGGTACTCAGAGATATGTTGTGTTTGACCCAAACATAACACTTTGTATTCAGGACATAAAGTTAATTTCTTTGCCACAGTTTTTGCAGTTTTACTTTAGTACCTTGTTGCAAACAGGATGCATGTTTTGGAATATGTTTATTCTGTACAGGCTTTCTTCTTTTCACTCTGTCATTATGGTTATTGTGGAGTAACTAAAATGTTACTGATCCATCCACAGTTTTCTCCTATCACAGCCATTAAACTCTGCAACTGTTTTTAAGTCACCATTGGTCTCATGGTGAAATCCCTGAGCGGTTTCCTTCCTCTCCAGAAACTGAGTTAGGAGGAACGCCTGTATCTTTGTAGTGACTGGGTGTATTGATACCCCATCCAAAGCGTAATTAATACAGCGCATTCGGAAAGTATTACAGCCTTATTCTAAAATGGACAAAAAATACAAAAATCTATCTACACACAACACCCCATAATGCCAAAGCGAAAACATGTTTAGACATTTTTGCACATTTATTAAAAATACAAATCAGAAATACCTTATTTACATAAGTATTCAGACCCTTTGCTACGAGACTCCAAATTAAGCTCAGGTGCATCCTGTTTCTATTGATCATCCTTGAGTTGTTTCTACAACTTGATTGGAGCCACCTGTCATAAATTCAATTGATTGAACATGATTTGGAAAGGCACACACTTGTCTATATAAGGTCCCACAGTTGACAGTGCATGTCAGAGCAAAAATCAAACCATGAGATCGAAGAAATTATCCGTAAAGCTCCAAGATAGGATTGTGTCGAGGCACAGATCTGGGGAAGCATTGAATGTCTCCATGAACACAGTGCCACCCGGACAAACAGAGCAATCAGGGGAGAAGGGCCTTGGTCAGGGAGGTGACCAAAAACCGATTGTCACTGACAGAGCGCCAGAGATCCTCTGTGGAGATGGGAGGAGCTTCCAGAAGGACAACCATCTCTAGAGCCCTCCACCAATCAGGCCTTTATGCTAGAGTGGCCAGATGGAAGCCACTCCTCAGAAAAAAGGCACATGACAGGCTGCTTGGAGTTTGCCAAAAGGACTCTCAGACCATGAGAAACAAGATGCTCTGTTCTGATCAGCCCAAGCTTGAATTCTTTGGCCTGAATGCCAAGCCTCACGTCAAATCAAATCAAATGTATTTATATAGCCCTTCTTACATCAGCTGATATCACAAAGTGCTGTACAGAAACCCAGCCTAAAACCCCAGACAGCAAGCAATGTAGGTGTAGAATCACGGTGGCTAGGAAAAACTCCCTAGAAAGGCCAAAACCTAGGAAGAAACCTAGAGAGGAACCAGGCTATGAGAGGTGGCCAGTCCTCTTCTGGCTGTGCCGGGTGGAGATTATAACAGCACATGGCCTAGATGTTCAAATGTTCATAAATGACCAGCATTGTCAACGTCTGGAGGAAAACTGGCACCATCTCTACGGTGGAGCATTGTGGTAGCAGCATCATGCGGTGGGGATGTTTTTCAGTGGCAGGGACTGGAAGACTACTCCAGATCGAGGGAAAGATGAACGGAGCAAAGTACAGAGAAATCCTCGATGAAGTCCTGAGCGCTCTGGAGCAGGTTATCAGACTGGGGCGAAGGTTCACCTTCCAACAGGACAACGACCCTAAGCACACAGCCAAGACAATGTAGGAGTGGTTTCGGGACAAGTCCCTGAATGTCCTTGAGTGGCCCAGCCAGAGCCCGGACTTGAACCCGATCTAACATCTTTGGAGAGGCCTGAAAATAGCTGTGCAGCGAAGCTCCCCATCCAACCTGACAGAGCTTGTGAAGATCTGCAGAGAAGAATGGGAGAAACTCCCCAAATACAGATGTGCCAAGCTTGTAGCATCATACCCAAGAAAACTTGAGGCTGTAATCACTGTCAAAGGTGCATCAACAAAGTACTGAGTAAAGGGTCTGAATTCTGATGTAAATGTGATGTTTTTATTTTATTTTTATAAATCAGCCCCCCAAAAATATATATACACATTTTGGCTTAGTCATGATGGGGTATTGTGTATAGATTGACGAGGGAAAAAACGATTTATTCAATTTTAGAATAAAGATGTAACGCAACAAAATGTGGAAAAGGTCAAGGGGTCTGAATACTTTCCGAATGCACTGTAACTTTACCATGTTCAAAGGGAAATGCTGTTATTTGTTTTACTCATCTACCAATAGGTGCCCTTCTTTGCGAGGCATTGGAAAACCTCTCTGGTCTTTGTGGTTGAATCTGTGTTTGAAATTCACTGCTCGACAGACGGACCTTACAGATAATTGTATGTGTGGGGTACAGAGATGAGGTAATTATTGAAAAATCATGTTAGAATGAGTCCATGCAACTGATGTGACTTGTTAAGCACATTTTTACTCCTGAATTTATTTAGGCTTGCCATAACAAAGGGGTTTAATACTTATTGACTCAGGACATTTCACAGTATTAAACCCCTTTGTTATGGCAAGCCTAAATAAATTCAGGAGTAAAAATGTGCTTAACAAGTCACATAATAAGTTGCATTGACTTACTCTGTGTGCAATAAGTGTTTAACATGATTTTTGAATGACTACCTCATGTCTGTACCCCACACATGCAGTGACACAAAATCTAAATGTAATACATTTCAGGCTGTAACGTAACAAAATGTGGAAAAAGTCAAGGGTCTGAATACTTTCGAAGGCACTGTATATGATTGCTAAAGGGCGAAGACTAAAAAGTCCAGCTGTACATTGCTGGCTTACTAAAGTTAACCCAATACCAATGTTTCGGTGTAATTACATCCATCAGAATATCAAAGGATCAAAGATGAAAAGTCAAATCTCTGTTGTTCTGGGCAAGCTAAGGTCAATATTTTCCTAGTTATTGTTAGTGGTCATTGTGTTAGTTAGAGCAAATGGATCTGTCTGGGTTCCCACCTTCCTCTCCTCTGAGTACCTGCTCCAGCACCACACCTTTATCCTCCAGCTCTTTATACGTCACCTCGATCTCCTCCAGTCGCCTCTGGATAGACTGGAGAGTACAAGCAGAAGATGGGTAATATTGGATAAGCAGCAATCATCAGTACTGCGTCCAGTGTTAAAGGGATACTGCGAGATTCTGGCAATTGTTTTTACTTACCCAGAGTCAGATGAACTCGTGGATACCATTTGTATGTCAAATCAAATTGTATTTGTCACATGCGCAGAATACAACAAGTGTAGACCTTACAGTGAAATGCTTACTTACAAGCCTTTAACCAACAATACAGTTTTAAGAAAATACCTAAAAAAGTAAGAGATAAAAGTAACAAATAATTAAAGAGCAGCATTAAAATAACAAAAGTGAGGCTATATACAGGGGTCACCAGCACAGAGTCAATGTGCGGGGGCAACGGTGTTGAGGTAATATGTAGGTAGAGTTATTAAAGTGACTATAAATAGATAATAACAAAAAGTAGCAGCAGTGTAGAAGGGGGGGGGGGGGGGAAATAGTCTGGGTATCCATTTGATGTCTCTGCATGCAGTATGAAGGAAGTTAGAGGTAGTTTCACGAGCCAAAACTAACTAATGTTAGCGCAATGGTTGCACGCAGAGACATAAAAACTGTATCCACCACGAGTCCATAGGACTCTGGGTAAGTAGAAAAATGGCTTAATTGCCAGAATCTCGCAGTATCCCTTTAACTATTACAAAGCAGAGCTGATTAGATAACTTGGTGAACTGTGAACTGACCTGGGCTTTGTGGAAGCGCTGCATCTCAGATGTCTTGGCCCGACGCATCAAAGTCCTCACCTTCATCAGCTGTAGCTTCTCAGCCTTCACAGGGTCTGAAGGGATGATCTGGAACTAGAGACAGCAGAGTAAGGGTGAGAGTGTGTGTGTGTGTGTGTAGCTAATAATAATAATAATAATAATAATAATAATAATAATAATAATAATAATATACAGTACCAGTCAAAAGTTTGGACACACCTACACATTCAAGGGTTTTCTTTATTTTTACTATTTTCTACATTGTAAAATAATAGTGAAGACATCAAAACTATGAAATAACACATATGGAATCATGTAGTAACTAAAAAAAGTGTTAAACAAATCAAAATATATTTTAGATTCTTCAAAGTAGCCACCCTTTTCCTTGATAAAAGCTTTGCACGCTCTTGGAATTCTCTCAACCAGCTTCACCTGGAATGCTTTTCCAACAGTCGAAGGAGTTCCCACATATGCTGAGCACTTGTGAATTTTTTTTTTTTTTTTTTTGACTCATCAGACCAAAGGACAGATTTCCACTGGTCTAATGTCCATTGCTTGTGTTTCTTGGCCCAAGCAAGTCTCTTCTTCTTATTGGTGTCCTTTAGTAGTGGTTTCTTTGCAGACTTTTGACCATAAAGGCTTGATTCACGCAGTCTCCTCTGAACAGTTGATGTTGAGATGTGTCTGAGGTGCAATCTGAGGTGCAGTTAACTCTAACTTATCCTCTGCAACAGAGGTAACGCTGTGTCTTCCTTTCCTGTGGCGGTCCTCATGAGAGCCAGTTTCATCATAGCGCTTGATGGTTTTTGCGACTGCACTTGAAGAAACGTTCAAAGTTCTTAACATTTTTCGGATTGACTGACCTTCATGTCTTAAAGTAACGATGGACTGTCGTTTCTCTTTGCTTATTTGAGCTGTTCTTGCCATAATATGGACTTGGTCTTTTACTAAATAGGGCCATCTTCTGTATACCACCCCTACCTTGTCACACAAATTATTGTCTCAAATGCATTAAGAAGGAAAGAAATTCCACAACTTAACAAGGAACACCGGTTAATTGAAATGCATTCCAGGTGACAACCTCATAAAGCTGGTTGAGAGAATGCCAAGTGTGCAAAGCTGCCATCAAGGCAAAGGGTAGCTACTTTGAAGAATCTCAAATATAAAATATATTTGATTTGTTTAACACCTTTTTGGTTACTACATTATTCCATGTGTTATTTCATAGTTTTGATGTCTTCACTATTATTCTACAATGTAGAAAATAGTAAAGAATTAAGAAAAACCCTGGAATGAATAGGTGTGTCCAAACTTTTTGCTGGTACTGTATATATAATGAAATTCCATAGATGGAATTAAAATACCAGCTAAACAAATCCCAGTCCTTACCTTATCATCATATAAATCCATGCCATCTACTCCAAACATATCCAACTCATCATCATCATCATCATCATCATCATCATCATCATCATCATGATCAGCACCACCATCTTCGGATACACTGTGGTGATAGTGTACTTCTGTGAAGATAGAGAACTTAAACAATTAATTCAGGACAGATATGAAGAACATGGGAATCAAAAACTGCTGGTTGCTCTTTGGGGGTCCAGGTCAGGTATCCGGAAAGCACTTTTGTGACAACTGTTGCTCTACAAAGCCTATACAAATCCATGCTATTGATTAAATAGATAGACAAAGCTGAGACAGTCCAACCACACCACTTTACAGGGAGCTTTACCTGGGTGGCTGTTGAGGACGCTGAAGCGGTAGTCCCTCCTCGGCCGAGGGGAGGAGAGGTTCCAGGGGGAGAACTTGGAGCGTACCCTGCCGTGTTGACCCTGGCCCTCATCAGGCTCCTCTTTCCTTCTGAAGCAGCGGCGGTTCCTGAGCTCCCGGATGTGTCCCGCCGGCCTCGGGCCCCCAATCCAGTAGCCCTCCTCCTCCTCCTGGCAATCTGCACCTCAAATCAAACTCGATTTAACCCTCAAGCTACTAACTGTGGTAATTTTGAACACAACTTATCATACCTCAAAAGGAGTTACAGTGCATTCAGAAAGTATTCAGACCCCTTCACTTTTTCCACATTACAGCCTTATTATAATATTGATTAATAATGAAATTGAGCTCAGGTGCATCCTGTTTCCATTGATCCTCATTGAGATATTTCTACAACTTGGAGTACACCTGTGTTAACTTAAATTGATTGGATATGATTTGGAAAGGCACACACCTGTCTATATAAGGTCCCACAGTTGACAGTGCATGTCAGAGAAAAAACTAAGCCATGAGGTTGAAGGAATTGTCCATAGAGCTCAGAGACAGGATTATGTCGAGGCACGAATCTGGTGAAGGGTACAAAAACATTTCTGCAGCATTGAAGGTCCCCAAGAACACAGTGGCCTCCATCATTCTTAAAATGGTAGAAGTTTGGAACCACCAAAAATCTTCCTCGAGCTGGCTGCCCGGCCAAACCAAGAACCTGATGGCCACTGACAGAGCTCCAGAGTTCCTCTGTGGAGATGGGAGAAACTTCTCTGCAGCACTCCACCAATCAGGTCTTTATGGTAGAGTGACCAGACGGAAGCCACTCCTCAGTAAAAGGGAAATGACAGCCCGCTTGGAGTTTGCCAAAAGGCACTTAAAGGATTCCTAGACCACGAGAAACAAGATTCTCTGTTCTGATGAAACCAAGATTGAACACTTTGGCCTGAATACCAAGCGACATGTCTGGAGGAAACCAGGCACTGCTCATCACCTGGCCAATACCATCCCTACGGTGAAGCATGGAGGTAGCAGCATCATGCTGTGGGGATGTTTTTTAGCAGCAGGGACTGAGCAATCTACAGAGATCCTTGATGAAAACATGCTCCAGAGCACTCAGGACCTCAGACTGGGGCAAGGTTCCCCTTCCAATAGGACAACGACCCTAAGCACACAGCCAAGACAATGCAGGAGTGGCTTAGGGACAAGTCTCTGAATGTCCTTGACTGGCCCAGCCAGAGCCCGGACTTGAACCCGATCGAACATCTCTGGAGAAACCTGAAAATAGCTGTGCAGTCAACCTGAGCTAGTCTAACCCAACAGAGCTTGAGAGGATCTGCAGAGAAGAACTCCCCAAATACAGGTGTGCCAAGCTTATAGTGTCATACCCGTGAAAACTCAAGGCTGTAATCGCTGCCAAAGGTGCTTAAACAAAGTACTGAATAAAGGGTCTGAATACTTATGTAAATGTTATCAGTTTTTATTTTTTATACATTTGCAAAAATGTAAAAAAAATTATAAATGTTGCTTTGTAATTACAGTGTATTGTGTTTAGATTGATTAGAAAAAACCAACAATTTAATACATTTTCGAATAAGGTTGTAACGTAACAAAATGTGGAAAAAGTGGAGGGGTCTGAACACTTTCCAAATGCACTGTATATTCAATCCTCCCCATTTAAAATCCTAACACTTACAGTTAAAACACAGTAAAAGAGATCAAAACAAACAAAATAAATAATAAAAGAGGAGGAATACCTGGAGGTTTGGGTGGGCTGGGACCCCCTGCTGTGGCTGTTGAAGAGGAGCAGGAGGAAGAACCAGGTGTCTCCGAGTCAGAGTCCAGGCTGAAGCTCAGGTTGACTAACGGGTTCTTCTTGTCGGTGAGCTGCAGCTTCCGCAGGGACTGCTTCGCTCTGGAGTCAGGGTCTGGGGCTGCCTTGGGGGTCCCTTTCTCTCCTGCTGCTCTGAGTGACCCCTTCTCCCCTACATGGGCCGGTGACATGTCCCTTTTTGGGGTGGGGAGGACGGTGCGTGGTTTGGGTACAGGAGGGGAGGCCTGAGGGCTGGGGATGTCCGAACAAGACAGGCGAGGTTTTGGGACAGGGGTCGGGGGATATGAGGGGGGATCCTCGACCCTCTCCTTCCCCTGCTTTTCTTCCTCCACATTAAACGCATTAAACCCTTTCTTCAGGAAAACGTCTATGGGTGGATTTGGTGGGATATGGGGCTCCTCTACAGGATTAGATTGTTTGCTGCTGGGGTGTTCCTCACCCTGAGGAGCGATTGGTTTAGGAAGACCCAAGTCTAGAGAGTACTCTTCATCATCATCTTCAGAGGGACAAGGTGAGTGCTCTTCACTGGAGATCCCATTCACACCTCTCTCCTTCTCATTGTGATCTTCTATTGTATCCTGGAAGGGAAAAAATTTAATGAATGGAAGAAGCACTGTAGCATTGGCATTGTATCATGTGATTAAACATTCCTCTATACATGAATGGTTACAGCACAATGTCCTGTGAAATGAACTAGTCTTGTGACTCAAAAGCAACGTACTACATAGACAAGTAAGCCACAAGCTGGCTACATGGTATGCAACAGAACGGTTTAATTTCCCATCTGCTCAAACCCAGAACAGAGACCCACCTGGACGGATGGGCATTGTTCCCCGTTCTCCATCTCTAGTTGTTCAGAGTGCAGCTCACAGTAGAACTTCCCTGAGGACCCATGAGAAGGAAAACAGCAGCTTTCAGAGAGACTGGATCTGGCACGTTAGAGAGAGACGCTACTTGATAACCCTTTCTCCTGTTCCCCTTTTCACATGAACCATAAAACATGTAAAAGGGTATCTTTCATACATTTTTCATTTGGTGCATAAATAAATTAAACTGTGCTGTATTTATCATCCTGAAATGTAATTTTTAACTTACTACAGGTACGACAGCTTTTGGAATAGACATAGCTATATTCTGTTTCTGTATTGACAAGAGGGAGTAATTTGCAGCCTTTTTGCGAACAGACAAAATTTAACATAATATTTCACACAAAATATTTTCCATGTTTGAGTAAATAATGACCATGGAAGTCTCACTTGTACAATATCATGATGTTCTACTGTACAGTAACATGTTCTACTGTACAGTAACATGATGTTCTATTGTATAGTAACATGACGGTCTACTGTACAGTAACATTGTTTTATTGTTCGATTGTACAGTAACATGACGTTCTATTATTCTACTGTACAGTAACATGGTGTTCTACTGTACAGTAACATGGTGTTCTATTTTACAGTAACATGTTCTATTGTACAGTAACATGGTGTTCTATTTTACAGTAACATGTATTGTTCTAGTGCACAGTAACATGTATTGTTCTAGTGCACAGTAACATGTATTGTTCTAGTGCACAGTAACATGTATTGTTCTAGTGCACAGTAACATGTATTGTTCTAGTGCACAGTAACATGTATTGTTCTAGTGCACAGTAACATGTATTGTTCTAGTGCACAGTAACATGTATTGTTCTAGTGCACAGTAACATGTATTGTTCTAGTGTACAGTAACATGGCGTTCTATTGTACAGTAACATGGCGTTCTATTGTACAGTAACATGGCGTTCTATTGTACAGTAACGTGGCGTTCTATTGTACAGTAACGTGGCGTTCTATTGTACAGTAACGTGGCGTTCTATTGTACAGTAACATGGTGTTCTATTGTACAGTAACATGTATTGTTCTATTGTACAGTAACATAGTGTTCTATTGTAGAGTAACATGATGTATTGTACAGTAACATGATCTATTGTACAGTAACATGATGTTGTATTGTTCTAGTGTACAGTAACATGTATTGTTCTAGTGTACAGTAACGTCTACTGTACAGTAACATGATGTTCTATTGTATAGTAACATGACGGTCTACTGTACAGTAACATTGTTTTATTGTTCGACTGTACAGTAACATGGTGTTCTATTTTACAGTAACATGAAGTTCTACTGTACAGTAACATGTATTGTTCTATTGTACAGTAACATGGTGTTCTATTGTACAGTAACATGTTCTATTGTACAGTAACATGTTCTGGTGTTCTATTGTACAGTAACATGTTCTGGTGTTCTATTGCACAGTAACATGTATTGTTCTATTGCACAGTAACATGTATTGTTCTATTGCACAGTAACATGTATTGTTCTATTGCACAGTAACATGTATTGTTCTATTGCACAGTAACATGTATTGTTCTAGTGCACAGTAACATGTATTGTTCTAGTGCACAGTAACATGTATTGTTCTAGTGCACAGTAACATGTATTGTTCTAGTGCACAGTAACATGTATTGTTCTAGTGTACAGTAACATGGCGTTCTATTGTACAGTAACATGGCGTTCTATTGTACAGTAACGTGGCGTTCTATTGTACAGTAACGTGGCGTTCTATTGTACAGTAACATGGTGTTCTATTGTACAGTAACATGTATTGTTCTATTGTACAGTAACATAGTGTTCTATTGTAGAGTAACATGATGTATTGTACAGTAACATGATCTATTGTACAGTAACATGATGTTGTATTGTTCTAGTGTACAGTAACATGTATTGTTCTAGTGTACAGTAACGTCTACTGTACAGTAACATGATGTTCTATTGTATAGTAACATGACGGTCTACTGTACAGTAACATTGTTTTATTGTTCGACTGTACAGTAACATGGTGTTCTATTTTACAGTAACATGAAGTTCTATTGTACAGTAACATGGTGTTCTATTGTACAGTAACATGTTCTATTGTACAGTAACATGTTCTGGTGTTCTATTGTACAGTAACATGTTCTGGTGTTCTATTGCACAGTAACATGTATTGTTCTATTGCACAGTAACATGTATTGTTCTATTGCACAGTAACATGTATTGTTCTATTGCACAGTAACATGTATTGTTCTAGTGCACAGTAACATGTATTGTTCTAGTGCACAGTAACATGTATTGTTCTAGTGCACAGTAACATGTATTGTTCTAGTGCACAGTAACATGTATTGTTCTAGTGCACAGTAACATGGCGTTCTATTGTACAGTAACATGGCGTTCTATTGTACAGTAACATGGCGTTCTATTGTACAGTAACATGGCGTTCTATTGCACAGTAACATGTATTGTTCTATTGCACAGTAACATGTATTGTTCTATTGCACAGTAACATGTATTGTTCTATTGCACAGTAACATGTATTGTTCTATTGCACAGTAACATGTATTGTTCTAGTGCACAGTAACATGTATTGTTCTAGTGCACAGTAACATGTATTGTTCTAGTGTACAGTAACATGTATTGTTCTAGTGTACAGTAACATGGCGTTCTATTGTACAGTAACATGTATTGTTCTATTGTACAGTAACATGGTGGTCTATTGTACAGTAACATGGTGTTCTATTGTAGAGTAACATGATGTTGTATTGTTCTAGTGTACAGTAACATGTATTGTTCTAGTGTACAGTAACGTCTACTGTACAGTAACATGATGTTCTACTGTACAGTAACATGGTGTTCTATTTTAAAGTATCATGGAAGTTCTACTGTACAGGAACATACTCTGTTGCACAGTAACATGGTGTTCTATTGTACAGTAACATGGTGTTCTATTGTACAGTAACATGGTGTTCTATTGTACAGTAACATGGTGTTCTATTGTACAGTAACATGACGTTTTATTGTTCGACTGTACAGTAACATGACGTTTTATTGTTCTAGTGTACAGTAACATGACGTTTTATTGTTCTAGTGTACAGTAACATGACGTTTTATTGTTCTAGTGTACAGTAACATGACGTTTTATTGTTCTAGTGTACAGTAACATGACGTTCTATTGTTCTAGTGTACAGTAACATGATGTTTTATTGTTCTAATGTACAGTAACATGATGTTTTATTGTTCTAATGTACAGTAACATGATGTTTTATTGTTCTAATGTACAGTAACATGATGTTTTATTGTTCTAATGTACAGTAACATGATGTTTTATTGTTCTAATGTACAGTAACATGATGTTTTATTGTTCTAATGTACAGTAACATGATGTTTTATTGTTCTAATGTACAGTAACATGATGTTTTATTGTTCTAATGTACAGTAACATGATGTTTTATTGTTCTAATGTACAGTAACATGATGTTTTATTGTTCTAATGTACAGTAACATGATGTTCTATTGTTCTAATGTACAGTAACATGATGTTCTAGTGTACAGTAACATGATGTTCTAGTGTACAGTAACATGATGTTCTATTGTTCTAGTGTACAGTAACAAGTTATATTGTTCTAGTGTACAGTAACATGACGTTCTATTGTTCTAGTGTACAGTAACATGATTTATTGTACAGTAACATGTTCTATTGTTCTAGTGTACTGTAACATGATCTATTGTACAGTAACATGATGTATTGTTCTAGTGTACAGTAACATGATGTATTGTTCTAGTGTACAGTAACATGATGTTCTATTGTCCTAGTGTACAGTAACATGATGTTCTATTGTTCTAGTGTACAGTAACATGATGTTCTATTGTTCTAGTGTACAGTAACATGATCTATTGTACAGTAACATGATCTATTGTACAGTAACATGATGTTGTATTGTTCTAGTGTACAGTAACATGATCTATTGTACAGTAACATGATGTTGTACAGTAACATGATGTTGTATTGTTCTAGTGTACAGTAACATGATGTTGTATTGTTCTAGTGTACAGTAACATGATGTTGTATTGTTCTAGTGTACAGTAACATGATGTTGTATTGTTCAAGTGTACAGTAACATGATGTTGTATTGTTCTAGTGTACAGTAACATGATCTATTCTACAGTAACATGATGTTTTATTGTTCTAGTGTACAGTAACATGATCTATTCTACAGTAACATGATGTTTTATTGTTCTAGTGTACAGTAACATGATCTATTGTACAGTAACATGATGTTGTATTGTTCTAGTGTACAGTAACATGATCTATTGTACAGTAACATGATGTTGTATTGTTCTAGTGTACAGTAACATGATCTATTGTACAGTAACATGATGTTGTATTGTTCTAGTGTACAGTAACGTCTACTGTACAGTAACATGATGTTCTACTGTACAGTAACATGGTGTTCCATTTTACAGTAACATGGTGTTCTATTGCACAGTAACATGGCGTTCTATTGTACAGTAACATGTATTGTTCTATTGTACAGTAACATGGTGTTCTATTGTACAGTAACATGATCTATTGTACAGTAACATGATCTATTGTACAGTAACATGATCTATTGTACAGTAACATGATGTTGTATTGTTCTAGTGTACAGTAACATGATCTATTGTACAGTAACATGATGTTGTATTGTTCTAGTGTACAGTAACATGTATTGTTCTAGTGTACAGTAACGTCTAATGTACAGTAACATGATGTTCTATTGTATAGTAACATGACGGTCTACTGTACAGTAACATTGTTTTATTGTTCGACTGTACAGTAACATGGTGTTCTATTTTACAGTAACATGAAGTTCTACTGTACAGTAACATGTATTGTTCTATTGTACAGTAACATGTTCTATTGTACAGTAACATGTTCTGGTGTTCTATTGTACAGTAACATGTTCTGGTGTTCTATTGTACAGTAACATGTTCTGGTGTTCTAGTGTACAGTAACATGTATTGTTCTATTGCACAGTAACATGTATTGTTCTATTGCACAGTAACATGTATTGTTCTATTGCACAGTAACATGTATTGTTCTATTGCACAGTAACATGTATTGTTCTAGTGCACAGTAACATGTATTGTTCTAGTGCACAGTAACATGTATTGTTCTAGTGCACAGTAACATGTATTGTTCTAGTGCACAGTAACATGCACAGTAACATGGCGTTCTATTGCACAGTAACATGTATTGTTCTATTGCACAGTAACATGTATTGTTCTAGTGCACAGTAACATGTATTGTTCTAGTGCACAGTAACATGTATTGTTCTAGTGCACAGTAACATGTATTGTTCTAGTGCACAGTAACATGTATTGTTCTAGTGCACAGTAACATGTATTGTTCTAGTGCACAGTAACATGTATTGTTCTAGTGCACAGTAACATGTATTGTTCTAGTGCACAGTAACATGTATTGTTCTAGTGCACAGTAACATGTATTGTTCTAGTGCACAGTAACATGGTGTTCTAGTGCACAGTAACATGGTGTTCTATTGTACAGTAACATGTATTGTTCTATTGTACAGTAACATGGTGGTCTATTGTACAGTAACATGGTGTTCTATTGTAGAGTAACATGGTGTTGTATTGTTCTAGTGTACAGTAACATGTATTGTTCTAGTGTACAGTAACGTCTACTGTACAGTAACATGATGTTCTACTGTACAGTAACGTCTACTGTACAGTAACATGATGTTCTACTGTACAGTAACATGGTGTTCTATTTTAAAGTATCATGGAATTCTACTGTACAGGAACATACTCTGTTGCACAGTAACATGGTGTTCTATTGTACAGTAACATGGTGTTCTATTGTACAGTAACATGAAGTTTTATGGTTCTACTGTACAGTAACATGATGTTTTATTGTTCTACTGTACAGTAACATGACGTTTTATTTTTCTACTGTACAGTAACATGACGTTTTATTGTTCTACTGTACAGTAACATGACGTTTTATTGTTCTAGTGTACAGTAACATGACGTTTTATTGTTCTAGTGTACAGTAACATGATGTTTTATTGTTCTAATGTACAGTAACATGATGTTTTATTGTTCTAATGTACAGTAACATGATGTTTTATTGTTCTAATGTACAGTAACATGATGTTTTATTGTTCTAATTTACAGTAACATGATGTTCTATTGTTCTAATGTACAGTAACATGATGTTCTATTGTTGTAATGTACAGTAACATGATGTTCTAGTGTACAGTAACATGATGTTCTATTGTTCTAGTGTACAGTAACATGATGTTCTATTGTTCTAGTGTACAGTAACATGATTTATTGTACAGTAACATGTTCTATTGTTCTAGTGTACAGTAACATGATGTTGTATTGTTCTAGTGTACAGTAACATGATGTTCTATTGTTCTAGTGTACAGTAACATGATGTTCTATTGTTCTAATGTACAGTAACATGATGTTCTATTGTACAGTAACATGATGTTCTATTGTTCTAGTGTACAGTAACATGATCTATTGTACAGTAACATGATGTTGTATTGTTCTAGTGTACAGTAACATGTATTGTTCTAGTGTACAGTAACGTCTAATGTACAGTAACATGATGTTCTATTGTATAGTAACATGACGGTCTACTGTACAGTAACATTGTTTTATTGTTCGACTGTACAGTAACATGGTGTTCTATTTTACAGTAACATGAAGTTCTACTGTACAGTAACATGTATTGTTCTATTGTACAGTAACATGTTCTATTGTACAGTAACATGTTCTGGTGTTCTATTGTACAGTAACATGTTCTGGTGTTCTATTGTACAGTAACATGTTCTGGTGTTCTAGTGTACAGTAACATGTATTGTTCTATTGCACAGTAACATGTATTGTTCTATTGCACAGTAACATGTATTGTTCTATTGCACAGTAACATGTATTGTTCTATTGCACAGTAACATGTATTGTTCTAGTGCACAGTAACATGTATTGTTCTAGTGCACAGTAACATGTATTGTTCTAGTGCACAGTAACATGTATTGTTCTAGTGCACAGTAACATGCACAGTAACATGGCGTTCTATTGCACAGTAACATGTATTGTTCTATTGCACAGTAACATGTATTGTTCTAGTGCACAGTAACATGTATTGTTCTAGTGCACAGTAACATGTATTGTTCTAGTGCACAGTAACATGTATTGTTCTAGTGCACAGTAACATGTATTGTTCTAGTGCACAGTAACATGTATTGTTCTAGTGCACAGTAACATGTATTGTTCTAGTGCACAGTAACATGTATTGTTCTAGTGCACAGTAACATGGTGTTCTAGTGCACAGTAACATGGTGTTCTATTGTACAGTAACATGTATTGTTCTATTGTACAGTAACATGGTGGTCTATTGTACAGTAACATGGTGTTCTATTGTAGAGTAACATGGTGTTGTATTGTTCTAGTGTACAGTAACATGTATTGTTCTAGTGTACAGTAACGTCTACTGTACAGTAACATGATGTTCTACTGTACAGTAACGTCTACTGTACAGTAACATGATGTTCTACTGTACAGTAACATGGTGTTCTATTTTAAAGTATCATGGAATTCTACTGTACAGGAACATACTCTGTTGCACAGTAACATGGTGTTCTATTGTACAGTAACATGGTGTTCTATTGTACAGTAACATGAAGTTTTATGGTTCTACTGTACAGTAACATGATGTTTTATTGTTCTACTGTACAGTAACATGACGTTTTATTTTTCTACTGTACAGTAACATGACGTTTTATTGTTCTACTGTACAGTAACATGACGTTTTATTGTTCTAGTGTACAGTAACATGACGTTTTATTGTTCTAGTGTACAGTAACATGATGTTTTATTGTTCTAATGTACAGTAACATGATGTTTTATTGTTCTAATGTACAGTAACATGATGTTTTATTGTTCTAATGTACAGTAACATGATGTTTTATTGTTCTAATTTACAGTAACATGATGTTCTATTGTTCTAATGTACAGTAACATGATGTTCTATTGTTGTAATGTACAGTAACATGATGTTCTAGTGTACAGTAACATGATGTTCTATTGTTCTAGTGTACAGTAACATGATGTTCTATTGTTCTAGTGTACAGTAACATGATTTATTGTACAGTAACATGTTCTATTGTTCTAGTGTACAGTAACATGATGTTGTATTGTTCTAGTGTACAGTAACATGATGTTCTATTGTTCTAGTGTACAGTAACATGATGTTCTATTGTTCTAATGTACAGTAACATGATGTTCTATTGTACAGTAACATGATGTTCTATTGTTCTAGTGTACAGTAACATGATCTATTGTACAGTAACATGATGTTCTATTGTTCTAGTGTACAGTAACATGATCTATTGTACAGTAACATGATGTTGTATTGTTCTAGTGTACAGTAACGTCTACTGTACAGTAACATGATGTTGTATTGTTCTAGTGTACAGTAACATGATGTTGTATTGTTCTAGTGTACAGTAACATGATGTTGTATTGTTCTAGTGTACAGTAACATGATCTATTCTACAGTAACATGTTTTATTGTTCTAGTGTACAGTAACGTCTACTGTACAGTAACATGATGTTCTAATGTACAGTAACATGGTGTTCTATTTTAAAGTATCATGGAAGTTCTACTGTACAGGAACATACTCTTGTACAGTAACATGGTGTTCTATTGTACAGTAACATGGTGTTCTATTGTACAGTAACATGATGTTCTATTGTAGAGTAACATGAGGTATTGTTCTATTGAACAGTAACATGAAGTTCTATTGTACAGTAACATGTTCTATTGTTCTACTGTACAGTAACATGATGTTCTATTATTCCATTGTACAGTAACATGTTTTATTGTTCTAGTGTACAGTAACATGATGTTCTAGTGTACAGTAACATGATGTTCTAGTGTACAGTAGCATTGTTCTAGTGTACAGTAACATGATGTTCTAGTGTACAGTAGCATGATTTATTGTACAGTAACATGATGTTGTATTGTTCTAGTGTACAGTAACATGATTTATTGTACAGTAACATGATGTTGTATTGTTCTAGTGTACAGTAACATGATCTATTGTACAGTAACATGATGTTGTATTGTTCTAGTGTACAGTAACATGATGTTGTATTGTTCTAGTGTACAGTAACATGATCTATTGTACAGTGACATGATGTATTGTACAGTAATATGATCTATTGTACAGTAACATGATGTTGTATTGTTCTAGTGTACAGTAACGTCTACTGTACAGTAACATGATGTTCTACTGTACAGTAACATGGTGTTCTATTTTAAAGTATCATGGAAGTTCTACTGTACAGGAACATACTCTGTTGTACAGTAACATGGTGTTCTATTGTACAGTAACATGATGTTATATTGTACAGTAACATGGTGTTCTATTGTAGAGTAACATGGTGTTCTATTGTAGAGTAACATGGTGTTCTATTGTAGAGTAACATGATGTTCTATTGTTCTACTGTACAGTAACATGATGTTCTATTGTACAGTAACATGATTTATTGTACATTAACATGTTCTATTGTTCTAGTGTACAGTAACATGATGTTGTATTGTTCTAGTGTACAGTAACATGATGTTGTATTGTTCTAGTGTACAGTAACATGATCTATTGTACAGTGACATGATGTATTGTACAGTAACATGATCTATTGTACAGTAACATGATGTTGTATTGTTCTAGTGTACAGTAACGTCTACTGTACAGTAACATGATGTTCTACTGTACAGTAACATGGTGTTCTATTTTAAAGTATCATGGAAGTTCTACTGTACAGGAACATACTCTGTTGTACAGTAACATGGTGTTCTATTGTACAGTAACATGATGTTATATTGTACAGTAACATGGTGTTCTATTGTAGAGTAACATGGTGTTCTATTGTAGAGTAACATGGTGTTCTATTGTAGAGTAACATGATGTTCTATTGTTCTACTGTACAGTAACATGATGTTCTATTGTTCTACTGTACAGTAACATGATTTATTGTACAGTAACATGTTCTATTGTTCTAGTGTACAGTAACATGATGTATTGTTCTAGTGTACAGTAAAGTCTACTGTACAGTAACATGATGTTCTACTGTACAGTAACATGGTGTTCTATTTTAAAGTATCATGGAAGTTCTACTGTACAGGAACATACTCTGTTGTACAGTAACATGGTGTTCTATTGTACAGTAACATGGTGTTCTATTGTACAGTAACATGAGGTATTGTTCTATTGAACAGTAACATGAAGTTCTATTATACAGTAACATGTTCTATTGTTCTACTGTACAGTAACATGATGTTCTATTATTCCAGTGTACAGTAACATGTTTTATTGTTCTAGTGTACAGTAACATGATGTTCTAGTGTACAGTAACATGATGTTCTAGTGTACAGTAGCATTGTTCTAGTGTACAGAAACATGTTCTAGTGTACAGTAACATGTTCTAGTGTACAGTAGCATTGTTCTAGTGTACAGTAACATGATGTTCTATTGTTCTAGTGTACAGTAACATGATTTATTGTACAGTAACATGATGTTGTATTGTTCTAGTGTACAGTAACATGATCTATTGTACAGTAACATGATGTTGTATTGTTCTAGTGTACAGTAACATGATCTATTGTACAGTAACATGATGTTGTATTGTTCTAGTGTACAGTAACATGATGTTGTATTGTTCTAGTGTACAGTAACATGATCTATTGTACAGTGACATGATGTATTGTACAGTAACATGATCTATTGTACAGTAACATGATGTTGTATTGTTCTAGTGTACAGTAACGTCTACTGTACAGTAACATGGTGTTCTATTGCACAGTAACATGATGTTATATTGTACAGTAACATGGTGTTCTATTGTAGAGTAACATGGTGTTCTATTGTACAGTAACATGGTGTTCTATTGTACAGTAACATGATGTTATATTGTACAGTAACATGATGTTCTATTGTTCTACTGTACAGTAACATGTTCTATTGTTCTAGTGTACAGTAACATGATGTTCTATTGTTCTAGTGTACAGTAACATGATCTATTGTACAGTAACATGATGTTGTATTGTTCTAGTGTACAGTAACGTCTACTGTACAGTAACATGATGTTCTACTGTACAGTAACATGGTGTTCTATTTTAAAGTATCATGGATGTTCTACTGTACAGGAACATACTCTGTTGTACAGTAACATGATGTTCTATTGTACAGTAACATGATGTTCTATTGTAGAGTAACATGGTGTTCTATTGTAGAGTAACATGGTGTTCTATTGTAGAGTAACATGATGTATTGTTCTATTGAACAGTAACATGATGTTCTATTGTTCTACTGTACAGTAACATGATGTTCTATTGTTCTACTGTACAGTAACATGATGTTCTATTGTTCTACTGTACAGTAACATGATGTTCTATTGTTCTAGTATACAGTAACATGATCTATTGTACAGTCGCATGATGTTCTATTGTACAGTACCATGATGTTCTATTGTTCTAGTGTACAGTAACATGAAGTTCTATTGTTCTACTGTACAGTAACAAGATGTTCTATTGTTCTAGTGTACAGTAACATGGTGTTCTATTTTAAAGTATCATGGAAGTTCTACTGTACAGGAACATACTCTGTTGTACAGTAACATGGTGTTCTATTGTACAGTAACATGATGTTATATTGTACAGTAACATGATGTTCTATTGTTCTACTGTACAGTAACATGTTCTATTGTTCTAGTGTACAGTAACATGATGTTCTATTGTTCTAGTGTACAGTAACATGATCTATTGTACAGTAACATGATGTTGTATTGTTCTAGTGTACAGTAACGTCTACTGTACAGTAACATGATGTTCTACTGTACAGTAACATGGTGTTCTATTTTAAAGTATCATGGATGTTCTACTGTACAGGAACATACTCTGTTGTACAGTAACATGATGTTCTATTGTACAGTAACATGATGTTCTATTGTAGAGTAACATGGTGTTCTATTGTAGAGTAACATGATGTATTGTTCTATTGAACAGTAACATGATGTTCTATTGTTCTACTGTACAGTAACATGATGTTCTATTGTTCTACTGTACAGTAACATGATGTTCTATTGTTCTACTGTACAGTAACATGATGTTCTATTGTTCTAGTATACAGTAACATGATCTATTGTACAGTCGCATGATGTTCTATTGTACAGTAACATGATGTTCTATTGTTCTAGTGTACAGTAACATGACGTTCTATTGTTCTACTGTACAGTAACATGTTTTATTATTCTAGTGTACAGTAACATGATGTTCTATTGTTCTAGTGTACAGTAACATGATCTATTGTACAGTAGCATGATGTTCTACTGTACAGTAACATGATGTTCTACTGTACAGTAACATGTTCCATTGTTCTAGCCTACAGTAACATGATGTTCTTTTGTTCTAGTGTACAGTAACATGATGTTCTACTGTTCTAGTGTATAGTAACATGATGTTCTAGTGTACAGTAACATGTTATATTGTTCTATTGTACAGTAACAAGATGTTCTATTGTTCTAGTGTACAGTAACATGATTTATTCTAGTGTACAGTAACATGATGTTCTATTGTTCTACTGTACAGTAACATGATTTGTTCTAGTGTACAGTAACATGATGTTCTATTGTACAGTAACATGTTCTATTGTACAGTAACATTGTTCTACTGTACAGTAACATTGTTCCATTGTTCTAGCCTACAGTAACATGATGTTCTTTTGTTCTAGTGTACAGTAACATGATGTTCTACTGTTCTAGTGTATAGTAACATGATGTTCTAGTGTACAGTAACATGATATATTGTACAGTAACATGATATATTGTACAGTAACTTGATGTTCTATTGTTCTAGTGTACAGTAACATGATGTTCTAGTGTACAGTAACATGCTATATTGTTCTATTGTACAGTAACATTATGTTCTATTATAGAATCTTGTAAAAAAAAAATATCCTGCTTCTAAAAGATTCAAGAGGCTCATTGGGACCCTAGAAATAACATCTGTGGTTACTAAAATTGCAGATTTCCCACTAGCCTATTGCCCTGAAAAAGAGTACCCGAGTATAGGCTGTGGTACAGGCGGTGCTCACTACTCACCAGTGTGCTGGTTGAAGGTATACCCGCCCAGTCTAAGGGTGGTGCCGCACTGATGGCAGGTGAAGCAGCTACGGTGGAATAACTTTCCCTCAGTACTGATCCTCTCCAGAACATAGACCCGCTGGCAACAGAAGTAACACTCCTCATTGCTACTGATGCCTGGCGTCAGGCTCAGTTCAGGGTCAGGGTTCACAGGGTCAGGGGTCACCTTAGGGGCTGAGAGAGGAGCTACAGGCTGGGGGGAAAGAAATTGAGAGCAACGGTAATTTTTACAGTAGTTCAATAACATAGCACAAAAACACGTGCTTATGGTTCAACATTAGGGAGTAGTCCTGAAGGCCAAAGAAAGCCACACAATACAACATGACAAATCTGATGGGCTCAACAATTCTTCACTTTGTACATGTCTCTGGGTGCTGTTTCCCAGTAGTAATCAAATAGAGGAACAAAGCACAGAAACACATGATAGTATAGCAGTTGGAGTAGTCCTGAAGTCTGCAGATACATCCATCAGTAAAGGGAAACGTTAGCTCTGTACTGTATGTGAGCCTCTGATAATAAGCATAGAATTTGTATTCTAGACACTACTCACATCCTTTTCCTCTCCCATCATCCCCTTTTCTTCTTTCTTGCTTGCCAGTCTCTCCTGTGTAAAAGAGAAAACAGTCATGTGACCACGTTTATGGTTTAAATTACAGTAACTGAATAACGGATGACCTCAAAATGAACAATGCTATAGATATTATCTTGCATGTTTGAAAAGTATCTTTGCCATTACAGTTGATTTTGGAAAAGGCCAAAAAAAGGCCAAAATAAATTGTAAACCTCATGCAGTATGGTCTTATTTATAATACTGAACTAAAACAATCAAACGATCATTAAAAATACTGTAACTAGTGAAAATTGAATGTACAATGAAAGTATAATCACAAGAAACAAACTAAAATGACAGGGAATATGAATGAGGTTCTCATCTAGAAAACTCTGATATTAAGTAAATAATCTAGCTACAGTAGTCTCAGCGACAACATGCAGCTGCTTGTTTTAGCTCACCTCGCGGCTCTGCAGGGAGTTGCATGAAAAATAATGACGTCCATATGAACTTGAGGTTGGCCTATTCCCCTTTTCACCCAAAAGACAACTGGTTTTGCACAAAATGTTCTTGTCCAGTCGATCCCTGATATTAAATAAACACTAAACAGCCAACTACAGTGGTCTCAGTGACAACATGCAGCTGCTTGCCTGAACCTTACCTTGCGTCGCTGCAGAGAGTTGTGCTTGAGGTTGTTGAGGAAGACCACAGCAGCCCGAAAAGACAGGGTCTTGGATGGCTTCAGGGGAAGGCTCTGAGGTTCTGCAGCAGAGAGAGAAACACACACAAGCTTTAGTGTCCTCCTGCTCTGTTCTGGCAGAACAACAAACAGGCTTATCTGTGTGTCAGCCAGCCAGCCGATCCCCTTACATAGTGGTACTCTACCTCCAGCATCACAGAGACAAGACAAAGCCAAGCGAAGCAACCGCTCTCCAAGCCTGCTTCAAAATGCTGGATCCCCACTGAAAATCTCTCTCCTACACACTCTGCTAGTATTTACCAGAAATACCTCCGGCAGCAAAAACAGCCTGGGAAAATCCGTACTCCTCACAGGAATAGTAGCTAGATCTCTTTTCGGTGAGGCTGAGGCTAGTCCCACCTGAACCTGATAAGCCATTTCCTCAGAGGCTGATGCTGTTTGCTTTGGCTGCTACCTGGCTTACCCACCGAGCGCAGGAGAGCGGCACAACCCTGGCAGCCAATCAGGGCTGGTTATGAGCTCAGCCCCAGCTACTCTAACCAGAGGCATGCTGGGTAATGCTCTTAAAGCGACAATGACAGCGCTCTCCCTTTTATCAACATCAAACACATTTCAGAGGGAAAAAACACCTGAGCCCTTGTACAAACGGGGTTACATAAGCTGTGTACTGTCTAAACAACTGACTTGGGACCAGATTCAATTCCTTTCACTAATAATACGCTATTGATACAGTTAATCTTGGTCCAGCGTTTTAAGAAATGCCAACTAGAAATATGCCAATAAACATCTTTATGTAATGAATACAACTATGTTCAATGACAAGATAACATTGTCACAGTAACAGAAATGATATAAATATACATAATGTAGTCTCGTGAAAACAGACCAACACCACATTCTTGTTCCAGATAGCTGGAGTCAAGGCTACAAGTGATCAAACAAACAATCACGGTGATTATTACGTAACATGTACGACAATCATTCCCCTAATGCAGGTATTCCCAAACTGGGGCATTGTCTGGGGTACGCCAAATTACGTCGGGGGTACGCAATATAAAAATGTGATTCACATTTTTTTTTTTTATGAAAAAACAAACGGGGCTATACATTTGGATGAGGTTTTTTTCTCGCGTAAAATTAAACCATCTAGTGTTCAGCAAAATAACAACACCATGTCAAATACAGGTAGCCTAGTCAAATAATGAACATCCAATCACATTAACTGTTACTCTCTCGAGGAAATTCCACTAACGGTCAGTATGTAGCTAAACGTAGCTGCTGTTCATGTTGGTATCTGTACTGATGGCGCAAAAGCCATGACAGGACAGGGAGACATAGTGGAGTGGTAACGTGTGTGCAAGCAGTTGCTCCCGACGCCATTTGGGTACACTGCAGCATCCACCGAGAGGCTGTTGCTGCCAAGGAAATGCCTGACAGCTTGAAAGACGTTTAGACACTACAGTGAAAATGGCTAACTTTGTTAAAGCAAGGCCTCTGAACTCGTGTATTTTCTGCATTATGCAATGATATGGGCAGCGACCATGTAACGCTTTTACACATACAGAAGTGCGCTGGTTATCAAAGGGAAAAGTATTGACACATTTATTTTTTTTAATTGAGAGACGAGCATAAAGTTTTCTTTATTGACCATAATTTTCACTTGTCTGACTGCTTGCATGATGACGAGTTTCTCACACGGCTGGCCTTTCTGGGTGATGTTTTTTCCTCGCCTGAATGATCTGAATCTAGGATTACAGGGACTCTCCGCGACTATATTCAATGTGCGAGACAAAATTGAGGCTATGATGAAGAAGTTAGAGCTCTTTTCTGTCTGCATTAACAAGGACAAGACACAGGTCTTTCAAGCATGAAAATTCACTAGTATGAAAACTAAATACAGGCACAGACTGCGTGTGGAAAATGATTTAAGACTGAGTCTCTCTCCAATACAACCCAACATTGCAGAGTTATGTGCATCCTTTCAAGCACACCCTTCTCATTAACCTGTGGTGAGTTATTCAAATAAGGTTTTATATGTAAGATGGTTAAAAAAAGAACAAAATTATTGATTATTATTTGTGCCTTGGTCCTATAAGAGCTCTTTGTCACTTCCCACAAGTCGGGTTGTGACGACAAAAACTCACACTCATTCTTATGTTTAATAAATGTATCTTACAGGCTTACAATGATGGCAAAAAACAACATTTGAGAGTGCGCTGACCCTGGTGCTAGAGGGGGTACGCAGCTGGAGGTTGAATGTTTGAAGGGGTACGGCACTATAAAAAGTTTGGGAACCACTGCCCTAATGCATACCTTTAGTAGGTGTCCTTTCATTGAACGCATCGTGGATCTGTGTGAGGTAGTGCACCATGGAGAGCTTGTCTATCTGTCCCTTGAAAGACATCTCATTGGCTGACATTATGGGAGGGATGCCCAGCTCTCTCTCCAGGAAGTTGAAGGCCAGCTGGTTATTGTAGACTGCATTAGACTCCTCCAGAGAGGACATGTCACTGTGGAGGGAGAGGTTAGGGATAGCTACTATGTTGACCAAGGGCATGTTCAGGAGGGCACACAATAGCAAAACTATTTGTAACAGAATGCAGAAGTTTGTTTTCTTATTGGACAGTTAGTACCATAAATAACTTGAACAGGAAAAGTCCTTCAGACCAATTAAATTTGACTAGGCTTATGGGTAAGTTTTTCCTTCTGTAGTACTACTTGTGCATTTGCTACATAGGTGGTGGATACGTTGACTTGCCCCCCTTGTAAAGCCCAGAGACTCACATGACACGGGGTCTGAAGGTGTTGATGAGGGCACACAGGGCCAGGCCAGACCTCCAGGACTGGTTCAGATCGTTCACCTTCACCCTGTCATATCCTGCAGTGTGCTGCTGGCACCACTTCAAAAGCACCTCAAACGCTCCAACCGAATCTGGGCCATGAACACACATATGAACACACATAGGAATACTGCTTTACGACGATGAAACAGTGACATTGCATCAAGGCAGGCATTGAAATAATGCTGTGATTCATACACAGACAGTTTACATTCCAAGTTGGGCATCTAAGGATGCAACAGAAAGGTCTCAGCCATTGCAATTTATTTCGGAATTTTAACACTTAACAATTATCAAAACAAATGTATACAAAAATTATTTGATTAAAACAATTATTTGGCCGCTATGCCAGGGGTGGGCAATTCCAGTCCTCGAGGGCCTCCAATTCGCATACCGCCCCAACAGATGACACAATCTCAATTGCACTCCACACTGCCCTTTCCCACCTGGACAAAAGGAACACCTATGTGAGAATGCTGTTCATTGACTACAGCTCAGCGTTCAACACCATAGTGCCCACAAATGTTATCACTAAGCTAAGGACCATGGGACTAAACACCTCCCTCTGCAACCGTATCCTGGACTTCCTGACGGGCCACATCTGCCTCGCTGATCCTCAACACTGGGGCCCCTCAGGGGTGCATGCTTAGTCCCCTCCGTGTTCACCTATGACTGCATGGCCAAACACGACTCCAACACCATCATTAAGTTTGCTGACGACACAACAGTGGTAGGCCTGATTACCACCAACGAAAGACCTGGCAATGTGGTGCCATGACAACAACCTCTCCCTCAATGTGAGGAAGACAAAGGAGCTGATCATGGACTATAGGAAAAGGCAGGCCGAACAGGCCCCCATTAACATCGATGGGGCTGTAGTGGAGCGGGTCGAGAGTTTCAAGTTCTTTGGTGTCCACATCACCAACAAACTATCATTGTCCAAACACACCAAGACAGTCATGAAGAGGGCATGACAACACCTTTTCCCCCTCAGGAGACTGAAAAGATTTGGCATGGGTCCCCAGATCCTCAAAATGTTATACAGCTGCACAATCGAGTGCCTCCTGACAGGTTGCATCACCGCCTGGTATGGCAACTGCTTGGCTTCTGACCGTAAGGCGCTACAGAGGGTAGTGCGTACGGCCCAGTACATCACTGGGGCCAAGCTTCCTACCATCCAGGACCTATATACTAGGCGGTGTCAGAGGAAGGCCCAAAAAATTGTAAACGACTCCAGTCACACAAGTCATAGACTGTTCTCTCTGCTACCGCACGGCAAGCAGTACCGGAGCGCCTAGGACCAAAAGGCTCCTTAACAGCTTCTACCCCAAGCCATAAGACTGCTGAACAATTAATCAATGAAAACGCCACCCAGACTATTTACATTGACACGCACCCCCCCCTTTGTTCTTACACTGCTGCTACTCGCTGTTTATTATCTATGTATAGTCACTTTACCCCTACCTACATGTACAAAATAACTCGACTAACCTGTACCCCCACACATTGACTCGGTACCGGTACCCCCTGTAAATAGCCTCGTTATTTTTATCTAACTATTTTTACTTTAGTTTATTTAGTAAATATTTTCTTAGATCTTTCTTGAACTACATTGTTGGTTAAGGGCTTGTAAATAAGCATTTCACAGTAAGGTCTACACCTGTTGTATGCAGAGAATGTGACAAATAAAATTTGATTTGATTTACTGCTATTAGCCCATACAAACGCATTGAATAACAGATTCACTACATGGAACAGATAATCTCTCTTCCCCCCCCCCCCCCCCAAAAAAAAACAAATCTAAGGGCAGTTTGTCCTGAAGTGTCTGACCTATATCTATTTGAGAGATATAACAAAGATCAGGAAACATAATTTAAAAAAAAATATTGACATGTATTTAATGGGTTATAGTCTCTGCGTGCCAATGATCTCAGCACAGCACAGCACAGCCGTGCCAAAACCAAAATGAATCACACCCCTGCCCCTCATGCATTATTGCTTTAGTAATGTGAAGCCAGACTGACCTTGTTGCAGGTGAGACCACTTGCCTTTCGGCTTCTTGGTGGGTCGGCCAGGATTAAGGCGTTCTTCCACGTCATAGAGGCGTTTCACCTATGTAATGCATGCAAAGAGAGGGAATACCAAAGAAACAAAAGAGTTGAGATCAACTTCACACTGAAGCCAGAACATAGTAGCCTGGTAACATATGCGTTTGTGCTGTCTTGCCAACTCCTATGGTCATTGTCAAGCAACAAGCATAGGAGTTGGCTATACAGCACAAACAGATCTGGGACCAGGCAAAGAACACAGCAGGCTTCATAAAGGCAGAAGCTGGGGTTTGGTTTGATGCAGTGTAATTGATCTGGTAGCTTGTGAAAACTCTCTAAAGCCTTTTAGATCAATACTCCTCTAGTGGTGGCGGGGGGGGGGGGGGGGGGGGGGGGCTCACCACAAAATACAAACACACAGCAGTTTCCTGACAATGCATGAATACTATAGGAAATATCCACCAAAATGTGGGCGCAGCACTGATCTATTTCAAAACGTGTTTACAATGTTACACAGCACGATATACACTATATTTGTTTTACTAGTGTTGACACAGTGAGGCAGTCATACCCTTTCGTACTGTCGTACCAACCCAAACCTTACTGAGCTGACCTGGTTACGCATCCCCTATAGCTGCTGGAACCGTGCTGAAAAAAGGAAATGTCCAAGCCAGCACTGTGCAGTTCTGGTCCGCCCAATAATGTGAATCAGGCATGAGTGTAGCTTTGTGTCGGCGCTGACTATAGAAATAAAAGGAATAGATTATATTTATGTTTTTGACCTGGATGGCCTTGACGGAGTTGAGGTTGACGTGTTGGTAGCGTGTAGCCGGGTCTATGCTGAAGGCGCTATATTTCTTACTGGTGTTCTCTGGCGTGGTCTGGGACAGGAGCTGGTAGAGACTCTCTCTATTCAGTCAGAGGGAAAGACATTTTAAGAGATAGTTCAACCTCAGAAACTCACTATGGAACTGAAGAAGCTCCAACTAAGGAACAGAAGATTCCGATGAGTTTGTACAGTAAGATTTTTTTACAAGCAGCTGCTTGTGAATTAATGGATGTTCAAAGATATACAGTTACAAGACTAGAGTGGCATTACAAGTTGAAGAATTCTCTCTGAAAGGCCCAGCCAGGGTAGTTCCTTCTATACAGGGAAGAGGAATGGTCACATGCTTTTAAAGGTGATGTTATTGATCATATAGGAAAAAGCTTCTTTACCGTTCAGCAAGGACTTCCATGTGGGGTCTTCCCTTGCCCCAGCTCCTAACCATCCATGCTGTGTCGAAGGCAGCCAGGAACCCACGGGCAATACCTGTTCCCAGAGGCCAAAATGGCTGTGGACACACACACACACACACTTTAGAATTATTAATTGACACGATAACTTGTCAGATTTAAAAGGAAGGAAATAAAGGTATGATGCTCTGTGCTGATTTAATACCCACAAGCTGCTGCATTAAGCTGATTTAGTGACCCATTTCTTAACAGAGCTCTGTGTCTATATACTGTATACGAACACATATACAGTATTCACACCCCTTGACTTTACACTTTGTTATTGTTGCAGCGTTATTCTAAAATGTATTAAATAAATACAAATCCTCATCAATCTACACACAATGCCCCATAATGATGAACCAAAAACAGTTTTTTAGAAATGTTTGCAAATGTATTGAAAATAAAAATAAAAAAATACCTTATTTACATAAGACCCTTTGCTATGAGACACAAAAGTGAGCTCAGGTGCATCCTGTTTCCATTGATCATCCTTGAGATGTTTCTACAACTTGATTGGAGTCCACCTTTGGTAAATTCAATTGATTGGACATGACTTGGAAAGGTACACACCTGTCTATATAAGGTACCTTAGATGACAGTGCAAAAACCAACCATGAGGTGGAAGGAATTGTCCACAAAGCTCCGAGACACGATTGTGTCAAGGCACAGATCTGGGGAAGGATACCAAAATATTTTGTGTGGCCTCCATCATTCTAAAATGGAAGAAGTTTGGGACCACCAAAACACTTCCAAGAGCTGGCCACCGGGCCAAACAGAGCAATCGGGGGAGAAGGGACTTGATCTGGGAGGTGACCAAGAACCTGAAGGTCACTGACAGAGTTCTAGAGTTGCTCTGTGGAGATGGGAGGACCTTCCAGAAGGACAAACGTCTCTGCAGCACTCCACCAATCAGGCCTTTATGGTAGTGGCCAGATGGAAGCCACTCCTCAGTAAAAGTCACATGACAGCCCGGTTGGATTTTGCCAAGAGGCACTTAAAGGACTGACCATGAGAAACAAGATTATCTGGTCTGATGAAACCAAGATTTGGCCTGAATGCCAAGGGTCACGTCTGGAGGAAACATGGCACCATTCCACAGTGAAGCATAGTGGTGGCAACATCATGCTGTGGGGATGTTTTTCCATCGGAAGATCTTGGGAGACTAGTCAGGATCGAGGGAGAGATGAACGGAGCAAAGTACAGAGTGATCCTTGAGCGCTCAGGACCTCAGACTGGGGCAATGGTTCACCTTCCAACAGGACAACAACCCCAAGCACACAGCCAAGACAATGCAGGAGTGGCTTCGGGACAAGTCTCTAAATGTCCTTGAGTGGCCCAGCCAGAGCCCGGACTTGAACCAGATTGAACATCTCTGGAGAGAACTTAAAATAGCTGTGCAGCGACGCAGCCCATCTAACCTGACAGAGCTTGAGAGGATCAGCAGAGAAGAATGGGAGAAACTCCCCAAATACAGGTGTGACAAGCTTGTAGCGTCATACCCAAGAAGATTCGAAGCTGTAATCGCTGCCAAAGGTGCTTCAACAAAGTACTGTGATTTCAGTTTTTTTATTTCTAAATTAGCAAACATATAAAAAAAATTGCTTTGTCATTATGGGCTAGTGTGTAGATTGATGAGGGGAAAAAAACCATTTAATCCATTTTAGAATAAGGCTGTAACAAAATGTGGAAAAAGTCAAGGGTCTGAATACTTTCCGAATGCACTGTGTACACTAAGTGTACAAAACATAAGGAACACCTTCCTAATATTGAGTTGCACCCCCTTTTGCCCTCAGAACAGCCTCAATTCGTCAGAGCATGGACTCTACAAGGTGTCAAAAGTGTTCCACAGAAATGCTGGCCCATGTTGACTCCAATGCCTCCCACAGTTGTGTCATGTTGGCTGGATGTAATTTGGGTGGTGGACTATTCTTGATACACACAAGAAATTGTTGAGCATGAAAAACCCAGGAGTGTTACAGTTCTTGACACACTCAAACTGGTGTGCCCGGCACCTACTCCATTCAAAGGCAATTCAATATTTTGTCACACATAAACAATCCATGTCTCAAGGCTTCTTTAACCTGTCTCCTACCCTTTATCTACACTGACTGAAGTTAATTTAACAAGTGACATCAATAAGGAATCATAGCTTTCACCTGGATTCACCTGGTCAGTCTATGTCTTGGAAAGAGCAGGTGTTCCTAATGTTTTGTACACTCAGTGTACAGTTGAAGTCGGAAGTTTACACACTTTTCAACAACTCCACACATTTCTTGTTAACAAACTATAGTTTTGGCAAGTCGGTTAGGACATCTACTTTGTGCATGACACAAATAATTTTTACAACAATTGTTTATAGACAGATTATTTCACTGTATCACAATTCCAGTGGGTCAGAAGTTTACATGCACTAAGTTGACTGTGCCTTTGGAAAATTCCAGAAAATGATGTCATGGTTTTAGAAGCTTCTGATAGGCTAATTGACATTGTTTGTCAAATGTAGGTGTATCTGTGGATGTATTTTAAGGCCTACCTTCAAACTCAGTGTCTCTTTGCTTGACATAATGGGAAAATCAATAGAAATAAGCCAAGAACTCAGAAAATAATTGTAGACCTCCACAGGTCTGGATCATCCTTGGGAGCAATTTCCAAACACCTGAAAGTACCACATTCATCTGTACAAACAATAGCACGCAAGTATAAACAGAATGGGACCACGTAGCCGTCATACCGCTCAGGAAGGAGACACGTTCTGTCTCCTAGAGATGAACGTACCTTGGTGGGAAAAGTGCAAATCAATCCCAGAACAGCAAAGGACCTTGTGAAGATGCTGGAGGAAACAGGTACAAAAGTATCTATATCCACAGTAAAACAAGTCCTATATCGACATAACCTTAAAGGTCGCTCAGCAAGGAAGAAGCCACTGCTCCAAAACCGCCATAAAAAAGCCAGACTACGGTTTGCAACTGCACATGGGGACAAAGATCATACTTTTTGGAGAAATGTCCTCTGGTCTGATGAAACAAAAACAGAACTGTTTGACCATAATGACCATCATTATGTTTGGAGGAAAAGGGGGAGGCTTGCAAGCCAAAGAACACCATCCCAACCGTGAAGCATGGGGGTGGCAGCATCATGTTGTGGGGGTGCTTTGCTGCAGGAGGGACTGGTGCACTTCACAAAATAGATGGCATCATGAGGAAGAAAAATGATGTGGATATATTGAAGCAACATCTCAAGACATCAGTCAGGAAGTTAAAGCTTGGTCGCAAATGGGTCTTCCAAATGGACAATAACCCCAAGCATACATCCAAAGTTGTGGCAAACGGCTTAAGGACAATAAAGTCAAGGTATTGGAGTGGCCATCACAAAGCCCTGACCTCAATCCCATAGAAAATCTGTGGGCAGATCTGAAAAAGCGTGTGAGAGATAGGAGGCCTACAAACCTGACTCAGTTACACCAGCTCTGTCAGGAGGAATGGGCCAAAAATCACCCAACATATTGTGGGAAGCTTGTGGAAGGCTACCTGAAACATTTGACCCAAGTTAAACAATTGAAAGGCAATGCCACCAAATACTAATTGAGTATATGTAAACTTCTGACCCACTGGGAATATGATGAAAGAAATAAAAGCTGAAATAAATCATTCTCTGTACTATTATTCTGACATTTCCCATTCTTAAAATAAAGTGGTGATCTTAACTGACCTAAAACAGGGAATTTTTACTAGGATTAAATGTATTTGGCTAAGGTGTATGTAAACTTCCGACTTCAACTGTAAGCACACACACACACGTCCATGTCTGTGCCGGAGCATGTGTACGCATGAGTGAATCAAGTCCTCCAACACACTGACATGACCTCTCACCTCTACCAGGCAGTCTCCAACCAGGCCCATGAGTAGTTTCTTGCCCTTTCTCTCCCTGACCAGCGAGGCGTTCTCAGCTCGGTGCATGCAGGTGAAGTCGAACATGGCCACGTCAGGCTGGCCCGCGTGGTTCTGGGCAAACTGCATGTCGGGCAGGCAGTGGCCCGTGGAGAACTGGGCAGCATCGTAGGCGTAACGCAACAAGGCCTCCTGGTCCACATTTACCTGGGCCAGAAGCTTATCGGCATCACTAAAGTCCTGGAGGCAGAGGGAACATATTGGAGGTGGTCACCGTAGAGATATATAACTGTTTTATATCTATGGTGGTCACAGAGGGAACAACATCAGTGGTGGAAAAAGTACCCAATTGTCATACTTGAGTAAAAGTAAAAAGATACCTTAATAGAAAATGACTCAAGTAAAAGTTAAAGTCACCCAGTAAAATACTACTTAAGTAAAAGTATTTGATTTTAAATATACTTAAGTATCAAAAGTAAAAGTATGAATCATTTCTGATTACTTATATTAGGCAAACCAGTAGGAACAATGTTTGCGTTTTCTTTACATTTACACTCAGACATTTCTTACAAACAAAGCATTTGTGTTACGGAGTCTGCCAGATCAGAGGCAGTAGGGATGACCAGGGATGTCCTCTTGATAAGTGTGTGAATTGGACCATGTTCTCTCCTCCTAAGCATTGAAAATGTAACAAGTACTTTTGGGTGTCAGAGAAAGTGTATGGAGTAAAAAGTACATACTTTTCTATAGGAATGAAGTAAAAGTACAAGTTGTCAAAAATATTAATAGTAAAGTACAGATACCCCCAAAAAAACTACTGAAGTAGTACTTTAAACTATTTTTACTTAAGTACTTTACACCACATCATCAAATAGAACAGAAATCGTAAATGAATGCATCTCTGTAGAGGACATATTGGGAGTGGTCAGTGCTTGAAGTAAAATAAATAAGGGAGAAAGGGGGATACCTAGTCAGTTGTACAAGTGAATGCCTTCAACTGAAATGCGTCTTCTGCATTTAACCCAACCCCTCTGAATCAGAGAGGTGCGGAGGGCTGCCTTGAAATCGACATTCACAAGGCCCGGGAAACAGTGGGTTAACTGCCTCGTTCAGGGGCAGAACAACAGATTTTTACTTTGTCAGCTTAGGGATTCGATCTAGAAACCTTTCGTTTACTGGCCCAACGCTCTAACCACTAGGCTACCTGCCACCCAGTACTTATTTTAGGGGCTGGTACTCATTTACATTTTTACAGTACTGGGGTTGTTACTAGCAAATATTCTATAAGAAGTGCCAGTACTCAAGCAGAAGAAAATTGGAGGAGCTGGTACTCTGTACAACAGTAGCAGACATGCCTAATTCAAGCACTGGGGTGGTGGTGGCACACATCTGAGAGATGTCTATCACTGACTAGAATCTAGATGCTGCTTTATGTGAAAACATTGGGTATAATCCTTCCACATATTCTAGCCAAGCATTACATGCTCCACATAAAGAAATTAGCATACACAGTGAATCAATTGGAAAAAATAGATTACTCTACTGGCATGTCAATATGTTTTTTTTTTAAACAAAATGGAACAGTGACAAGAACTACAAAAAAAACAACCCCCATAATCATGCACAAATACTGTATATAAAATTATTACTAAACAGTTATTGAGCAGAACAAGAGGACACAGAGGAAGTATATATATTTTGGGGAAAGTCAGTGTGAGCTCTAATCATTGAAGACAAAACAAGATTATCTAGCTTAGTCCCTCCAGACTTGTAGTGTGAGAAGAGGGACTGAGCAGGTATACAGTAGCATGGCTGGGGGAGACCCAGTGCTGACCCTGTGCTGCACAGACATCAATTCCATTACAAGTGTTTATTAGCATCTAATCCCTTACAGCAGGAAAGGCCCCCAGCCTGGCTGGGGAGGACAATATTGGGATGCAAAGGACAGAGGAGCTAGAGATGGATAATAGACTAGAGAAATAGATGGGTTGGTGGTTTAGTAATAAAACCGACACGTGCGCAACTATGGGGCAAAACAGACGGAGCTGGCTTAGACTGTTGACAACCTGTAAACTATATTTAATCTAAAATATATTTGCACATTGAGTATTTGTTGTCTCTCAAATACATCGTTACAGTTGTTGGTTAGCTAACTAGCGAATTCTAGCCATATTAGTATAGATGAGACATCAGTCAAAACAAGACACAGTATCAATAACAAGATACGAGCCACCTATGATTCCCTACATGGCAGCTTCTTGTCATTGTTGCTAGCTATCTGACCTCTAGAGGCCTAGTATGGAGCTGCTGCTGCTGGTACTAATGGATGCGTTTTCCTCACCTGTTTAATGACCCCCATCTTTAACAGGCTCTTCTTCTTAGCAGTCATGACAAAGTAGTGGGTGTCGTCTTTATAGTAGACTATGTTCTCCAGATCAATACCTGGAGGGAGAAAGACAGAGAGAGAAAGACAGAGAGAGAGAGAGAGAGAAAGACAGAGAGAGAGAGAGAAAGACAGAGAGAGAAAGACAGAGAGAGAAAGACAGAGAGAGAAAGACAGACAGAAAGAGAAAGACAGAAAGAGAAAGACAGAAAGACAGAAAGACAGAGAGAAAAAGACAGAGAAAAAGACAGAGACACAGAGAGAGAGAGAGACACAGAGAGAGAGAGAGACACAGAGCGAGAGAGAGACACAGAGAGAGAGAGAGAGACACAGAGAGAGAGAGAGAGAGAGACACAGAGAGAGAGAGAGAGAGAGACACAGAGAGAGAGAGAGAGAGAGAGACACAGAGAGAGAGAGACAGAGAGAGAGAGACACAGAGAGAGAGAGAGAGAGAGAGAGAGAGAGACACAGAGAGAGAGAGAGACAGAGAGAGAGAGAGAGAGACAGAGAGAGAGAGACACAGAGAGAGAGACACAGAGAGAGAGAGAGAGAGACACAGAGAGAGAGAGAGAGACACAGAGAGAGAGAGAGAGACACAGAGAGAGAGAGAGAGACACAGAGAGAGAGAGAGAGAGACACAGAGAGAGAGAGAGAGAGACACAGAGAGAGAGAGAGAGAGACACAGAGAGAGAGAGAGAGAGACACAGAGAGAGAGAGAGAGAGACACAGAGAGAGAGAGAGAGACACAGAGAGAGAGAGAGAGACACAGAGAGAGAGAGAGAGACACAGAGAGAGAGAGAGAGACACAGAGAGAGAGAGAGACACACAGAGAGAGAGAGAGACACACAGAGAGAGAGAGAGACACACAGAGAGAGAGAGAGACACACAGAGAGAGAGAGACACACAGAGAGAGAGAGACACACAGAGAGAGAGAGAGAGACACAGAGAGAGAGAGAGAGAGACACAGAGAGAGAGAGAGACACAGAGAGAGAGAGAGAGACACAGAGAGAGAGAGCGACACAGAGAGAGAGAGCGACACAGAGAGAGAGAGAGACACAGAGAGACAGAGAGAGACAGAGAGACAGAGAGAGCAGACACACACACAGAGAGCAAAAGAGAGACACAGAGAGAGACACACAGAGAGAGAGCGAGAGCGACCGAGAGAGAGAGTGATTGAGAGAAGGGGAATAAAGAGGCACTGAATGAGTGAAATAAACTAGTTACAAGACAATGACAGGACAAGTGAAACAGCAATGGAGCACAGAAAATTACACAGGAGATTTACAAAAGAGGAAGAGGGACAGCGATTAAAAGACAGCACTGTCACTCCTTCTCTGTCACCATGCCCACCCAGCCTGTATGTTATTCTTTATTCTGATCCCCAGTCGCTGACACCATAGCAACCACCAGTAGAAGTGTTGGCACTCGTAGCCCCAAACCCGGGGCGTAGAATAGAATAGAATCCTACCCGTCTCTGCGAGCAGGTCCTGGAAGAACTTCTGGTTGTAGATACGTGCCACACCGCTGATCTCTGCCACCTGGGCCTCGGCTGCAGTGTGACGGTTGATGAAGTTACACGTGATGCCGATGGCCAGCTTCCCTCGCAGCTCCTTCCTCTTGAAGCCTGGGGAGTGGGGACAAAGACAGAAGCACATGCAGCCTGAATTCAACATACTGGTCTAAAGTGTGTACAGTCTGCTCGGTAGGAGGACAGTGTGAGTGTGTCCTCTCTCCTCACCATACGGGACAAAGCTTCCTCCTCCTGCATATATGAAGACATCAAACTGGAACTTCCCAGCAGGGTGATTGTCAGGAAATAGCTTTGCCATCCAGCCTGATGGAGACATACAACGACAGAGGGAGAGAGACAGGAAGAGTAGAGAGTTAAGGTATATTTCCACTCACAGTGGACACTCCGGACAAATATTTAAAACTGCACTACTAGCTTCTACTACCACGGAAATATTTTGTATTTTATTCCTCTAGATGTACCTGTGGCTCCTGAGGGCTCCACAAATCCTTTGAATTCCACCCCTGTTTGAACCTCCACCCCCAAGAGAAGACACACTTTCAGCAGTATCAGCTGGAGCTGACGGATGCCTGAAAGATACAGACGCGTACAAATATGCATGATATTGTCACACAGGGAATTAAAACAATCCTCTTCAATTTAAACAGTTGACTGATGTACGATAATACAGACATACTCAGACACTATGTTCAAGAACCTTAATAGCATCATAGCAAACTGATAAGAGACTGGTTTGATTTAGTCATACGTAATAAAGAAAGAAATATGATTGGCATTATGACACCAAGAAATCAGGTTGATCTAGTATGGTACTGGTGGACATACTGATGTGATCCAGAGCCCCCGTGCAAAATTTGCCGTAGAACTTCTTGGCAGCCAGCCCACGCAGGTCATAGATGGTGTAGGGCCACAGGTGCAGCACGTTATTCCGGGAGAAAGAGTCTCTCTTCTCTAGTACCACCACATGAGCCCCCAGCAGAGCCAGCTCTATGGCTGTCCTGAGCCCACACGGCCCTGCACCCAGCACCAGGCACTGAGGAGAGGGGGGAGAGAGAGAGAGAGAAGAGAAATAAAAAAGGAGGAAGAAATGAGGAAGGAGAGACTAAGGTCTACAGGGATGAATGCACCGTGATAGTATTAAAAGAACAGACAGTAGTCTACCAACGTAGATCCACAACACTGGTGTAGAAACCTTAACCACTACATAGCCACCGTCCTTGTACAAACATATTTTACTTCAGAGAACTTCTTGAGTATTTCTCTTCTCATAAATGAGAATAAATAAATAAATACACGCCTTGTTTTTGGCACAGACTTCGCCTTGCTGGTAGTCTTGGTGTTGGGCCCGCTTGTCCAGCTTGACCCAGAGGGACTTGGCCTTCCAGTAGTTGAGCCTCTCCTTGAGCTTGGTGTAGAAGCTCTGGTAGTCCCTGGGATCCACCTGTAGGTGGTGGCAAAGCTCTGAGAATGTACGCTGCACCTCCTTACAGGTCTGGGCTTGGACGAACTGCTCAAACAAGGCATGGGACGGGCTGGTCAAGTCCTGGTTGGCCATGGTAGTGGATGGTGTGGTGCACCGGTGCCTTGGCTCAGAATCTCTGGAGTTTACTGTGGAGAAAGCAAATACCAACACCATGAGAAAACTACAATATATATTGTAGTCATCTTTCATTTTCTGTGAATACAAATATATTATAAAAAATATATTTGTTATAGTAATAAAATTGTCATCGGAAGAAAAAAAATAACTGAGCTCAGTTATAGCACTTAATATAATGAAAGATTAGTCCTGCAATATTGCCGTTGAGGTTATAGACGGAGGTGGTCCTGAGGTCTAACTAACAGACACCGACTGGTGACAATTCCCTCTGTCTGAAAATACAACACTGAAACGAGATGTTTTCAAAGTCACCTGAGTCCACGTCATCACCAACTTCCCCAACCATGTGTTCTGTGTATACAGTACATGTGTGGTCTTTATGACACCTCCCTAAGGTTGTGAATGGTACCATGATGTGTGTTTGAACTTAGTGACAATATATTTCACACAACTAAGATAGTGGTTAGTGGACATTTGAAAGTAAAATATATCCCTTTGTCTATAACACGAACCCAATCTTTTTGTTGTTATTACATTAAAACAGGTTTGCTCAGGATTGAACCTCACAAGTAGAACTCAACGTAAACAAAACAAAGGAGATGATTGTGGACTTCAGGAAACAGCAGAGGGAGAACCCTCCTATCCACACTGAAGGGACAGCAGCGGAGATGGTGGAAAGTTAAGTTCCTCGGCGTACACATCACGGACAAACTGAAATGGTCCACCCACACAGACAGTGTGGTGAAGAAGGCTCAACAGCGCCTCTTCAACCTCAGGAGGCTGAAGAAATTTGGCTTGTCACCCAAAACCCTGACAAACTTTACAGATGCACAATTGAGAGCATCCTGTCGGGCTGTATCACAGCCTGGTACGGCAACTGCACCGCCCTCAACCGCAAGGCTTTCCAGAGGGTGGTGCGGTTTGCACAACACATCACTGGGGTCAAACTACCTGCCCTGCGTGACACCTACACCACCCGATGTCACAGGAAGGCCAAAAAGGACATCAAGGACAACAACCACCCGAGCCACTGCCTGTTCACCCCGCTATCATCCAGAAGGCGAGGTCAGTACAGGTGCATCAAAGCTGGGACTGAGAGACTGAAAAACAGCTTCTATCTCAAGGCCATCAGACTGCTAAACAGTAATCACTAACTCAGAGAGGCTGCTGCCTACACTGAGACCCAGTCACTGGCCACTTTAATAAATGGATCACTAGTCACTCTATACAATGCACTCTAAGTAATGCCACTATAATAATGTTTACATATCTTACATTACTCATATCACATGTATATACTGTATTTTATACCATCTATTGCACCTTCGCCATCACTCATCTATATACTTGCATGTACATATTCTCATTCATCCCTTTTGATTTGTGTGTATTAGGTAGTTGTTGGGGAATTGTTAGATATTACTGCACTGTCGGAACTAGAAGCAAAAGCATTTCGTAACACTCGCAGTAACATCTGCTAACCATGTGTATGTGACAAATTGATTTTATTTAGAAACTCTAGATGTTTTGCCTGACCTCTTCACTGTACGAACAAAACACAACATTCACTTTGAGGACAAATATACAGTACAATGGAGGACATGTGCCAATCAGCCTCAGGCCAAGTGTTCTCTCTCTCAATTGTGAGGATACTACTCTAAAATAAACACTTCCTGTATCTGTGGTCCAGTGTCTCTGCCAGAGGGAACAGAGACAAAAGTGGTTAGCCACATCACACTGATCAGATGTGTGATAAACTCAGCCTCTCTGGCTACACACACACACACACACACACACACACACACACACACACACACACACACACACACACACACACACACACACCCTACTTAAACAACTGGTTAGAAATAAATCACATTTGCTCTGGGCAGAGTGATGTCAAGAGATTTGAAAAGCTCTTACTTAGTATTACTTAGTATCACAAACTGGAAAAACATTGACATGTCAATGAGATAACATTTACACATACTATAACTTCCTGGTTGTGACATGACATTCAGCATAATCTGCTACACACCTGAGACAGATAGACAAACCCTATTGGTCAGAGTGGGTAAAGGGCTTTTTAAAACCACAGAGAGCTGTAAAAAGATATAGGCTACTGTTAATCAAACATAAAACCAAGAGCTATTCATTCAATGGACTGAGATTGTCCATGTGAATTCTGTGGATGTAGAGAATAGGGTAATATCACAGGCTCTACTCTAATGTGTGTAGGCCTATGAGTGGAAAATCCTCATCCTCTCTGTACAGTAACTCCCTCTAACTCTATACTGTAGCCTTTTTCATATCAAATTGTATTGGTTGCGTACACATATTTGCAGATGTAGCAGGTACAGCAAAATGTGTGTATTTCTAGCTCCAACAATGCAGTAATATAAATCCAAAAAATAAGAATTGAGAAACATCAGAATGATCAGTCAGTGTCCAGAATTTACAGTGCAATCGGAAAGTATTCAGCCCCCTTGACTTTTTCTGCATTTTGTTTCATTAAGGCCTTATTACAAAAATGATTTAATCAATTTTACAGCCTTGTTATAAAATTGTTTTAAAAAAAAGTGTTCCTCAGAAATCTATTCACAATACCCCATAATGACAAAGTGAAACATGTTTTTTAGAAAAATTTGCAGTGCATTCGGAAAGTATTCAGACCCCTTGACTTTTTCCACATTTTGTTAGGTTACAGCCTTATTCTAAAATTCTAAAAACAATTCTAAAAACAATTTCTCATCAATCTACACACAATACCCCATAATGACAAAGCGAAAACAGTTTTTTTGGAAAATGTGCAAATTTATTACAAATAAATAACAGAAATACCTTATTTACATGACATTGCACATGGTGATCTTAGGCTTGTGTGTGGCTGCTCGGCCATGGAAATCGACAAACAGTTCTTGTGTTGACGTTGCTTCCAGAGGCAGTTTGGAACTTGGTAGTGAGTGCTGCAACGGAGGACAGACAATTTTTACGAACTATGCGCTACAGCACTCAGTGGTCCCGTTCTGTGAGCTTGTATGGCCTACCACATCGCGGCTGAGGCGTTGTTGCTCCTAGACGTTTCCACTTCACAATAACAGCACTTACAGTTGACATGGGAAGCTCCAGCAGGGCAGAAATTTGACGAAACTGATTTGTTGGAAAGGTGGCATCCTATGACGATGTCACATCTTCAGCAAGGATTTACACTGCCAATGTTTACGTATGGCGAATGCATGGCTATGTGCTCGATTTTATACACCTGTCAACAAAGGGTGTGACTGAAATAGCCGAATCCACTAATTTGAAGGGGTGTCCGCATACTTTTGTATATATAGTGTACGTTGATACTATTCTCAGAGCCTACCCGGGACAAGGAGTAGCATTGATCCAGGGTGTTCGATGCCCGAGTAGCACAGGAGATGTGTTGATAGAATTTCGCTAGCGTTTTCCTCAGATTTCCTTTATTAAAGTCCCCAGTTAAAATAAATGCGGCCTCATGGTATGCGGCTTCCAGTTTGCACAAAGTCCAGTGCAGATTAGGGTTGGGCGGCATCCCCATTTTTTTATACTGTCATACCATTTCTGTACCATATACGGTATTACCAGAAGTGCACACAAGGGGTGCTACTTTTTTTGGGGGGTGGGGGGGTGACACACAAAATTATTTAGGCAACAGGTACCTTGATGCAGGAGGGGTTTGAATGTCTCTGCTGTAACCAAGAAGCTTGATCTTGACATCTAGCCACTTAAATCAAAGGAAGCAAACCAAGGAAGCTAAGGTAAGCGAAGGTAACCTGCCAAAATGATTACCGCCTTGTAGCACTCACGTCGGTAGCCATGAAATGCTATGAAAGGCTTGGCTCACATAAACAGCATCCTTTCGGATACCCTAGACCCACTCCAATTCGCATACCGCCCCAACAGATCCACAGATGACGCAATCTCAATCGCACTCCACACTGCCCTTTCCCAGTTGGACAAATGGAACACTTACAGTATGTGAGAATGCTGTTCATTGACAACAGCTCAGCATTCAACACCATAGTGCCCACGAAGCTCATCACTAAGCTAAGGACCCTGGGACTAAACACCTCCCTCTGCAGCTGGATCCTGGACATCCTGACGGGCCGCCCCCCAGGTGGTAAGGGTAGGCAACAACACGTCTGCCATGCTGATTCTCAAATCTGGGGCCCCTCAGGGGTGTGTACTTAGTCCCCTCCTGTACTCCCTTTTCACCCACAACTGTGTGGCCAAACACAACTCCAACACCATCATTAAGTTTGCTGACGACACAACAGAGGTAGGCCTGATCACCGACAATGATGAGACAGCCTATAGGGAGGTCAGAGAACTGGCAGTGTGGTACCAGAACAACAACCTCTCTCTCAATGTGAGCAAGACAAATGACCTGATCGTGGACTACAGGAAAAGGGGGTCCGAACAGGCCCCCATTAACATCAACGGGGCTGTAGTGGTGCGGGTCGAGAGTTTCAAGTTCCTTGCTGTCCACATCACTAACGAGGCTGAAAAGATTTGGCATGGGTCCCCAGATCCTCAAAAAGTTATACAGCTGCACCATCAAGAGCATCCTGACCGGTTGCATCACCACCTGGTATGGCAACTGCTCGGCATCTGACCTTAAGGCGCTACAGAGGGTAGTGCGTATGGCCCAGTACATCACTTGGGCCAAGCTTCCTGCCATCCAGGACATATATAATAGGCAGTGTCAGAGGAAAGCCCATAAAATTGTCAGAGACTCCAGTCACCCAAGTCATAGACTGTTTTCTCTGCTACCGCAAGGCTAGCGGTACCAGAGCGCCAAGCCTAGGACCAAAAGGCTCCTTAACAGCTTCATCAAATGGCCACCAGACTATTACATCCCCCCCTCCCCATTTGTTTTGTACACTGCTGCAACTCGCTGTTTATTATCTACAGTTAAAGTCGGAAGTTTACATACACCTTAGCCAAATACATTTAAACAATTCCTGACATTTAATCCTAGTAAAAATTCCCTGTTTTAGGTCAGTTAGGATCACCACTTTATTTTAAGAATGGGAAATGTCAGAATAATAGTACAGAGAATGATTTATTTCAGCTTTTATTTCTTTCATCACATTCCCAGTGGGTCAGAAGTTTACATGCATTCAATTAATATTAGGTAGCATTGCCTTTAAAATGTTTAACTTGGGTCAAACATTTCAGGTAGCCTTCCACAAGCTTCCCACAATAAATTGTGTGAATTTTGGCCCATTCCTCCTGACAGAGCTGGTGTAACTGAGTCAGGTTTGTAGGACTCCTTTGCTCGCACACGCTTTTTCAGTTCTGACACCAAATTTTCTATAGGATTGAGGTCAGGGCTTTGTGATGGCCACTCCAATACCTTGACTTTATTGTCCTTAAGCCATAACTTTGGAAGTATGCTTGGGGTCATTGTCAATTTGGAAGACCCATTTGTAACCAAGCTTTAATTTCCTGACTGACGTCTTGAGATGTTGCTTCAATATATCCACATAATTTTCCTGCCTCATGATGCCATCTATTTTGAAGTGTACCAGTCCTTCCTGCAGCAAAGCACCCCCACAACATGATGCTGCCACCCCCGCGCTTCACGATTGGGATTGTGTTCTTCGGCTTGCAAGCCTCCCCCTTTTTCCTCCAAACATAACAATGGTCAATTATGGCCAAAATATGATCTTTGTCCCCATGTCCAGTTGCAAACCATAGTCTGGCATTTTATGGCGGTTTTGGAGCAGTGGCTTCTTCCTTGCTGAGCGGCCGTTCAGGTTATATAGGACTCATTTTACTGTGGATATAGATACTTTTTACCTGTTTCACCAGCATCTTCACAAGGTCCTTTGCTGTTGTTCTGGGATTGATTTGCAGTTTTCGCACCAAAGTACGTTCTTCTCTAGGAGACAGAACGTGTCTCCTTCCTGAGTGGTAAGACGGCTGCGTGGTTCCATGGTGTTTATACTTGCGTACTATTGTTTGTACAGATGAATGTGGTACCCTCAGGCGTTTGGAAATTGCTCCCAAGGATGAACCAGACTTGTGGAGGCCTACAATTGTTTTCTGAGGTCTTGGCTGATTTCTTTTGATTTTCCCATGATGTCAAGCAAAGAGGCATTGAGTTTGAAGGTAGACCTTGAAATACATCCACAGGTACACCTCCAATTGACTCAAATTATGTCAATTAGCCTATCAAAAGCTTCTCAAGCCATGACATCATTATCTGGAATTTTCCGAGCTGTTTAAAGGCACAGTCAACTTAGTGTATGTAAACTTCTGATCCGCTGGAATTGTGATACAGTGAATTACAAGTGAAATAATGTGTCTGTAAACACTTGTTGGAAAAAAATACTTGTGTCATGCACACAGTAGATGTCCTAACCGACTTGTCAAAATTATAGTTTGTTAACAAGAAATGTGTGGAGTGGTTGAAAAACGAGTTTTAATGACTCCAACCTAAGTGTATGTAAACTTCCGACTTCAACTGTACATGTACAAATTACCTCAACTAACCTGTACCCCCGCACACTGACTCTGTACCGGTACCCCCTTTATATAGCCTCGTTATTGTGTTACTTTTTATTATATATATTATTTTATTTGGTAAATATTTTCTTAACTCTTCTTGAACTGCACTGTTGGTTAAGGGCTTGTAAGTATTCAGTGCATGTGACAAATAAAGTTTGATTTGATTTGATTTGAAATGCATAGCTGGAGCCCTAAGCTGGATATAATTTATTTGACACATCTTAGATTTCTTATAGTTATACTTAACTTATGTGGTGTAGTACACACCCCTGCAGACCCCGGCAATATACACGGAAGTGACGCTGACTGAAGAACATTTTCTGGGGAAGTAATGTGGTCGGCATTTAATGGTGAGGTATTCCAGATTGGGAGAACAAAAGGAGTTGAGTTCCTGTACGTTACCACAATCACACCATGAGTAGGTAATCATGAAACATACACCAGGAGAGTTCATTCTTCCTGTCCGCACAATGGACAAAGAACCCCACTGGCTGAATGGACAAGACAAAATATCTGGGGAGAGAGATGATTCAGTAAAACAGAGTATGTTACAGTCCCTGATGTCTTTCTGGTAGGAGATCATCTCCTGGAGAATGTGTACATTATAGTCAAGGGACTGAACGTTAGCGAGTAATATGCTGGGCAAAAGTGGATGGTATGCACGCTTCCCGAGTGTGACTTGAGCTCCTTCTTCCTCTTCTCCAGAGTCAGGGTTTTAGTGCAGCCCCCAGGATGAATGGAACTGCGTCGGGGAGTTCAAACACAGGATCCAATTCAGAGAAGTCTAATTTCTGGTAGAATTTCTATTGACCGCAGATCTAATATCCAAAAGTTATTTTCGGCTGTAGGTAATAATGCAAAAAACATTCTGAGTAAATAATGTGAGAAACAACAACAAAAATACTGTTGGCTAGGTGCTAGAAACAGGGCAACCATGTCTTTCCTGATTTCTCTTCGGCCCTCATATAGTTGCACTGTCATAGAGCTAAATCTAACTACCATGGCCTGTCCTCAACCCAGGCTCATCTTACACCATCAAATTATTACTGCTGTTCACAGCTTAGATGACTTGCAATTGACTGGCCAATATATCCGACAACAGTCCCACTCCTGCCAACCTATGTGTAACTGGTCTGGCGGTGTAGCTGTGTGTCGTGTTTGAAACCTAAAGGACAGCTCGTCGACAGCTTGATGTTATCCATTAATCTAGCATAGAGTAAATGAACTGCCCTACAAAAGGCAAAACGCAGTAACTATGAATTTGGTCAAAATCTTTGATCGGTTGTAATGGTCAGGTATATTATCGATTAATGTGGTATTTAGTTTCCTGACACAAGAACAAGCCAATTGATCAGAATATATCATGGATAATCAAAAATTGCTGTCTGTTGAGACAGAAGACTTTGAAGTCAGATTTTGCAGTAAAAAAATGACATATTAGTTCCACTGCAATGACTGCAGAATGTACAGTTGAAACCCTATAGCTGTCAGATCCACATCTTCAGTTTTGTGACCAACAGTCACACAGAAAGAAATGCCATCTATCAATTTACTGCACTGGAGATGACTAACCACAATCAAATCATGACCAACATCATTACCCAGTCATGAGTCAATTCATAACCAAAAAGCTCTTTGACGAGTCATGCATTAAAACAGCAGTGACTGGTACATCACACTGGTACATGCCATACAGCTGGCACTACCAGAGAAGCACACACGCACACACAAACGGAAATAGTTGTGTTCAAACAATGATTAATGCTCCCTTGATTAACAATGATTAACAGCTTGCATGTGAGCACAAAAGTCTAGGTTAAAGTCCCTCTCTCAATAGACCTCCTTAGGGAAACAAATAAAAAAAGTGTGTCAAATGCAGTAACAGTAAATAGTGGTGTGCAACTTAAATGTCCTACCATCCTACTGTCCCCAGCTTTTCATCGTCATCTCTTCTTCTCTCAGTCATGTGTCTGTCACACTCTTATGACTGTTTGCTCAGCCTGATTTTGGATGTCATATTTTGGTACTTCTTATTGGTCATGCAGCAGACTTCTAACAGATATGACTGCACAGTTGGCACCAGGGACACAAGCATTCTGCAACACCCCAATAGTATCTGCTAAATACAGTGTCACCAATACAATTTGACTTGATTTTGATTTCATAAAGCTATTTAATTCTTCTTCATACTCAATATCTGGAGTATATAATTTAAGAGAGAAGAACAGTAGTATACTTGCTCATACTGTCGAAAGACAGATGACATCCTCAATGCAGCGTTGGCTACTGTGGTGGAAGATAAAAAGCAGACCGGTCTTACCTGTTCTTAACTATTGTGGTGATGTGGGTAAGAATGCTACACTGCAAAACACAGAGAATCTGACTGGTACAAATACACCATTTAGAGTCAGGAATGAACCATTACAGGTTCTACTGAAACACATCTTGGCATGACAAATATGAACAAGAGTGAGGAAGAATCTTCCTTATGAAGTAGACTGACAGGGCAATGATCAACAAGTTATTTCAATACTTTTGAGAAAACAACAGTGGAAAACGTTTGTTGACTTACCCTGTCACAAGGTCGGCTGAGAACAAAGGGTCTGCCAATGCTGTGTATATTGTCAGGATGCTGGATGCCTCTGTAACATGACAGAGCAGCCGAAAGTTGGAACCAGTAAAGGGGCAGGACAGCAGAACAGTAGCCACAATATAAATTCAAGAGAGAAAGTGAAAGAGAGAGAGGAGAGGGAGAGAGGGGGGATAGAGGGAGGGGGGAGAGGGAGGGAAAGAGAAGGGGGAGAGGAAGGGAGGACGGAAGGGAAAGACAGAGGAAGGGGGGAGGTAGGGGGCGAGAGAGCGAGAGGAAGGGGAGAGGTAGAGAGAGATAGGGAGGGGGGTAGAGAGAGATAGGGAGGGGGTAGAGAGAGAGATAGGGGGTGGGTAGAGAGAGAGATAGGGGGGGTTGAGAGTGAGATGGGGGTAGAGAGAGATGGGGGTAGAGAGAGATGGGGGGGGGGGGGGGGGTAGAGAGAGATTAAAAATAACAGTTAATGGTGTTGCTGAATAATATGGTGTGTGCCAATCCTCCCCAACAGAACAATCTGATTACTATTTCAAAATAGCCCAGTATCTGGAATATTTTTAATTTTTGTGACATTTTTAATTGAACCTTTATTTAACTAAGCAAGTCAGTTAACAACAAATTATTATTTACAATGACGGCCTAGGAACAGTGGGTTAACTGTCTTGTTCAGGGGTAGAACGACAGATTTTTACCTTGTCAGCTCGGGGATTCGATCCAGCAACCTTTCGGTTACTGGCCCAACCACTAGGCAACCTGCCGCCCCAAATTACTGGACTCGGTTGTGTCTATCCCTGAATTCAGTCAGTAAGTTTTCGAATAAAATGCATCAGCGCAACAACACAACATGTTGACACATTTTAAAAACAGATTAATACATTACCTTGTCGAGTAAAGAGATAAATAGAGCGTAATCATGAAGTTCGAACTTTTTCGGTCAATCCGTTTTTGTTCAGTGGAGGTTAATTCCCGAAAGAAATCGGTGCGTGTATTGTCCGTTCATTGGTTATTCCATTGAAATCAGGAAGTGAAAAACCGAAATCGTTCATTTGCTCACCTACGGCTGTACGCGCGCCCAGCAGACATTATGATAACTTTTCCGCGAGTTTCTGCCAATTATGTAATGTCAGGGTATTGCTTCCCTTAAAGTAATATAACACTAAAATGTTCACGTCATTGTGTTTATGTTGTTCTCTATCATATCGTATATTGAATGAAGACGTGACAAACAGGCCTACAATAGCCTACTATAATATCTAGCCTAGGCTACTCAATAACATAAAATATGTATTTGACATTATTTGTTTAAAATGTTTACAACACATGACATCAGGAATGTTATGTTCAAAACCTCAAAAAAATGATATCAGGTTAGTATCTCAAAGATTTGCAATTAGACCAATCTAGCTCAAAGTAAGTTTTGGATAAAATGACAGTGAGTCACTGCACCTTTACCTCCACCCTGTATAAACTCACTGAAAGGATGCCATCACCTCAGAATGAAACGAAAGCCTAATGGGCTCGAGTTGTAGGCCTGAAGTTCAATTTGCCATCCAGTCTGTTATGGATAAGGAGAATAGAGCTCGCCAGCTAGTAGTCCTAAAAACTGGAAATGAGTTACCTCTGGTTCGTTCAACCATTCCTATGGGGAAAATGAATGGGAAAAGAATAGGGATAAATGATGAAAATAAGGTCTGAGGTTAACACAGACTTAGGAGATCTTATATGTTTTCTTCTATGAGATAATCAATCATGACCTTTAGGAATTATGTTCTTTATGTGCTTTTTTAAATTACATAAATGCTTTCAAATTCACAAAAAGTGACGGTAACTGATAAAAAATTATCTCATAGAACAAAATGTATAAGATCTCATAAGCCTGTGTTCCCACAGACCTTATTTTCTGAGTTTATCTAAAAACCCTCCAAAAACTCAATTTTCCCATAAGCTTTGTCCAACGAACCATGGCAGAGTTAGGGCCTACAAAAATACGCCATTACTATTTCTCTCTATGTGTAGCTAGACACCATTTCCTGTCAATGGGTAAGCATCAATTGACTCACTGTCTGGTTACCGTCAATATAAGAAACATAATTTATTGCGTATTCAACAAATTACAACGTGACAGATTACAGTTGGGCAATTTAAACATTTTATTCCAACATTGTCATTTGAATTTTAAACAATATACAGTAGTATTTAGACAACAGCAAAAACATTGCCTTAAATTCTAAAATGTTCCACTGAATGCAGTAAAAAAGAATATACACAGGAATATCACAAATCCAAAAACTGCATAGGTTGAGGAGAAAGACCCAAAGAACCCAATGGAGACATGTCCTTGGTTTTTCAAGATGATGGAACAATAGGGATTAAATTAGGATTAAGACAACAGCCTAGTCAATCTGCTGCTCCATATGTTCACAGGACATAAAATAACAAGTCAGATTAATAATAGCAGTTTTATAGAAGATTAATAATTCATGTCTGAGGAAAAACAGTGTATGCATTTATAGTGGTTTATGAAATCTTGGCATTCTCCAGGAGTTGGTCTTACCTAAATAAAAAAAGGTTGCATTTATAATGTAAGTCTTCTATCCACAGTTAGAAATACACTATGCTGTACCATAGTACATCAGATGTCTTCTATAAAAACACTGACATTCATTGCAACAATAACAGAGGAACAGTTCGCAAACCAGCCTCCCCATCAATGTCCTTAGAAATAGATGTCGACATGTAAATGTACAATTGTGGCCAAATATATTGGCACCCTTGCACTTCTCTTAAATAATTCCCTATTTCTTCTCAAATAAATTTAATTAAATAAATAAAACATTTATTAACCACTAACTCAACATTGTAGAACCAATTATATTTTTGTAAACTTAAATGTACAATTTTAATTGAGAAAATAAAGACAAATGGCATCGACAAAATGGTCACCCATAGATAGTACTTGGTTGCACAGCCTTTGGCCAAGATAACTGCAGACAAACGCTTCTTGTAGCCACCAATTAGCTTGCTGCACCTTTCTACTGGCAATTTGGCCCACTTTTCAGCAGCAAACTGCTCTAATTCTTCAATATTTGAGGGGTGCCCTCAACCAACTGCTGTTTTCAGATTTTGCCATAGCTTTTTGATGTCTCAGATCTGGAATCTTCTTCGCTGGCCACTCCAGAACAGTTCAGCATCCCTTCTTAACCATTCCTGGATACTTTTTGATGTGGGTGTTTGGGGTTGTTGTCCTGCTGGGAAGACCCAGAACCTTCAATGGAGACCCAGTTTTTGGACAATGGGTTGAACATGGAACAAACAAAAAAAACACCTGATAATCTCTATTGCCAAAGAGCTCTGATTTTTTTTTTCATTGTCCACAGAACATTTCCCCCAGGATTTATGCTTGTTTAGGTGGGTTTTTGTTCAATAGGGCTTTCCTTTGTCTCTTTCAGCAGTGGGGTCTTTCTATATTTACCAATGACCAAATTAAGCATTCAAAGAAAAAAAAAACACCCTTCCTAATATCAATTATATTGGAAGGTTTAATCATACTGTGGGGTTGCTTTGCGGTCTCTGGTACTGGGGGACATGAAAGTGTGCAAGAAATCATGGAGTGCAATGTTCGAAAAACTGTCTCTCTGTTAAATGTTGTGGGTCATCCAGTATGACAACCACAACAAACACACATAAAAAGCACCAAGAAGAAACGATGGACTGCCCTGGAGTGGTCAGTCAAGAGTCCAAATCTGAATCGCATCCATAACCTACTGCGAAAGCTGAAATCAGCAGTTGGAGGGAACCCATCAAACATTGAAGAATTAGAGCAGTTTGCTGCCGAAGAGTGGGCCAAATTGCCAGTAGATAGATGCAGCAAACTACAAGAAGCCTTTGTTGGCAATGGCTGTGCAACTAAGTACTAGCTATAGGTGACAATTTTTGTCAATGCCATTTTTCTTTATTTTCTAAATTAAAATTGTAAACTTAGATTTGCAAAAATGAAATGAGTTCTGCAATGTTGAAAATCCAATAACAAGTTGTGGAGACCAATCATTTTTTCAATTTAAACTTATCTAGGAAGAAATAGGGAATAAGTTAAGAAAAGTGCAAGGGTGCCAATATATTTGGCCCCAACTGTATGATTCAGTTTTGATAGCAGTTGAGCAATTGAGTTTTGACTACAGTTTTTGATAACAAAAATATAATCAGAGACAACTTTATAGGATATATAAAAAGGTGTTCTCTTATTCTGACAAGATGAAGAGATTGTTTTCAATACGAGTCATTATTTATTTTTTTGATTGCAGAGTACCACATAGTTTTATAGATAGATGGACACAATATGAACACAACGTATAAAGATAAAAGTGGAACAAATAAGGATGTAATTATATAAAGAAAATACACCACTTTCTTCACCGAAAGATAGACATGATGGCCAGTGGTAGAATGATGCTGAAAATAGACAAGACAAACCAAAAGTATCTTTAAAAAATGAATAAATTACCAACAGGATATATACAAAAATATTAGCATTGAGGATATTTATGTACAATTTCCCAATGACAGTGGATATTCAAAATGCCAATTCAGCTTCCCCAGCCACTGGAAAGCTCAGTCCTCATATCTTCAGAATCATCTCTCCATCATTCAATGAAAACAAAACCACATTAATTACCTCCAAAATGACCAGCAGCTGCAGTGATAACACTTTTCAAAGAATATATTGTGAAAGGTCTTATGGTTACTGCTTTACTGAAAATAACTGAAAACCATTGCAGAACATTGACTGGGTTTTAATCTGAATGTTTGAACAACCAAAGACTTAAAATGCATTCCTTAGATATTGGATGGAATATGGATGGTATTATTAGGTATGCAGTACACAAGTGTTGAGCATGATTCACAAATAAGTCGATTATCATTGAAGTATATAATTACAGGAAAACGCTTATTGAACTTCGTAGATATAAAAGTTAATCAAGAGTAATAAAAATACACTTTAAACAATAGAAGAGAGTAGAAAATAGTTGTTTTGATCATTGGCACAAAAACATTGCAGCAGGATTCATGGTCCCAGTCCTGAGAGGAGACTGTTCATCAGTAGCCTTTTTGTCTTCTTCTAGAAAAGTTGTAAATAGAGAATGCAAATAAACAAACAAATCATTCCCATCTCCTCTTCTTTAGGAGTGCCTGAAGAGGTGTTCCATGTATAGAACGTCTCTGTGAAGTCCAAGTCCCGCCCACCTCGGCCAACTTCTCAAACTGTCAGTAGTAGCATAAATGCTTAGTCAAGAATGGCTACAATGTAGAGGAGAAATATTCACCTGAAATGCATGTGACCTGATAATAATGTCAAATATTCCAGTTAATTCAGGTTTGATAACTAAATTCATCAAAAACATAACATACAGTAAGTGATATCCTGAAAAAAGTACCCCTCAGAGTTACTTCTCAAGCAGTCTGTGGGTATAGATTGGAAGACAGTGTCCAGCATACCACATACCAAGAAAACATCCTCAAACATCCTCATTGTAGAAAGGAACCAATTGGAATATGAGAAGTCAGTCGATTATTTAGCCCTCCAAAGGTGTAGCTATAAAGAGATACATTGAAGTGGTGCTTACAGTAGGTGGCTACTCGTGTCAAATGTCTGATGATGCGTTTGTAGTTACCGCACAACGTCAATAGGAGCATACAGTAACCGACAGGCATGAACACAACTCAAAATAAACCAGTAGATTCCTACTGTCCTTTCCAAATCAGAAGGATATCAATAAGATAACTAAATCATGATATCATCACAATGAATAATGGTAATGGGAGTCAGGAGTGTGTGTGTGGCCATTGGTAGTTCAGTTCCAGGTGCACAACAGAGGTCAGAGCATCAGAGGTTAGTGTGGTTGTATCCAGAGCACTGTTCCTCTCTTCCACCCTGAGCCCTGCTACAGCACTACAGGTTCTCTCCAGGCTGGTACTGGGGCTCAGTGGAGGTGAAGTAGTCTTCCAGGAAGCCCTGCAGGTACTCAAAGGTGGGCCGCTCCTCGGCGTCCTTCCTCCAGCAGGTCAACATGAGGTCGTGGAGGGACTCAGGGCACTCAGCTGGACAGGGCATCCTGTAACCACGCTCAACCTGGTCCAACACCTCCCGATTCACCATGCCTGGGCGAGGGAGTTGGAGACAGAGAGAAAGGGTAAAGGGAGAGAGGAGAACACAAACATCAATATACAGGGACCACTCGCAGGCACAGAATGATGACCCCAAAGATACTCAGTCAACCTTCATGGTTTCAAAGGATAATAGTGTCATCACATAGGAAGTCTTGCTTGCCAGCACTGTGTGTCTTTGGCAAGAAGTCAAGGAACGTGCTCTGAGAGGGATAAGCAATTTGATCAAATATGGGATCTGTTAACTAAGTGACATTTTAGAAGAGTCATGGTAGCTACCTGGATATGGCACTCTGCCTTTAGTGGCCAGCTCAGTCAGCAAGACCCCGAAGGACCAGACGTCAGACTTGATAGTGAAGCGGCCATACAGCGCAGCTTCAGGGGCTGTCCACTTGATGGGGAACTTTGCTCCTTCAACAAGAAAGAGAGACGCACATTAAACTAGAGACATCTCAGTAATATCTGAGGACAGCATTCCAATTTGTCTGGAAACTGAAAGATTAAGAGTGAGGTGAGAGAGACAATATAAAGAGAGAGATGGTAATCAATGCTCTCTAGTGGTCTTACCCTGCCTGGCGGTGTACTCGTTGTCTTCTATGAGGCGGGCCAGGCCGAAATCAGCCACTTTACACACCATGTTGTCTCCCACTAGGATGTTGGCAGCCCGGAGGTCTCTGTGGACGTAGTTCATCCTCTCTACGTACGCCATCCCTGAGGCAATCTGAAGAGGAGACACAGGTTTAGCTTTGACTGACAGTGTGTATGTGTGTGAGTGAGTGAAGGGATACATAAATTGACTAGACAGTATTTACCATACCTAAACTATCTTACCTGTGAGGCCATGTCTACCAGCTGAGGAAGACGGAGCATCTTGCCCATGTCTCCCTTCAGGAAGTCCAATAAGCTCCCTTGTCCCATGTACTCAGTAACAATATAGATGGGTTCTTCAGACACCACAGCATAGAGCTGGACAAGCTTCTCATGTCTCAGCTTCTTCATGACCTGAGCCTCCTGGAGGAAGGCCTCGGGGGACATGGTACCTGTCTTCAGGGTCTTGATTGCTACCCGCGTCGTACCATTCCACGTGCCTTCACAGACAAAGGTTACACAGCTAGTTATGTAGTTGAAGTAACAATTGTCATCAGATCATGTTTTTAAAAATAATGCCAACTGTCAAGGAAAATGTTTTTGATGCAATGATAAATGCACTCTATAAACATAAGGTCCTCTACATGGCAATACGCCCTGATTGTCAGATCGGTTTAGGGAGTCGGCTGAAGAGCAGGAGAATCACACTGATTCCTACAGTAGCTGATTAAATCCCAAAGACAGTAGTGATAGTGGAGAGAGACTGTCTTACCCATCCAGACCTCTCCGAAGCATCCCTGTCCCAGTTTGAGGTCAAGGCGGAGGGAGTCCCTGGGGATCTCCCAGGCATCGCGTGCTAGGCCCTGGGTCTGGGGCTTCAGTACAGGACACACCTCTGTCAGACAGTGGCACAGTCCGTCTGCATGCTCTGAGAGGAAGGAAAGAAAACATGGTGAGCTCCAATATCATCTTCTGGTAGTGTTACTGTTAGTTGTTCTTCACACATGTTCAGCAGTAAAGAGTCTCCATTTTCTATTTTTGTTAAGAAAGAATGACTCACTGTGGTAGTGTGCGACAAGCTGCTGTAGGTTGTTAAACTGAGTGCGTGAGGTGATGTAGAACCCTCCACTGTCCAGCTTCCTGATCTTGTAATGTTTCACGTTCAGCCCTTTAGTGTTGTCATAGTCCAAGACTGACAGACAGTAGGCACCTGGGGAGGGGAACATAAGAGAGGAAATCAGTAAAGAAAGCAAGATAACCTTGGGGATGGAAATATTGCTTCCTCCTTTATTCTTCATTCCATTAGCTGATGCCTTAGGCGACTTCTCGTCTTCCTGAGTTCCAAAGGAAGAGTAGTTTGAATGGGTCCTTTTGTGTTGACAAGTTCCTTTCCCTTGTGACAAGTCCCACAAAAACTAAGCAGTAGCCAGTCTCTCACCAGAGGGCAGCACCAGCCCAGTGAGCCAGCCTGATGATGGAACTCAAAGCCTGGGAATTCTCCCCTCCTTCCCTCTCTGTTTGAACTAGGCGGTAGGGCTTGTGGTTGTCGAACATTGCAGATAGAGATGTCATGAAAAGAGCCAACATGATTCCTTATTCTACATGTTATCGCGAGGCATGTTTGTTCTACATAACATATTTCTATCTGAACGCTTGTTCCCCTCCGTTTTTCCCTGCCGAACACGCCCCTGGGTCTACAATGACCTACTTCTGTCCCACTCAGTCACCGAGGCCTCCCCACTGCTCCCACTCAGCTACCGGCAGGGTATCCCCCCCGTTCCCCTTTTTACCCTCCCTCTCTCCATTGAGCTTGGCCACGCACGCACACAGCCCATGAAGAGTGTGTAATATGACCATGGCAGTGCAGTATCAGAGGCATCACATCTAACCTTTCCCCAGTTGCCCTAATACTTCACTTTAGTGTAAAACAGCATTCATCTAGTAAACAGCACAGCAAGGCACAAGAACAGTGAGGAACAATGTCTTATCAGACAGTGCACTGTTTTTTCAGTTTTGTCCATTCTAAATGAAGATGTGCTTCCTCAATCTCTATTCTTATCTTACAAATCAGAGTTTTGTATTGATAACAAAAAAATCAGCAAACAGCTACTTTAAAAGAACATGTTTACACAGCTACACCGCTTCATCCCAAGAAAAAGGACAATGCCAATGGGCCGGCATTCCAATGTGGTCTTAATTGTCAGAAGAGACGCTTTGTGATATGTTTCCACTGGAGATGCTAGCCTTAGACACTCACCTTTGGTGGTCTCGCTCTCTCTCACCAAGAACGTTCCTTTCCTGTTCTCCAAACCCAACAGGAGCCGCTCCGAATCGCGACGTGTGATCTTCCCAAAATACCACCTAGGGAAGAGAGGGGAGAGAGCACGAGACACGGGGACCAGGTTGAGAGGAAGGGAAAAGGTGTGTCTTTGTGAGAGAGAGAGAGAAAGAACCGCCCGTGCTGGTTTCTGAAAATAAGTGACTTGTAAACTCCTTCTGTGCATGCCCCAATCAAATAAGTATTGCATTCTGATTACTGCCCCTTACCTGGAAGCCATAGGCAATCTGAGATGACTGGTAGGATAAAGGTGAGAAATGGAATCATTACATAGGTTAGTTTGTTTGTGTTATTGTAATGTGTGTCTATGCATGTCAGCTTGTACAGTATGTACGCCTTCAAGGTGCATTCCATTTTCAATTAAATACTTAGAGAGAGAAGAAAAGGCGGGAAGGATAAATAGATAAGAGAGAGAGAGAGGGAGGGATTTACTCTTCTGCCTGGATGGAGTCGGAGGGAGCCACATAATTGCTCGGGATGTAACCGCTTTCTCCCGTAGTCAGAGATCGAGCCAGCCACCAGTCCCCTTCTCTGTGGAGACAAGGATAACAGAATATCACTGACGTTCTACTTTACACAGAGTGATTCTACTTCACTTGGAGTGATTCTAAAAGACAGGACTCTGTGAAAAATGAACACACATTCCTCATGAGTGGACTCAACAACAGGAGGAGATGATTTACAATATCCATAGATTACAGGGAGGTTTCCAGGACTGGTCCTAGGAAATCAGCCCTACAACTACTAGGAATACTAATGGAATGGATCCACAAGGGATTCAAAACACCAAAGTGTACTGTGACACAATTAACCAAATGCAGGGAAGTTATCATCATGTGAACCAGCTACTATGATGCGTTAGTGACATGAACACACTGAGATACAAACACACGCAGTACATTCACAATGGGACACACACACACACACACACACACAGTACATTTACATGAAGGACACACACACACAGTACATTTACATGAAGGACACACAAAGACAACAGAAGCATCACTAACCTGCTGTTCAACTTTCTCCTAAATACAATTATGAAGGTATGCGATGGAGAAATAGTTTGGGGAGATAGAGAGGAGATGCGAAAGGGGTGGGTTGGGTTAAAAAAAGAGACAGAAAGCGTGTTAGCAAAGTCGATTTGTAGAGATACAGAACAGAAGATTCATTACAACAGTAGTTATCCACCACACCCTCATCCCAACACTACAGCGGAAGCTATAGGGCTAGCTCACCATTAAACCAGAGGTTGGTCTAAAGCTTTCACATCAAAGCAGGGTTTTCATTGATTTTATAGACAGAAGAGATTAAAAGCAGCGATATTTAAAACAGAGAACAGAAGAGGTGATTCCAAGTACAAAAATGTGGTGTAGACCTAATATCAATTTCAAGAATGCCTAACGATACATATCAAGTGCAGAAATTATAACCTTTTACATTGACATATTAGTCATTTAGCAGACGCTCTTATCCAGAGCGACTTTAAGGAGCAATTAGCGTTAAGTGCCTTGCTCAAGGGCACATCAACCAATTTCGAACCAGCGACCTTTCGTTTACTGGCTCTTAACCGCTAGGCTACCTGCCGCCCCGAAACTACCTAAAGCTAAGACAATGGGTTTGGGTCATAAATAATAATGAAACATTATCTATGTTTTTACCATCTCTGGGGGGGTTCACTAGTTGTATGTGTTTGACCTGGTAACATTGTAGGTCCTGTGTGGCTCAGTTGGTAGAGCATGGTGCTTGCAACGCCAAGGTTGTTCGATTCCCACGGGGGACCAGTACAAAAAATAATGAAAATGCATGCGCTCACTACTGTAAGTCGCTCTAGATAAGAGCGTCTGCTAAATGACAAAAATATAAAAATGTAAACACTAAGAGTAAAGCTGCATCAGCTTCAGTGGTAAATATTAGTTTGTTGTTATTATTATAATAATAACAAACTATCATTATATTGTCCTCAGCTCGGGCCTTCTAGGTCAACACTTGTTATAGCTGCAGTATTGGGGGCTCACTAGAATAATATGGTCCACTGCACTTCTATTGATCAGAGATGCATCACAGACTCCCTATGATTGGGTTACATTATCAGAATGAATGAACAGTTATTTTTATCATTTGAACAAGTACATTTGAGTTATTTAGCAGAAACTCTTATCAAGCAATCAGTGCATTCAACTAAGGTAAAAAAAAAAATAAGGGGCTAGTCGCAACAAAATAAATATCAGCCTCCAAGTAGAAGCACCAGTGAGACATACAGCTGTGCTTTTGTGAATGAGAAAAAAGTAAATCTACAACAAAACCCTGTCAGCTCACACAAAACAGATCCTTATGAAGGGAGTCTGTTCCTATGGTTACGGGCTGTACAGAGGGGGGACTGACACGCGGTTTGGGGGCAGAACAGCCAGCCAGCGCAGTGAGAGATCAGTCATGCAGAGTACAGTGTGTGTGTATACAATGGGTGGATCTAATCCTGAATGTTGATTGGTTAAAAGGGCATCCCAGCCGGTGTCTATTCCACAAGTTACCACCTGCTAAATCTATGATGTTAAAATGCCTATTTACTCTGTTCCATCTGACTGCGCAATCCACTGTCTCATCAGCCCAGCCAGGCAACTTATAAACTTGATCTCCACTGTAAAAAGCATCTAGAGATTATCTCACATTTCTTTTAGACTAAATCAAATCAAAGTTTATTTGTCACGTGCGCCGAATACAACAGGTGTAGACCTTACAGTGAAATGCTTACTTACAGGCTCTAACCAATAGTGCAAAAAAGGTATTAGGTGAACAATAGGTAGGTAAAGAAATAAAACAACAGTAAAAAGACAGGCTATAAAAGTAGCGAGGCTACATACAGACACCGGTTAGTCAGGCTGATTGAGGTGGTATGTACATGTAGATATGGTTAAAGTGACTATGCATATATGATGAACAGAGAGTAGCAGTAGTGTAAAAGAGGGGTTGGCGTGTGGTGGGTGGGACACAATGCAGATATCCCGGTTAGCCAATGTGCGGGAGCACTGGTTGGTCGGCCCAATTGAGGTAGTATGTACATGAATGTATAGTTAAAGTGACTATGCATATATGCTAAACAGAGAGTAGCAGCAGCGTAAAAAGAGGGGTTTGGGGGGGGCACAATGCAAATAGTCCGAGTAGCCATTTGATTACCTGTTCAGGAGACTTATGGCTTAGGGGTTCAAACTGTTGAGAAGCCTTTTTGTCCTAGACTTGGCACTCCAGTAACATTTCATTTTCAGCAGCGGAGACTTGTATAAACCTTGCCGTCTGTCTCTACAACATTTGCAACATTGTTTCAATATTCAATGAACGTGATGAGACAGACGGGCAGGCAGCTTTTTGAAGTGCAGTTAGTTTGCAGTCTTTCCAGCTTGTTTGCTGTGTTGTTGGCTAGCTCCTCTCAACAACAATGTCCTGACAAGAGAGCACATTTTCTATGCCAGGTGAAATCACGCCTCATTAGCTCATTGTTATGGATGTCTCCAAATAAATGTCACTAGAAAACAGCCTAAACAAATGCAAATGCAGCTACTGTTGTTATTCTGCCTGCACTGTTTGACCTGACTAAGTTAGCCGTAGTTGGCTAGCTAGCAAGCAAGGGATAAGAACGTTGACAATAGAACATTTAGAACGAACAACTGGGTCGCGTCCAGGTACAGAACAAAAAGACTTTAACGACTGGGTCGCGTATCTGGCAACCGAACGGATAGAAGGAAGAACAACCAGCCGGCTTGGGTAGCAACCCTAGATGTGTCGGGACTATATCTTGTGGAAGGATGAAATAGTATGAATAAATTATCACTTCTAATGAAAATATGTCAATCATTATTTGAATATGTTGGTAACCCGTTGTATAAAAGTGATAATGCCCTTGAAGGCAGTGTTCCAATATATCCTCCAAACACCGGCTTAACTCTATTTCTTAAACTGCATCGTTGGTTAAGGGCTTGTACGTAAGCATCTGACCTGTTGTATTCAGCGCATGTAAAAAATACAATTTGATATGAGTCTATCCATGTAGGTGTGACATTATCCTCATCCCAGTGTGTGTGTGTGTGTTTGTGTGTGGTGTTGCCTCACGTGTTGTTTACTATCTGTAGCCGCTCGCCCTTCCTGAAAGACAGATCGGAGGCAGTGCGAGACTCGTAGTCATACAGCGCCACGAACGTCGTCACTCCTCCTGTGGGGGAGAGAGCAGACAGACAGACACTTATCTCAAGGGAGAGGGTCATGAAATATTAAGTGATATAGCAATACCATGTTTAAAAATACACCATATGTACAATTCAGATATCCCAGAGTAAACAGTGTTTCAAATTGTACTAAATAAGATTTGCATATACTAGTCAGTAGCATCAAATATATGGCATCCAATGGAGCTTGAGCCGTTTTATATAACAATCATTCCTTTAGTGAAATGATCTGTTTAGGAATAGGGGGCAGCATTGGGGAGTTTGGATGAAAAGCGTGCCCAAAGTAAACTGCCTGTTACTCAGGCCCAGAAACTAGAATATGCATATAATTAGTAGATTTGGATAGAAAACTCTAAAGTTTCCAAAACTGTTAAAATAATGTCTGTGATTTTAACAGAACTCATATGGCAGGCGAAAACCTGAGAAAGAATTCCCACTTCCTGGCTGGATTTGAGGTTTGTAGTTTTCAAGTGAAAGCCTATCGAATATCCAGTGTCTGTGGGCTCAGATTGCACTTCCTAAGGCTTCCGCTAGATGTCAACAGTCTTTAGAAGTTGTTTCAGGCTTCTATTGTGAAAGGGGAGCGAATAAGAGCACTCTAAGCATATGGCCCCGGTGAAAGCCTTTAGTTTCGTCACGCGTGTGTGCGCAAGCTCTGTTCCCTTTCCTTTCTAATGAAAACAGTATTGTCCGGTTGAAACATTATTGAATATTTATGATAAAAACACCCTAAGGATTGATTAGAAACATCGTTTGACATGTTTCTACGAACTCAAATTGAACTTTTTTGACTTTTCATCTAGACTTTGTGCCCGCGCTTTGTACATTTGGATTACTGGACTAAATGCGCGAACAAAAAGGAGGTATTTGGACATAAAGATGAACTTTATCGAACAAAACAAACATTTATTGTCTAACATGGAGACCTGGGAGTGCCACCCGATGAAGATCAAAGGTAAGTGATTCATTTTAATGCTATTTCTGACTTTTCTGACACCTCTCCTTGGTTGGAAAATGGCTGTATGGTTTTTGTGGCTAGGCGCTGACCTAACATATTCGCATGGTGTGCTTTCACCGTAAAGCCTTTTTGAAATCGGACACAGCGGCTGGATTAACAAGAAGTGTATCTTTAATCGTATGTATAACACTTGTATCTTATATCAATGTTTATGATGAGTATTTCTGTAATTTGATGTGGCTCTCTGCATTTTCACCAGATGTTTGTTTGAGACAATGCATTTCTGAACATAACACACCAATTTTAAATGAGGTTTTTGGACATAAAGATTAACTTTATCGAACAAAACAAACATTTATTTTCTAACATGGAGTCCTGGGAGTGCCACCAGATGAAGATCATCAAAAGGTTAGTGATTCATTTGAATGCTATTTCTGACACCTCTCCTTCTTCGGAAAATGGCTGTATGGTTTTTTGTGGCTAGGCGCTGACCTAACATAATCGCAAGGTGTGCTTTCACCGTAAAGCCTTTTTGAAATTGGACACTGTGGCTGGATTAACGAGAAGTTTATTTTTAAAATGGTGTATAATACTTGTATGTTTGAGGAATTTTAATTATGAGATTTCTGTTGTTTGAATTTGGTGCCCTGCAATTTCACTGGCTGTAGGCCAGGTGTTCCGCTAGCGGAACCCCCTTCCCAGAAAGGTTAAATGATTTAATAATGTATTTCTATGCCATACTAGGTTATTAGTGGGGTATCTGGGCCCAAGTGTCTTACCTGCGAGTGTCCCTCTGTTAGGAGACGTGACGCTACTGGTGGACTCCGCACCCCCAAACAGGGCCAGCTCCGGGGTATTGGTCAGGGGCTGAGTGGGCTGGCGTGCCCCGTCCACTGCAGGGTTCCGATTGAGGGTGTGCTGGGCAGGGCTGAAGTTGAGGCTGCCAGCCCCTCCTCCCGAGCTGATGTCTTTGGGCTTGCTTTTGGTTCCCCCCATGGCCTAGACCTATAAGACAAACAGACAGACGAATGAGCTTCTGCAATTCAATAAAAAAATATATACTAAAGTGTCTATTGAAATAGAACGCAGTTCGCTAGTTAAACCTAGTTTTTCTCCTTTCTACATGGACGGTAAAGGCTTAGAGAATAGCTACAGTATTTTTTGCCAACTACCCTCTTACACTAGGCAGCTTAGCCGAGGGCAGGGCCAAGAGTGGAAACTGAAGTACATGTGAAGTCATACAGTTGCTATGTTCTAACCACAGCAATACAGTATCATGTGCAGTAATAATACATGCTAAACCTAAGCTTCCCTAAGGATGGGCTTGTAGCTGCCACTCCTTAGCTACCAAACAGGAATCCATGGCTATGAGACCCTGCCCCACTCCCATCCTCCATATACCTGTCCCACCCCCATCCTCCATACACCTGTCCCACCCCCATATACCTGTCCCACCCCATCCTCCATTACCTGTCCCACCCCATATACCTGTCCCACCCCCATCCTCCACCCACCTGTCCCACCCCCATATACCTGTCCCACCCCCATATACCTGTCCCACCCCATCCTCCATTACCTGTCCCACCCCATGTACCTGTCCCACCCCCCATCCTCCACCCCCTGCCTCCACACCCACAACTAAATACGCAACCCAGCATAGCAAACAGAGAGGTTTCTTCCCCCCAAGAGAGATGATTGAAAATGAAATGCATGACATGGTGTTACAGAAATGACAGAAATGGTCAATGCATGACATGGTGTTACAGAAATGACAGAAATGGTCAAGAGCATGCTAAGAGAGCAAGAACTCAGCTACTAAAGTACAGTGCCTTCGGGAAGTATTCAGACCCCTTGACTTTTTCCACATTTTGTTAAGTTACAGCCTCATTCTAAAATTGATAAAATCATTCCCGCCCAAACAGCATGATGCTGCTACCACCATGCTTCACCGTAGGGATGGTGCCAGGTTTCCTCCAGATGTGACACTTGGCATTCAGGCCAAAGAGTTGAGACTTGGTTTCATCAGACCAGAGAATGGTCAGAGTCTTTAGGTGCCTTTTGGCAAACTCCAAGCGGGCTGTCATGTGCCTTTTACTGAGTCTGTCTGTCTGTCTGTCTGGCTTCCATCTGGCCACTCTACCATAAAGGCCTGATTGGTGGAGTGCTGCAGAGACGTTTGTCCTTCTGGAAGGTTATCCCATCTCAACAGAGGAATTCTAGAGCTCTGTCAGAGTGACCATCGGGTTTTGGTCACCTCCCTGACCAATTTGGCCCGGCGGCCATCTCTAGGAAGAGTCTTGGTGGTTCCAAACTTCTTCCATTTAAGAATGATGGAGGCCACTGTGTTCTTGGGGACCTTCAATACTGCAGACATTTTTTGTTACCCTTCCCCAGATCTGTGCCTCGACACAATCCTGTCTCTGAGCTCTATGGACAATTCCGTCGACCTCATGGCTTAGTTTTTGCTCTGACATGCACTGTCAACTGTGGGACCTTATATAGACAGGTGTGTGCCTTTCCAAATTATGTCCAATCAATTGAATTTACCACAGGTGGACTCCAAGTTGTAGAAACATCTCAAGGATGATCAATGAAAACAGGATGCACCTGAGATCAATTTCGAGTCTCATAGCAAAGGGTCTGAATACTTACGTAAATAAGGTATCGTTTTTTTCCCTCGTTTTTTTTCTTGTCATTATGGGTTATTGTGTGTAGATTTGAGGATTTTTATTTAATTCATTTGAGAATAAGGCTGTAACCTAACAAAATGTGGAAAAAGTCAAGGGGTCTGAATACTTTCCCAAGGCAGTGTTTATATGGACATGGCTGTGTAGGCCATCATGGCTGTCATCATAGCTTTGTGCCACTGTGTGGCCTCCAGTATTCAGTGGCAGAGCACATATTGTTCTCCGCCATCATGTTTTTGCAGGGGCACTACAACAATAGTCGATGGTACAGGGTGCAGTCCTCGATAGCCTATTAATGAGTCAGGATCAATAGACTCCCTCCCAGTCAGATCAAAGGGCTGGTTGTACAGTACGGTACCCAACCTAACCCCTTATTCACACCCTCCTGGTGCTGTGTCATCGCTCGAGCTCATTTTCTCCAGATGAATGCTGTGATCATGTTGCCCAAGGTGACTAAGTCCATCCGGCCATGCGGCTACATCTGGGCTCATAAACATAAAGGGCTAGAGTTCAATTGAGCATAAATATTTACACGTTGCTGAATCAGTGCGTATAAGTACTGTAGCAGCTGTACACAAAACAGTTCTCAATGAGAATAACCTGGATTAATAAAGTAGATGTTCTCAATGACAAGAGATTTTGTCAAGAGTATACCAATGACAACTGAGGAGTGTTTACACTATTTAACACACAATTAAAGGGATACTTCAGGATTTCGGAAAAATCCCCAGTCAGATGAACACGTAGATACCATTTGTATGTCTCTGTGTCCAGTATGAAGGAAGTTAGAGGCAGCTTCTCAAGCTAATGCTAACTAGCGTTAGCGCAATGACTGGAAGTCCCTGGGTGTCTGCTAGCATACTAGACTTCCAGTCATTGCGCTAACGTTAGTTAGCAACTTCCTTTAAACTCCACGTAGAGACATAAAAATGTTTTCCTCAAATTCATATGACTCTGGGGAAGTAGATAGTCATTGCCAAAATACAGAAGTTTCCCAAAGTAAGGTTCTAAGATCACTTGAAGACTCTTGCTTTCTAGTCCTCCTCAGCATCCTGCCTGTATTCTTAGAGACTCCAGTTATAAACACATTAAGCATTTCAGTCTTCTCTAATCACAGTTTAGTGCACGAAATCATTACACAAGGATAATTTAGGGACCCAACCCTCCACTACTGTCATGGATGGATATAGGCCTAGCAGTGGGGGTTTGCTACGTATAGATACTAATTTGGAGAGAAGAGGCAGGGCCAGGGATTGGGATGTTTTTTTCAAAGTCCTAGCAGTAGTCACCTAAACTAGAAAGTGTCAAGTTGACTGGAAATAAGGTTATTACTGGTAGCGTCTTTTTTTGCTTTTGCTTGTCTGGGGGTCAGCTATTTCTATGACCTAGAACAGACATCTCTATGGTTATGGTAGCAGTAGGTGGGCTAATGAGCCCTGTTACCAGGGCCTTTATTTAACTAGGCAAGTCAGTTAAGAACAAATTCATTGACAATGACGGCTTAGGAACGGTGGGTTAACTGCCTTGTTCAGGGGCAGAACGACAGATTTTTACCTTGTCAGATTGGGCCAGGTTGCAAGATCGAATCCCCAACGCTCTAACCACTAGGCTACCTGCCACTCCTAGTGCTATTCATTACTAGTGCTATTCATACTAATGAGACTACAGCCAAGGGCTGTGACAGTCATGGAATTTTAAATGACGGTTATTGGTCAGCCAAATGACCACGGGGGTCACGTAATGACCTTTTGAATAGCATTTGTTTTGTTTTTTTACAGCAGAAACGGACTTAACCGCACGAATGCCCGGCCGCCCCGTCGTCAGTCAGCTGTTCGTGCCACACAGTTTTTATTTTATGACGGCCTTCATCTGTAACCACCAGTTACACGGTTATTGTGCCAGCCCTACTACAGCTACTTTCAATTTTGTGGCTCTAACTATGGAGTCAGTCAGTCAGTGTGTGGTAGTGGTCTCATTCAACAGACTGACATATGTCTTACTGGAAGCCTGCTAAGCTAAAGCAGGAAAGCAAGGCTAGGCTGAGACAGCAAGGCTGAGACAGTAAGGCTGAGACAGAGACAGCAAGGCTAGGCTAACGCTTTGAACACACCGACAGCATCAATGCGCAAAATAGTACGCAGCATCATCTGGATATGTGTGCAACAAAAGTACAACATTCACCTTCTGCTACCATTTCTGTCAAGCCGTCTACACATACAGTTTGACGCATACTTTCGATAAATCCAACGTATGCACCATACAGAACGCACTGCATCTGCCTCTGCAATCAATACAATGCTGCAAGGCAAATGCAGCGCTTCATTGGAAATTAATGTAATTCTGGTGTACCAAAATGCAATGACGCTGTCGATGTGTTTGAAGCGTAAGACAGCAAGGCTGAGACAGCTTCTCAGAGGGTTGCAATGTACTGAAGACACATGCTGGAAAAATGTATGGCACACAAAGAATAACACCCATCTCTCAATTTGTGAGACCCATCCATGCTTCACGTCTGTCGGAGGACACACACACCTGGCAGGCAGCCAGGAGATTGGAGACGGAGGGCCCCAGCCTCTTGCTGCTTATCAAACAGCTGAGGAGATTCCTATGGATCAGATGTACACTACAGCAGCAGCCCATCCTCCATCTTTCTCACACACAAACACGCACACAGACACTTTTCATGAGGGAGAAAAGCTGAACCAGCGGGGCTCATTACATTTCTAGCCCAGCCGGCGTCAGGGTGTGGGAGGGGGCTGGTTGTTGAGAGGGAAGGGGGGCTGGTGGGTAGAGAGAGGGGGTCAATGAGGATAGAGAGGCGGTCGATATGTCCCCCAAGGGTATGGCTGTACAACGGGATAGTTCTACTGTAAAGTAGCTAACAGTCTGGTCAGGTTAGAGAGCACACTCAGGCAGACACAAAGAGGACGGGTGGCACAGCAAACTGGTCTGTGTCTTTTGTGTGTCTCATCCACTAGAATGGTTGCACGGTTAATAACACATTTCCTCTCCCATCTCACTCCATCAAATAAACCCTTCATATTTCACACAACTGGCACTTTTATGATGGAGTTGTTATTTGAACGATATGTCGCAGGTATTTATTTATCATTATAAACTGGGTGGTTCGAGTCCTGAATGCTGATTGTCTGACAGCTGTGGTATATCAGACCGTATACCACAGGTATGACAAAACATACATTTTTACTGTTCTAATTACGTTGGTAACCAGTTTATAATAGCGTTTAGACACCTCAGAGGTTTGTGATATATGGCCAATATACCACGGCTAAGGGCTGTATCCAGGCACCACGTTGCGTTGTGCATAAAACAGCCCTTAGCTGTGGCATATTGGCCATTACCACACCTCCTCGTGCCTTATTGCTTAAATATTCATTACAGCTTGTGAATATGCTGAAACCATGTTATTTCTCAATACTAAATCAGCTTTAGACTATACCAATATGAATAGCTGCTTAAAATACCATGTGATTACATTTTTTTCTCCCTATTTTCCGTAAAATAAAACAGAATTTCATCCCATTAATATCTAGCCAGTGGTGTTCGATCACAATACTCCAAAACAAAAGTCCGACAGAGCTTGTTTGTCAGACCTGACCACATCTACCCATGTCTCAGTCAGCTGAGTAAAGTCTCAGTCATGGCTCTGGGGCATTCCACCCATCCTCGATTACACTACCGGTCAAACAAACAAGTCTATTGTCAGCTCACACTCACAGCAAACCCTGCAATCAAACACAATATGCCTAATTCACACCCTACTGTATGGTTTGAGTCAGGCTGCACTGTGCTGGCTCAGCCCTACTGTATGGTTTGAGTCAGGCTGCACTGTGCTGGCCCTACTGTATGGTTTGAATCAGGCTGCACTGTGCCGGCCCTACTGTATGGTTTGAATCAGGCTGCACTGTGCTGGCCCTACTGTATGGTTTGAATCAGGCTGCACTGTGCCCATGCGCAAGACACTGTGCTTGCTATGGACTGAGGTCGACCAAAATCTTCTCTTCACACACCGCCTCTCCATAGATGACAGCCACCGGGAATTATGGAAATGTATCATTAAAGTCATGAAGCGACCTCCATGTTTGGGCGGGAAAAGGAAAAAAAAGGCAGAGAGACTGCGAGAGAGAGAGATAGCGAGACATACACAGAGCGAGAGACTGCGAGAGAGACAGAGCGAGAGACAGAAACACAGAGAGAGAGAGCGTGCGCGTGAGAGAGAGACACAGCGAGAGAGAGGGAGAGAGAGCGAGCGAGGCAGCGAGACAGACAGAGAGAGAGAGACAACAAAGGGCGAGAGAGAGCGAGAACTATACCACCCAGATTCTGCCTTTCTGTGATGATAAACCAGGTCTAGTCTGTGCCTTATTGGGTCTAATAAGCCTGAGGTAACTAAGCACTCAGCACCTGCTCTACCCACTACAAGGCAGAAATAAACCCAGCAAAATCCCTCTGGCAACAAGGCATGGGGGGGGGGGGATGATGGATTTGCTTAATTATGCACAAGAAACCAGCAACGGATACAAAATCTTTCAAGTCTCATGGGCTTTGGCTGAACGGGGGAATCATCTTTTAATTTAGCTGCCGGGTTGTCTTTTGTATATTCCGTTTTTTTTCCCCCCCACTCTCATTTTTATGTTTCTTCTGAAAGGATAACAATGTTAATCTCTGAATAAGAAAGTGAAACTGAGACAATTCAAAAGGCTATTGTGTCATTCATCTATTTAAGACTGTGCATTAAATCGCTTCTTTGTCTGAACATTTCCTATTAATTCAATAACACATTCATAACATTTCCCTGATGAATTCAGTTAATGTTTCTGTAAAGTAAACGTGAATCCCCTTTTTTTCATCATCAAGCAGTCTTCATTTACTCATGAATATTGCTCCTGTGTAACGCCAGGGTTGTGGGTTTGATTCTCGCTGGGGCCACCCAAATGAATTTGTATGCACATTTGTAAGTCGCATTGGAGAAAATAGCATATGGCACATTCTTATATTATGAAAGTAATAAAACAGCATACAGGCTTGTTTCTATTTGTTCAGGCTAAGATTGAAACCCTATAGCCAACTATAATGATGATAGGGTGTTGACAGTGGAAATGTTTAAGCCAATATTTACGTAGTATTGCACTCTCATTGCAGTGAAAGGAGAATCACCTGTGGGAAAATAGAGACAGAACTTCAAAGAGAGCCCCCCCCCCCCCCCCAAAAAAAAAGCTGTCATTGTGGCCTTGCTGTGACAGTCAGTCTGACATCAGTGGTGAGGTTTGACATTAAAGCTCCATCCTATCCACTAACCTTCCTTCCGTAGTGAGTCCTCCCATCACACCTGTGACAGAACAACAGGTTGGCGAGATGGCCATCACATTTATATTGCATTTGCATGAGTCAGACGTCAAACATTGTTTTAATATGCTGTATGCATTGGAGCCCTGGACAGCTCTGCAGTCTGTACTGAGGCTTTTAGGATCAGGCCAGGAAACAAACATGTACTCTAGATGTGCCTCTTCCTTCTCTTGGCATGCAACTTATAGTACATCTAACCACACAGGTTCTAGACAACAAATCAACATACAGAATGACTCTGTCCTGTTACATAACATGTGACCTGCATCCCAGGCTACTACCATCGTTATCAGCTGGAGACAAGTCTGAGCCACAGGTATACTCAACAGGGATGCTAAAGAATGAAATTCAGAGAAAAACATATCAAAAACTGAGGTACTGTAGATCAAGAATCGACCAATCGGATCCTCGGTAAAATATCCCTGAGGGTTAGGTTTCATGTCCTTGCTCAATGTTCTTATTTAGGCGGAAGGTACACATCAACTTCTAGAGAAGAAGAGTTGAGTGGGAGCAGGTAGACTAGCGGTTAAGAGTGTTGGGCCAGTAACCAAAAGGTTTCTGGTTTGAATCCCCGAGGAGACCAGGTGAAAAATATGCCGATGTGCCCTTGAGCAAGGCACTTAACCCTAATTTCGCCTGTAAGTCGCTCTGGATAAGAGCGTCTGCTAAATGACGTAAACGTAGGGGGAGGGCATCAAGTGAACAAAGACTAGGCCGCATTAAAGTTGAGGGGTGTACTATGACACGAGATGGAGTTAGCTCACCAAATCCTCTGAGTTCAACCCAAATCGGGATAACAGTTGACACGAAAGTGGCAACGAATCCCTCAGAACTAACCTGCTCCGGGGCAGGGTAACTCGGGGATAATGCTGCATTCGTAACCAAGTGGAAGGTGGGAATTTACCACTTGTGAAGTCGTAAATACCAGTTGGATGCATTCACGTGCTTTGATGTTGCATTTAACAGCTGAAAATGCTGTTATCAAGGTAATTTCCTCAGCATTGGATCAATGAAGAGTTCAGCATTTGACTCGCTGGGCTTATCCACGTGTGACATGCAAGTGCAGTTACAAGCCTGACTGGATGTGACGGCAGCTGGATGATCAATATCCACCTTCATAACATGGATGAAGCCGGAGAAGGAATGTAAAGCTAACTGAAGCTGGCTAGCTTTATAGAATCCTAAGTAAATCTAGCTAGCATCATAGAACACCCCAGTGGGGCTGTGTCAGAAAAGTTTACTAACCATAAAATCCTTGCTTTCTCCAGTCCTTGTTTCCTCCATTGCATGCTCAAAGTTAATTGGATGAGGTCCGAGGGAGGGACCTTTGACCTCCTCCAAAGCACTTTGAGAGGAATTGAAAACAAGGACAGAGTTTTCAGACCCAGCCTCAATCAGGCCTTAGAAGTATTCCTTCATCTTAATGCTCTCTATGTAATTACTCCAGGGAAAGCAGGAAAAGTGGGAGGCTTTGGCCTTGGCCCTCCCTGCGTCACTGCCCACCGATCGCAGTCCTAATCCAGCCGCTCATTCTCCCCAGATTATCAACATCAATTCCGTAATTGCATTTGGATATGCCGTGATGACATTCCATCTGGGGAGTCAGGACTAGATGTAACTGAACAAAATTGGTTACAATACATTTTAAAGGACCGGATTCAGACCCCTTGACTTTTCCTACATTTTGTTACTTTTCAGTCTTATTCTAAAATGGATTAAATAAATAAACTCACCAATCTACACACAATACCCCATAATGACAAAGTAAAAACAGATTTTTTTTTTTTGCCAATGTATTAAACATAAAGAACAGAAATACCTTAATTACATAAATACATTTTGCTATGAGACCCAAAAGTGAGCTGAGGTGCATCACGTTTCCATTGATCATCCTTGAGATGTTTTTATTGACTGGACATGATGATCTGGAAAGGCACACACCTGTCTATATAAGGTCCCACAGTTGACAGTGCATGTCAGAGCAAAAACCAAGCAATGAGTTCGAAGGAATTGTCCGAGACAGGATTGTGTCGAGGCACAGATCTGGGGAAGGGTACCAAAACATTTCTGCAGCATTGAAGGTCCTCAAGAACACAGTGGCCTCCATCATTCTTAAATGGAAGAAGTTTGGAACCACCAAGACTCTTTACAGAGCTGGCCGTCCAGCCAAACTGAGCAATCAGGGGAGAAGGGCCTTGGTCAGGGGGGTGACCAAGAACCCAATGGTCACTCTGACAGAGCTCTAGAGTTCTTCTGTGGTGCTAGGATAACCTTTCCTCTCTGCAGCACTCCACCAACCAGGCCTTTCTGGTAGAGTGGCCAGACGGAAGCCACTCCTCAGTAAAAAGGCACATGACAGCCCACTTGGAGTTTGCCAAAAGGCACCTAAAGGCTCTCGGACTATGAGAAACAAGATTCTGTGGTCTGATGAAACCAAGTCTCAACTCTTTGGCCTGAATGCCAAGCATCACATCTGGAGGAAACCTGGCACCATCCCTACAGTGAAGCATGGTTTTTCAGTGGCAGGGACTGGGAGACTAGTCAGGATCGATGCAAAGATGAACAGAGCAAAGTACAGAGAAATCCTTGATGAAAACCTGCTCCAGAGCACACAGCCAAGACATCGCTGGAGTGACTTCGGGACAAGTCTCTGAATGTCCTTGAGTGGCCCAGTCAGAGCCCGGACTTGACCCCGATCGAACATCTCTGGAGAGACCTGAAAATAGCTGTGCAGCAACACTCCCCATCCAACCTGACAGAGCTTGAGAGGATCTGCAGGGAAGAATGGGAGAAACTCACCAAATACAGGTGTGCCAAGCTTGTAGCGTTATACCGAAGAAGACGAGGCTGTAATCACTGCCAAAGGTGCTTCAACAAAGCACTGAGTAAAGGGTCTGAATACTTATGTAAATGTGATTTATATTTTTTTTATTAAGTATCAAACATTTCTCAAAACCTGTTTGTGATTTGTCATTATGAGGCGTTGTGTGTAGATTGATGAGGAAAAATAACAATTTAATCAATTTTAGAATAACCTAACAAAATGTGGGAAAAAGTCAGGGGGTCTGAACACTCACTGCAGGCAGCTACTGCAGCCGAGCACATATCTCATCCTGCCTAGACAAATCCATCTGCTGCAGTGTGCTAAATACGGGCAGGCACCCGACAGTAAATCTCTCCTACAGACTCCACAGAGCTTGGACTCAGTCAGAGAATTCATTAAGTAACTTAAGTCATGCTTATCCTGCTCAGACAGAGAGCTGCTCTCGTTCATAGCCCTTAAAGTTCAGTTACAGAATGTGGGTTTTTCATTATTTTCCCCACAAACAAGAAGATTTTTCTACTATTTCTAAAAAGAAATTCCCTCTTTGCATTGTTGGGAAGGGCTCGTAAGTAAGCATTGCACTGTTAGTCTACGAAGCACGTAATAATTTCTATTTTATTTGAAATGGTTAAATGTCACGCAGTGTTTACACATCCCTCTATTCGATTCAGCCAACCTACACCTCGGTAACAGGACCTAGCCTACCTCCACTATGCACGCGTCCTATTCAGTAAGCCATTAATAGGCTAATTATTTCTGTGTAGTTTCAATGAAGTCCATCCACACACACACACACACCATTGAACACAACAAGCTTGAGCGTGTTAAAACTCTTTTCATGTGATAGTGTGTGTATATCAAGTCAAACCAGGAACACTTAAAGCCAAATAGCTCTCCCATGTTTGGAAGGGCCAAAGGTAAACATCCACCCACAGGGAGAGGAGGACAGTGGCTGCTAGTGAGTGTTGACCTGAGGACAACAGGGCTGTCAGCCCAGAAAGAGACCCTCCTCTGCTCTCCAATCACTGAGAGACACCCGGTCAGGATGGGGAGTGAGTGGAGCCAATATTTACCTCTCCACACAGAACACACCAGCCGTTGCCATGGAGGTGATTCCCCGCATTCCACAAGCAACGGCTCTGATGCACTTGTACGCTCACACTTATTTGTCAGAGAAACGTGCAGAAAACGGTAGCAAGCTTCTCAGATAAAGAGAAAAACACAGCCTTTATCCTTTTTTCATTTTCACTCTTAGGAGACTACTGTACTGTGGTTCTTAATAGGATCAGAGCCTGTGAGTCCTGATCCCTTCCACTGTTCAAGTGTGTGTGTGTGTCAGCAGCACTGATACTTCTGCTTTACCCAATCTAAGTTCATATCACTAACCGTTTTCAAAACAAAACATCCAGTCAGTGTTACGATAAAAAAGTCACACTGCCCTCAAAAAAGGCTGAGGCTGGTTGGGCTTAAAACCCTCTCCCTCCACAGGCAGGTTACATATTTACGACTTGAAAATCAACAAACGAGCCACTGGTCTGGCAGGGTTCCCAGGTCCATGGTTTTTCTAAAGGCCAGTTATGCCCGGTGCCTAATCTCACTGCAACACATATGAAATCATTTTGGAATTGAGGCTCAACTCTAAAATATCTAGGCCATTTTGTATTAGGAGGGGATTCATTTAGAGGACAGTTCCTGTGACGTCGTGGAGGGAGGGAGAAGCGTCGTGGAGGGAGGAGCGTCGTGGAGGGAGGAGCTTCACGGAGGGAGGGAGTGCTGAATGAACCAAAACAGAAGAGAATGTTGAAGTCTCAAAGTTAACTTCACATCAAGCAACAAAAAGGTTTGATATTTCTCACCATTTTCATCTTTCCCTACTTTCCTCCTTTTGCTTTCTTTAATCATTAACTTTTTTATTTTAGTCATTTAGCAGACACTCTTATGCAGAGCGATTTACAGGAGCATTTAGGGTTAAGTGCCTTGCTCAAGGGCACAGACAGATTACTCAGTCAAGTTACTCATTATAGGACTAGAGGTTGACCGATTAATCAGCGTGGCCGATTAATTAGGGCCGATTTCAAGTTTTCATAACAATCGGTAATCGGCATTTTTGGTTGCCGATTATGGCCGATTACATTGCACTCCACGAGGAGACAATGTGGCAGGCTGACCACCTGTTACGCGAGTGCAGCAAGGAGCCAAGGTAAGTTGCTAGCTAGCATTAAACTTATCTTATAAAAAACGATCAATCTTAACATAATCACTAGTAAACTACACGGTTGATGATATTACTAGTTTAACTAGCTTGTCTGTCACGTTCGTTATAATGAGTGGACCAAGGCAGAGTTCCACATATTTATTTTAGTGAAACTTCAAAGCAGCAAATAAATAAACGAACGTGCCGTTCGTAGCGCACATAGCGCTAAACAAAACAATATCCCACAACGCAGGTGGGAAAAAGACCACACTAAGTATGAGGCAACGATCATCAGCTGCCTCCAATTGGGAACCATACTCACACCAACATAGAAATTAAAGACTAGAACATCGAATCACAGGCTACTTCGCAAAATGGGTGATGATTTAACAAGCGCATTCGCGAAAAAAGCACTATCGTTGCACCAATGTAACTAACCATTAACATCAATGCCTTTCTTAAAATCAATACACAAGTATATTTTTTTAAACCTGCATATTCAGTTAAATGAAATTCATGTTAGCAGGCAATATTAACTAGGGAAATTGTGTCACTTCACTTGCGTTTTGTGCAAGCAGAGAGTCAGGGTATATGCAGCAGTTTGGGCCACCTTGCTCGTTGCGAACTGTGTGAAGACCATTTCTTCCTAAAGACCGTAATTAATTTGCCAGAATTTTACATAATTATGACATAACATTGAAGGCTGTGCAATGTAACAGCAATATTTAGACTTAGGGATGCCACCCGTTCGATAAAATACGGAACGGTTCCGTATTTCAATGAAAGAATAACGAAATGATAGTTTCCGGATTTGACCATATTAATGACCTAAGGCTCGTATTTCTATGTTTGACAATATTAATGACATAAGGCTCGTATTTCAGTGTGTTTTATTGTATTAAAATTAAGTCTGTTTGATATTTGATAGAGCTGACTGACTGAGCGGTGGTAGGCAGCAGCAAGCTCTTAAGCATTCATTCAAACAGCACTTTCCTGTGTTTGCCACCAGCTCTTCGCAATGCTTGAAGCACAGCGCTGTTTATGACTTCAAGCCTATCAACTCCCGAGATTAGGCTGGCAATACTAAAGTGCCTATAAGAACATCCAATAGTCAAAGGTATATTAAATATAAATGGTATAGAGAGAAAGAGTCTTATAATTACTACAACCTAAAACTTCTTAACTGGGAATAACAGCTTTCATATGTTCTCATGTTCTGAGCAAGGTACTTAAACGTTAGCTTTTTTACATGGCACATATTGCACTTTTACTTTCTTCTTCAACACTGTGTTTTTGAATTTTTTAAACCAAATTGAACATGTTTCATTATTTATTTGAGACTAAATCGATTTTTATAATGTATTATATTAAGTTAAAATAAAAAGTGTTCCTTCAGTATTGTTGTAATTGTCATTATTACAAGTGTGTGTGTGTGTGTGTGCGCGCGCATATATACATACATACATATATATATACACACTGCTCAAAAAAAATCAAGGGAACACTTAAACAACACAATGTAACTCCAAGTCAATCACACTTCTGTGAAATCAAACTGTCCACTTAGGAAGCAACACTGATTGACAATAAATTTCACATGCTGTTGTGCAAATGGAATAGACAACAGGTGGAAATTATAGGCAATTAGCAAGACACCCCCAATAAAGGAGTGGTTCTGCAGGTAGTAACCACAGACCACTTCTCAGTTCCTATGCTTCCTGGCTGATGTTTTGGTCACTTTTGAATGCTGGCGGTGCTTTCACTCTAGTGGTAGCATGAGACGGAGTCTACAACCAACACAAGCGGCTCAGGTAGTGCAGCTCATCCAGGATGGCACATCAATGCGAGCTGTGGCAAGAAGGTTTGCTGTGTCTGTCAGCGTAGTGTCCAGAGCATGGAGGCACTACCAGGAGACAGGCCAGTATATATGGAGACGTGGAGGAGGCCGTAGGAGGGCAACAACCCAGCAGCAGGACCGCTACCTCCACCTTTGTGCAAGGAGGAGCAGGAGGAGCACTGCCAGAGCCCTGCAAAATGACCTCCAGCAGGCCACAAATGTGCATGTGTCTGCTCAAACGGTCAGAAACAGACTCCATGAGGGTGGAATGAGGGCCCGACGTCCACAGGTGGGGGTTGTGCTTACAGCCCAACACCGTGCAGGACGTTTGGCATTTGCCAGAGAACACCAAGATTGGCAAATTCGCCACTGGTGCCCTGTGCTCTTCACAGATGAAAGCAGGTTCACACAGAGCACATGTGACAGATGTGACAGCCTGGAGACGCCGTGGAGAACGTTCTGCTGCCTGCAACATCCTCCAGCATGACCGGTTTGGCGGTGGGTCAGTCATGGTGTGGGGTGGCATTTCTTTGGGGGGCCGCACAGCCCTCCATGTGCTCGCCAGAGTTAGCCTGACTGCCATTAGGTACCGAGATGAGATCCTCAGACCCCTTGTGAGACCATATGCTGGTGCGGTTGGCCCTGGGTTCCTGCTAATGCAAGACAATGCTAGACCTGATGTGGCTGGAGTGTGTCAGCAGTTCCTGCAAGAGGAAGGCATTGATGCTATGGACTGGCCCGCCCGTTCCCCAGACCTGAATCCAATTGAGCACATCTGGGACATCATGTCTCGCTCCATCCACCAACACCACGTTGCACCACAGACTGTCCAGGAGTTGGCGGATGCTTTAGTCCAGGTCTGGGAGGAGATCCCTCAGGAGACCATCCGCCACCTCATCAGGAGCATGCCCAGGCGTTGTAGGGAGGTCATACAGGCACGTGGAGGCCACACACGACTGAGCCTCATTTTGACTTGTTTTAAGGACATTACATCAAAGTTGGATCAGCCTGTAGTGTGGTTTTCCACTTTAAATTTTGAGTGTGACTCCAAATCCAGACCTCCATGGGTTGATAAATTGGATTTCCATTGATTCTTTTTGTGTGATTTTGTTGTCAGCACATTCAACTATGTATTTTTTTGAGCAGTATATATATATATATATATATATATATATATATATATATATATATATAATGACAATTACAACAAATAAAATAAAAAATTGGCAACTGCTTTTTTGGTCCTCCAATAATCGGTATCGGTGTTGAAAAATCATAATCGGTCGACCTCTATATAGGACACATCAAATATTTAATCACAAAGTATCATGTGACAAAATGAGAGTCTAGTGAGAGCAGAGAAAAGCAACTTCTATCACACTCCCTGCAACCATGATTCAGAGACATAGCAAAGTCAGTAGAGGACAATTAAAACTATTCTGTGACAACATGAGAGTGTGGCAAGACGAGAGCAGAGCAGAGCTAGCAGAGTGCAGAAAACCAGTCTCACTTCATCCCTGCAGTGAGCCTCCCAGCCCAGCCTGGCCCATCTGATCTGAATCACAAACAAGTCCAACATCAGCTGTGTGTGTGAATCATCCACAGATTAGACCTCTGTGGGCATGTCAAATCACATGTTAAACAGCACCGTTTCCCACGCAACTTTGACTGACTGAGCCATAGGCCTAAACCTATCCCATCCCAGACTGTGCTGTACCATTCCTAGTGGCTTATAAGAGGCTCTTAAGAGACAGACATGGAGAAATAAGATCCTTTCATCAGCTTCAACTTGGTTAGTTTACACAAGTTTGGGATGTGGATTTGCTACATATAACAACTCTTTCTGTTTCTGATGATGCGTACACCGTTTAGACTATGAAAGAGATAAATCCGAGGGTGCAAAAGTGATAATCACTGCTGAACTAATAAAAAGGTAGCAAACAAAAACAACTGTGGACAGCTTCAGAGCAGCAGTGAAGCCTTAAAAATAGATTATAGTTTGCAGAGGCTACTGTTTAACAGTAAGGAAGTCACTGGGCAGGTGTGACAGCAGTTCATCTTGTTGTGTAAAAGGACAGCTTCGAAGTAGCCGTTATAAGAGCAGTTGTGCCATTCCTATATGTGAGAAATGACAGTTATAAAGAGCAGTTGGTTAGGTTCCAGTTATCTTGTGAAACCGTGTTACTACAAAAGCGTGTTCGGTTTCCTGGCCTCACGATTCATGGCTGCTATCTTGGCCATATATCTTCAGATAAATATAGAGACTGAAGCAAGCAACCGAAGCCTAAGTCACTTTCTCCTGCCTGAAAGTAAAGGATCTTAAAGGGATGGTTCATCGAAATCTATAACTGAACTGTCTCTTTAAGCATCTGGGCCTCAGCAATGGGACTGCACTGCAGTGACCTTTGCATGTGTATTATGTTCTATAGAGACCATAAGAAGCTCCATATTGTTCCACTATGGAATATTTAGACTAACAATACAATGGTTGATTTATTGTTTAAATCTGCTTTGCCATAGCTTCACACTTGAATCTTAGAAGCCTTAATGGAAGTCTGTGTAATGTTTGGGTACCCTATGTTGTTCTGCCATTACCCCCAAACGATCACATCTCCTTCCCAGCTCTTCCCTTCATCTAAATATGGTCATATGTTTGAGGGACAAGTAGATAGAGAGCATAGAATCCTCTAAGGGTTTAGCTTTCTCCTATTCTTTCTCTCTCCCTCCCTCTCCAATCCTTTCAGGAGATTTCCAAATGGAAATAAAATAATACAATTCCTTCCACAACCTATGATGGCATGTGACAAAAAAATTAAAAAAACTTTCCCAGCTTCCAAAATGTTATTGAACTAGACAACACTAAGTATTGGGAAAACACACAGATCCTCTTAACCCCATCAGTCCTGAAATCCCCACAAAAATAGGATTTCAATGTATCTGACTTTTATTGATCCAGCCTCACAATGAAGTGTTTTACCGTTTTCTTTTCAGGACAACCAAGGCTACAAATAGAATTCAAAACAATTTGACATAAATAGTTGCATTCATGAGTTTCATTGGCAAATGTCAATTAAAACAATTAGGTCAGCCAAAGCAAAAATATGATAAAAGTGCATTTATATGAATGCTGTAAGAAACATGAATTGTTTTCTCAGTGGGAAATTAATATCCAATTATCCAACTGTGTGGAGTTTGGAGTTTGTGACAGCAACTATGTGAGCTTATTACAGTATTATAGACACTATGTCCTGGGATTTCCTATGATCTACACGTATGTAGAACATCCCCTTCCCTTCAAATGACTCATGTAGCTTGTAAGCGTCATAGAGCAAAACATGTTACATGTGCGTTCTCCTTTCCCCCTTCTGATAACCAGGCGGCGAATCGCATCTCTGCATGTCTGGCAGACATATCAGTGTGGATGACGGATCACCACCTCAAGCTGAACCTCGGCAAGACGGAGCTGCTCTTCCTCCCGGGGAAGGACTGCCCGTTCCATGATCTCGCCATCACGGTTGACAACTCCCTTGTGTCCTCCTCCCAGAGTGCTAAGAACCTTGGCGTGATCCTGGACAACACCCTGTCGTTCTCCACTAACATCAAGGCGGTGACCCGATCCTGTAGGTTCATGCTCTACAACATTCGCAGAGTACGACCCTGCCTCACACAGGAAGCGGCGCAGGTCCTAATCCAGGCACTTGTCATCTCCCGTCTGGATTACTGCAACTCGCTGTTGGCTGGGCTCCCTGCCTGTGCCATTAAACCCCTACAACTCATCCAGAACACCGCAGCCCGTCTGGTGTTCAACCTTCCCAAGTTCTCTCACGTCACCCCGCTCCTCCGCTCTCTCCACTGGCTTCCAGTTGAAGCTCGCATCCGCTACAAGACCATGGTGCTTGCCTACGGAGCTGTGAGGGGAACGGCACCTCCATACCTTCAGGCTCTTATCAGGCCCTACACCCAAACAAGGGCACTGCGTTCATCCACCTCTGGCCTGCTGGCCCCCCTACCTCTGAGGAAGCACGGTTCCCGCTCAGCCCAGTCCAAACTGTTCGCTGCTCTGGCACCCCAATGGTGGAACAAGCTCCCTCACGACGCCAGGACAGCGGAGTCAATCACCACCTTCCGGAGACACCTGAAACCCCACCTCTTTAAGGAATACCTGGGATAGGATAAAGTAATCCTTCTAACCCCCCCCCCCCCTTGAAAGATTTAGATGCACTATTGTAAAGTGGTTGTTCCACTGGATATCATAAGGTGAATGCACCAATTTGTAAGTCGCTCTGGATAAGAGCGTCTGCTAAATGACTTAAATGTAAATGTAATGTGCGTGTTTGTGAGAGTCTCAGCTTTTCATAGATGAATAGTTTGTAGCTCAAACCAAACACTTTGACTCTACATAAGTTTCTGTAAAAAAAAAAGACCCGGCCCCTTCGGGATCTGCCCTCGTCTCAAAAACGCCGCTCTAGCTCATAAATGTCAGAGGCAGAAACTAGGATAATAAAGAAGAGAACCAGTCAAAATCTCTGTGTAAAAACCTACACAAAGCACCGAGATGCTTTGAAGTATAACCTAGCCCGTCAATGACCCTTCTTTTTAATCTTATTTTAAAAAGAGGGAACTTCTAAGCAGCTAGCATCCACCAACTCAGGGCTTTGACTGTTTAATGTCTGATTTAGGCAGAAGTGCCTAGTACTGTTACCATTTAAGAAAACTCCATGTACCTCTGAAATCTGAGGCCCCAGCAGAAAACCATATGGATGTAAAATGGCAGTTCACAGCAACTCTAAACATAATCATGTGTGTGTAAACACAAGTCCAAATATTAGAGTCTCCATTACAGGTATGAGGAATGAGACTAGCAGGTGTGTGTATTGAAGAGGTTTGGTGTGTGTGTCTGTGCGCACGCACACACACACACACACACACACGTGTCAGTGTTTCCCCTATATTCCTTTAGCAGTAGCGAGCCGCCCTGCTAAATCGTTGCCACCACTCCATAAGATATACAGTATATAGTATGTGGAAAAGTAATGGAGCATATATTTTTAAATAAGACCATCTTTGTTAGTTCTCAATCACCAACATAAAAACTAGGCAGTCAGGGAGAATCAAAAATCCAAAAAATTGAATGGCTTGGGTCCCACGTTGATTTTGTTATAATGTTTGAGTCACTGATGTGTAGAATTGCAGGAAATTATCTTTAAAACTGCACATTTTCTCTAAGCCCCATGGCAAAATGTGTAGAATTGCAGAACATGTGCATTAAAACAGCACCATTTTGTCTCTGTGGCCAAGAAGATGGCCCCATTGTCCACGCCCCACACACACACTAACTTTGCCACTGCTTTTGGAAAATCTCCTAGGGGAACACTGCATGTGCATGTCTGCATGTGTACTCTCAGGTGTCTGTACACTCAGGTTTGTGATATCAGTGTGAGCCCCAGTCATGTCTGTGGAATGCAGAGTGAAGAATGAGACAAGTCCTGACACCACTCCATCTCACACACCATACGAGGAATGTTCTGAGAGCTGGTAGAGGCACCCTACACCCAGGACGTGGATAGAAGTTCATGATGCCACTGGCCACTGATTCAATCACAGAACATCCTAACATCCCGCACCGTCAGCCAGGGACGTTTCACAACAACTTAGAGTAGGAAAAACGTTAATTTCCATTCCTGAAACCAATAAGCAGTACTAAACCAAAAGAAGATTGATTGTTGTTCTCGTCAACAGACTTCCTTAGGCTAGTGGATGTTTGGATTTAGAATCGACTGAATCAGGTGACAGTGTTTGGTTCGTCACTTGTCTGGAAACATTAAAAGTTTCCTTCATATTTTCCCTTTTTGAGGCTGCCAAGAGCACTTCCTCAGTGAGACAAGAACTATCCTTAAGCAGAATAGAAGAGGTCAGAAAAACATAAATGACCTTTCTACAAAAGTACAAACATTCATTATAGATTTGCACCAAGATTAAGCTATACATGTCTAATTATTAGAATCAGGTGTGCTAGATTAGGTTTGGAGTGAAAACCTACAGGACGGTAAGGTAGTCTCTCCAGGAACATGGTTGGAGAGCCCTGACCTATTCTCTTGCCAGTAACTGCACCAATGGGACCTGTACAATGAACATATTTGGGGGAGGGGGAAGCCAATATGGCTACATTTGATGGTGTAGATGCTGAACCACACTTTTCTAATGTTTGTCAATAGATTCAGCACTTTGTAACAGATTGGAATGCTTCTCCAGCAGAGCCAGTGGTAGATAAACAAGATGACAATAAAACAACAGCTGAGGCCCTCCCTACATGAAACAAATGTGATCGTCACGCATGATCATTAAAATATAAACAGGTCTCCTCCACGCCTTGGTTAGTATTTCCACAACCTAACGTAGCAGGCATAAAAGAAAGGCCTGAAACTAGATCCCCTACATACTGGTCTTTACAAGAAGAACTTTTTTTTTTAAACTGTCAGGGGAGGTTCTCTTCTGCACCAATTCAGTAAATGTGGAGGAGGAGTTAAGAGTGTTGGCTTTGTTAACATCCAAAAGCGGAAGTCGTGTCACAGGCTCTCTTTTCATTTCCCCTGAAAACCAGAACATCCGGTTGTTGGGTACTCGGCTGAGGCTAGCATTTTCATAACAGATTTTAGGGAGATGGGCCCCATCAATGAACCGATTTCATCCATTCATAGGTGAAGACCAGGGTAAACTTCCTTTGCTTAGAGGACAGCAGGGTTGTGTTCATTCGGCACTAAATGGAAGGAAACAGACAAACAGGGAGGAACTACCTGGTCTTACTCAATAAGAAACACTTGGTTGTTTTTCATTGCAAAATGTTTTGCTACAGTGGGCACTAACGAATACACCCCAGGCATGTGGTCCCTCCTCACAGGACAGAACATGCAGCTGTAGCAGTAGCTGTACAGCTTCCAGTCCACAGGGCATGGCTGCTCAGCTCACACAATTCAAATTTCAAGTTTTATTAGTCGAATGTACAGGATACGCATGATCCAACGAAATGATTACCTGCAGGTTCCTTCTCGAAAATACAATAAGAAATAACAGATAAGAATATGAAGAAAGTAAACGGAACAAAAATATTAAATGCAACATGTAAAGTTTTGGTCTCATGAACTGAAATAAAAAGATCCCAGAAATATTTCATACGCACAAAAAAGCTTATTTCTCTCAAATGTTGTGCACAAATTTGTTTACATCCCTGATAGTGAGCATTTCTCCTTTGCAATATAATCCATCCACCTGACAGGTGTGGCATATCAATAATCTGATCAAACAGCATGATCATTACACAGGTGCACCTTGTGCTGGGGACAATAAAAGGCCACTTTAAAATGTGCAGTTGTCACAGAACACAATGCCACAGATGTCTCAAGTTGAGGGAGCGTGCAATTGGCATGCTGACTTGGGTTAAATGCGAAGACACATTTGAGTTGAATACATTAAGGTGTACAACTGACAAGGTATCCCCCTTTCCTGACTTGCATGAATGTCCACCAGAGCTATTGCCAGATAATTTATTGTTAATGTCTCTACCATAAGCCACCTCCAACGTCGTTTTAGAAAATATTACAGTACGTTCAGGACCGCCACATCCAGCATCTTCACCTCGGGGGGGGGGGGTGCTGAGGAGTATTTCTGTCTGTATTAAAGCCCTTTGTGGGGCAAAACTTGTTCTGATTTGCAGGGCCTGGCTCCTCAGTGGGTGGGCCTGGCTGCCAAGTGGGTTGGCCTATGCCCTCCCAGGCCCACCCATGGCTGCACACCTGCCCAGTCATGTGAAATCCATAGATTAGGGCCTAATTAAGTTATTTATATTTACTGATATGAACTGTAACTCTGTAAAATCTTTGAAATTGTTGCATATTTTATTTAACCAGGAAGAGCTCATTGGGCCCTTTTTCAAGAGCATCCTGGCCAAGATAGGCAGCACCAAGTCATTACAAAAATTAGAGACAAACAACATGAAAAACTACAAGTAATCTAGTAAAAACCATAGAATTCACAAGAGTATAACACAATCAAAAACAGCAAATTTTAAATACTGACAGGTCAGGGCATCAGTCTCAAGATCGTTCATCAGTGCTTTAAAAATACCAATTGGGACAAGTTCTTCCAGTTTAAAAGTATTTTGTAAGGCGTTCCAAGACGATGGCGCAGAGTACATAAAAGCCCTTTTACCAAATTCAGTTCGGACATTTGGAACAGTTAGCAGGATAAAGTCCAGCAAACGAAGAGAGTACCCACCACATTTCTGAACAATAAAAATGCCCAAATAAAAAGGTAGTAAACCCAAAATGGCTTTGTAAATAAAAGTATACCAGTGACTGAGCCTACGAGTGACTAGAGAAAGCCAGCCAACCCTGGTATACAAAGTGCGTAAGGGTTTTGCAGTTTAAAATAAATCTCAAAGTGAAATGGTAAAGGGTGTCAATTGATCTCAAACACTGAGCGGAAGCATTCATATATAAAATATCCCCATAGTCTAGTAAAGGCATAAATGTAGCTGATACTAGCCTTCTTCTGGCTTCAAAAGAAAAACAGGCCTTATTCCTAAAATAAAATCCCAATTTCAGCTTCAATTTTTTTGTAAGTTGTTGAATATGCAATTTAAAAAAGAGAGGCAGTCATCAATTAAAATTCCAAGATATTTATATGAGGTTACAGTCTCAATCTCCTTGCCCTGACAGGTAGTAATAGGTGAAAGGTTCAGAGGTATATTTCTTGCTTTAGAAAACACCATTAGTTTAGTTGTCAGTATTGAGGATAAGCTTCAATTGACACAAGGTATGTTGAACAGTATAAATAGCAGTTTGCAAGTTCTGGACAGCTTTTGAATATATTGCATTTAGATTTTTGTTCAGTATAAATGGCAGTAAAATATAATAATACATTTTAGCGTAAGTATAATACAAGATAAGACAATTAATAGTCCAATATTTACAAGTGTATATATTGAGCAGTATAATATAAGTCTGGTAGCAGCTGTATGAATGTACATCCAGTAGCCAGTTTATTAGGTACACCAACACAAAAATGGTTTGCTCCTACACACAGTGAGTCACGTGCCTGTGGCTTGCTATATAAAGCAGGCAGACAGGCATCCAGTTACTGTTCGCTTGAATGTTAGAATGGGCAAAACGAGTGACCTAAGCAACTTTTGAGCGTGGTCTGCCCGACGTTAAGGGAGAGAAGAACTCAAGGCTGGGGTGTGTGGGGTCCTTGATGATGCTGCATACCTTCCTCAGACACCATTTCAAGTAGATGTCCTGGATGGGTGGGAGCATGGTCCCAGTGATGTACTGGGCCGTCTTCACCACCCGCTGGCGGGTGGAGGACCTTGCGGTTGTGGATGGAGCAATTCCCGTACCAGGTCGTGACGCTCTCGATGGTGTAGCGGTAGTATTTGGAGAGGACCCAGGGCGGCATGCAGAATTTTTTCAGCCACCTTAGGAAATAGAGACGCTGTTGCACCCTCGACAAGACTGATGAGGAAGAAAAGGACCCCAGGGAGCAGCTCTCACACTCACACAGATAAGCATCAGGGGGGACTACGGCCACCACCCAGGAAAACTGCTCCTGCCTGACCTCCATGTGAGGACTATGAGGAGTGGAAAAGGTTTTTAGTTTAAGATGGATAGGGGCGGCAGGTAGCCTAGTGGTTAGAACGTTGGGCCAGTAACCGAAAGGTTGCTAGATCAAATCCCCGAGCTGACAAGGTAAAAATCTGCGTTCTGCCCATCATTGTAAATAAAAATGTGTTCTTAATAACCTGTTAACTGACTTGCCTAGTTAAATAAAAGTAAAATTTAAAAAAAATAGGCTACTCTTCAAGCATTGCTGAATAAATTCCTAGACCTCCTACACACTCTCAATCCAGAAATGAGAATTGTGTGTTTCCATTCCCTTGAAAATGACAGAATCTGAGATCGTGTCATCTACCTACATCCTGTTGTACTCATAATGACATGGTACTTCAGATCAGTAAACACAAAAAGTCTGTGTGTTGTGCCTTCAATTAGACTACATCTGCAGGGAAAAGGCCTGCAAGTCCAACTTGAGGGGGTCATTTTGTCAATACAACATTTACATAAAACCCATTTCAATATAGTGATTTTCAGGCAGGGGACCCTGAGAGGAACAAAGATCAAGGCTGGTCCAGCATCTCAAAGAGGATGAGTATGAATATCAACATGAATTAATCCTTTATTTAACCAGGCGGGTCCCATTGAGATAGGAGTCTCTTTTTCAAGTCAGCCTTGGCCCTGAGGAAGCAATCAGCAAGCAGTCATGCAGTCATATAACTTGACTTAGTGGCCCAGCTGTGACTGCATAGACACAGAGAGACATCTTTCTGAATGAAAAGGAGCCTTTTCTTGTCAAGAGAACTGGTGGGAGTGAGAAGAAAATCCAAACAAGACCTTTCGACTGATAACCCTCCCGTCTCTACTCCCAAGCAACAGTGGAGGGATTGAGATTAGATGTATGGGCCCGGTCACACTGTTCACAGAGCACGCTAGGCCAGAACAGGAAGTGACTAGCTTCAGTAGCCTGGAACCCTGGGAGGAATGAGAGGACAGTCCCTCCTCTGTTCTGTTCCACTCAATGAACCACAATCAGATACTCCATTGAAATGTCTCCAGCCACAGGGCTTCAGATACAGTTGAAGTCAGAAGTCTCCATACACCTTAGCCAAATACATTTCAACTCAGATTTTCACAATTCCTGACATTTAATCCTTTATTTTTTCCACTACTTTATTTTAAGAATGTGAAATGTCAGAATAATAGCAGAAATCATTCTATTTAAGTTTTTATTTCTTTCATCACATTCCCAGTGGGTCAGAAGTTTACATACACTCAATTAGTATTTGGCAGCATTGCCTTTCAATTGTTTAACTTGGGTCAAACATTTTGTGTAGCCTTCCACAAGCTTCCCACAATAAGTTGGGTGAATTTTGGCACATTCCTCCTGACAGAGTTGGTGTAACTGAGTCAGGTTTGTAGGCCTCCTTGCTCGCACAAGCTTTTTCAGTTCTGCCCACAAATTTTCAATAGGATTGAGGCAGGGCTTTGTGATGGCCACTCCAATACCTTGACTTTTTTGTCCTTAAGCCATTTTGCCACAATTTTGGAAGTATGCGTGGGGTCATTGTCCATTTGGAAGACCCATTTGCGACCAAGCTTTAACTTCCTGACTGATGTCTGGAGATGTTGCTTCAATATATACACATCATTTTCCTCCCTCATGATGCCATCTATTTAGTGAAGTGCACCAGTCCCTCCTGCAGCAAAGCTCCCCCACGCTTGACGGTTGGGATGGTGTTCTTCGGCTTGCAAGCCTCCCCCTTTTTCCTCCAAACATAACAATGGTCATTATGGCCAAACAGTTCTATTTTTGTTTCATCAGACCAGAGGACATTTCTCCAAAAAGTACAATCTTTGTCCCCACGTGCAGTTGCAATCTGTAGTCTAGCTTTTTTATGGCAGTTTTGGAGCAGTGGCTCTTCCTTGCTGAGCAGCCTTTTTTATGTCGATATAGGACTCATTTTACTGTGGATATAGATACTTTTGTACCTGTTTCTTCCAGCATCTTCACAAGGTCCTTTGCTGTTGTTCTGGGATTGATTGGCAGTTTTCGCACCAAAGTACGTTCTTCTCTAGGAGACAGAAAGCGTCTCCTTCCTGAGTGGTATGACGGCTGCGTGGTCCCATGGTGTTTATACTTGCATACTTTTGTTTGTACAGATGAACGTGGTACCCTCAGGCATTTGGAAATTGCTCCCAAGGATGAACCAGACTTGTGGAGGTCTACAATTTGTTTTCTGAAGTCTTGGCTGATTTCTTTTGATTTTCCCATGATGTCAAGCAAAGAGGCACTGAGTTTGAAGGTAGGCCTTGAAATATATGCACAAGTACACCTCCAATTGACTTAATTGATGTCAATTAGCCTTTCAGAAGCTTCTAAAGTCATGACATCCTTTTCTGGAATAAAGGCACAGTGAACTTAGTGTATGTAAACTTCTGACCCACTGGAATTGTGATACAGTGAATTATAAGTGAAATAATCTGTCTGTAAACAATTGTTGGACAAATGACGACTTGTGTCATGCACAAAGTAGATGTCCTAACCGACTTGCCAAAAAATACATTTGTGGAGTGGTAGAAAAACGAGTTTTAATGACTCCAACATATGTGTATGTAAACTTCCGACTTCAACTGTATCTTGCAAAGAGTGCTGGGTGAGTGACTGCTATCAGATAGCTGCATGCAGAGAGGGCTGGGTGAGTGACTGCTTATTATCATATACAGTGGTTTCTAAGCTGAACACAAACAATATCGATTTAACATTGGTTTGACTTTTACATATGGAGTTACCCTTAAGTAAATCTTCTGATGTAACTCATGTGACATCCTGCGGGCTGTTCACTGCTCAGCTGACTGTAACCTGGAAGTGAAACTTGATAATACTGTACACTTCAGGTCATAAGTCTGGTTCCCTTTTATATGCATACGTCCACGCCCTGAAGATGGGTTAGGACTCACAGGGCTCTCTTGAAAAATAAGTTGTCCTCTTCCACCATTTATGATTAACTACCCCAAACAAAGCCCATTTCAACAGAGAAAGAGAACAGGTGGCATTTCCCCCTCCCCCCCACCATTAAAATGGCTGCCCTTCAAAATCACTGGGCACTAATTAGTACTAAAACTGGGCCAGACAAAGCAACATAAGTTTGGTGTGTACGTCTGCCACATGAAAAATTCAATGAGTTCAGTGGGAGGCTGTCGCAGTCCTCGCGCCAGCCGGCCAAAGTACCAATACAACTGCAGTGAGTGCTGTAAGTGAATTATAAATCCAAAGGCCAAATTGAAGTGAGAATGTTCTAGGCATTGTTGGCATCAGATAAGTGTTTTGTTTGTTAAGAACTCCTCAATAAGCCATCAGGGAACGTTGTGCTGTTCTACTTGGACCAACAACACAGCACGTGTCTACGCTTGTGTGTGGGTTTTTCTTTTCACCATCCCGCATCACTACAATCCTATTCCTTGGGCCCAAGAACCAGCCCCCCTACTCATAATATTATAGCCAATTAAGTTGTTAGAACTTTATGCTAATTAATCCTCGTCTGACCTGAAGGAAACCGGGATAACTCGGTTGAAATGACATTTGCTAGCAAACTAGCCTGTTCTGTTTTCATTGTATTTGCCTCCTACAGCTAAATAAGGTTAACTCTCAAATTCAAGGTAGCAATATAGGGTCAAAACTTTATTCATAGTAATAGTCACTCCTCAAGTGGCTCTACAAGGCTCCTCGAAATGCCCTTTCCATTAAGTGCACAAATACATTTTAACAGAGCCAGTCACAATTGTTGCATAGGCAGATCATTCTCAAGGCTTGGACGCCTGGCTTTGGAAACAAGCGAGTCATTGACTCCTGCCAGGCCCAGTGTAGTGTACTACTCTGTCAAAAAGAATGCTTCAGTATATACGGGGACAAAGGGGTCAATCCACCAACTAACAGGACATTCTGCCACTTTGCAGTGATCTCATTGGAGCCAACAAAGTTCCAGAGGTTTCACTGAGGGACATTCTTTCGAAGGATTCAAAGGGGCATTTCCTTTATCAATGGCGCCTACATCAACCAGGGAAGATTCAGTTAGGCATGTTGATAAAACACTTATGACTGACAGGCCATCTGAAAAGACCTGCAGAGAGAGAGAGCATGGCTGCCAAGAAAGCAGCAAAATCATATTGAATTCTCCCATTGTTTTAGTACAAAATAAACACATTTAATTGAAATTGTGTGACTAAAACACTGCAGTGCTTTTCTCATCATCATGTATGATTTTGGACATTAGAACTAAATCTCCTTGGAGCATACGTTTGGTTTGCGTGTCAGATTTTTGGAGACAGAGGAGCAGATTTTGGGAAGGGATATAGGCTAGCCTATACAGAGACTAATAGCTTCAGAATGCTCTTGCCGAACAACAGAATTCCTCAATAATGCAGAAACAGATACATATTCTCATCATTACAGAAACTGAGTGGTTCATAATTCATATTCAATTAAGGATGTGTCCTTCAATTCATCTAATCATCCACAGTTTACAATGTACTGGCCAATTCAATTGCACATTCTAAACAAAAATATAATTCCTTGGGAAATGTTAAATTCTTTGTGATTCTAAAATTAACTGAGTGAATTCCTGGAGAGACAATTCCAGTGGAGATTTTGGCTTTGTTTGTTCATACATTATCTAGACTTCAGATAGATAAAAAGGTACAAGATAACACTCAGTGGGGGTGGAAACAAAGTGAATGTATACTGTACAGTGTGTATGTGTGTGTTTTAGGATTATGGCAACTCTGTGTTGAATAAATACAATTGCCATGGGGCAAGGTGATCCTATTACTTCATCAAGTGTATACCACTCCCAATAGTCAACACTGAAACCAGTTTTTTTATGTCCTTAGTCATAGCCATTCTCAATAAGTAAAAAACATATATGTTCAAAAACTGAAATGAGACATGTTACGCTTCATCAAGTGTCAATATTTGGCTTGTTGACTCATCTTGAGTAGGAGAACACTAATCCTGAGCATATGACACAGCCCATAGTTTAGAAGTAGGCTATAGCCACCGGCAGAGAGCTAGTGAGAGCTCTATGGCCTATATAGCTACACTTTATTACATATCTCTCTCTTTCTCTCACACACACAGACTAGTGTATTGCTGATTGACATATCTTGGCATGAATGTAGCTACTTGAAGAGCCAATAATGTGATGGTCAATAGCGTTCCATAGCTTTGTCCCAATAATAAAACTAGGTACTTAATAACTATGTAAAATGTTAGGCAACACTTAGCCTACTATCATTAAGACATTAATTATTGGATTAGAAAGACCCTCCCGAACACCCTGATCCAGGGAGTTATTTCACATCAGCTTTATTAGAAGCATTGCGGCAATGTTGTGTTCAGAACGTATTTGATTTCAATGCAACTTGACGGCCCGGATACATTGTTTATGTTCAATCATTGGTTTCATCATATACAAAAATAACAAGTCACTTACCCTGACGAGTACCAATGTATTGCCGTTGCTTGTTTATTTACGAGATGGGCAATAGTTCATCGAATGTAACGACAAAATGTCACAGACTCAGTCATCGAAGTAAACCCCAAAATTATAACCGATTTCAGACGACGTTCACAGCAGAGAATCGATTGTCGAACTGATGCGGAGGGATCCCATTCAACCGGAGGGGCGGGCTAGACCAAGACGGGGATTGCCTGAGAATCAGGGCAGCAGTCGGGACTAGTCTGATTGCAGCAATCATTTGAATCCCTAATTATGAAAGAGAGTATCCAGCTCTTTGCCAACTGCCTTGAAATCAAAGGATAGATATGACTAGATTTTGTGGTAGAAACATATCTAGGCTCCTGCGTTCACTGCTGCGGGTAGTAGGCCTATCACACAAGCAAAGAGAATTCAGGACCAAAACATTGACAGTGAAAAGGAGGGGAGGATGGGGTAAAGACGTCCACATGCGTCCCATTCGAAACAGTTAGTGCATATATTATGACGACATTTTATGACGTTTTGGTCTTCGGCAAAGCACTAAGTGTATAAAACTTAGTGCACTGTGTTCGTAACAGATTCTAATTTTGGGAACAGAAACATTTATTGCGATGATAAAATTATATCGGCCCAGTTTCGACCTCTCCCACTTCCCACAACTGGACTTCCTTTCCCTACCAAACGTTGTGCATCTTCTTCTGTGGGGATTATCGGTGGTTGGCATCCAAAGTTATGGTGAATTACCGCCACCTACTGTACTGTACTGTACTGTACTGTACTGGAGTGTGGGCCAGAGACAGGGAGAAACTTAATCCTACCTGCCAGACCTGTTGCTCTTGAAAAAAGATAACAAAATATTTGAGACTATATCTAATGCCATACTTCTCAATATACTTTAATTTCCAGTATCCCCTTCTCCCTCATACTATATCTCAGCCTCTCTCTTTCTCTCTGATACTGCCTACACTGTAGCAATACATGCTCCACGATCTCTGTTTCCTGGCAAATAATTACACTTTCCTGTTGGATGCTTTCCTATCACATTTAAGGTCCTCTTCAACCGGCTGTTTCCAACCTTTAATCTTGTAAAAATAGCCTCCTCTCTTCCGTCCCTTCCTGCCGTCTTCCCCTCCCCGACTTAACTCTGTACTTGAAATAAATGCCTGCCCTTAGTATCTCTATTCCACTGCTCCCACCATCTCCGCACTATCACTGTCCATATCAGGCTTTTTGCCTCTGCCTTGCTCATTGAAACTACAACATCAACATCCCCACTACTAAGTGCTTGTTTAGTCAGGACATCAACTGCCTCGTTCCCCTCCACCCCCACATGGGCTGGGATTCAAGTAAATCTTATCTGTATACCCATCTGTCTAATCCAGCCATGGGTTTGTAGCACCTCATGAAGCAGGTCTTGTCTGCTATGTGACCTAAATGACTGGAGACTCATCAACACTGCACCTGAATCAGAGCAAATAACTACTCTGTCTGGCTTGACTTCCTCCATCCACTGCAAGGCCAACAGTATGGCCATCAGCTCCTTCGTATATATACAGTCAGATGATCTGTAACGTTTCCGGACTGTCATCCCACATTCCTGCACTATAAATGCTGACCCAGTATGTCCTGTCCTTGGATCTTTTGAACCATCTGTGAAAATGGCCACAAAATCCTGATAGACAGTATTCAGATGTCTCTTAAACAAAATAGATAGATCAACACCCTCCCTCACTATCTTTCTGTAGTCTATTCAACACTTCTAGATCAACTACTGGAGGCAGGAGTAGCCATGGTGGATATACAGGAATAGCTACCATTGGAGTAAACTCCATTTCATACAGTCCCATCTCCTTCGCCTGGGTATGACCCACCTACCCAAAGATTGTGTTCTGTCTTCGCTCATGTTCTCAGCATGCCTGTAAAATCCCTTTCGCAGGATGAGACACCCCATGTCCCTGTAGGTTGACCCAATAATTAATTGCCAGCTGCTGTCTCCTAACCTGCAATGGCATATCCCCCATCTCCACCTGTAGTACAGACACTGGGGATGTCCGAAATGCTTGCCCCTGTATGACATCTAGCCTTTCCAATGAGGTCCTTGCTGCCTGAACCATACACAATACTGCCATAGTCTATTACAGATCGAATCAATGCAACATACATGGTCCTCAATGAGGAACAACCAGCCCCCCACTCCTTCCCTGTCAGACAGCGCATCACATTTAGCACCTTCTTACACTTTCCCACCACTCTCTCAATGTGTTCTGCCCTCATGCATACCTCATCTCCCACCGTCCTCCTGGTAAACACAGTCTGAGTTTTCTCTATAGAGAACCTGAATCCCCACATTAATACCCACCCCTCTACTTCATCAATTGCTTCCTGTACCTTCCTGACTATGTCTGGCACATTTCTTCCCCTCTTCCATAAGGCCCCATCATCTGCAAATAACGACCTCCCGATATCCGGCTGTACCTGAGAGTAAACATCATTGATCATGATTGAGAACAACAGAGGACTAATCACATTCCCCTGCGGTGTATCGATATCACCAGGTAGCTGCCTGATAGAGACTTCCCCACCCTCACCTTCCAAACAGGAAATCCTTCATCCGTTCTTCCTCCTACCCACATAATATCAAGCTTGATTAACAACCCCTCCTTCCACATCATATCATATGCCTTCACCACATCAAAAAAGACAGCTACAACAGATTCCTTCTGCTTCTCAAATCAAATCAAATCAATTTTTATTGGTCACATACACATGGTTAGCAGATGTTAATGCAAGTGTAGTGGAATGCTTGCAGAATGCTTGTGCTTCTAGTTCCGATAGTGCAGTAATATCTAACAAGTAATCTAACAATTCCCCAACAACTACCTAATACACACAAATTTAAAGGGGTGAATGAGAATATGTACATATAAGTATATGGATGAGTGATGGCCGAACGGCATAGGCAAGGTGCAGTAGATGGTATAAAATACAGTATATACATGTGATATGAGTAAGATATGTAAAAATTATTAAAGTGTCATTATTTAAAGTGGCATTGTTTAAAGAGACTAGTAATACATTTATTAAAGTGTCCAGTGATTGGGTCTCAATGTGGGCAGCAACCTCTCTGAGTTAGTGATTGCTGTTTAGTAGTCTGATGGCCTTGAGATAGAAGATGTTTTTCAGTCTCTCAGTCCCATCTTTGATGCACCTTTACTAACCTCGCCTTCTGGATGATAGCGGAGTGAACAGGCAGTGGCTCGGGTGGTTGTTGTCCTTGATGATCTTCTGGCCTTCCTGTGACATGAGGTGCTGTAGGTGTCACGGAGGGCAGGTAGTTTGCCCCCAGTGATGTGTTGTGCAGACCGCACCATCCTCTGGAGAGCCTTGCGGTTGAGGGCGGTGCAGTTGCCGTACCAAGCTGTGATACAGCCCGACAAGATGCTCTCGATGTGCATTTGTAAAAGTTTGTCAGGGTTTTGGGTGACAAGCCACATGTCTTCAGCCTCCTGAGGTTGAAGAGGCACTGTTGTGCCTTAACCACGCTGTCTGTGTGGGTGGACCATTTCTGTTTGTCTGTGATGTGTACGCCCAGGAACTTAAAACTTTCCACCTTCTCCACTGCTGTCCCTTCGATGTGGATGGGGGGTGCTCCCTCTGCTGTTTCCTGAAGTCCACGATCATCTCCTTTGTTTTGTTGACGTTGAGTGAGAGGTTGTTTTCCTGACACCACACTCCGAGTGCCGTCACCTCCTCCCAGTAGGCTGTCTCGTTGTTGTTGGTGATCAAGCTCACTACTGTTGTATCGTCTGCAAACTTAATGATTGAGTTGGAGGTTTGCATGGCCAGGCAGTCGTGGGTGAACAGGAAGTACAGGAGAGGGCTGAGCACACACCCTTGTGGGGCCCCAGTGTTGACGGTCAGCGAAGTGGAGATGTTGTTTCCTACCTTCACCACCTGGAGGCGGCCAGTCAGAAAGTCCAGGACCCAGTTGCATAGGGCGGGGTTAAGACCCAGGGACTGCAGCTTGATGATGAGCTTGGCGGATACTATGGTGTTGAATGCTGAGCTGTAGTCAATGAACAGCATTCTTACGTAGGTATTCTTTTTGTCCAGATGGGATAGGTGTCTTTGGACACTGTGTTAACTAACCTCCAGACGAGCTTCAATGCCATACAACTCTCCTTCCGTGGCCTCCAACTGCTCTTAAATGCAGGTAAAACTAAATGCATGCTATTCAATCGATCACTGCCCGTCCAGCATCACTACTCTGGACGGCTCTGACAACTACAAATACCTGGGTGTCTGGTTAGACTGTAAACTCTCCTTCTGACTCACATTAAGCATCTCCAATCCAAAATTAAATCTAGAATCGGCTTCCTATATCGCAACAAAGCATCCTTCACTCATGCTGCCAAACACACCCTTGTAAAACTGACCATCCTACCGATCCTCGACTTCGGTGATGTCATCTATAAAATAGCCTCCAACACTCTACTCAACATACTGGACGCAGTCTATCACAGTGCCATCCGTTTTGTCACCACAGCCCCATACACTACCCACCATTGCGACCTGTACGCTCTCATTGGTTGGCCCTCACTTCATACTCGTCGCCAAACCCACTGGCTACAGGTTATCTACAAGTCTCTGCTAGGTAAAGCCCCACCTTATCTCAGCTCACTGGTCACCATAGCAGCACCCACTCGTAGCATGCGCTCCAGCAGGTATATCTCACTCGTCACCCCCAAAGCCAATTCCTCTTTTGGCCGCCTTTCCTTCCAGTTCTCTGCTGCCAATGACTGGAATGAACTGCAAAAATCTCTGAAGCTGGAGACTCATATCTCCCTCACTAGCTTTAAGCACCAGCTGTCAGAGCAGCTCACAGATCACTGCACCTGTACATAGCCCATCTGTAAACAGCCCATCTATCTACCTACCTCATCCCCATACTGTATTTATTTATTTATCTTGCTCCTTTGCACCCCAGTATCTCTACTTGCACATTCATCTTCTGCACATCTACCATTCCAGTGTTTAATTGCTATATTGTAATTACTTCGCCACCATGGCCTATTTATTGCCTTAACTTACCTCATTTGCACTCACTGTATATTGTCATGAATCCCACCGAAGGTGGCTCCCCTGCCTGCTCGGGCGGCGCTTGGCGGTCGTCGTCACCGACCTACTAGCCGCCGCTGATCCTTTTTTCCTTTTCGTTTGGTTTGTCTTATTGGTTGCACCTGTTCCTCATTTGTCTTTTGATTTTGGTTATTTAAGCCTGGTTAGCCCGCCCAGTGTTGTGCGGGATTATTTAGCGTCAGGTTGTGTTTTGTATTTGGATGTGCTGGCGATCTACTACTGTTCTATTTTCATGCATGCTGTGCACCTGTTGTTTGGGCACTTTGCATTTTTCACGCCCGTTGTGTTGGCGTCGATCGTGTTGTGTTTTTATTGAACAAACACACAGTTCCTTACCTCTGCTCTCTGCGCCTGACTCCTACCACCACTCCTAGCAACGACTGACAGAATCCCGCACCAGCTATGGAGTCAGCAGGAGCAGCCTCCCCTCCTCTCCCATCGATGGAGGAACGGGTCCTTCACCATACCACCATCCTCCACCGAATCGGCTCAGCGATGGAGCAGATGATGGAGAGGATGGACCGATGGGAGAGGAGTGGCCTCCCTACCGCATCCCCAGCACCAACTCCTCCTCCACCATCTACCCCTCCACCGACGTCCGGACCCGGAGCCCTACGCCTGGCTCTCCCCAGGGAGTACGATGGAGCGGCGGCGGGGTGCCAGGGGTTCCTGCTACAGTTGGATTTGTACCTGGCTACCGTTCATCCAGCTCCCTCCGGAGAGGAGAGCGTAAGCGTCCTCGTCTCCTGCTTAACGGGACGTGCCCTGGAGTGGGCCAACGCAGTGTGGTACGGCCCAGACTCGGCAAGGGATCACTACCCTGAGTTCACCCGCCGGTTCCGGGCCGTGTTCGACCACCCAGCAGAAGGCCGGGCGGCGGGTGAACGGCTGTTCCACCTGCGTCAGGAGACGAGGAGCGCACAGGACTTTGCTCTGGAGTTCCGGACCTTGGCTGCTGGAGCGGGGTGGAACGACAGGGCCCTGATGGACCACTATCGGTGTAGCCTCCGGGAGGACGTCCGCCGTGAGCTAGCCTGTCGGGACACTACCCTGTCGCTAGACGAACTAATCGACATGTCCATTCGTCTTGACAATCTGCTGGCTGTGCGCTGGCGTCCAGACGGGGCCCTGTTGGTTCCACCTCCAGGTCCTCCAGCTCCCATTCCTATGGAGCTAGGGGGGGCCGCGTCCAAGGGAACCGGAGGAGGAGGCTCCCCTTGTATCCAGTGTGGTCGGAGAGGACACACTACCGACAGGTGCTGGGGGAGCTCCTCTGGGAATCGGGATGGCAGGCGGAGCACTCCTCGTCCATCTCAGGTGAGTAAGCACCAACCTCACCCAGAGCTCCCTGTTGGTCACATGTTCGTTTTAGTAACTTTCCCCTTGTTTTCTCCCTCTTTCCAGCATAAGGCGCTAGTCGATTCAGGCGCAGCTTGAAACTTTATGGATCGTGGGCTCGCATTAAGGCTAGGGATTCCCCTGGTGTCATTGGACCAACCTTTCCCCGTGCACTCCTTAGATAGCAGACCATTAGGGTCAGGACTGGTCAGGGAGGCCACGGTGCCACTGGACATGGTAACGCAGGGGGATCATGGGGAACGGATTACTCTCTTCCTCATTGATTCTCCTGCGTTTCCGGTGGTGCTGGGGATTCCCTGGCTGGCCAATCACAATCCCAATATTTCGTGGAGACAGGGGGCTCTCAGAGGGTGGTCAGAGGAGTGCTCAGGCAGGTGTAAGGGAGTTTCCATCGGTGCGACGACGGTGGAGAGTCCAGACCAGGTTTCCACTGTGCGCATTCCCTCAGAATATGCCGATTTGGCTATCGCCTTCTGTAAAAAGAGGGCGACCCGATTACCACCTCATCGACGAGGGGATTGCGTGATAAATCTCCAGGTAAACGCTGCACTTCCCAGGAGTCACGTGTACCCATTGTCACAGGAGGAGACGTTGGCTATGGAAACATATGTCACGGAATCTCTGAGACAGGGGTATATTCGGCCCTCCATGTCACCCGTCTCCTCGAGTTTCTTTTTTGTGAAGAAAAAGGATGGAGGGTTGCGTCCGTGCATTGATTATCGAGGTCTAAATTCCATCACAGTAGGGTTCAGTTACCCACTACCTCTCATCGCTACGGCGGTGGAATCATTTCACGGCGCACGTTTTTTCACGAAACTGGACCTCAGGAGCGCGTACAATCTGGTGCGTATCCGGGGAGGAGACGAGTGGAAAACCGCATTTAGTACCACATCGGGCCACTATGAGTACCTCATCATGCCGTACGGGTTAAAGAATGCTCCAGCCGTCTTTCAATCCTTTGTTGACGAGATTCTCAGGGACCTGCACGGACAGGGGGTGGTGGTGTATATTGACGACATCTTGATTTATTCCGCCACCCGCGCCGCGCATGTCTCCCTGGTGCGCAAGGTGCTTTAGCGACTGCTGGAGAATGACCTGTACGTCAAGGCTGAGAAATGTGAGTTTTTCAAACGAGTCGTTTCCTTCCTGGGGTATCGCATTTCCACCTCGGGGGTGGTGATGGAGGATGACCGCGTTAAAGCCGTGCGTAATTGGCCGACTCCGACCACGGTAAAGGAGGTGCAGCGGTTTTTAGGGTTTGCCCATTACTACCGGAGGTTTATCCGGGGCTTTGGTCAAGTTGCTGCTCCCATTACCTCACTGCTGAAGGGGGGTCCGGCGCGCTTGCACTGGTCAGCAGAGGCGAACAGAGCGTTCAGTCGCCTGAAGGAGCTGTTTACCGTCGCTCCAGTGCTGGCTCATCCGGATCCCTCTTTGGCATTCATAGTGGAGGTGGACGCGTCCGAGACTGGGGTGGGGGCCGTGCTATCACAGCGCTCGGGCATGCCACCCAAACTCCGCCCGTGCGCTTTCTTCTCTAGGGCCGGCGGAGCAGAACTATGATGTGGGGGACAGGGAGTTGTTAGCTGTGGTCAAGGCTCTGAAGGTGTGGAGACATTGGCTTGAGGGGGCAAAGCACCCTTTCCTCATCTGGACTGACCACCATAACCTCGAGTACATCCGGGCAGCTAGGAGACTGAATCCGCGTCAGGCCAGGTGGGCCATGTTCTTTACCCGTTTCCGGTTCACCATCTCTTATCGGCCAGGTTCACTGAACACGAAGGCCGACGCACTGTCCCGCCTATATGACACCGAGGAGAGGGCCATCGATCCGGCTCCCATCCTTCCGGCGTCGTGTTTGGTAGCTCCGGTGGTATGGGAGTTGGACGCGGAGATCGAGCGGGCGTTAAGGTCGGAACCTGCACCATCGCAGTGTCCGACAGGTGTTCAGTACGTACCGCTTGGTCTCCGTGATCGATTGATTCGATGGGCCCATAATCTCCCCTCTTCGGGTCACCCTGGGATCGAGAGGACAGTGCGGAACCTGAGGGGGAAGTACTGGTGGCCCACCTTGGGTAAGGACGTGCGGTTTTATGTTTCCTCCTGCTCGGTGTGCGCTCAGAGCAAGGCTCCTCGACACCTGCCTAGAGGGAAATTACACCCCCTTCCCGTTCCACAGCGGCCGTGGTCACACTTATCAGTGGACTTCCTCACTGACCTTCCCGTATCACAGGGGAACACCACTATCCTGGTCGTTGTGGATCGGTTCTCGAAGTCCTGTCGTCTCATCCCGTTGCCCGGTCTCCCTACGGCTCTGCAGACTGCGGAGGCCCTGTTTACCCATGTCTTCCGGCACTATGGGGTGCCCGAGGACATCGTTTCTGATCGGGGTCCCCAGTTCACGTCCAGAGTTTGGAGGGCGTTCATGGAACGTTTGGGGGTCTCGGTCAGCCTGACCTCGGGTTTCCACCCCGAGAGTAATGGGCAGGTGGAGAGGGTGAACCAAGAGGTGGGTAGGTTTCTAAGGACGTATTGCCAGGACCGGCCCAGAGAATGGGCGAGATACGTGCCATGGGCAGAAATAGCCCAGAATTCTCTACGGCACTCATCAACCAACATGTCACCGTTCCAGTGCGTGTTGGGCTACCAGCCGGTCCTGGCTCCATGGCACCAGAGCCAGACCGAGGCTCCTGCGGTGGAGGATTGGGTGCAGCGCTCGAAGGACACCTGGAGAGCCGTCAAAGACGCACTTACAAAGGCGAGTGGACGGCAGAAGAAGAGCGCTGACCAGCACCGCAGTGAGACCCCTGTGTTTGCACCAGGGGATCGAGTCTGGCTCTCGGCTAGAAACCTGCCCCTCCGCTTGCCCTGCCGGAAGCTGGGCCCGCAGTGTGTAGGGCCGTTTAAAGTCCTGAGGAGGATAAACGAGGTGTGTTACCGGTTACAACTTCCATCTTACTACCGTATTAACCCCTCGTTTCATGTGTCTCTCCTCAGGCCGGTGGTGGCTGGTCCCATGCAGGAAGGTGAGGTGCCGGAGGTTCCTCCCCCCCCGCTGGACATTGGGGGGTCCCCGGCGTATAAAATACGCGCCATTCTGGACTCCAGACTTCGGGGGCGGGGCCTACAGTACCTCGTTGACTGGGAGGGGTACGGCGCGGAGGAGAGGTGCTGGGTACCCAGGAGGGACATTTTGGACCCTCCACTACTGAGGGAGTTCCACCGCCTTCATGGGGATCGCCCTGCACCTCGTCCTCCGGGTCGCCCTCGAGGTCGGTGGCGGCGCGCTGCGGGAGCCGCGCGTCAGGAGGGGGGTACTGTCACGAATCCCACCGAAGGTGGCTCCCCTGCCTGCTCGGGCGGCGCTCGGCGGTCGTCGTCACCGACCTACTAGCCGCCGCTGATCCTTTTTTCCTTTTCGTTTGGTTTGTCTTATTGGTTGCACCTGTTCCTCATTTGTCTTTTGATTTTGGTTATTTAAGCCTGGTTAGCCCGCCCAGTGTTGTGCGGGATTATTTAGCGTCAGGTTGTGTTTTGTATTTGGATGTGCTGGCGATCTACTACTGTTCTATTTTCATGCATGCTGTGCACCTGTTGTTTGGGCACTTTGCATTTTTCACGCCCGTTGTGTTGGCATCGATCGTGTTGTGTTTTTATTGAATAAACACACAGTTCCTTACCTCTGCTCTCTGCGCCTGACTCCTACCACCACTCCTAGCAACGACTGACATATATAGACTTTTTGTTTTCTTTTGTTCTACTGTATTATTGACTGTATGTTTTGTTTATTCCATGTGTAACTCTGTGTTGTTGTATGTGTCGAATTGCTACGCTTTATCTTGGCCAGGTCGCAGTTGCAAATGAGAACTTGTTCTCAACTAGCCTACCTGGTTAAACAAAGGTGAAATATATATATTTTTTAAATAGGGTCTGTGGACCTGTTGGGGTGGTATGCAAACTGAAGTGGGTCTAGGGTGGCCGGTAAGGTGGGAGTGATATGATCCTTGACTAGCCTCTCAAAGCACTTCATGATAACAGAAGTGAGTGCTACAGGGCGGTAGTCATTTAGTTCAGTTATCTTTGTTTTCTTGGGTACAGGAACAATGGTAGCCATCTTGAAGTATGTGGGGACAACAGACTGGGATAGGGAGTGATTAAATATGTCCGTAAACACACCAGCCAGCTGGTCTGCGCATGCTCTGAGGACGCGGCTAGGGATGCCGTCTGGGCCAGCAGCTTTGCGAGGGTTAACAAGTTCAAATGTTTTACTCACGTTGGCCACGGTGAAGGAGGGGGGGTGCTGTCTTTGTTAGAAAGCCGTGACGGTGGCACTGTATTATCCTCAAAGCGGGCAAAGAAGGTGTTTAGTTTGTCTGGAAGCGGTACTTTAAGCAGAATACTCGGTCCGTAGTTCCCCTACGCTTCCTGAACCCACTCTAATGTGGCGACACTAGCCCCCTGCTCTCCAGGAAGTAAGTTAGCCTCTCCGTAATCATACATTCCATGATCTTACATACATGTGATGTTAAAGCTATTGGCCGATAGCTTGTTTGCTTGTTGGCCTTGATGTGTCCTTCCCTGGCTTCAGGATTGGTACCACTACTGCCTCCTTCCAGCTGCCCGGTAGTTTCCCCTCCTCCCACACTCTGTTGTGCAACACCAATACCTTATCAAGTGCCTCATCACTAAGATGGGCCAACATAACATAGCACACCTCATCTTTCCCAGGTGAAGTTAACCCAGCCTTACCCATTGCCCTTTTCACCTCTGCAATGGTAAATGGTGCATTCAACGCATAATTTACATCCTCCTTCCTATCCAGCACTCCAGGATTCTCCTCTCTCATTCTCTCTCTCTCCCTCTGCTCTCCTCTGACAAATTTGCCGAGCTATGCACTTGGACAAAAGCTTTGGCCATCATCTCTGCCTTCTCCTCATCTCTTACTGCCACATCCTTCACCCTCGTCAACACTTGATAATCCCACTCCCTTCTGACCCCACTCATCCTCTTAATCATCCCCCTACTCTTCTCCCACAGGTGTCGCCCTTCCAATAGTGTCAAGGAAACGACGCCAACATGACCTCTTTGCCTGACGAATAGTTCTCCTCACCAGGGCCTGGGTCTGCTTATACTAAATCAGATATTGGAAGTTATGCATCTTTGACAGTACTCTAAATGCCCTGTTCATACTCCTCACCATTGCCCCACACTCCTCCGTCCACCATGGGACTGCTTTCCTCCTCCTCCTCCTCCCTGAACTCTTAGGTATAGCCTCAGTAGCTTCCCCACACTAACGCTGTTCTCACCCAGTTATTCATACTATCCACATCCCCTCTCATATCCACCCGAGCCATCACCTGCTCACTCAGCTTCTGAAACTGATCCCACGTGTATGAACTACACTCAATGTAGTATTGCTTGATGGCAGGTAGCCTAGTGGTTAAGAGCATTGAGCAAGTAACCAAAAGCTCTCTGGTTCAAATCCCAGAACTAACTAAGTGAAAAATCTGTCAATGTGCCCTTGAGCAAGGCACTTAACCCTAATTGCTCCTATAAATTGCTCTGGATAAGCGCGTCTGCTAAATAAAAAAAAAAAAATAATAATTAAATGTTAATGAGAGAATAGTTTATGGTCGTGTACCCCGGCTCGGGCATTGGATACTAATGGTTGCATACCACTGTAATGAACACGAGGGAGACGGAAAGCTGGTTTCAAGCGCAGAGCGCAGCAGGTGTTTAATGAAAAGGACCATAGGAGGAGGCAGGTAGCTGAGTCCAGGGGCAGGCAGAAGGTCATACACGGTAGGTCCAAAAATGGCAACAGTACAGGAAGGGAATAGGTAAAAGGCGTTGTGAGTGAGGCAGGCAAAAACTATCATACACGGGAGGAGAGAAGGACGGGAAAACCCAGCGCTCCAAAAAAGTGTGTCTCAAAACAAACCATACCTCACAGTGATGGGGTGCAAGGAACTGAACTAAATAGTGTGGGAGGATGACATGCAGGTATGTGAACAGGTGACTAGAATTCCTGTGATTGAGATCTGGAGAGTGAGCTGGAAAGTGGGCTGCGTTCCGGGGATCTAAGTCTTTGGGAGTGTGAGTTGGACGCAGACGTTACAGCCATGTCATTAAGCGTGTCATCGACTGACAGTTTTCTATAACATATAATGTGTTTCGCTGATACGTAAAATACCTATTAAGGCGTTGTAAAATCTTGCAGGCGTCAGCAACGCCTGGGCAGAGGAACGCGCCCATTGACAATTTTCAGTCTACTTTGCAAAAGTGCTTCTGTGTCACACTGTTGTCATCTACTGGTAGGCTACAGTCAGATGTGCACAGCCTCTGACTGAGTCAGGTTCTCATCCTTCTAGGGAGTTTTTTTTTGCCACTGTGCTGCTGAAGATTTGTCAGTGCTGGTACTTTGCGTTCTAAATTACTCTATTCTCTGAGTGTTCACGTTGGGCCATGTAGGAGCCATTTTGGCCTGCTTGTGTGTCTCATTGAACGTGTAGTGTAGTTGTCTGTTTTAGGAGTGTTTTAACTTCTTGTAAACTAAGGAGCACTCACATAGGGTTATGGCAGGTACGAGCTCTGCAAATCCATTAGCGGATGCAAAAAGACAATACAGACTCAAATCAAATCACATTTTTTATTTGTCACATGCGCCGAATACAACAGGTGCAGACCTTACGGTGAAATGCGTACTTACAAGCCCTTAAGCAACAATGCTTAAGAAGTTTTAAGAAAAATAAGTGTTAGGTAAAAAAGAGATAAAAAATAAAAGTAACAAATAATTAAATGGCAGCAGTAAAATAACAATAGTGAGGATATATACAGGGGGTACCGGTACAGAGTCAATGTGAAGGGGCACCGGTTAGTTGAGGTAATTGAGGAAATACAGTTGAAGTCGGAAGTTTACATACACCTTAGCAAAATATATTTAAACTCCATTTTTCACAATTACTGACATTTAATCCTAATTAAAATTCCCTGTCTTAGGTCAGTTAGGATCACCACTTTATTTTAGGAATGTGAAATGTCAGAATAATAGTAGAGAGAATGATTTATTTCAGCTTGTATTTCATTCATCACATTCCCAGTGGATCAGAAGTTGACATACACTCAATTCGAATTTGGTAGCATTGCCTTTAAATTGTTTAACTTGGATCAAACGTTGCATTATCTGTGGATCTGTTGGGGCAGTATGCAAATTGGAGTGGGTCTAGGGTTTCTGGGAAAATGGTGTTGATGTTAGCCATTTCATGGCTACAGACGTGAGTGCTATGGGTCGGTAATCATTTAGGCAGGTTACCTTAGTATTCTTGGGCACAGGGACTATGGTGGTCTGTTTTAAACATGTTGGTATTACACTCAGTCAGGGACAGGTTGAAAATGTAATTGAAGACACTTGCCAGTTGGTCAGCGCATGCTTGGAGTACACGTCCTGGTAATCCGTCTGGCCCTGCGGCCTTGTGAATGTTGACCTGTTTAAAGGTCTTACTCACATCGGCTACGGAGAGCGTGGTCACACAGTTGTCCGGAACAGCTGATGCTCTCATGCATGTTTCAGTGTTACTTGCCTCGAAGCTAGCATAGAAGTAATTTAGCTCGACTGGTAAGCTTGTGTCACTGGGCTGTGGTTCCATTTGTAGTCTGTTATAGTTTGCAAGCCCGACAAGCGTCGGAGCTGGTGTAATATGATTCAATCCTAGTCCTGTATTGACGCTTTGCCTTTTTTTCAAGTCCCGCTCCTTGAAAGCGTCAGCTCTACCCTTTAGTTCAGTGCGGATGTTGCCTGTAAATCAATGGCTTCTGGTTGGGGTATGTACGTACGGTCACTGTGGGGACGATGTCATCGATACACTTATTGATGAAGCCACGCTTGTGTGATAGGCCTACTACCCGCACGAGAAAAATAGCATAAAAATTGGTTATTCTACACATCGGCAGGACAGAGCGGCAGCGTCGGGTAAACTCAAGAGAGGTGGTGTGTGTCTCTTTGTTAACAACAGCTGGTGTGCGATCTCTAATATTAAGTTAGTCTCTAGGTGCTGCTCGCCTGAGTTACAATACTTCATGATAAGCTGTAGACCATACTATTTACCAAGAGAGTTTTCATCCATATTTTTCATAGCTGTTTTTTTCCCACCACAAACCGATGCTGGCACTAAGACCGCACTCAACGAGCTCTATAGGGCCATTGGCAAAGAAGTAAATGCTCACCCAGAGGTGGCGCCCCTAGTGGCCGGTGATTTTAATGCGCAGAAAAACTGAAATCCGTCTTACCTAATTTCTACCAGCATGTCACCCATGTAACTAAAGGCGAAAAACCTATATTTCACCTTCACTCCACATGCAGAGACTCCTACAAAGCTCTCCTTTGCCATTCATTTGGCAAATCTGACCATAACGCTATCCTCCTGATTCCTGCTTACAATCGAAAACTCAATACGGAAGTGGTCCGATGAAGCAGAGGATAAGCTTTGCCTGTTTCACTAGCACAGACTGGAATATGTTCATACGAATGATTCATACGATGGCACTGAGAAGTTTACCGCATCAGTCACCGGCTTCATTAATAAGTGCATCGATGACGTCATCCCCACAGTGAACGTAAATACATATCCCAACCCAAAGCCATGGATTTAGCACTGAGCTAAGGAGCTGCCACTTTCAAGGAGAGGGACACTAATCCAGACGCTTATACGAAATCCCGCTATATGCATCGGCGAACCATTAAACAGGCAAATCATCAATACAGGACTAAGATTGAATCCTATTACACCGACTCTGACGTTCGTTGGATGTGGCAGGGCTTGCAAACTACCACGGATTAGAAAGGGAAACCCAGCAGCGAGCTGTCCAGTGACGTGAGCCTACCAGATGAGCAAAATTCCTTCTATGCTCGCTGTGAGGAAAGCAACACAGAACCATGCATGAGAGCACCAGCTGTTCCAGAGGACTGTGTGGTCATTCTCTCCATAGACGATGTAAGACCTTTAAACAGGTTAACATTCACAAGGCAGCAGGGCCAGACAGATTACCAGGACACGCAAGGCAGCTGGCATGTGTCTTTACTGACATTTTCTCCATGACTGAGCCTGTTATACCAACATGTTTCAAGCAGACCACCTGTGCCCAAGAACGCCACGGTAACCTGTAGCACTCACATCTGTAGCCATGAAATGCTTTGAAAGGCTGGTCTTGGCTCACGTCATCCTCCCAGACACCTTGGACCCACTCTAATTCGCATACCGCACCAATAGATCCACAGATGACGCAATCTCTACTGCACTCCATACTGCCCTCTCCCACCTGGACAAGCTCATCACTAAGCTAAGGACCCTGAGAGTGAACACCTCCATCTGTAACTGGATCCTGGACTTCCTGATGGGCCACTGCCAGGTGGTGAGGGTAGGTAACAACACATCCTCCACGCTGACCCTCAACACGGGGTGTGTGCTTAGTCCCATCCTGTACTCCCTGTTCACCCACGACTCCAAGTTTGCCGACGACACGACAGTGGTAGGCCTGATCACCGATGACGATGAGACAACCTATAGGGAGTAGGTCAGAGACCTGGCAGTGTGGTGCCAGGACAACAACCTTTCTCGCAACGTCAGCAAGACAAAGGAGCTGATCGTGGAATACAGGAAACTGAGGGCCGTGCATGCCTCCCATTCACATAGACAAGGCTGTAGTGGAGCGGGTCGAGAGCTTCAAGGTCCTCGGTGTCCACATCACTAAGGACCTAAGGAAGTGAAAAGATTTGCCATGGGCCTTCAGATCCTCAAAAAGTTCTACAGCTGCACCCTTTGAGAGCATCTTGACTGGCAGCATCACTGCTTGGTATGGCAACTGCTTGGCATCCGACCATAAGGCGCTACAGAGGATAGTTCATCACTGGGGCCAAGCTCCCTGCCATCCAGGACCTCTATACCAGGCGGTGTCAGAGGAAGGCTCTAAAAATTGCCAAATACTCCAGCTACCAAAGTCATAGACTGTTCTCTCTGCTACCAAACTGCAAGCTGTACCAGAACGCAAAGTCTTGGACCAAAAGGCTCCTGAACAGCTTCTACCCCCAAGCCATGCGACTTCTGAACAGTTAATCAAGTGGCTACCCGGTGTATTTGCATTGATCCACTTTGTTTTGCACTGCTTCTCTTGCACTGGCTCTATGCATACTCACTGGACCCTACTGACACACTAACACATACTACACTGACACACCAACACACACATACACATGCACACACATAGACACACTTTCACCCTCTACATATACGCTGCTGCTACCTATTATTATCTATTCTGATTTCCTAGACACTTTAACCGTTACCTACATGTACATAGTACCTCAATTTCCTCAACTACCTCATACCCCCTGAACATTGACTCAGTACCAGTACTCCTTGTATATAGCCTCGTTATTGTTATTTTATTGTGTTACTATTTCCTTTTTTCGATTAGAAAATGTTTCTTAATTTTTAATAATGCATTGTTCTTAAAGGGCTTGTAGGTAAGCATTTCATGGTAAAGTCTACACCTGTTGTATTCAGCACATGTGACAAATATGTGACACATGTGACAAATAGATTTAATTTGATTTGATTTAATCTGCTGTGTTTTGAAAATAGACATATAAATGGTTAGGAAATAGCAGAAAAGTCAGTAAATTACAAATAAGTCCAAGCAATCATGAGGCAGATCAGATTAAGTTCAGTTAAACTTTAAAGAGAAAAATAAGTTTAAAACATTTAGCAATCAATAGCAAAAAATAAAACAAACGTAAGATTTTTTTTACACACTAATTACTATGTTCTTAGAAATACATTTGTGAGAGACGGAGCACATAATAACTACGTACAGATACATATTCCTTCATTGTTTTATACAGAAAATTGCAACCCAGTGCTGAGCACCAATACACCTCCAATACATGTAACTCTTAAGAAATATGGTTATGGACTCACACTTTACAATTGAGACACAAATAAGAAATCGATCACATATTACATGTAGCCTATACTGTACGTCCATGTTATTTTTGATAAATTACTTTATGGAATATGATGTACTGTTATGTCAATCATCTAATATGGTTTATTATAATCTTCTTTCTGCTATTGTGCAGATCTTCTGGTTTCTGGGAACATTTCCGGCATCTGTTAAATCATAATGCTGTAGACAGAGATGACGTCATCCATTGAAGAATAATAAACTCAAAAAATGGAAGCAGAACATTGCCAGGTAATCTTACTTAACCCCTATTTTATCACTCTCAGTTTGTCTCTCTGTCTATAGTCTCTTTGTCTATAGTCTCTTTGTCTATAGTCTGTGCTTTGTGTCCTTGATCTCTTCTCTCATCCTCCTCAGTCATTTGGGTCCCTGTTCACAGATGAAGTTGCCAAGTTCTAACCCCTCGTTTCTCTCATTTTCTTTGTGTGTTGTGCCCTTTAATCATCCCTCCTCCTCCTCCTCCTCCTCCTCCTCCTCCTCAGTTGTCCCTGGCCCCAGAGGAACCACAGCTGGGGTAGTCACTCTCCAGCGACATGTTACTCCCCAGCCCGCCTATCCTCCTGCGTAACAGGAAGTGTGTCCGTCTTTGCAGTAGCCTCTGCTGCTCCTGCTTCAGCTCCACATAGGACCGGGAGAATGTATGGAAGATGGAGGTGACTGGGAACGCCATGAGAAGAATCCCGCTCAGGATACTGCTCAGAGCCACCACCTGACCCGGGATGCTCCTCGGAACCATGTCCCCGTAGCCCACTGTCGTCATGGTAATGACGGCCCACCAGTAGGTGGCAGGGATACTGCTGAACTCGTGGGTCGTAGCCATCTCGTTCTCAATGAGGTAGAGCAGTGGGGAGAAGAGGGCAATGGCCACGCAGAGGAAGAGGAGGAGTAATCCGAACTCCCGCGTGCAGCGCCGTGCAGTAAGCCCCAGAGTCTGCAGGCCCAATGAGTGGCGGGCCAGCCGCATCACGTACAGGATCCTCAGGGCACGGAGGATCCTGAGCACCAGACCCACCTTGTCCAGGTAACTGCTGCCTGAGCCCAGCTTCTTCTCCCCCTGGTAGCTGTCCACTACCAGGGTGATGTAGTAGGGCAGGATTGCCACCACATCTATGAGGTTCAGAGGGCGTCTCAGGAAGGCAAGTTTGTCCCGGTCCTGGATGAAGCGCAGGGTGAACTCAAGGGAGAACCAGCCCACACACACCGTCTCCACTATGAAGATGTTGTAGCACATCTGGGAGCACTTGCCCTAAGAGGCACAGGAGACACTGGTTAGCACCTGTACATACATCTAACATTATTCATCTAGCATATACAACAGTGTTCTTCACCATTTGTCCTATAAGGCCACAGGGTGTGTAGGCCACAGGGTGTGTAATTTTGGACCTTTTGTTGTTACAAGGATGTAGTTAGACACTAGAGGGAGCTATTATGCTGCCTAAAATCTAAGGGACATTATTGTGGTATCCCAACTTGTATTCCTCAAATGTCAAATTGTAGACTGCAGGGCATCAAAAACAGACTCTATTTATAACAGCCCATTTATTTTCTAGTCACAGCTTGTTGCCAATCTTTTCATGTTAAACTCCAAGATTGCACCTTCTCTGTTCTCTGCTCAGATGGTTCTGTTCAGAGTGAGGTGTTGTGAGAGTAGGTGTTGCTTTATTAAGCTACATAAAAGATGAGAATGCAATGTACTGAAACAAAAACCTGACAAAACTCCTGAATGTAGTTAGCACCAGAACATGCTCTCCAAGCCCGATGGTTATGTATTATTTGGGAGGTTGTTTCTAATAAATTGTTTTCGTGAAGATGTTTCAATTGATATTCAATTGTTAACCAATTCAAAGCACATACAATATAATATAAAATGGCCTTTGAGTTGATTCTATTTCAGAAGAAAGCACGCAGTATTATTATGAAACACTCCCACACAGTCGGAAATGACTTATACCAGTGTATCATGTCTACACAGAATGTACAATAAGCTTTTTTTCAGACAGAACATCTTTTAGAAAGCAACATAATATATCAGGGATACAATTTTGGAATGAACTGCTCAGGTACTAGCCTTTGGAGCCCCATATAAAGTAATTCCCCTCTGGGGGTAATGAATTACCTTCTGGGTACAAACATATGTTCCATAATGTTTACATACAGGTAAAGACTAGGCTAAAGACAAATGAATTGCTTTTGCTCCACCTGAAAGTACTCTCCTAGAACTCACAATGAAACCAGAGAAGTGCAGTGTGTGTGTGCGTGTGTGTGTGTATGTGTGTGTGACTCCAATTTTCTATTTATTTTCTTTTTATCTGGCTACCGAGGCCAGAAAAAGTTAATTACCGCAGTGATTGAAGTCAGCCATGATAATGAGCACCTAAATTAGATTAGAACGAGACTTTTCCAAATGTTTTCTTTGCAAATTAGAAGAGTGTTCTGATGCCCACACACATAATCAATTATTCATTTTACTTGACAAATGCTCTTTGAGCTTTGATATAAAAAAAGTTATTTACAATTTCAAAGTGCAGGCTTTGTTATCAAGGGTCGGGGAATAGAATTATGTGTCGATGTAATGGCTATGTTAGTAATTATGTAATACGTATGGTGTAATTATTATGTCCATATGTAATAACTATGTAATAACCATGGTGAGAGTGTATGTCCTGTTGCCCTGTGCTGACGCCTCCTAGTCCTCATGATGTCCACCTACCTGCTCCTCCTCCTCTCTCATGGCCGGCATGGTGCTGATGGACAGGTTGACAGCCGTGATGGTGACAAACAGCACCGACAAACAGGCAAAGATCTTCCCTGGCAGGCCTGAGTGAGGCCTCTCCACCATGTCTCTCAGCTTGTTCATATAATGTCCCATCCGGGTCTCCGTAGCCCGGGCGGCGCTGCCCCTGCGGTGCCCGCTTTCAGTGTCCATCATCAGCTCCTCCTCCTCGTCCTCCTGGGCTGCCCGCTCCAGCTCGTCACACTCCTCCACCCGCTGGATGAGGCGGCGACGGCAGCACCACTCTAGGTTCTCCTCAGGGACCCCCCAGTAGAGCAGCTCCTCCCTGAAGGAGAGGGCACACATCTCCCTGAGGGATCGCAGCTTCCCGGCCCGCAGGAAGGTCAGGATGGTGCGAAAGGCGCAGGGCGAACGATCGAAGAAGTACTCGTTGCTGGCAATGTCGTAATCGTCGCAGACGCACATGATCTCGTCAAAACTGCTGCAGAGGCGCAGCTGGCCAAGTCTGGACAGGGGGAAGTCCTCCAAGGTGGTCCAGGGTAATTGATAACGCAGCCCGCCAACGTTGATAATGGCATGGAGTTTACGGGCAGCGGAGAGCGAGGTGGAGTTGATGAGGAGGTGGTCTGGGTCCTCAGGTAGGAGTTTGGCCCGTTTGTAGTAGGCCCCCTTGAGGGCCTCTTGCTCTGACAGGGGCGGGGGTTGAGGGAGGAGGAGGGAGGCATCGGAGGCACAGCTCAGAGCGCTGTAGTCGTAGTCTGAGCCGTCGCCTGCCAGCAGAGTCATCTTTACCTATACAGGCACAGAACCTCCATGTGCACTCCCACCGCAGCTCACGTTCCTGTGGTCAACCTCTCACGGACACACCTTTACCTTCTGGAGGGAAAGGACAAACACAAAAATCTCATATGAAAAGTGTACATGTACTATATATATATATACTCTTAAAAATACTCTTAAAGGGTTGTTAGAACCTTGTTAGAACCTATGGTTCTTGAGGGAAATATGGCCTTTTAGAATGTAAACATTTCTTGACCCTTGCATTAAAGGGATAGTTCACCCAAATTACACAATTACATTAGTTTCCTTACCATGTAACCAGTTTATGGACAAGGTATGACAATAATCCATGCTTTGGTTTAGTTTACCTGGCACTGTTTCCAAATGATAAAGTTTTAGCGTTTGTGGCACAAATCCCATTCAAGTCATGGAACTGACATTAGCATTTTTCGAGCATCATGTCCAAATTATTCTAAAGAATCTAAAATGGATTGTAAAGCTCAACAAAGTCACTTATAGATCATTTGAATATGATGCACGAAAAATGCTAACATCGGTCCTATGACTTCAATTGGATTTAATCGATTGGAAACCATGCCAGCCACTGCCAGGTAAACTAAACCAAAGCATGGATTGCTGTCATGCATTGTCAAGAGACTGCTTACATGGTAAGGAAACAAATATGTCATTTTGTAATTTGGGTGAACTATCCCTTTAAGAGTATAAGCCACCAACATACTTTAGGCATAGTTAGCCTCTTTCGTCAGTGGCCCGGGGCCCCAACTGCAGTAGTCCGGCCCTGTCTTTTGTATTTGCTTGAAGCTTAATGTCATACAGTACATCAAACCTAAGGACATTTTCTCCACGTCCTCCTCCACCCCTCCCCCCACAAGTTATTGTCCTACTTTTTCTGAGATAATATCACCTGAAGTTGAACCTCAACCTCTGTCTTAAGAACATGTGCCTGGGACGCCAGAATTGAAACTTTAGGTGAGTTACTTTTTCCTAACATTACTTCTTTGCATTTAACTGAATAAGACCTACATTATATTTGGTAATGTATCTTGCTAGTTAGCTACATTTATATTGTTTCTTCTTTGAGTTGGCTGGTAGCATATCAAATTGTAGCTGGCTGGGAAGCTAACTGCTCATTCCTGTCTATTTAACTCGGTGAACATTTCTCTATGTAGGCAGAACCAGTGCCACACCTGTTGTTTTTTGTTGTTGCCTATTTTGCATGTTATTTTGGCATTAATACGTGCCACATATCAGTTTGAAAACAATGCAAAAAATAATAATCTTTCAATTAATAAATCCACATACAAATATGGTCTCTTTTTTGCTTTATTGAGTAAGGCAGCTCCAAAATGCAGGTGTTTCAGCCTAGCTCAGTGCTTTCTGTGGTGGTATCGCAGCCAGCGGAAAATACAGAGAGTAGGGCTTGGTAATGTTCTCTAGTTGCTCAGTGTTTTGTCACTCATAAGGACACTACGTCGCCACAAAATCTAGGTGTAGAGCTCGAAAATGCAAGCCCCTGGTGCTGCCATAGAGTTACATTAGAAGTGCCCATCCAAGAAGGCTCAAAGTCATTGGCCACAGATAGAATTACGTCAAATCACATTATATCCACCATAGCTTTGATTGGACTAATCATGTCAACATCATACTTTCAAAATATTAGCTGGCAAGCTAGCAGTCATAATCATGAATCAAGTCCACAATCAACTAGCAAAGCCTTTTCAATCCTTTTTGTATGAAGACAAATTATAGATATAACGTATCGGTGCTCATCAACCATTGGACATAAACATTACACAACAAGTTGGAAATCGGAAATTCAACAATGAGTGGTTTGGAAGGAATCAGTGGCTAACTGCAAGCATTGAAAGGCAATCACTAGCCTGGTATTAAGGGGAGTGGGTGTGTGGTCCAAGTCTGGGTTTAAGATTCTCTTTCCAAGCTTAAAAGGATCAACATTCAACATGATTTGCCAGAAAAGGTTGAATACATTGGCCATGCTGTCAATCCAGCATGACTTCTGCCGTGTTCAAAACAACTGGAAACTCGGAACTGGGAAAGACTTCAGTGAATTCAAGACACCTGGGAACTCTGAAAGTAACGAGCTCCGACTGGGAAAATACGTTTTTAACGGTCATCCAACTGGGGAACTCGGGCCTCTTTTTAGAGCTCCGACCTGAAGATCACTGACGTCTTGATTCAACCTTGTTCCCAGTTGTCATGAAAGCACCATAAATCCAGAGAATGCCATACTTTGATGACAAAGTTTGATGACAAAATTTGCCCATGAAGGACCGTTGCACCACTTTCCTATTCAAGTGAGCACAGCACAAGAAGGTGAGTCCAAAAATGTATTGTATGCTGCTGCATAAGTGATGTAATATGCCAGGGAGATATGCATACTGTAGCTAAGTAATACTAAATGTATGTTGTGTAGTAAGGTATTAGTAGCCTATGTGCCTCACCCTAATAATTTGGTCCCTTTCCCCCTCATAACTAAGCCTACTGTTCTGACTTGGTGGTCCACATGTAGCCTATAGCCTGTTTTAGAGAAATGTCATCATCTAATATTGTAAGAGGTTTCATTGTCTGCTTAGATGGCCCCTTTATTTATCCTACGGTTCTGACTTGCTGTAAAACAACACATTTCACTGCACCTATGTGACAATAAAACATTTAAGTTTTAGGAATATATATTGAACTTTCAACATTAATTTCCAATGATATTGTAGTTAATCAGGTAAAAACTGCTGAATGAGTCCAAAAACCACTGTAATTTATTTATTTTCATGGCAGTTCATTCATCCTCATTTACTGCCTTTTAAAAAAACATAGCTGATAAGGCTGACTTGCTTAAACAAAATGTGGTTTCTACTGACAGTTGAGATGTACAAACTATGGCATAATGGGACGACGAGCAGATAAGAGGCAATCCGTAATTTTGATTAAGACATTAATGAGCGAGCTAGGACGGACATAGTCAATATAACTATTTGTTCAGCCCTTTGAAATGTACAGCAACTGAATTAAGAACATGGGCTGTTCTTACAGTATTCTCACTGAACACCAAGTCAGAACTCTAGGATAAATAAGGGGGCATATAAGCAGACAATGAAAGCTCTTACAATGATTATATTTCTCTATAACAGGCTATAGGCTACAGTACATGTGCACCATCAAGTCAGAACAGTAGGCTAAGTTATGAGGGAGGAAAGGGACCAAATGTTTAGGGTGAAGCACATAGGTTACTAACAGCTTACTACACAACATACCCTTAGTATTACTTTCTTGGCTACAGTATACATATCTCCCTGGCATATTACATAATTTATGCAGTAGCATACAATCAATTTTCTGACTCACGTTGTTGTGCTCTGCTCACTTGAACAGGTCCTTCTTGTGGGCTCTAGAAAGAGGCCTGAAATCCCAACTTCGAATTCAGAGTTGGATGACCATTCAAAATTATTTTCCCAGTCGGAGCTAGTTTGATCCGAGCTCCCAATTGTCTTGAATTCACTGAAGTCTGAGATTTCCCAGACTTACGGACTCAGCAAAGGTCGAGAGGCAAGCAGCACTGCTTCTTGACACACTGCTCACTTAACCTGGAAGCCAGCTGCACCAATGTGTCGGAGGAAACACTGTCGAGCTGATGACCGAAGTCCACTTGCAGGCGCCCGGCCCGCCACAAGGAGTCGCTAGAGCATGATGAGACAAGGACATCCCGGCCAGTGAAACCCTCCCCTATCCCGGACGACGCCAATTGTGCACCGCCTCATTGGTCTCCCGGTCACAGCCGGCTGTGACACAGCCTGGGATCGAACCCGGGGCTGCAGTGGCGCCTTAGCACTCATTGTTGAATTTGCGATTTCCAACTTGTTATGTAATGTTTATGGCCGATGAGTACTGATACATTTTATCTATAATTTCTCCTCATATGACAGGGATTGAAAAGTATTTGCCAGTAGATTGCAGACTTGATTCAGGATGATAACTGCTTGTCTAGCTTGCTTACTAAGATTTTTGAAAGCATGAGATCTTTGTGGGCTATACTCGGCCTTGTCTCGGGATGGTAAGTTGGTGGTTGGGGGCTGTGCTTTGGCAAAGTGGGTGGGGTTATATCCTACCTGTTTGGCCCTGTCCAGGGGTTTCTTCGGATGGGGCCACAGTTTCTCCTGACACCTCCTGTCTCAGACTCCAGTATTTATGCTGCAGTAGTTTATGTGTCGGGGGGCTAGTGTCAGTCTGTCACATCTGGAGTATTTCTCTTGTCTTTTCCAGTGTCCTGTGTGAATTTAAATATGCTCTCTCTAATTCTCTCTTTCTCTCTTTCTTTCTTTCTCTCTCTCGGAGGACCTGAGCCCTAGGACCATGCCTCAGGACTACCTGGCTTGATGACTCCTTTCTGTCCCCAGTCCACATGGCCATGCTGCTGCTCCAGTTCCAACTGTTCTGCCTGCGGCTATAGAACCCTGACCTGTTCACCAGACGTGCTACCTGTCCCAGACCTGCTGTCCCAGACCTGCTGGAACCCTGACCTGTTCACCGGACGTGCTACCTGTCCCAGACCTGCTGTTTTCAACTCTCTAGAGACAGCAGGAGCGGTAGAGATACTCTCAAAGATCGGCTATGAAAAAGCCAACTGACACTTACTCTTGTGTTACTGACTTGTTGCACCCTCGACAACTACTATAGATTATTATTATTTGACCATGCTGGTCATTTATGAACATTTGAACATCTTGGCCATGTGCTGTTATAATCTCTACCCGGCACAGCCAGAGGAGGACTGGTCACCCCTCATAGCCTGGTTCCTCTCTAGGTTTCTTCCTAGGTTTTGGCCTTTCTAGGGAGTTTTTCCTAGCCACCGTGCTTCTACACCTGCATTGCTTGCTGTTTGGGGTTTTAGGCTGGGTTTCTGTACAGCACTTTGAGATATCAGCTGATGTAAGAAGGGCTATATAAATACATTTGATTTGATTTGATGATGTTGACATGATCAATCCAATCAAAGCTACGGTAGATATAACGTGGTTTGATGTAATTTTATCTCTGGCCAATGACCTTGAGCCTTCTTGGATGGGCACATCTAATGTACATCTATGGCAGCACCCAAGGGTCTGGAATTTTCAAGCTCTACCTGCAGATATTGCGGTGACGTAGTGTCCCAATGAGTGACAGAATACTGAGACAATCTCGGGCGAACATTACCAACCCCTATACTCTGTACTTTCCGCTGGCTGCCCCACCACCACAGAAAGCACTGAGCTTGGCTGAAACACCTGCATTTTGGAGCTGCCTTACTCAAGAAAGCGAAAAAGAGACCATGTTTGTTTGCAGCTTTATTAACTCAATTATTCATTTTTATACGTGGTTGGAAACTGATATGTGACTTGTATTAATGCCAAAATAACATGCAAAATATATATACAGTTTGGACACACACACTCATTCTGAGACTGTGTAACGCCCTGGCCATAGAGAGGGTTTTTTGTTCTTTATTTTTGGTTAGGCCAGGGTGTTACATTGGGTGGGCGTTCTATGTTCATTTTTCTATGTTTTTGTATTTCTTTGTTTTGGGCCGTGTGTGGCTCCCAATCAGGCCCAGCTGAAGTTCGTTGTTGCTGATTGGGAGTCACACATAAGTAGCCTATTTTTCCTTTGGGTTTTGTGGGTGATTGTTTTCTGTCTCGTTCGTTTTTGACCAGTCAGGACTGTTTGCTATCATTGCTGTTTTGTTTATAGTGGTTCATTTGATTAAATATTCATAATGAATCCACAACCTCCGATGCATCTTGGTTTTCTTGCGACGACAGCCCTTACAGACTGGTAATTCGAATGAACTTGTCCTCTGCAGCAGAGGTAACTCTGGGTCTTCCTTTCCTGTGCTGGTCCTCATGAGAGCCAGTTTCATCATTGCGCTTGATGGTTTTTGCGACGGTTTTTGCAACTTTCAAACTTCTTGATTGACTGACCTTCATGTCTTAAAGTACATTTTACATTTACATTTTAGTCATTTAGCAGACGCTCTTATCCAGAGCGACTTACAAATTGGTGCATTCACCTATAATATCCAGTGGAACAACCACTTTACAATAGTGCATCTAAATCTTTTAAGGGGGGGGTTAGAAGGATTACTTTATCCTATCCCAGGTATTCCTTGAAGAGGTGGGGTTTCAGGTGTCTCCGGAAGGTGGTGATTGACTCCGCTGTCCTGGCGTCGTGAGGGAGCTTGTTCCACCATTGGGGTGCCAGAGCAGCGAACAGTTTTGACTGGGCTGAGCGGGAACTGTGCTTCCTCAGAGGTAGGGAGGCGAGCAGGCCAGAGGTGGATGAGGGACTTGTTTCTCTTTGCTTATTTGAGCTGTTCTTGCTATAATATGGACTTGGTCTTTTACCAAATAGGACTATCTCCTGTATACTACCCCTACGATGTCACTACACAACTGATTGGCTGAAATACATTAAGAAGGAAAGAAATTCGACAAATTAACCTTTAACAAGGCACACCTGTTAATTGAAATGCATTCCAGTTGACTATCTCATGAAGCTGTTTGAGAGAATGCCAAGAGTGTGCAAAGCTGTCATCAAGGCAAAGGGTGGCTACTTTGAAGAATCTCAAATATAAAATATATTTAGATTTGTTTAACACTTTTTTTGGTTCCGTATGTGTTATTTCAAAGTTTTGATGTCTTCACTGTTATTCTACAATGTAGAAAATAGTAAAAATATAGAAAAACCCTAGAATGAGTAGCTGTGTCCAAACTTTTGACTGGTACTGTATATATTTTTTATTAACATTTTTTTTAGCTAAACAGGTAGTGCTCAAAACAGATGGGTCTGCCCTGAATGACGGGTTGCCATTGCACCAATCTGAGGTAAAAAGTTGGGTAATATACATTAATTAGATATGGAAAAATTATTTAATTTTATAGTTTAGCATGGTAGTGAATGAAGCAAACTCGTAGATTTTTTTCAGTAGTGAAATATATTTTTCACTAGTTTAAAAAATGTAATCAAATCAAATGTTATTTGTCACATGCGCCGAATACAACAGGTGTAGACCTTACAGTGAAACGTTTACTTACAAGCCCTTAACCAACAACGCAGATTTAAGAAAAACAAGTGTTAAGAAAGTATTTACCATATAAACTGAAGTAAACAATAAATAAATAAAAAAAGAGGAAAATGGAAAAATAACAAATAATTAAAGAACAACAATAAAATAAAAGTAGCAAGGCTATATACAGGGGCTACCGGTACAGAGTCAATGTGCGGGGTACAGGTTAGTCGAGGTATTTGAAGTAATATGTACATGTAGGTAAAGTGACTATGCATAGATAATAACAGAGAGTAGCAGCAGTGTAAAAAGGGGGGGTTAATCATTTGGTTCGCTGTTCAGGAATCTTATTGCTTGGGGGTAAAAGCTGTTATAAGCCTTTTGGACCTGGACTTTGTGCTTTGTACCGCTTGCCGTGTGGTAGCAGAGAGAACAGTCTATGACTAGGGTGGCTGGAATCTTTGGCAATTTCTAGGGCTTTCCTCTGACACCGCCAGTTATAGAGGTCCTGGATGCTTGGCCCCAGTGATGTACTGGGCAGTACGCACTACCCTCTGTAGTGCCTTGTGGTCGGAGGCCGAGCAGTTGCCATACCCGGCGGTGATACAACTCGTCAGGATGCTCTCGATGGTGCAACTGTAGAACTTTTTGAGGATCTGAGGAACACTACCAAATCTTTTCAGTCTCCATAGGGGGAATAGGTGTTGTCGTGCCCGCATCCTGATTGTTTTGGTGTGTTTGGACCATAACAGTTCGTTGGTGATGGCCGAGCAACTTGAAGCTCTCAACCTGCTCCACTACAGCCACGTTGATGAGATTGGGGGCGTGCTCGGCCCTCCTTTTCCTGTAGTTCACGATAATCTCCTTTGTCTTGATCATTTTGAGGGAGAGGCTGTTATCCTGGCATCATACTGCCAGGTCTCTGACCTCCTCCCTATAAGCTCTCATCGTTGTCGGTGATCAGACCTACCACTGTTGTGTCGTTGGTAAACTTACTGATGGTGTTGGAGTCGTTCTTGACCATGCAGTCGTGGGTGAACAGAGAGTACAGGAGGGGACTGAGCATGCACCCCTGAGGGGCCCCGTGTTGAGGATCAGCGTGGCAGATTTCGTTTTTACCTACCCTTACCACCTAGGAGTCGCCCTTCAGGAAGTCCAGGATCCAGTTGCAGAAGGAGGTGTTTAGTCCCAGGGTCCTTAGCTTAGTGATGAGCTTTGAGGGCACTATGGTGATGAACGCTGAGCTGTAGTCAATGAATAGCATTCTCACGTAGGTGTTCCTTTTTGTCCAGGAGGGAAAGGGCAGTGTGGAGTGCAATAGAGATTGCGTCATCCGTGGATCTGTTGGGGCGGTATGCAAATTGGAGTGGGTCAAGTGTTTCTCGGATAATGGTGTTGATGTGAACCACGACCAGCATTTCAAAGCACTTCATGACTACAGATGTGAGTGCTACAGGTCAGAAGTAATTTAGGCCAGTTACTTTGGTGTTCTTGGGCACATGGACTGTGGTGGTCTGCTTTAAACATGTTGGTATTACAGTCTCGGTCAGAAACAGGTTGAAAATGTCAGTGAAGACACTTGCCAGTTGGTCAGTGCATGCTCGGAGTACATGTCCTGGTAATCCGTCTGGCCCTGCGGCCTTGTGAATGTTGACCTGTTTAAAGGTCTTACTTACATTGTCAATGGAGAGCGTGATCACACAGTTGTCCGGAACAGCTGATGCTCTCATGTGTGCTTCAGTGTTGCTTGACTGGAAGTCTGCATAGAAGTAATTTAGCTCATTTGGTAGGGTCGTGTCACTGGGCAGCTTGCGGCTGTGCTTCCCTTTGTTGTCGTAATAGTTTTCAAGCCCTGCCACATCCAACGAGTGTCAGAGCCGGTGTAGTAGGATTCAATCTTAGTCCTGTATTCACGCTTTGCCTGTTTGATGGTTCATCGGAGGGCATAGCAGGATTTCTTATAAGCTCCTTCAAAAGCGGCAGCTCTACCCTTTAGCTCAATGCGGATGTTGCCTGTAATCCATGGCTTCTGGTTGGGGTATGTACGTACGTTCACTATGTGGACGACGTCATCGATGCACTAATTTTTGAAGCCAGTGACCGATGTGGTATACTCCTCAATGCCTTCGAATGAATCCCAGAACATATTCCAGTCTGTTCTAGCAAAACAGTCCTGTAGCTTAGCATTGCATCATCTGACCACTTCCATCTTGAGCGAGTCACTGGTACTTCCTGCTTTAGTTTTTGCTTATAAGCAGGAATCAGGAGGATAGAGTTATGTTCAGATTTGCCAAATGGAGGGCAAGGGGGAGCTTTGTATGCGTCTATGTGTCTGGAGTAAAGGTGGTCTAGAGTTTTTTTTTCCACTGGTTGCACATGTAACATGCTGGTAGAAATGAGGTCAAGCAGATTTAAGTTTCCCTGAATTAAAGTCCCCGGCAACAAGGGGCTCTGCCTCTGGATGAGCATTTTCTTGTTTGCTTATGGCCTTATACAGCTCCTTGAGTGCCATCTTAGTGCCATCATCGGTTTTTGGGTTCAAATAGACAGCTACGAACAATATAGATGAAGTCTGTATTTTTTTGTAAAATATATATATATATTTTTTTAGGGGCTAGATCAGCTTTAATACTGAAAACTCTTGGTAAATAGTGTGGTCTACAGCTTATCATGAGATACTCAGGCAATGACTCAGTCAAGCAAAACCTAATATTCGGATTCTTACAAGGCACCCCGACCTACAACCCATATATATCTCTGTCTCTTCTTCATGCTAATGACGGGGATTTGGGCCGTGTCCAGTGTCTGAAGTAAATCCTTCACTTCAGACATATTAAAAGAAAAATCTTCGTCCAATACAAGGTGAGTAATCGCTGTTCTGATATCCAGAAGCTCCTTTCGGTCATGAGAGATGGTGGCAGAAACATTATGTACAAAATAAGTTACAAATAAGCGAAAAAACACACACAATGCTCCTAAGCACAATTTAAGCACAATTTAACCAGCCGCTCTGGAATGGAGTGTCCATAGGGTCTGTGTAGCTGGCTGAACGTTTTACGTCCCTACTCTTCACCAGTGTAACGTCCGTCGTAAGAAGGAGACCAAGGTGCAGCGTGGTAAGCGTACATCATATATATTAGATTAACACCGAAACAAAAAACAAAAATAAATACAAAACGAAAACGTAACGTTCAGTAGGGCATAAGCTTAGTACCAAAACAAGATCCCACAAAAACCCAGTGGGAAAAGGCTGCCTAAATATGATCCCCAATCAAAGACAACGAAATACAGCTGCCTTTGATTGGGAACCATATCAGGCCAACATAGAAATACAAAACATAGATATACATAATCTAGAATGCCCACCCAAATCACACCCTGACCTAACCAAATAGAGAAATAAAAAGGCTCTCTACGGTCAGGACGTGACAGCCAGTGCTTTTATATAGCTGGCTACCATTGTTTAATGGTTACCCAGACATTCACAATAGCTTGGTTAGTGATTGCTAACTAACTGAAGTTAAATGGACTAGACATATGGGGCTATTTATTGGGGGAAAATTGTACTTGCTAGTTAGGATTTGTAATTGACTTTCTATATGTATCCTGCAATATAACTTATAAGTTCATTCAAAGAAGTGATGAGTTAATTTCATAGCTGTAATATATTTTTGTTACTTTTAAAAGGATTATGTTACAATCATGTAAGGGATAATCAATGAGGAGCTATGCGTTCTAAGGAAAATAAAGTATGACGTGTAAGTTGTTTGTCACAATGCATAGCCTAAGCGGAGTGGCACCAACCTTCCACGGAGTTGCATTATTTTCCAGAGAACGCATAGAACCCTGAGTTGATTATCCCGCTTATACCACAGCTATAATTTAACACATTTGCCACTAGAAATGTGTTAATTTCCCGGTAAAAATGAGTTCACCATCCACTGCAGTAGCTAGAAAATGTATCAGATAGCTACAGCCTTGGTAATCAAACAGACTTGCTAGCTTAGCAAACCAAACCATCAGTCCTCAGTAGCTTGCTATTATGAAAATTAAATTCAACAATGCCAATAATGTTTTCAATTCTACTTTCAAAAGCAGCGTAAACATAGAACATGTAAAAATGAACTTCATGGCCTTTGAATATTGCTGGGCATTATAGGGAAATCATGCATGCTCTAGAATGCCCTTCAAGCCAATCAGAAAAAAGATTTCAACAATCCCACGGTATAAGTGGCCATAATGTACATCACTATACCACAACCGACATGGCACCAAATGTACAGGGCGTTGTGACAATTATGGGAAACATCGAACACCACAAACATAAATAAATCATTGATTTAGCCTACTGTCTTTTCTCATTATGCCCCTAATGGAGAGATTATTGTCACAGCCGAGCAAAAGCCTCAACAACAAAACAAACTATTGCATTTAGTGGTTGATTTTGGATGTTTGAAACAGTTACTGATTGTGGCTGATTTCCCCTTAATGCACATAAAAGCTTTGTCTAATCAACATATAAAATGCCTTCGGTTTTGCGCATCAATAATTCTGACTCAGGATTTTAGGTAACAACATGATTTCACTGTGATGTTGATGCTTGATTGATGAAAGCTGAAATGATCCTGGCTTCTGATTATGTAGGGGGTGTCATTGTGAAATATGTCAATGTGAATAATTGTTGTTACGTGTCACCACACACACACTTTGTTCAATTCAGCCAGTGGGGAACCATGTATCATGTAGTGGAGTCATGTAGCCATGATAAACACTGGGTTGAAATGAAACATTTACTTGTAACCAAAACACAAGTGAAAACTCAGAATGGTGCAGCACTACACCCACACAGTTGACCCCTGTTACATGAAGATGAAGTTTACACATCTTTAAACAAGATTACTTGTCTAGATGAATTGATAATAACCTAGCCATGTTCTGACAACAAATATATGCTATCCATTGTGTAACAGTTGCTCAAACTGAGAACAATATGTTGCTTTTTGTTTTTCTGAAGTTGTTTTTATTTTTCCAGACTATATGTTAGCGAGAGCATTTAGGGCTGGATTGATTGCATGTGGTATCTAAGGCGAAAACTATGTATGTACTGAACACTTTTTAACAGTACAATCACCTCTGCTTTATACAGCTACACTCTCTACAACTAAACTCAGCAAAAAAAGAAACGTCCTCTCACTGTCAACTGCGTTTATTTTCAGCAAACTTAACATGTGTGAATATTTGTATGAACATAAGATTCAACAACTGAGACATAAACTGAACAAGTTCCACAGACATTTAAGCACCAGCTGTCAGAGCAGCTCACAGATCACTGCACCTGTACATAGCTCATCTGTAAATAGCCCATCCAATCTACCTCATCCCCATACTGTAGTTATTTATTTATCTTGCTCCTTTGCACCCCAGTATCTCTACTTGCACATTCATCTTCTGCACATCCTAACATTCCAGTGTTTAATTGCTATATTGTAATTACTTCGCCACCATGGCCTATTTATTGCCTTACCTCTCTTATCCTACCTCATTTACACATGCTGTATATAGATTTTTCTACTGTATTATTGATTGTATGTTTGTTTATTCCATGTGTAACTTTGTGTTGTTGCATGTGTCGAACTGCTTTGCTTTATCTTGGCCAGGTCGCAGTTGCAAATGAGAACTTGTTCTCAACTAGCCTACCTGGTTAAATAAAGGTGAAATAAAAAAAATAAAAACACGTGACTAACAGAAATGGACTAATGTGTCCCTGAACAAAGGGGGGGTCAAAATCAAACGTGAGATGTTACCCCACTCTTCCTGCAAGTTCCCGGACATTTCTGGGGGGAATGGCCCTAGCCCTCACCCTCCGTACCAACAGGTCCAAGATGTGCTCAATGGGATTGAGATCCGGGCTCTTCACTGGCCATGGCAGAACACTGACATTCCTGTCTTGCAGGAAATCATGCACAGAACGAGCAGTATGGCTGGTGGCACTGTCATACTGGAGGGTCATGTCAGGATGAGCCTGCCGGAAGGGTACCACATGTCTTCCCTGTAATGCGATTGCCTGCAATGACAACAAGTTCAGTCCGATGATGCTGTGACACACCGCCCCAGACCATGACGGACCCTCCCCCTCCAGTTCGATCCCAGAGTACAGGCCTCAGTGTAACGCTCATTACTTCGACGATAAACGTGAATCCGACCATCACCCCTGGTGAGACAAAACCGCGACTCGTCAGTGAAGAGCACTTTTTGCCAGTCCTGTCTGGTCCAGCGACGGTGGCTTTGTGCCCATAGGCGACGTTGTTGCCGGTGATGTCTGGTAAGGACCTGCCTTACAACAGGCCTACAAGCCCTCAGTCCAGCCTCTCTCAGCCTGTTGCGGATAGTCTGAGCACTAATGGAGGGATTGTGCGTTCCTGGTGTAACTCGGGCAGTTGTTGTTTCCATCCTGTACCTGTCCCACAGGTGTGATGTTCGGATGTACCGATCCTGTGCAGGTGTTGTTACACGTGGTCTGCCATTGCGAGGACGATCAGCTGTCTGTCCTGTCTCCCTATAGTGCTGTCTTAGGCGTCTCACAGTTCGGACATTGCAATTTACGGACATTGCAATTTATTGCCATGGCCACATCTGCAGTCCTCATGCCTCCTTGCAGCATGCCTAAGGCACGTTCACGCAGATGAGCAGGTACCCTGGGCATCTTACTTTTTGTGTCTTTCAGAGTCAGTAGAAAGGCCTCTTAAGTGTCCTAAGTTTTCATAACTGTGACCTTAATTGTCTACCATCTGTAAGCTGTTAGTGTCTTATCAACCGTTCCACAGGTGCATGTTCATAATTTTTTATGGTTCATTGAACAAGCATGGGAAACAGTGTTTAAACCCTTTACAATGAAGATCTGTTGTTTGGATTTTACGAATTATCTTTGAAAGACAGGGTCCTGAAAAAGGGACGTTTCTTTTTTACATAAAATTGCCTTTTGTAACACTCCAACTTCCGTCTTGTGTGAAATACCGTAACTACCAATCCCACAACACAATATATTTTGTAGCTGTAAAAAAAAACACATGACAAAAAAGTTTGAATGTTTGAATGTTTTGTTATGCCTATGATCCCATCGGTGCCCTGCTTATAATGATTACAATAAATATTCCAATAGTATTTCTTTGATTCCTGACAGACTTTCCTTGGCAATGCCATAGCAACCAAAAATACCACTAAGAATACAAAATTGGATTTCAATTCAAGAACAATTTTCAGAAGTTTCAGTGTGCAGCCACAAGACCAACCACAAACTATTTACTTCATCAGTGGCTCTGAGGACCTTGTGGCTTATGTCCAAACTAATTAAATAAATTATTGTGATTAAGGAGAGGCAGGTTAGCAAGTCGCAAATTGTGACAAATTAATGTCAGAGCGCAGGCGTCTTCAGCCACCAATCACTGGGTGAGGAAGGATCCTAGGGGTTCTAAAAATGGATGGATCGGAGTGCGTCACGGTCAGTGGATGGTTATTAGGCACCTGCACTGTCAGTCCCTCTGAGCCAATGATTACAGTTGGCCTTCTCTCTGTTTCCCGCCTGTCACATTAGAGTGAACCACCCCAAGCGAAGCCAAAGATTATGGAGTACATTGACATTTGCCTATTCCTCTCTGGCAAAGCATCACTGTAACATTTAGCCTGCTTGGTATCCAATGGGAGCAATCTGTGTTTGGTTTGCCACTGGTTGTTTCTAAAGAACAGAGGGAACCAGCATTACTCATAGAAGGATATGTGTAAGATGAGAGACACAAAGGTCACAATGATCAGCATCTTGAATCGACGCAATAGCTTGAACAAAACCTACAGGCCACTGTTGTGATGGTCAATAGAGAGCAATAGTCTTAATCAGCTAACATCCCTTTTTGTGAAATTTGAAGCATTTATGTAATCACAATGAGCAGATAAAGAACATAAAGGCCTCATAATTCATAAAGGCCCTGTTAACTGACTGATATCTCATAGAACAACACGTATAAGATCTCCTTAGCCTGTGTTAACAGACCTTATTTTCTGCGCTTATCCCAAAACCCCATTAATTTCCCCATAGGAATGGCTGAACGAACCAGAGGTAACTCATTCCCGGTTTTTAGGACTACAAGCTGGTGAGCTCTATGACAATGCAGTGACTTCCAACAGCATTCTATATCTTTATGGAATACCACAAAAGTATAGTAAATAGACAATTTTATTTTCAACAAACCATATCCGATCTGCTTCTAAAATCCTACATATCCAGTAAATCTTTCATGAAAATTACTATTTTATTGATGCTCCAAGGATATTATACTGATAAAAATCAAGAATAAAAGTTATTGAGACATTCTTCAAATCCTCTCCTCTTCTTTGCCCAAAGACAGTAAAAAACGTGTTCCACTCTAAATTGCAGAACAATTAGTTATTTATTCTTCATGCTCCAATGGTCAAAATTCTCAAATAAATTATCTTAAATTCCTCTCCTCTTCTTAGCCCAAAGACATGGATGGCAAAGATACGATAGATAAAACCCTTATATTCTCCAGTTTTGTTTACTCTCTAGGGCCAGTAGTAACAGGTGTCTCCGTCACAGGAGAACCCTTGTAGTTGTTGTGTTTTAGAACTCTGCTGTGCCTTTAAACACCTCCTTAAGGGAGATTTGTATTTCCCAGGGATCTCGGAGAAAGAGATGAAACAACACAGAGCCAGATACATTTTTCTCTCTCCACCAGATCGGGTGAGGTCTGGCCCTCTCTCGATGTGCCTCTCTGTGCAGGCGCTATGCCATGCTATCTATCGCAGCTTTGCCACAGGGTATGTTCTCTCCAGATTGCTTGTGAGTCACTGGCCTGGGCTGTGATTCCCTCTGTCTGCAGTGCTCATGCATTTCCAACTGTGCCTCGAGAAACTGACTCAAACTGTCTTTGGAAAGCATTACCAGATTATACAGAACATTTCAAGAGTCTGAGAAATATAGCATTGACTGTGGCTTCGAAATGCAACACAAATGAAGCAGATTTCCAACAGTACCTTGAGAATTTGACTCAAATTGCTTGGGAAATATAGTGAGCAACATATTTCAAGTGTCTGATAAGCGCTATGACTGAGATCCTGGAATTGTGCCATTCAATGTAACGTAATGCATCGTAATGTAACAAATATGAAGTTGATCATAAGTGATCCTTATTTGGTGACATTTTCTGGTCACACTTTGAATCAACATTGACGTTTCTGTTAGCTTTCAGAGGTCATTGATTTGGTAATGAGTAAAAGGTTTCAGAGAAGTCTGTGTAAACACAAGTATATTATAGTTTATTAACTACACGAAGCTTAAATGTATCATACATTTTTTTATTTAATATTTTACCCCCTTTTTCTCCCCAATTTCAATCTTGGCAGAGGCAAAGGTGGAGTCATGCGTCCTCCGAAACATGACCCGCCTTAACACCTGGCAGCTTAACCCAGAAGCCAGCTGCACCAATGTGTTGGAGGAAACACTGTTCAACTGGCAACCGGGGTCAGCCCGCAGGCACCCGGCCCGCCACAAGGAGTCACTAGAGCACGATGAGCCAAATAAAGCCCCTGCGGCCAAACCCTCCCCTAACTCAGGTGACGCAGGGCCAATTGTACTACGGACCCGCGAATGGACCCGGGTCTGTATTAACGCCTATAGCACTGTAATGCAGTGCCTTTGTCACGACTTCCGCCGAAGACGGTCCCTCTCCTTGTTCGGGCGGCATTCGGCGGTCGACGTCACCGGTCTTCTAGCCATCGCCGATCCACTTTTCATTTTCCATTTGTTTTGTCTTTGTTTTACACACCTGGTTTCAATTCCCCAATTACATGTTCATTATTTAAGCCTCTGTTTCCCACATGTTAGTGTGCATGTTTATTGATTGTTCTTTGTATGATGGTTATGTTTGCCGGGTTATGTATTTACGCCGTTATTTTCGAGTGACCGGTATTTCACCTTGAGTATTGTCTGTATACTGGTGCTGTCGTGGAATTAAATACCTTGTACACTCATTTCTGCTCTCCTGCGCCTGATTCACTGCACCAGTTACCCACCGTCTGACAGCCTTAGACCGCTGCGCCATTCAGGAGGCCCCTAAATACATCTTCTTAAGTTATTTTTAAGATAGACACATTCATGTTCAGTTTAGATCAAATGACCAAAACTGAGGCCAAATTTTTCTAATCTCTTATTAAGGAAATATTTGGAATTTAAAACAGAATCTCGTTCTTTTAAATGTAAAACTCACACCAAGGTTGAATTAAGCAAATCATATACCTTATTAGTCATACTGTTGGTTACTTTGATTCCTTTTGTATTCTCTGTCATTATTTAATAATCCTGTCTACTTGGTATGAGCAGAGTGGGATTTTTTTTTCACCCTCTACTATAGACTGGTTTCTCTATAGACCATTTTCTCTGTTTCTCCACGCGTTACGTGAAATGGATTTTTGACCACAGAAATACTGAGCTCTGTCTGTCACTCACTCTCTCTTCCCCTCTCTGGCTCACTTGCTCTCTCTTTCTCTTTTCTCTATGTCGCTCTATCTCTCCTCTCTTTTCAAATCAGTTTTTTATGCAGGCAAGAATCAACGCCTGGAGCAAACCTTATGCTTATGAATTGCGGAATCGAAAAAAGGCCCTTTTCTGATGCAAGTGGGTGGATTTAATAAATACTGAATACATTGGAACAAGAAATATCTCCAGGGCTATAATTGCTTTGCTAGCCTTCAACATTGTCCACCATATCCAAACGTCATTTACTTTAATCCACACAATACTACTACTTTACATTTTTCATATAACCAACAGTTGGTTTCATACAGTATAATGTATAAGGAGAGAGTGGGGTAAGTTGAGCCAAAGGGGTAAGATGAGCCACCCGTTTTTCTAGGAACCATACACAAAATGTATAATTTGACCAAATATTTTATTTTATGATTATGAAATGTTAATGAAAACCATTTGTATCTCTCCTGTCACTCTTACCTTGATGAAAACCCTTCATGCAATATTTTTAATCCTTCACTCATGCTGCCAAACATACCCTCGTAAAACTGACCATCCTAACGATCCTCGACTTCGGCGATGTCATTTACAAATTAGCCTCCAACACTCAACAAATTGGATGCAGTCTATCACAGTGCCATCCGTTTTGTCACCAAAGCCACATATACTACCCACCACTGCGACCTGTATGCTCTCGTTGGCTGGCCCTCGCTTCATACTCGTTATTTATCTTGCTCCTTTGCACCCCAGTATCTCTACTTGCACTGTATTTTGGAGAAACACCTCCAACTACATAAAACAGACAAACAATCACCGACAAGACAAACAGGAAATGCAGAGGTTTAAATAATGAACATAATTAGGGAAAATCAAAACAGGTGTACACAATAAAGACAAAACCAAACGAACAGTGAAACATCGATCGGTGGCAACTAGTAAGCCGGTGACGTCGACCGTCGAACGCCGCCCGAACAGGGAGAGGGGTCGACTTCGGCGGGAGTCGTGACACTAGCCTACCTGGTTAAATAAAGGTGAAAATTAAAAAAATAATAATAATGTCTTGAAATGAGTTTTCAGTTGTGTGCACTGGGGAACCTTTTGATGTTAATCTAAGGAAATGTCCTTTCTTGCAGTGGCTCTGTCTTTCTTTCAGTAGACAGTTCCCACTCTAAGAAAATGTTAGGCCACCAATGGGAATGATCATACTTCAACAAATTTCTCCATTTATCTTAGTGTACCCTCCTTGTCCTCCTTCTGGACATGCCTTCAGAACTCCCCAGATAGAAGCTTAGAAGACCTTGCCAATCCCTTATTTTCTGCCTGACTGCTCCATAGTATGCCTCATCACTCCTCATCCCTTCATTTTACTTTAAAGTAGATGCTCTTAACCAGAGCAACTGCATACATTTTCATACTGGTCCCCCATGGGAATCAAACCCACAACCATGTAGCAAGCAACATTCTCTACCAACTGACCCACACAGGACTTTCAACACCACCACAGCGTGACCGATAATAATTCATCCCAGTGGTGTTCAATGGTGTTGAGGTCAGGGCTCTGAGCAGGTCATCAAGTTCTTCCACACCAATCTCAACACACCATTTCTGTATAGACCTCGCATTGTGCAGGGCGGCATTGTCATGCTGAAACAGGAAAGGCCCTCCCCCAAACTGCTGAAACAGGAAAGGGCCTTCCCAAAACTGTGGAAGCACAGAATCGTCTAGATTGTCATTGTATGCTGTAGCGTTAAGATTTCCCTTCACTGGAACAAAGAGGCCTAGCCTGAATCATGAAAAACATCTCTAGCTGATTATTTTTCCTCCACCAAACTTTACAGTTGGCACTATGCATTGGGGTAGGTAGAGTTCTCCTGGTATTCGCAGAACCTACATTTGTACGTCAGACTGCCAGATGGTGAAGCATGATTCATCACTCCAGAGAACGAGTTTCCACTGCTTCAAGATCCAATAGCGGCGAGCTTTACACCACTCCTGCCAATGCTTGCCATTGCGCATGTTGATCTTAGGCTTGTGCATGGCTGCTCGGTGATGGAAACCCATTTCATTAATCTCCCAACGAACAGTTCTTGTGCTGATGTTGCTTCCAGAGGCAGTTTGGAACTTGGTAGTGAGTGTTGCAACCGAGGACAGACAATTTTTACATGCTACATGCTTCAGCACTCGGCGGCCCCATTCTGTGAGCTTGTGTGGCCTACCCCGTCACCACTGAGCCGTTGCTGCTCCTAGATGTTTCCACTTCACAGTAACAGCACATACAGTTACAGAACTTTGATGAACAGACTTTTTGGAAAGGTGGCACCCTGAGCTCTTCAGTAAGGCCATTCTACTGCCAATGTTTGTCTATGGAGATTGCATGGCTGTTTTATACAGCTGTGGCTGAAATAGCCAAATCCACTCATTTGAAGGTGTGTCCAGATATTTGTGTATATATAGTGTAGTACAGTGCATTCGGAAAGTATCAGACCCGTTTACTTTTTGCACATTCCAGCCTTATTCTAAAATGGATTACATTTTGCACACAATACCCTATAATGACAAAGCAAAACAGTTTTTTTGAAATTCTTGCAAATGTATAAAAAAATTAAACTGAAATAGTACATTTACATAACTATTCCGACCCTTTACTCAGTAATTTGTTGAAACACATTTGGCAGTGATTACAGCCTCAAGTCATCTGGGTTTGACGCTACAAGTTTGGCACACATGTATTTGGGGATTTTCTCCCATTCTTCTCTGCAGATCCTCTCAAGTTCTGTCAGGTTGGATGGGAAGCGCCGCTGCACAGCTTTTTCCAGGTCTCTCCAAAGATGTTTGATCCGATTCAAGTCCAGGCTCTGGCTGGGCCACTCAAGGACATTCAGAGACTTGTTCTGAAGCCACTACTGCGTTGTCTTGGCTGTGTGCTTAGGGTCGCTGTCCTGTTGGAAGGTGAACCTTCACCCCAGTCTGATGTCTTGAGCTCTCTGGAGCAGGTTTTCATCAAGGATCTTTCTGTACCTTGCTCCGTTCATCTTTCCCTCGATCCTGACTAGTCTCCCAGTCTCTGCCGCTGAAAACATCCCCACAGCATGATGCTGCCACCACCATGCTTCACTGTACGGATGGTGCCAGGTTTCCTCCAGACATGTTGCTTGGCATTCAGGCCAAAGAGTTCAATCCTGGTTTCATCAGACCAGAGAATCTTGTTTCTCATGGTCTGAGAGTCATTTAGGTGCCTTTTGGCAAACTCCAAGCAGGCTGTCATGTGGCTTCCGTCTGGCCTGATTGGTGGAGTGCTGCAGAGATAGTTGTCCTTCTGGAAGGTTCTCCCATATCCACAGAGGAACTCTGGAACTTTGTCAGAGTTACCATGTGGTTCTTGGTCATCTCCCTAACAAAGGCCCTTCTCCCCCGATTGCTCAGTCTGACCAGGCGGCCAGCTCTAGGAAGAGTCTTGGTGGTTCTAAACTTCTTCCATTTAAGAATGATGGCGGCCACTGTGTTCTTGGGGACCTTCAATGCTGCAGACATTTTTTGGTACCCTTCCCCAGATCTGTGCCTCAACACAATCCTGTCTCGGAGCTCAACGGACAATTCCTTCGACCTCATGGCTTGGTTTTTACTCTGACATGCACTGTCAACTGTGGAACCTTATATAGACATGTGTGTGCCTTTCCAATTCATGTCCAATCAATTTAATTTACCACAAATGGACTCCAATCAAGTTGTAGAAACATCTCAAGGATGATCAATGGAAACAGGATGCACCTGAGCTCAATTTAGAGTCTCATAGCAAAGGGTCTGAATACTTATGTAAATAAAATACATTTGCAAAAGAATATATAAAAATCAGTTTCGCTTTGTTATTATGGGATATTGTGTGTAGATTGATGAGGATTTTTTTTCTTCCGTCCATGTTAGAATAAGGCTGTAACTTAACAATGTGGTCTGAATACTTTCCGAATGCGCTGTAACTGTCAATCATCATAATTTAGATTAATGTTATGCTTGTAAAAGATCATTTGTCATTCAAGAAGTAGTTTATATCTATATTTGAGTATTTTTATCTTGTTCTCATGTATATGTGTTTCTCTTGTCCTTCCACATTTTCAGGGTTTTTGTTTGATATCACTTTCTGAGTTAGAAAGTACACTAGATAGAACACAACTTAATATTGCATAATGATTATAAGATCTCAGCTGTGAGACTGTGTGTATTAGGCCCCACATGACCACTCATTAGTATCCTGTTACAGTCATTGGTAAAAGCATCCCAGTAGGCATGTGTAGCTGAAGGCAGACAGCTTGACACTGCATGGACAGAGTGTTTTGAAGGGATTGCTCTGTGGGATTTATCTGCTTCCTTAGAAGGGATTGCTCAGTGTGGCTACCAGACCAAACCAGACCCCACTACAAGCCTCAGCGGGATGGTCTGGCAGGGAGGACAGGGAATGACAGATCAAAGAGAGATGGAGGGATGAGGGATGGATGGTGTTGGACTGAAAATTTTAAAAATCAACATCCAGTCTTTCTGGACACCATTATTAGATTGTGTCAGCCTGAACAGAGAGGGGAAACTACTTTAGTTGATGGGATTGATTAACAGAGCTGGGCCCTAGGTAATACCAACAGGGGGAAACTTGTTTTGTGTGGAGTTGAGTGAAGAGTTGAGTGCAGTGGTAGCAAATAGGATTGTATAGAATGGTAGGGCCTCAAAAGGAAAAGCTATTTTATTTGGAGCGGATTTAAGACTGATATATTCAGCAGTGGTTCTGGTAGCAAATCGGATAGATTTGATAGAATGTGTAGTGGCTCAAAAAGATGGACAGTAGGTTGATCTGTCATTTATAATCTTAAGTACCTAGACCCCAAAAATCTAAAATCATTCTAAACTGGGAGATTTGTACCGTACATCAATTGCTATTGAATACATCTAGGAATAGCAGTTTATAATTACTCTGGCCCTGGCCCTGTCTGAGTGTGGGGAAAGCATGACTGCTAAAGATGTAGGTACAAGAAAGTCATTAGTTCATCTCATTCAAATCTGAATGACCTTGTAGAGTGGGAGAAATTGATCCATAGGTTACACACCACACATCATAAATAGGTCTAAAGAAGAAATTAGCATTTTGCGTACTAATACATTTGCGGAAAATCATGATCAAGTTATTGATAGTATCACAATTGATGAATGACCCTACTAACAAATCCTGTGATCAACAGGATGTCACGTCCTGACCATAGTAAGTTGTTAGTTTCTATGGTAGAGTAGGTCAGGGCGTGACAGGGGGGTTTTCTAATTTAGTTTTTCTGTTATGTTCTAGTTTTGTATTTCTATGTTGGGTTGTTCTAGTTTTTGTATTTCTATGTTGGGCTTTGTTTGAGATGATCTCCAATTAGAGGCAGCTGGTCATCGTTGTCTCTAATTGGAGGTCATATTTAAGTTGGTGTTTGGCCCACCTGGGTTTGTGGGAGATTACTTTTGAGTAGTGTATGTGTCACCTCTGCGTCACGTGTTGTTAATTCAGGTTTATTTTGTATGTATTGCAGAGTTTCACAGTTTAATAAAGAATAATGTCGAACGAGAATCACGCTGCACTTTGGTCCGCTCATTCCTACGACAACCGTGACACAGGAGTGCAAGTAAATCAACTCTGCTCATTTTCATTCAGTTCTTAGCTCTCTTATCGCTCATAATTTCCCAATAGGCTATTTCCAGTAGTGGATTTAAGAGATGTAATCAACGTTTTGAGCATTGCCACCTTCATGTTGCCTGTTGCAAATAAATATAGAAAGTCAGTGTGGGGTTTACAGTGTACAGCAGATACATTCAGGGTTTTCTGGAACAAAAAGGAGCTTAGGTTGTGGGTGTGGCAGGGGGCGTGGCAGGGGGCACGTCAATGGGTGCTGTCGGCATGACTGAAGTTTTGACAAATATTTGTCTGTAACCAAACCTTTTTGTCAGATGAAACATGTCTTGATAGGCCTGATGGAAACAAACATTTTCAGTCAACTTTCCGAATGTGACAAAACAAAATACGCTAGAAAATGTGGGATCTTTTTGTTTCTGTAAGATTAATTATGCGAGAAATCGGTGGAAATGCTTTTATGCACAGATATTGATATAATAATCCTCAGGAAAGCATGCTGTTAATTAGGCTACAGATTAAATAAGTTATGATACACTTTCACCATCCTGTGAAGTTCAAGGTTGATGCTTGATGCTCTTTTCCAATAAATATCAAGGGTCTTATTCTGGTGCCATGATGATCGATGCTTGGCTGTCATTTGACAAGTAAAAAAATCTTGCTCTTTTGTCAAAATGTCATTTTATTTGTCACACGCGCCGAATACAACAGGTGTAGACCTTACCGTGAAGTGCTTACTTATACGCCCTTAGCCAACAATGCAGTTTTAAGAAAAATAATAGTTTAGAAAAATATTAACTAAATAAACTAAAGTAAAAAATAAAAAAGCTACAATAAAATTACAATAACGAGGCTATATACGGTGGGTACCCATACAGAGTCAATGTGCGGGGGTACAGGTTAGTCGAGGTAGTTGAAGTAATATGTACATGTAGGTAGGGGTAAAGTGACTATGCATAGATAATAAGCAGCGAGTAGCAGCAGCATAAAAAGGGGGGGGGTCAATACAAATAGTCAGGGTAGCCTTTTGATTAGATGTTCAGAAGTCGCATGGCTTGGCTGTTAAGAAGCCTTTTGGACCTAGACTTGGAGCTCCGGTACCGCTTGCCGTGCGGTAGCAAAGAGAACAGTCAATGACTAGGGTGGCTGGAGTCTATGACATTTTTAGGGCCTTCCTCTGACACTGCATGGTATATAGGTCCTGGATGGCAGAAGGTTTGGCCATATGCACTACCCTCTGTAGCGCCTTGCTCTCGACGGTGCAGCTGTATAACTTTTTGACCATCTGGAGACCCATGCCAAATCTTTTCATTCTCCTGAGGGGGAATAGGCATTGTCGTGCCCTCTTCATGACTGTATTGGTGTGTTTGGACCATGATAGTTTGCTGGTGATGTGGTGATGTGGACACCAAGGGACTTGAAACTCTCAACCTGCTCCACTACAGCCCCGTCAATGAGAATGGTGGCGTGTTCGGCCCTCTTTTTCCTGTAGTCCACAACCATCTCCTTTGTGTTGACCACGTTGAGGGAGAGGTTGTTGTCCTGGCACCACAATTCCAGGTCTCTGACCTCCTTCCTATAGGCTGTCTCATTGTTGTCGGTAATCAGGCCTACCACCGTTGTGTTGTCTGCAGACTTAATGATGGTGTTGGATTCGTGCTTGGCCACGCAGTCATGGGTGAACAAGGAGTACAGGAGGGGACTAAGCACGCACCCTTGAGGGGCCCCTGTGTTGAGGATCAGTGTGGCAGATGTGTTGTTGCCTACCCTTACCACCTGGTGGCGTTCCGTCAGGAAGTCTAGAATCCAGTTTCAGAGGGAGGTGTTTAGTCCAAGGGTCCTTAGCTTTGTGAAGAGCTTTGAGGGCACTATGGTGTTGAACACTGAGCTGTTGTCAATGAACAGCATTCTCATGTAGGTGTCCCTTTTGTCCAGGTGGGAAAGGACAGTGTTGAGTGTAATAGAGATTGCGTCACCTGTGCATCTGTTGGGGTGGTGTGCAAATTGGAGTGGGTCTAGGGTTTCTGGGAGGATGCTGGTGTTGATGTGAGACATTACCAGCCTTTCAAAGCACTTCATGGCTACAGATGTGAGTGCTACGGGTCAGTAGTCATTTAGGCGGGTTACCTTGGTGTTCTTGGGCACAGGGACTATGTTGGTCTGCTTGAAACATGTAGGCATTACAGATTCGGCCATGGACAGGTTGAAGATGTCAGTGAAGACACTTGCCAGTTGGTCAGTGCATGCTCTGAGTACACGTCCTGGTAATCCATCTGGCCTTGCGGCTTTGTGAATGTTGACCTGTTGAAAGGTCTTACTCACATCGGCTACGGCGAGCTTGATCACACAGTCGTCCGGAACAGCTGGTGCTCTCATGCATGCTGCAGTGTTGCTTGCCTCAAAGTGCACAGGATGCACCTGAGCCCAATTTTGAGTCTCATAGCAAATGGTCTGAATACTGTAAATACGGTATTTCTTTTTTCTTTTTTATTATACGTGTGCAAAAATGTCTAAAAACCTGTTTTCGCTTTGTCATTATGGGGCATTATGTGTAGATAGAATCCATTTAAAATAACGCTGTAACGTAACAAAATGTTGAAAAAGGGAAGGGGTCTGAATAGTTTCCGAATGCACTGTACGTACATACGTAAAATACATGACCAAAAGTATGTGGACACCTGCTCGTCGAACATCTCATTCCAAAATCATGGGCATTAATATGGAGTTAGTCCCCCTTTGCTGCTATAACAGCTTGAACTCATCTGGGAAGGCTATCCACTAGATGTTGGAACGTTGCTGCGGGGTCTTGCTTCCATTCAGCCACGAGCATTAGTGAGGTCGGGCACTGATGTTGGGCACTGATGTTGGGCGATTAGACAAATCATCCCCAAGGTGTTTGATGGGGTTGAAGTCAGGGTTCTGTGCAGGCCAGTCACGGCCTTCTACGCTGATCGTGACAAACCGTTTCTGTATGGACCTCGCTTTGTGCACAGGGGAATTGTCATGCTGAGACAGGAAAGGGCCTTCCCCAAACTGTTGCCATAAAGTCGAAAGCACAGAATCGTCTAGATTGTCATTGTATGCTGTAGCGTTCATATTTCCCTTCACTGGAACTAAGGGGCCTACCCCGAACTGGAAAAACAGCCCCAGACCATTGTTCCTCCTCCATCAAACTTTACAGTTGGCACTATACATTGGGGCAGGTAGCATTCTCCTGGCATCCTCCAAACCCAGATTCTTCCGTCGGACTGCCAGTTGGTGAAGCATGATTCATCACTCCAGAGAACGGGATTCTACTGCTCCAGAGAGCTTTACACCACTCCAGCCGACACTTGGCATTGCGCATGGTGATCTTAGGCTGGTGTGCGGCTGCTCGGCCATAGAAAACCCCATTTCATGAAGCTTCCGAAGAACAGTTATTGTTCTGACATTGTTTCCAGAGGCTGTTTGAAACTCGGTAGTGTGCTACGCACTTCAGCACTCGGTGGTCCTGTTCTGTGAGCTTGTGTGGTCTACCACTTCGCTGCTGAGCCATTTTTTCTCCTAGACATTTCCACTTCACAATAACAGCACTTACAGTTGACCGTGGCATCTTTAACAGGGAAGAAATTTGACGAAATTACTTTTTGGAAAGGTGGCATCCTATGACAGTTCCACGTTAAAAGTCACTGAAAGCTTCAGTACAGCCATTTTACTGACACTGTTTGTCTATGGAGATTGCATGGCTATGTGCTAGGTTTTATACACCTGTCAGCAACAGGTCTGGCTGAAATAGCTGAATCCACTCATTTGAACGGGTGTCCACATACTTTTGTATATAAAGTGTATGTATGTACTGTATGTATTTGTGTTTACTTTTTGGTCTTAGGTGGCCCAATAAAATGGGTGGGTGGATTCATTGTTATGCAGATCTTTACTTTAGAAACGTTTATATTATGTTGAGAATGATCTGCAGTCATTATTATCCACTCTGCTTAAAATGTCTGTCTGACAGCAAAATGACTAAATACCAATAATACTGGAACCATTTTGTCGTGTGAATCTTTTTCAATTCTGTCTTTTTATATATACTCCTTGCCAACAACAAATACTGTACATTGCTCAGATGCTGCAGCTACGGAATTTCAACAAAATCTGGCCTCTAAGAAGAAATACATGTGACTCACTGTGTAGCGTATCTGCTGTATCTGCCACTCTTTTACCATGGGCTGATCAACAGTATGCTAATCATAGACATCTGTCAGAGACATGGAGATGGAGTGATACAACAAGAACAAATGAACAGATGGAATCATTGGATAAAATCAGATTGGACAGTAGCTAAAATGTTTCATATGGCACTGAAAGGACAGTATATTACTATGATTTAATTCAGAACCTGGGGAAAAATATTAACTTGCGATATGCACATACATACTCAAATGGGTGCTGCGTGCAAGAGTAACAGTATCAAAACTTGTTAATGCTGAAAACTATGATGTCTGGTTGACTGATTTTTTCCAACTAACTGAAAACATGCTCACCAGATTAACATGTTGATCATCATTTGTTTACATTTTGAACTGTTTAATCATAACCACTGTGAGGTTGATTAGTATAGTAGCAATACTGCTGTTACACCACCCAATGTTTTATGTGTTCCACTGAAAATGAAAAAGGAATACAATACATTAAATGTTGAAAGGCTGGTAAGTGTCAACAGATGCACACTTGTTGAAGTCTTGGTAAATACTGATAGCACGTGATACCACTATGCATTTACTATTACATGAGCTGTGAAAACTGTATTGTATCAATATCCTCTGAGATGAGCTAAATAAGAACAAATATAATGAAATACTCACTGTGGTTGTGCATCAGTTCTTCTAACAGCTGTGAGTTTTAGTTGATACAAAAAAGCCAGCGGCTCTCAAAGTGATCAAAAAGAGAAGAAAACATGAAGTCCTAACTGTTGCTGTTGCTTCTGCATCGCACGATAACTCTGCTCTCTCTGCACACAGGCACAAGGCTTGTAGAGTATTACCAGGTTATTTGATGATCATGAGCAACAGGCTACAGCCTTGCCCCTCCCCACTACATCAACAGCTAGCCTCGCAGCTCTGACATCACAGGTGGGATGTGCCATTCCAACATTATTCTAAGAGCTTTTCACAGAAATCCATAGCAACCAGCATCTAGCTAGCGAGCGGAGCGAAGGGTTCCCCCCCTGAAACTGGAATAATCACTCTCTTTTGGCTGTAGACTCATGTAGATGGTTTATATTTTTCCCCTGAAGTTAGCGCCTGAGAAGGTTCACTCACTGTGGTTCCTTGTTTTTTTATATATTTTTATTTAACCTTTATTTAACTAGGCAAGTCAGTTAAGAACAAATTCTTATTGACAATGACGGTCTACCCGGATGACGCTGGGCCAATTGTGCACCGCCCTATGGGACTCCCAATCACGGCCGGATGTGATACAGCCTGGATTTGAACCAGGGACTGTAGTGAGGCTTCTTGCACTGAGATGCAGTGCCTTAGACCGCTGCGCACCTCACTCTATGTAAACAGATAGCCGTCACTGTGTCCAAAATTAGACAGGCGTGAACTCACTGTTAGAATGAGTTGTTGGAGGTACAGTCTACCATTATCAACAGTAGGCTATCAGATATCCTCTTCCTCCATCCCATTCTCTATGTCCATTTCTGGTAACACTTTACAGAAAGTAGATTTTATACCTGTGTAGTACCTTTGTAATTACACTCTTAACAATCCCTCAGGCATTCGACAGATGTTGATAATGTTAATGCCTATACTTACTGTAGCTTGGAGAGCCAAAGGGTCTCTGTCTTGTAATTCTGATCAACTCACAGTAGGCTCTCTTTGGGTTGATTACCCAGTCAATACATGTAATGCCTACTTAAGAATATGTGTTTATCTTCTTGTTTATATGGCTTTATATATCATAGCTGAATACTGCACACATAGAAGAAGTAGCTATAGATGTATCTCACGTATCGCGCATTAAAGAATGTTTTAAGGTATGGAATAATGTGGTAGTTATGAACAGGAACCATCATTAGCTCTTTAAATGTGTTTTCCACAGACAGCTAATTGTCATTTCACAGTTAATGTGGCCAAGGGTCCATGACAAAAGCAACTCTGAGTTCATCACTTCTGAAGTTAATCCACATTATAGTTAACATGCAGAGTTGATTTGGTCCTTACTTTATACTCAGTGATGTGTGAAGGGAGAATCCCTAAAGGTTTCAGGACTATAATCCAAGGAACCTCAAGGAATTTCTTGATGGAAAATCAAGGTCTTTAGCTGTATGATGAGATCGAATCGGTCTGTCTTTGGTGGTTGAACTGACTGGTTTCATCCCTGGTCCAGCTTTCAGCTGTGGCCTGGTTCAGATGAACGGACTGCACATGAGCAGGCACACACGATCAGAGCATTCACCGTCTCATCTCTGGGTGATGGGATGTTGCATTGATCTGACAGAAGGAAACGTTTGAAACACTCACTTACCTACATGCGCTTGGGCTTCCTAAAGCCTGACTGACCCACACTAATCACCCCAGATCTACCCCTGATATAACGCTACACACAGAATCTCATTTTTATGCAATACACTGGAGGGGAATTGAAGATCTCCTTGAGATTATTATAGTTTGCTTCATTAAATTGTTCGTAGTTCACCTGATTTGTCTTTTGTGAAAGGATAATAATCAAATTGCCTATTGACGTTTTATTGTAGCAGGTTTCATTCCATCATTGTTGTCACTCAAAGAAGAGATTGTCAATAGAGCATTGATAACTGCATATCAGCTTCCTACAGTAGGGTTGGCTTGCTATACTGTACTGTTATTATTAGGATGTATGTAAAGCTACAATGCAGCAGCATCACACAGTGGGGAAGTATGTGGGAGGCAGCTATGACCCCTGGCTATTTCTGACAGATTTCAGCTCTCAAATCCCTGTGTAATTCAGGTGTGAATAACAGCTTGATTGTACTGTACATTCACTTTGTTTACCGGTGGATAACAGACACCTTTACAGTATAGGCACAGCAATATTGCAAAAAATACAATTGGTTAAGAGTAATTCTTGAATTCAAGTAACTCTCCTCTCTGCCATGTTAGGTATTCAACTCACTTGTCATAATATCCTCCTCTCTAGGGCCAGCATTGTGGATAATATCTGCTCACAGACAGTACTTCTGGACAAGTACTTCAGTATCTCTGCATTATCATTCATCACAGAACACAATTCTAAGAGTATGAACTCAAAGAACTATCCTCTCCACTGTGTTTGGTATTCCACACACTTCCCCTTCCACCTCATGAAATGTTAAGCCGGCCACCTAGTAGCTCTGAAAACAGCCTCATCCATTCAGTTGTACAAGCTAACGCATCTGTTGTGTGAACCATCTTGCCAAAGGGTAGGTCTTCCAAAGTATTAATAAACAGTTGATTCAGATTAGTTATCATCTTGGGGTAATGGCCACTATGAATTAAAAAGACACTCTAAGTATCCAAGCAGTTTGGATCATTGTAAAAAATAACAAAATGTTTAAAAAAATCTGAATACAAATTAGGAGGAATCTAATTGCGCTATTAAGTGTATTTGACCATGGCATGGGAATAACATATATTCATATTTGTTCATATTACGTATCATGAACATAACAATTATTCAAATTCTGTAAGTGGTTTATGTACAGGTAACTGCAAAAATAACGAAATCGGCAACATAAAGTATCTTAATAGGGCATTGGGCCACCCCGAGCCACCAGAACAGCTTCAATGCGCCTTGGCATAGATTCTACAAGTGTATGGACCTCTGTTGGAGGGATGTGACACCATTCTTCCAAGAAAAATTCCATCATTTGCTGATGGTGGTGGAAAACGCCATCTCATGCACTGCTCCAGAATCTCACATAAGTGTTCAATTGGGTTGAGATCTGGTGATTGAGACGGCCATGGCATACGGTTTACGTCGTTTTCATGCTCATCAAACCATTCGGTGACCACTCGTGCCCTGTGGATGGGGGATTGTCATCCACTCCCATCAGGATAGAAAGGATTCAACGTAGGTTGAACGTTTACCTTGCCCTCTTAGGGGTTGAGTGGACCTAAACCATGGCAGGAAAATACACTCCACAGCATAACAGAGCTACCAGAACCCTCATTTACTCATGGGTTTCCATTATTTAGGCAGTTGTATATTAGATGTGTGCATGCACTGTTAATTTTTCTTTTTACAATGACAAAATAATAAATATAATAAAATTAGGCATCTACTTGTTCCTCGTGAAAATGTTTATGCATGTAGACAATTAATTTAATGAACCATAAACTATTCAGTACATTAAATGTATATTGCCACATTAATTACATCATTATAATACATACAGATTAATCTTAAAGAGCAAGAACGCTTTATCAATGCAATTCATTTGGCAATGCAATAAACTGTGATTTTCTTTCTACCATGCAGAACAAAACTACCATAAAAGTCTGTTTATTAAGCTTTCTCTAGACTGAAATACAAACAATCCATTCATTGAAGTAGGTTGTTTTGCAGCCTTTATATCAGACACATTGGCATTTAATTAACTGACTGCTTTTTGTTCTCCTTTTTATTGTAATTTTATTGGCACAATTAGGAACCAGTGGGCAACTTAATTCCCCTCCTCACCAGCAGGGCTGGAGCAGAATGTCATTTGAGGAGCGTACAGTGTCAGTCATCCCTACTCTCCTTCCCTTTCTTCGGCGCTCGACGTCGCCAGTCTACTAACCACCAGTCCTGGCAACCCACATTACGCACACCTGGCAACCATCATTAAGCACACCTGCTCCCCTTCGTTAAGCAGACCTGGACTTCAAAATTACCTTGATTATACTAAGCTCTCAGCAGCCTCAGTCTTCAGGCAGTATTGGTTTTGTTTAAGCTCATCTTGACGTTTATTAACTTCCCAAAATGAACACCAAAATAACAAAACAAGTGAACGAACGATATACAGACAGTCTGGCAAAGCACAAGGCTAAACACAGAACAATATCCCACAAACACACCCAACTAATATAGGACTTCCAATCAAAGGCAACACCACACAGCTGCCTTCAATTGGAAGTCCACCCCAATTAACTCTACATAGAAACACACTTACTAGACTACACATAGAAATACATAAACATAGACCATAAACCAAAAACCCGGAAATACTAAATCAAACACCCTTTTACCAAAACACCACCCCGGACCACATAAAACAAATACCCTCTTCCACGTCCTGACCAAACTACAATAACAATTAACCCTTATACTGGCCAGGACGTGACAGTACCCCCCCCCCCCCCCCTTAAAGGTGCTAACCCCGGAAGCACCTTAAAACAAAAAAACAACAACCCCAAACAACAAAAACTAAAATTCCCCCCTACTAAAAGGGAGGGAAGGGAGGGTGGCTGCCGTCAACGACGGCACTGTGCTACACCCCCCCTCCCCAACCCACCTATATCTGGAGGTGGCTCCGGTTCTGGCCGTTCCAGGCAGTCGGGCCACTCTGGCAGCTCGGGGCAGTCTGGCAGCTCGGGGCAGTCTGGCAGCTCGGGGCAGTCTGGCCACTCTGGCAGCTCGGGGCAGTCTGGCCACTCTGGCAGCTCGGGGCAGTCTGGCCACTCTGGCAGCTCGGGGCAGTCTGGCCACTCTGGCAGCTCCTGACTAGTGGGCGGCTCTGGCGACTCCTGACTAGTGGGCGGCTCTGGCGACTCCTCACTGACGGGCGGCTCTGGCGACTCCTCACTGACGGGCGGCTCTGGCGATTCCTCACTGACGGGCAGCTCTGGTGACTGTTGACTGGCGGGCAGCTCTGGTGACTGTTGACTGGCGGCAGCTCTGGTGACTGTTGACTCGCGGGCAGCTCTGGTGACTGTTGACTGGCGGGCAGCTCTGGTGACTGTTGACTAGCGGGCAGCTCTGGTGACTGTTGACTGGCGGGCAGCTCTGGTGACTGTTGACTGGCGGGCAGCTCTGGTGACTGTTGACTGGCGGGCAGCTCTGGTGACTGTTGACTGGCGAGGCTGGGTTTACGCACTTGAAGCCTGGTGCGTGGTGCTGGTACTGGGCGTACCAGATTGGGAACACGCACCTCCAGGCTAGTGCGGGGAGCGGGAACAGGACGAGTCGGACTGGGTTGACACACTTCCGGGTCCGCACGAGAGACAGGAGCTGGAAACCCAGGGCTATGGAGGCGCACAGTCGGTCTTGATCTTACCTCCTGCACAACCCGTCTTGGCTGGATGGAACTAGTAGCCCTGTACGAGCGGGGTGCTTGTACAGGGCAGACTGGGCTGTGCAGGGGCCTGATGGTAGCTGTGCGTAGAGCGGGAGTTGGGTAGCCTGGTCCTCGGAGGCGTACCGGCGACCAGATGCGCTGCGCAGGCATCCTCCTACCAGGCTGGATGCCCGCTCTAGCACGGCACCTGCGAGGGGCTGGAATAACGCGCACCGGACTGTGCGTGCGTATGGGTGAGATAGTGCGCTCCTCAGCGAAACATGGCGCTCTCCACCTCATACGCTCCTCCATATAACCACGGGTAGCTGGCTTCCGGCTCTTCCTAGGCCTAGCCAAACTACCCTTGTGCCCCCCCCAAAAAAAATTATTGGGGTTGCCTCTCGTGCTTCTCCCTCAGCGCGTCCAAGGCCTCGTACCTCCGCCTCTCTGCCTTGGCTGCCTCAATTTCCTCTTGTGGGAGACGGCACTCACCAGCCTGGTGCCAAGGTCCAGCCCCGTCCAGAACTTCCTCCCAGGTCCATCTCTCCCGCCAGTCCAACTCGAAATCCCTTTTCTTCTGCTGCTTGGTCCTTAGTTGGTGGGAGATTCTGTCACGGTTCTCGTCGGTAATGGAGGACCAAAACGCAGGAGGTATGTGTAAGCTCATCTTGACATTTATTAACTTCCCAAAATGAACACCAAAATAACAAAACAAGTGAACGAACGATATACAGACAGTCTGGCAAGGCTAAACACAGAACAATATCCCACAAACACACAGACAAACACACCCAACTAATATAGGACTTCCAATCAAAGGCAACACCACACAGCTGCCTTCAATTGGAAGTCCACCCCAATTAACTCTACATAGAAACACACTTACTAGACTACACATAGAAATACATAAACATAGACCATAAACCAAAAACCCGGAAATACTAAATCAAACACCCTTTTACCAAAACACCACCCCGGACCACATAAAACAAATACCCTCTGCCACGTCCTGACCAAACTACAATAACAATTAACCCTTATACTGGCCAGGACGTGACACATACACTTAGGTTGGAGTCATTAAAACTCATTTTTCAACCCCTCCACAAATTTCTTGTTAACAAACTATAGTTTTGGCAAGTTGGTTAGGACATATACTTTGTGCATGACACAAGTAATTTTTCCAACAATTGTTTACAAACAGATTATTTCATTTGTAATTCACTGTAACACAATTCCAGTGGGTCAGAAATGTACATACACTAAGTTGACTGTTCCTTTAAACAGCTTGGAAAATTCCAGAAATGATCTCATGGCTTTAGAAGCTTCTGTTTAGCTAATTGACATCATTTGAGTCAATTGGAGGTGTACCTGTGGATGTATTTCATGGAGTACCTTAAAACTCAGTGCCTCTTTGCTTGACATCATGGGAAAATCAAAATAAATCAGCCAAGACGTCAGAAAACAAATTGTAGACCTCCACAAGTCTGATTCATCCTTGGGAGCAATTTCCAAATGCCTGACGGTACCACGTTCATCTGTACAAACAATAGTACGCAAGTATAAACACCATGGGACCACGCAGCTGTCATACTGCTCAGGAAGGAGACGTGTTCTGTCTCCTAGAGATGAACGTACTTTGGTGCGAAAAGTGCAAATCAATCCCAGAACAACAGCAAAGGACCATGTGAAGATACTGGAGGAAAAAGGTACAAAAGTATCTATATCCACAGTAAAACGAGTCCTATATCAACATAACCTGAAAGGCCACTCAGCAAGGAAAAAGCCACTTTCCAAAACCGCCATAAAATAGCCAGACTATGGTTTGCAACTGCACATGGGGACAAAGATCTTACTTTTTGGAGAAATGTCCTCCGGTCTGATGAAACAAAAATAGAATTGTTTGGCCATAATGACCATCGTTATGTTTGGAGGAAAAAGGGGGAAGCTTGCAAGCCGAAGAACACCATCTCTACCGTGAAGCAACATGTGGTAGCAACATGTTGTGGGGGGGCTTTGCTGCAGGAGGAACTGATGCGCTTCACAAAATAGATGGCATCATGAGAAGCAAAATTGTGTGGCTATATTGATGCAACATCTCAAGACATCAGTCAGGAAGTTAAAGCTTGGTCGCAAATTGGTCTTCCAAATGAACAATGACCCCAAGCATACTTCCAAAGTTGTGGCAAAATGGATTAAGGACAACAAAGTCAAGGTATTGGAGTGGCCATCACAAAGCCCTGGCCTTAATCCTATAGAAAATGTGTGGGCAGAACTGAAAAAGCATGTGTGAGTAAGGAGGCCTACAAACCTGACTCAGTTACACCAGCTCTGTCAGGAGGAATGGGCCAAAATTCACCCAACTTATTGTGGGAAGCTTGTGGAAGGCTACCCAACACGTTTGACCCAAGTTAAACAATTGAAAGGCAATTCTACCAAATACTAATTGAGTGTATGTAAACTTCTGACCCACTGGGAATGTGATGAAAGAAATAAAAGCTGAAATAAATCATTCTCTCTACTTTTATTCTGACATTTCATATTCTTAAAATGAAGTGGTGATCCTAACTGACCTAAGACAGGGAATTTGTACTAGGATTAAATGACAGGAATTGTGAAAAACTGAGTTGAAATGTATTTGGCTAAGGTATATGTAAACTTCCGACTTCCGACTATATAACCTGCTCTTCGCACATAAACAGTAGCACACAAAATGGCCCAAAGCAACTAAATTTCACTTCATGGCTTTTTAACCAAATGTATTAAGATTTGAAAATGTGTCCTCTCCACTCTCCCAAATACCACCCTAAGTAATGGTCTGAAGTTTGAACATAATCCAGGGGCGGAGCAGGGCTACTGTATGCAGTACTGTATACATCTCATTGAGCAGGTCCATATATAATGGTTCAGAATTATACTGTAATGATCAGGATGGAGGTTTGAGCAATCAACCAAGATGAATATGATGAATGGTACTGTATAAATCAATATATCAGCAATGGATGAATACATCTTAAATGATACCTCAACTCCTGTAATGTGGAAGAAGAATCTTTCTCTCCAGTTTGAGTTATCTACCCATTGTGAATATGCATTATGCATGACGGAAAACCCATCCTGCCTCTGCCTGGGCACACTCTCAAATTCTGTTGCTGTAATTTTGAGACGCAGCACATCAATCATGGTACTGTTGAAATATGTACAGAAAATTCCTAGACCTCTCTATCCATCACTAGTTTTACAATAAACTGGCGAACAAAGTTTTATTGTGGCTGAACTTGGAAGGGACATCTGGGTGCATTAGCCTTCCTTTTTATATATCCAACAGCAGTCAGTAATTCAGTAATGCAGTCAGGAGCAATACTAACTGCAAAATAATTATAATGCTAAAACAATACTAACACTAAAATAATACCAACGCTAAAATAAACCTCAATAAAACACTCGTCCCTATCTGTCTACTACAGTAGCTGAGGTTCTTTAGTTATTCTGGCCGGGCGCTCAAAGATCTGTGAAGAAAAAGGAGAGGATGAATTTGACTGCTGAAGAGCCTTTGATGGGCTCTTCAGGGGAAAATCAATGAAGTGTTACCGCAAGTTCAGTCACAACTGAGAGTCAAGACAATAACACACAGAAATACTATAGGTGCTCCAAGACAAGGCAGTAAGAGCACATTCGCAGGATGGGAAATGTAGGCCATTCATCTCTTACTTGTCTTCATTGATAGATGCTTTTTCGTTCTGGGATGTTTTTGTAGAAAGAATGTACAATAGACAAATGAATCTTTCCTAGTATGATTTGCAGCATGGCTCTGCTTGTTACAAGCAAACTGAGCAGACCTGATAACAGATATCAAGGGCCAGAGACATGAAAGCCTTCCATTCTGCAAAAATCTGCAAAGCAGCTGAGTTTGAATCAATAATTATCTTGTCATTGGAAGGGAGAACAAAATTAAATTGCTTCATCAATAGTTTTTCTATGTGGTCTAGCTGCAACTTCAGACAAGAAAGCAAAGGACTCTAAATCAAATCAAATTTTATTTGTCACATACACATGGTTGGCAGATGTTAATGCGAGTGTAGCGAAATGCTTGTGCTTCTAGTTCCGACAGTGAAGTAATATCTAACAAGTAATCTAACAATTCCCCAACAACTACCTAATACACACAAATCTAAAGGGGTGAATGAGAATATGTACATGTAAGTATATGGATGAGCGATGGCCGAGCGGCATAGGCAAGGTGCAATAGATGGTATAAAATACAGTATATATAGATATGTAAACATTATTAAAGTGGCATTATTTAGAGTGCATCGTATAAAGTGACTAGTGATCCATTTATTAAAGTGGCCAGAGATTGGGTCTCATTGTAGTCAGCAGCCTCTCTGAGTTAGTGATTGCTGTTTAGCAGTCTGATGGCCTTGAGATAGAAGTCTCTGGGTCCCATCTTTGATGCACCTGTACTGACCTCGCCGTCTGGATGGTAGTGGTGTGAACAGGCAGCGGCTCGGGTGGTTGATGTCCTTGATGATCTTTTTGGCCTTCCTGTGACATTGGGTGCTGTAGGCGTCATGGAGGGCAGGTAGTTTGAGATACAGCCTGACAGGATGCTCTCGATTGTGCATCTGTAAAAGTGTGTCAGGGTTTTGGGTGACAAGCCAAATTTCTTCTGCCTCCTGAGGTTGAAGAGACGCTGCTGCGCCTTCTTCACCACACCGTTTGTGTGAGTAGACCATTTCAGTTTGTCTGTCAGGTATACGCCCAGGAACTTAAAAACTTTACACCTTCTCCACTGCTGTCCCTTCGATGTGGATAGGGGGTGCTCCCTTTGTTGTTTCCTGAAGTCCACAATCATCTCCTTTGTTTTGTTGACGTTGAGTGAGAGGTTGTTTTCCTGACACCACGCTCTGACTGCCCTCACCTCCTCCCTGTAGGCTGTCTCGTCGTTGTTGGTGATCAAGCCCACTACTGTTGTGTCGTCTGCAAACTTGATGATTGAGTTAGAGGCGTGCATGGCCACGCAGTTGTGGGTGAACAGAGAGTACAGGAGGGGGCTGAGCACGCACCCTTGTGGGGCCCCAGTGTTGAGGGTCAGTGAAGTGGAGATGATGTTTTCTACCTTCACCACCTGGGGGTGGTCTGTCAGAAAGTCCAGGATTCAATTGCACAGGGTGGGGTTGAGACACAGGGCCTCCAGCTTGATGATGAGCTTGGAGGGTACTATGGTGTTGAATGCTGAGCTGTCGTCAATGAACAGCATTCTTACATAGGTATTCCTTTTGTCCAGATGGAATAGGGCAGTGTGCAGTGTGATGGCTGTTGCTGCGGTATGCAAACTTAAGTGGGTCTAGGGTGGCCGGTAAGGTGGAGGTGATATGGTTCTTGACTTGTCTCTCAAAGCACTTCATGATGACAGAACGGGGTGGTAGTCAGTTAGTTCAGTTATCTTTGCCTTCTTGGGTACAGGAACAATGGTAGCCATCTATAAGCATATGGGGACAACAGACTGGGATAGGGAGCGATTAAATATATGTCCATGAACACACCAGCCAGATGGTCTGCGCATGCTTTGAGGATGTGGCTAGGGATGCCGTCTGAGCCAGCAGCCTTGTGAGGGTTAACACATTTAAATGTTTTACTCACGTCAGCCACTGAGGGGGGGGGGGGGGGGGGCTCAGTCCTTGTAGGCGGGCCGCGATGGTGGCACTGTATTATCCTCAAATTGGACAAAGAAGGTGTTTAGTTTGTCTGGTAGCCTGACGTCGGTGTCCGTGACGTGGCTGAATTTCTTTCTGTAGTCCGTGATTTCCTGTAGACCCTGCCACATACGTCTCGTGTCTGAGCCGTTGAATTGCGCCTCCACCGTGTCCCTATACTGGCAATTCGCTTGTTTGATTTCCTTGCGGAGGGAATAGCTACACTGTTTATATTCAGACATATTCCCAGTGTCACATGGAGCGGAACAGGTGAACCCAAAAGCAGACTCAGACGAAGAAACTGGGAGGAGGTAACCAAGATACTTATTGAAACACGGGGGGAAGATTGAGTGCAGGCCAGGGGAAGCTCGGGCGGGTTGCTGGAAAACAGGTGCGGAGGCTGAGGCTGGAGCGAGAGGTGTGGGACAGGGTAAGCAGGTCCGGAGGGGAATCCAAGGGAGCGTAGAGTGGGGAATCCAGGACAGAGTAGCAGGACTGACGAGAAGTCGGATTGGAGACAGGGACCAAAGTCAGAGCGGGCAGAACTGTAGCAGAGAGGAAAACAGCATCAGGCAAGGGAAAACCGGCACAACAGGAACAAATGGCTAGAAACATGGACTGACTGGGCAGAGATTACAATCTGTCAGTGTGGAAGTGGCAGGACTGAGTATTTGTAGAGGTCTTAATTATGGAACAGGTTGCAGCTGGTGGGGATCTGCTGACTCCAGCACACCTGTCTCCGCCCAAACAATCACTCACACACATAGAGAGAGGGAGAGGGAGAGAGCACTGGGGTAGTGGCGGCAGGTCAAGGAGACACTGGATGAGCACTAGAGGGTGTGGCAGGAGCAGATGTGACACCCAGACCTCTTTCCATGGTTAAATGCAGTGGATCGCGCTTTCAGTTTTGCGCGAATGCCAACATATATCCACGGTTTCTGGTTAGGGTAGGTTTTAATAGTCCCAGTGGGTACAACGTCTCCAATGCACTCACCGAGTCAGCGTATAGGTTGATGTTGTTCTCTGAGGCTGACCGGAACATATTCCAGTCTGCTTGATCAAAACAATCTTGAAGCGTGGCTTCTGTCATGGCTCCTCCTCTGCAGTGCAGGGGCGGTTCCCCCTGCAGGCAGAGGAGGGTGGTTAGTGATTGCAGCTGGTGTGATTGGAGCCACCTGGGCTCAGGGTATTTAACAGACTGCTCCACTAACCTCTCTCGTTTCTCGCTTGGCTTGCTCTCTCTCTCCCTGCTCCTCCAGGTATGATCCTGTTTTGTTTGTTCCTTGGTTGGTTTATTTAGTTTCCACTCAGTCATGTTTACACACATATAGTCACGCATCCATGCACCTTACATACACCTTACATTATGACATTTCCACACCTCATTCCTTTTTCTTTGTTTAGAATTAATAGTTTTGTTTGATAATAAAGAACTTTTTGAATTGGCCTATACCGGTTGTTGATGTCCTCTCATTTTTGCCACAGGCTACGAGCCGGCCTGTGACACTTCCGATTTGTTGGACCAGCGTTGAATGGTTCTTGTCACTGGTACATCCTGTTTGAGTTTCAGCCAATAAGACGGAAGGAGCAAGACGGCGTCGTGGTCGGATTTGCCGAAGGGGGGATGGGGGAGGGCTTTGTATGCATCGCAGAAGTTATTGTAGCAGTGGACGAGGGTATTGCGCATGCGCGTAGCGCAAACAATATGCTGGAAGAATTTAGGTAGACTTGTTCTCAAATTTTCTGAACCAATTCCGACAACATATCCCAAGAGAGCCATGTTACAATCCATGTTACAAAGAGAATGTTACAATCTCTGATGTCACTCTGGAAGGCAACCCTTGCTCGAATTTTGTCTACCTTGTTGTCAAGAGACTGGACATTGGCTAGTAGTATACTCGGGAGCGGTGTGCGATGTGCATGTCTACGGAGCCTGGCCAGGTGGCCACTTCGTCTGCCCCTTCTGCGGCGTCGTTGTTTTGGATCGACTACTGGAATTAGCTCCATAGTCCTGGGTGGTGGTCCGAACAGAGGATCCGCTTCGGGAAAGTCGTATTCCTGGTCGTAATGTTGGTATGTTGACATTGCTCTTATATCCAACAGTTCTTCCTGGCTGTATGTAATAAGACTTAAGATTTCCTGGGGTAACAATGTAAGACATAATACATAAAAAACAAAATACTGCATAGTTTCCAAAGAACACAAAGCAAGGCGACCGTCTCTGTCGACGCCATGCTTGATCTTTTCCCAGTGACGAAACGTAATTCCGGATAATTTATGTCCTTTTAACACTTGCACTAGTCCTTGTAAACCATTTGTTTGCATAGCTTGCTATCTGCCTAGTCAATATCAACTGGTACCTTCTGATAATTACCAAGGCATATCTCACTATCACACTCTTTGCTCTGCTGTAGATTGCAGATTAGTTGTGTCGTCTGTCTGGTGTCAGATGTTGGTGTCTGACAGGGATGTCTGTATTACAGGTCCTAGCCTTAAGGGACGTCATGTCCAGCTTTCTGCTCCATTGATTGCGGAAACATTAACACATATTTAACACACATACTCCAATACCATCATTAAGTTTGCAGACGACACAACGGTGGTAGGCCTGATCACCGACAACGATCCGAGTGGTGCCAGAATAACAACCTATCCCTCAACGTAACCAAGACTAAGGAGATTATTGTGGACTACAGGAAAAGGAGGTTCGAGTACGCCCCCATTCTCATCGACGGGGCTGTAGTGGAGCAGGTTGAGAGCTTCAAGTTCCTTGGTGTCCACATCACCAACAAACTAGAATGGTCCAAACACACCAAGACCGTTGTGAAGAGGGCACGACAAAGCCTATTCCCCCTCAGGAAACTAAAAAGATTTGGCATGGGTCCTGAGATCCTCTAAAGGTTCTACAGCTGAGCATCCTGACTGGTTGCATCACTGCCTGGTACGGCAATTGCTCGGCCTCTGACCGCAAGGCACTAAATCAAATCAAATTTATTTATATAGCCCTTCGTACATCAGCTGATATCTCAAAGTGCTGTACAGAAACCCAGCCTAAAACCCCAAACAGCAAGCAATGCATGTGAAAGAAGCACGGTGGCTAGGAAAAACTCCCTAGGAAAAACTCCCTAGAAAAGGCCCAAAACCTTGGAAGAACCTAGAGAGGAACCAGGCTATGAGGGGTGGCCAGTTCTCTTCTGGCTGTGCCGGGTGGATATTATAACAGAACATGGTCAAGATGTTAAAATGGAAAAGAGGGTAGTGCGTACGGCCCAGTACATCACTGGGGCTAAGCTGCCTGCCATCCAGTTCCTCTACACCAGGCAGTGTCAGAGGAAGGCCCTAAAAATTGTCAAAGACCCCAGCCACCCCAGTCATAGACAGTTCTCTCTACTACCGCATGGCAAGCGGTACCGGAGTGCCAAGTCTAGGACAAAAAGGCTTCTCAACAGTTTTTACCCCCAAGCCTTAAGACTCCTGAACAGGTAATCAAATGGCTACCCGGACTATTTGCATTGTGTACCCAAACCCCCTCAACCCCACCCAACCCCTCTTTTTACGCTGCTGCTACTCTCTGTTTATCATATATGCATAATCACTTTAACTATACATTCATGTACATACTACCTCAATTGGGCCGACCAAGCAGTGCTCCCGCACATTAGCTAACCGGGCTATCTGTATTGTGTCCCGCCACCCACCACTCGCTAACCCCTCTTTTACACTACTGCTACCCTCTGTTCATCATATATGCATAGTCACTTTAACCATATCTACATGTACATACTACCTCAATCAGCCTGACTAACAGGGGTCTGTATGTAGCCTCGCTACTTCTATAGCCTCGCTACTGTATATAGCCTGTCTTTTTACTGTTGTTTTATTTCTTTACCTACCTATTGTTCACCTAATACCTTTTTTGCACTATTGGTTAGAGCCTGTAAGTAAGCATTTCACTGTAAGGTCTACACCTGTTGTATTCAGCGCATGTGACAAATAAACTTTGATTTGATATTTTAACTTGACAATTATATTGAGTACTATCCCTAGAGTTTGGAAGGCAGCCCATGTGCTTCCTTTACATAAAGGTGTCAACCCGAGTGATCTAAATAATTATCACCCCATTTCTAAACTCCTGCCTAGCAAAAATCCTGGAATCATTGATTAATACTCAGCTTAGATCCCTTTTAACTACTACATATTTTCTGAATGTAAAGCAGTCAGGGTTTAGACCAGATCATAGTACCATCTCTCTACTTCTATGGTTTTAAATTATATCATAAATTGTTTAGATACGAAGTAACACTGTGTTGCCCTCTTCATTGACCTGTCCAAGGCTTTCGACACTGGATCACACCTTACTTAATCAGAAACATTCTACAATTGGCTTAGATCGGGCTGCTTGTAGCCGGTTTGAACATTATTTAAAAGACAGAACACAGTGTGTACTTACTGACGGTAAAATCAGGATTTCTAGACATAACAAAAGGTGTCCCACAGGGTTCGATTCTTGGTCCAGTTCTTTTTAATATTTCTATTAACAGCATTGTTCCATCTGTACGCAGATGACACTGTTGTATACGCTACTGCCCCTACGGCACATCAGCCTCTGTTGATTCTTCAATCTGCTTTTACTACCTTGCAGAAAGCCTTGTTGGACTTGAAGTTGGTACTAAATGCTGGTAAAACCAAGTGCATGTTATTTTCCAAATCATGTAATAATGTAACTGATGATTTGTGGATAAGTATGTTAGATGGTGCCACCATTGATCGTGTCTCCACCTATAAATATCAGGGCATCTGGATTGACGAAAAGCTATCTTTTAAAAATTAAGTTTGGCTTCTTCTATAGGAATAGGGCTTGCCTTTCGTTAAATAGTAAAAAAATATTAATTCAGTCTACATTAATTCCTGTTATAGATTATGATGGTACAGTGGGGGAAAAAAGTATTTGATCCCCTGCTGATTTTGTACGTTTGCCCACTTACAAAGAAATGATCAGTCTATAATTTTAATGGTAGGTTTATATGAACAGTGAGAGACAGAATAACAATAAAAACATCCAGAAAAACGCATGTAAAAAATGTTATAAAATGATTTGCATTTTAATGAGGGAAATAAGTATTTGACCCCTCTGCAAAACATGACTTAGTACTTGGTGGCAAAACCCTTGTTGGCAATCACAGAGGTCAGACGTTTCTTGTAGTTGGCCACCAGGTTTGCACACATCTCAGGAGGGATTTTGTCCCACTCTTCTTTGCAGATCTTCTCCAAGTCATTAAGGTTTCGAGGCTGACGTTTGGCAACTCGAACCTTCAGCTCCCTACACAGATTTTCAATGGGATTAAGGTCTGGAGACTGGCTAGGCCACTCCAGGACCTTAATGTGCTTCTTCTTGAGCCACTCCGTTGTTGCCTTGACCGTGTGTTTTGGGTCATTGTCATGCTGGAATACCCATCCACAACCCATTTTCAATGCCCTGGCTGAGGGAAGGAGGTTCTCACCCAAGATTTGACAGTACATGGCCCCGTCAAATGATGTGGTGAAGTTGTCCTGCCCCCTTAGCAGAAAAACACCCCCAAAGCATAATGTTTCCACCTCCATGTTTGACGGTGGTGATGGTGTACTTGGGGTCATAGGCAGCATTCCTCCTCCTCCAAACACGGCGAGTTGAGTTGATGCCAAAGAGCTCCATTTTGGTCTCATCTGACCACAACATTTTCACCAGTTGTCTTCTGAATCATTCAGATGTTCATTGGCAAACTTCAGACGGGCATGTATATGTATTCTTGAGCAGGGGGACCTTGCGGGTGCTGCAGGATTTCAGTCCTTCACGGCGTAGTGTGTTACCAATTGTTTTCTTGGTGACAATGGTCCCAGCTGCCTTGAGATCATTGACAAGATCCTCCCGTGTAGTTCTGGGCTGATTCCTCACCGTTCTGATTGGTAACCCCACGAGGTGAGATCTTGCATGGAGCCCCAGGCCGAGGGATATTGACAGTTCTTTTGTGTTTCTTCCATTTGCGAATAATCGCACTAAATGTTGTCACCTTCTCACCAAGCTGCTTGGCGATGGTCTTGTAGCCCATTCCAGCCTTGTGTAGGTCTACAATCTTGTCCCTGACATCCTTGGAGAGCTCTTTGGTCTTGGCCATGGTGGAGAGTTTGGAATCTGATTGATTGATTGCTTCTGTGGACAGGTGTCTTTTATACAGGTAACAAGCTGAGATTAGGAGCACTCCCTTTAAGAGTGTGCTCCTAATCTCAGCTCGTTACCTGTATAAAAGACACCTGGGAGCCAGAAATCTTTCTGATTGAGAGGGTGTCAAATACTTATTTCCCTCATTAAAATGCAAATCAATTTATAACATTTTTGACATGCGTTTTTCTGGATATTTTTGATGTTATTCTGTCTCTCACTGTTCAAATAAACCTACCATTAAAATTATAGACTGATCCTTTCTTTATCAGTGGGCAAACATACAAAATCAGCAGGGGATCAAATACTTTTCCCCCCCACTGTATTATATACATGACTGCAGCTACCAGTGTTTTGAAGCCCTTGGACACAATTTATTGCCACAGCGCACTTCGTCTTATAACATCTGAAAGTTTTGACACTCACCACTGCATCCTTTATCATAAAGTTAGTTGGACCTTGCTAAAAACTCATAGGTCACTTCATTATTCTGTTTTTGTTTATAAAGCCTTACTCAATAAACTACCAATTTACTTGACATCATTGTTGAAACGTACTGTAGAAACTCGGATTACAACACTAGATCACAGGGTTGGTTAATGCTGGAGACTCCACGTGTATCCACAGAGTTGGGTAAATCTGCCTTTTCCTACCAGGCCCCTGTCAGGTGGAATAATCTCCAGGTAACGTTTCATTTGGATGTGTTGTTGTCTCTGGGTCAGTTTAGGAGAAAGGGATTTTTATATAGATAAATGTGTTTGTTTTGTTTGATTGTTTATTGTGTATATAATATTAGCTATTTATTTAATTTTGTGTTTTAAATTGTGTATAATTGTATTTTCTGTTTTGTTTCCAGGGCACATTTGCAAATGAGACCTAGGTCTCAATGTATTTTTCCCTGGTTAAATAAATAAATAAAATAAAAAAACTGAGGAAGGCTTAGGCCCTTATTTGTTTAATTAAAATACAGAAGATATTGTTTCCTTTTAAGCATAATTAGTCCTAAGAGATGGAATTTGCCCATCGGTGCTCCTTTCCTAAAGACAACAAACAAGAGGTGCACAACACCGCTGCTCAATACCGCTGCTAGCTGTTTATATTTCCGTGGGGAGGAATATTGTTGACTTGCTGCTGTCAGCCTGAGAGGGTGATGGTTCCCTTTTTGATTGGCTTGCTGCTGTCAGCCTCAGAGGAAAATGGAGGCAGCAGGACAATCTCTTCACGCTGCAGTCAGATGACAGGTCGATTGTGCTTCTATCCCATTGACTGCCATTTGAGGGTGGGATCTAAAAGAAACAACATGTTAACTGGTCATAACCAGATAGACACTGACTGAAGTTGCCGTTGGGCAAGAACTCCTACAGTACCCTCATATCATTAGTGCACTGTCTGTGTGGTGATGGTAAAAAATGTTTTTGGGGAAATGTTCTGAGTTTACCTAGCATGTGAAGACCAGAGGACAGTAGTTTTCACAAGGTGGCTGAGCCACATGCCTTTAACCACAGAAGAAAGTGATGAAATATAGAAGGGGGAATTTTTCTGTGCCCGCACTGCTTTGCTATGGTACCTTATCACAGGGCCATATTGAAGTTAACTGTTCATGGTTGAGCTGTCTTGTCGGTCAATGGATTAGCCCTTATCTTGTATTGAGGGATTCTGTGTCTGTGTTCTTTTTCAATTGATACCTGGCCCAAAGACAACTTGGGAAAAGTATAATTATTATTGACTACATGTCAAAGTGGATTTGTTTATCTATTTTCAAAACATAACATTCATTACAAAGTGGGTGGGGATGGCTAAGAGTTAGGGGATAGTAAACATTTGTTGATCACAGAAACAATGGGCATACCTGTCACCTAAGGTCGTTTGTAAGTCTGTAGTGTTTTCACACGGGCCTTTTTACTCTGAGGGGAGATTTTAAAAAATGAAAAAGGTGAGACCGAACCTTGCTATGGACCAGTGTCACCCTTTTATGAACAGAACACAATCAGAGAATGGTCTCACAGACCTACAGAACTGTGGCACTCACTCAAAGTGCTTTTTATGTACAATATGGTCATCCCTTTTTTCCCGACATATTAATTGCAGTGTATCAGTAAGAGGCTGCAGAACTGGGCCAATCATCCCTATTAGCCCTCCTGTATAATAAAGTGATTATAACAGATTCCCTTCTTCCCAAGTGGATCGAATGGCCTTTAATTGATAAATGAATTACTAATAGTCAATTTTTCACCATATATTCAGTTGCAGTATTCTGTAAGAGTGGCTGGGACAGGAGCTAGCTATATTCCCTTAGCTAGTAATGTGATGTTCAATGTTTTTCTCTGATAAAATATTGTCATGCAACACCACCTACAGTATAGGTTGAATCTTTTTGATGAAAATCCATACAGTATCATGATGGGAGAGAAAACTGCATTGGAATTCATTTCTGCGCACAGGTGGTCAAAAAGATGTTAGTGGAAAAAGGTTCAGTGACAGTAATCGAAAAATGGTCCTCCAATTTCCATCATTTAAAAGGGTCATCCCTTCCCTTACTGTCCTTCCCGTCTTTATGATCATGTCAGTCAGTGGACCCCAGGAAGAGTAGCTGCTGCTTCAGCAACAGCTAATGGCGACCCTAATAAAATACTAAGCATTAACACATACTGTATGATATGAAAATCCTGTCTAAGTGTAATTCCATCATTATTTGGATAAGAAACTCATGAAGAGGTTAAATCTCAATCTAAGTTCATTCTCAACATACTATATTTCTTGCCTCGTGGATGTCTGAACCCTGACTTGAATTGTTTTTCTCTCATCTCCAACTATCCGAAAGAACAGACTGAGTGGGCGGAGAGCTTATATTCATGAGCTCGCCTTGACTGACAGCTCTTTGAAACGCCCTTGTGGTGGTTGCCAGGTAACAAGGTAAACAATGGCAACATGTTATTGCTGACAAGGTCAACAATGGGCCACATGTCATTACAAGCATAACTAGTATGCCTCCCCATTTTCTCAGCAAAATACTCTCGTGCTCAACAGAGCTGATCATGGACTGTTGGATATCAGACAAACAGCAGCAATACACAATTGCATTTCTATTGTTTTGTAACTAATTACAGAATACAGTTGACTGATACACTTCTTCACAATAATTCGTCAAGCCGGAGTCACCTTAGAAGCTTAGATATAAGGGAATGTACATGAAAACAGCATACAATAAGTGTACTAGACAATTTATTCGTGCCTCTGCAATAGCATTATAAATGACTATGTTCAAAATTGTATGTATTGATCAGACATTTATTGGACCATTTAAAATAGGCCAGCCAAAATATTGATCACCTTAGAGTGTGCAGGACCCATTGATCTGTACAATTTATAACACTAATCTCCCGTCTGCATGCTTGAAAAAAAAAAAGTTACGAAATGTGATATCATATAACGTAAAAGTCAATTACTTTTAGGAAATGCAACTAACTACAGAGATTGATGGGGAGGGGAGCGGCGTAGGGGACCCATGCACCCGGCTTCAGTCACCCCCCAGATTGAAGCGGGAGACAAATCCAGCTATATCCTCCTCCTTGTCAGGCCTCACACTGAGCAGACAAGGGTCCTGGGATGGACAGCTAGCACAGCTTCCCCACATACAATGCTGGATCAAGGGTGACCTCATTGAAGAGGAGATCCAGGAGCCTTCCTACATAGCCTATATTTAACCTTTTTTTAACTATAATATTTTTGAAAAGGAAACATTTGTTAAATGGGTAGTGAACTGAATTTCATTTTATTTACTGGTCTGAGTTATGATGCTATATATTTGTTCATGTAGTGATCTATTCATTCTAAAATTTGTTTTCTGGTGTTTTTCAAGTACTCAATTTGAAATATGCAATATTTGGTCCAGCACTTTTGGTGAAACTTTTCAATGTTTGTATTTGGAATTTTTGTATGCCTGAAATGCTCAATGGATGCAGATTTGAAATTAATAACGACACTACATGGCCAAAAGTATGTGGACAGCTGCTAGTCGAAAGTCTCATTCTAAAATCATGGTCATTAATATGGAGTTGGTCCCCTTTGCTGCTATAACAGCCTCCACTCTTCTAGGAAGGCTATCCACTAGATGTTGGAAAATTTCTGTGTGGACTTGCTTCCATTCAGAACACGAGCATTAGTGAGGTCGGGCACTGATGTCGGGCTATTAGTCCTGGATTGCAGACAGCATTCCAATTCATCCCAAAGGTGACCGATGGGGTTGAGGACAGGGCTCTGTCATGTTTTTCCACATCGATCTCTCTCTTTGTGCCCGGGGGCATTGTCATGCTGAAACAGGAAAAGGCCTTCCCCAAACTGTTGCCACAAAGTTGGAAGCACAGAATCGTTTGGAATGTCATTGTATCCTGTAGCATTAAGATTTCCCTTCACTGGAAATAAGCGGCCTAGCCCGAACCATATCAAAACACCCCCAGGCCATTATTTCTCCTCCACCAAACTAGTTGGCAGTACGCATTCGGGCAGGTAGCGTTCTCCTGGCAACCGCCAAACCCAGATCTGTCCGTCGGACTGACAGATGGTGAACCGTGATTCATCACTCCAGAGAACGCATTTCCACTGCTCCAGAATCCAATGGCAGAGAGCTTTACACCACTCCAGCCAATGCTTTGCTCGTGACGGTGCCACGTTGAAAATCACTGAGCTCTTCAGTACGGGCCATTTCACTGCCAATGTTTGTCTATGGAGATTGTGTGCTCGATTTTATACACCTGTCAGCAGCGGGTGTTGCTGAAATAGCCGAATCCACTCATTTGAAGGGATGTCCACATACTTTCGACCATGTAGTGTATGTCAGCATCTGTAAAGCCATCATGGTTGAGAACATGGTTTTGAACTGGAATGGAAATTGAACAGCAGAATATATCCTAATATGTGCCTTTAACTTGCCTTGTTTGTCTGGATTAAAGATGACCAAGTGAGGTACAGTATATGGCAGCAGAGAGATGGAGGTTGCAGCTGGGATGTTACCAATGAGGGGCTGGCTCTTCCACTGTCTGAAAAATGAGCCTTTACTGTAGGAACATTTCTGCTCCACAGACAAGAATATTCCCCTCACGAATCTTGTGACATTGCACACCCTTGTGCAGATGGGGCAGTCTTGAAAAGTTCCAACAGGCAATCCTCATACATAACGTATTTTGGAATGTCCTGCATGGATTTCAGGGGTCATGTGTGGGGAAAGATCACACACACTAACACACTAACACACACACACTAACACACACACACTAACACACTAACACACACACACACACACACACACACACACACACACACACACACACACACACACACACACACACACACACACACACACCACACACACACACACACACACACACAAAGGACTCAATAAATCTCACAACTCGCCAAAAATTGTCAATCATGGAAATAAGGTTTTGCGGATGAATCTACATTATTACAGTATGAGTGTAGAAAACATGCCCATAGTAAATGTCATGTCAGAGCTACAAGCTCTGTCTCATGTCAGAATTAGATGTTCATTCATGTTTCTCAGACATCACATTTCTAAGTTGTTCCAAATTTCAAAGTGCTTAAGGTTAAGTTTAGGCATTAGCTCTGAATTGTTAAGGTTAGGCATTAACTCTGAATGGTTAAGGTAAGGGTTAAGGTTTGGGATAGGCCACCATCCCTGGCCACAACACCCACAAAAACCTACTTGAAGGTAACAGCATTCACTGTTGCCCCTAGTGGCCGGTTTCCACATTATCTCCTGATGTCCTCAGATATGAATGGACGTTAAATATTGACTTGTATCACTGGTGACCGGCCCGTATCAGAATTTATTAGAGTAACTGTCAAATCCTTGCTTCCTCCCATCACTGTTGTCTCTATTATTCATAACCTCTCTAAGCACGATGGATGAGAGGATCAAATGTCTATCCACTTAGATCTCCTCCTCCAATGAGCAATGACATTGAGACGAGGAATTGAGGACACGTGGATAGGAGTAAATAAGTATTTGATGTCAGTGTAGAGACACTGAGAGCAGTGTCACAACCAGTCCCAATTCACTCCCCAGCCCTCCCCTTTTGCCCTAACCCTTTACTGTTTGCTGATATGTAAGGTGTAAACAATTTTATGGAAGCTCCACTTGTACTTATACCTATCCACACTATTCAGATCTGGAAACATTAAAGTGTTCGGGACAAGGGGAAGCGGGGGGATTTGGGACTGGTAGTTCCTCTTCCAATACCAAGGCCATGGTAGAGGATAATAGAGAATATCTCCAGATCCATCAAGATTTACAGTAGCTTACTGTTTAATTGGAGATTCATCCAAGCAACTGTCAAAGAAGCCACAGACACAGTTGCATTATCTAACTTTAGCCCCCCGATCCCCGCAAAATGTTGGCTACCGTGTTAAACTCATCAAACTCTGATACTTACATTGTGGTCAACGCTTGCAAGATCCACTGTCAACGAAGGTACAGCATCCGTCTTCAGGATTGGCTTCCTGGCAAGACCCATCGAATGTTCTCCCCAATTGATAAAGCAACTTTGCTCTAAATGTGCACTGCACACACGTGACATGATTGTAATTTTCAGTGAAGATTTTTCACCTGAAATGAAAAGCAGCACCTGCTGTCTGATGTCTTCATTCTTTGGAAAAAAGTTTAAAGTTAAATTTACACTATGGCATCGAGTCACAACACAGTGTGATTTTGCTGACGTGCTGGTAAGTAGCTTGCTAGCTAACACACCACAGATGAAAGGTGAAAGGTGACTAGTGACTTTGGCTGTATATTCTGCTTGAGTTAGCTAACTTACAGTTTGTATTCAAAGTCAAAGAAGGCATAGGTACACATGTGATGATGGTTTTAAGGCGGTACATATTTAAATTAGTTAAGATGATACATTGGTGTATTACATTTTCGGCTTTATGTAACATTGCATAAAGCCCGGAAGTAAATCCTTGGTAAATCCAAGTGTTTGACACAGGGGAAGGGGACCTGTAACTTTATGATAAAACTTTATCAATGTACTAGCTACAGTCATTTTTCATTCTTGGGTCACCCTACTTTGAACTTGTTTCATAGAAAAACATGATTTTCACTGTTCGGGAGCTTTAATACTCTGAATTGAATTGATATATTTTCTATATGAATCATAATCCTTTTATCATTGCAGACATGTTTATCTAGAAAACAAGTCAGGAATCCGATCAGAAATTGTTGTCACGTTTTATTGCTTTGGCTTGTTTTTAAAAGCAAAACAAACACATTCCCAGAATGTAATAAATGAAACCTAAAAGAGTTCACTTTGTTCATCTGCTTGAGTGCAACTTCTTCAGCACATATCCTGCAATGCTGTGACTGTGAGGGCACTAATTTATATTCAGAGAGAAATATGATGTGTTAAAAAGAATCAGCGCCGCAGAGTTTAATAGATCACAGACTGAGGGAGCATAATTATAACCTAGTGTGACATGCGTCACCTGACTATGATTGTGCCCAGGTGCGTCTTGTTATCGTGTGATACGGCTTTTCCCTATAAAATGCCAGCGTTTCCCTGTGCCCAGCAGATTCCCATTATTCGCAAAGGTAGCATTTCGCTACACCCGCAATAACATCTGCTAAATATGTGTTTGTGACCAATAAAATTGGATTTGATTTGAAGAGACCTAGCTAAGCTTCCTTGATCGGTGCTGCTCTCTGTCAACCAGTAACTAACAATTGAAATGCATTCCTCATTAATCATGTGGAAGACACTGCAAGGATCAGACCAGATTTTATCCACCATCTACAGTATATGTACCTTAAATGTAAATTGTTATGGTAATACAGTCATTGAAGTGTCAATATTTTACTGAGCTGAGTGCAGGCTATCCATCTTTTCACCAATTCATTTTTTTGTTGTTGATACAGAAATGTTCTATTGCAAAGTTGAAAATATGTTAAATATAATTTCTGTACAATGTAATTATGATATCTATAGTTGAAAATGTATAATCTATATTAAATATCTATATACAATTTAAATATCTATATTTGAATATCTATATACAATGTAAATATCTATAGTTGAATATTTATATACAATGTATGTAAATATCTATAGTTCAAAATGTATAATCTAAATGTATAATCTATGCGAATTATAATGTACAGTTTTCATAATAATCTATAAACTAGTGGTAGGATGACATTTCACTGTGTGACTGTGTCACATTTGGCATGGCTTGTATCTGAAAAATGAGTGCTTAATTTTCACATCCCTACCAAAATTAATATAATGATGGGGTTATGACATGAGGAAACAGATCCGAAGCAGGGGTGCTTTTAAGGTTCAGCACTGTGTTCTTAAATGTGTTGTTGCTATGGACAAGTGGCTCGTCTCCCCCTCACTTCCTCTTTCCGGAGACCATATTATAGTGTGACCCTGTTAGACTGTTTCATTTAGCATATAATATTAGCTCACTGTACAATATGGCTGCTTCCCAAATTAGCACCCTATTCCCTATGTAGTGATCTACTTTAGTAGTTTTCAATAGACTTCTAATAAAATGCCAGGCCAGTCAATGAAAACCACAGCACACTGGTGATCTTTGCTCCACAAACAATTTAATGGATCTCACACCAGGTCTATACACCTGTCCTTCCCCACAACAACAAAAGGAGAACACTGATGCTCAAAACCCAACGTCTGTGACTGGCCGGCCAGCATTGAGAAGCTTTCAAGATCCTTTTAACCTGGTGATTTTTGTTGTGCTGTTCATGACCATTGGCCTTTTCAGACAGTTCCAAGCCTCATCGCCTTATCCCAGTCATTTTTTTCTACATCTCGGGGGGAATTGAATATGTCTCTCTCCAACAAAGCAGAATGATGGTGATATATTGTCCTGGAGGGAAAGTTAGTGACTGGGGGAAAGGAGAAAACAAACTCCAGGCTCCTTTTTATGAACCAATTATTACCGTTCAAAGGCGTAGACCCAGGTTCATGGCTAAAGTGAACGCACTTGACATGCTCTGATGTCTCAGGGTTCGATTGGTGAGAGCAGCATGTGTATGTTGGATTCGGTCTGTTTGATCATTGAATTCCTATATATCCATTGTCAATGTTTACAATCAAAATGCAATTAAAAGTAGCAGATGTCCACATAGACTACATGATCAGTTAATGATCAACGTGTGAATAATTCATATTTTCGTTTTTTTCAATCTAATATTTTTTTGACTGGCAGAAAGCATGTAGAAATGTATTCATGGTAATGTTGTAATAATATATGCATAACAGCTCAGAGCAATGAAGTGATGTGACCTTTGCAGCAACTCAACCAGCCTAATACACAACCTGTTATACTAACGAGAAAGACAGATCTATTACAACAGCAGTGGAGTCACTTCTAGCTCTCCATTTCAATTCCCATGCATGCCCAAAACAAACAAAAGACAAATCCAAATCTTATTCACAGCAGACAAAAGGCAGACAGATTTGCCATTCAAATGTCATTTCAACTGCCGGTGCCAGCGCCAATGTTAATAATGGACGGCATAGTGTTTCAGTTGGAGTGCGTTTTTTAATTGGGCATCCAGCTTTCAGAATAATTGAAACAAGTGGTGTAACCACAACCATGTTCAGTGCTACTGCTTCTTACCATGATCATATTGCTGATTGGAAAAGCAATGTGCAATGATGAGATTGATTGAATGAATGAATGAATGAATCAATATGTATGAATCTATTTTAGACTATGCTGAGGGAAAAAGAGCCATATACACTGAGTGTTCAAAACATTAAGAACACCTGCTCTTTCCATGACATAGAGTGTCTAGGTGAAAGCTATGATCCCTTATTGATGGCACTTGTTAAATCCACTTCAATCAGTGTAGACGAAGGGGAGGAGAGAGGTTAAATAAGGATTTTTAAGCCTTGAGACAATTGACATGGATTGTTTATGTGTGCCATTCAGAGGGTGAATGGGCAAGACAAAAGATTTAAGTGCATTTGAACGGGGTATGTTAGTAGGTGTCAGGCGTACAGGAACTGTAATGCTGCTGGGTTTTTCACGTTCAACAGTTTCCTGTGTGTATCAAGAATGGTCCACCACCCAAAGGACATCCAGCAAACTTGACACAACTGTGGGAAGCACCGGCGTCAACACGGGCCAGCATCCCTGTGGAACTCTTTTGACACCTTGTAGAGTCCATGTCCCGATGAATTGAGGCTGTTATTAGGGCAAAAGGGGGGTGCAAGTCAATATTAGGAATGTGTTCCTAATGTTTTGTCCACTCGGTGTACTGATTAAAGATGTCTAGATATGACTGGTGGCCAATACTTCAACACACTGAAAGGTTTTTATCTGTACCTGAGAACAAATGTCACATGTAAAGATGTATGGAACCCATTTAGTCTGGATATGATCATGGGAGCGTTCGTAAATTCACTCTGGAGTGCCAGAGAGCGCTCAGAGTGTGCTTAGAGTAAATTCATAGCGTTGTCAGATTGTCCTTTCGTATATTCAGAGTGTTTCACTCTCGGAGCATTCGGAGCGCACAGTAGAAGCTCTGGACAAGGAGTAGGGATGATCCGAGTATCTGCAAGATTTCTATCCAATTTCCAAATGGTAGTGTTTGTAACCGCAAGATGTGATGGATGTGGCTATATTGATTCACTTGTTATAAGTTATAATTCAACATATTGCCAAATGTAATGGTAAAACAAACCAAGGAGGTAATTTAGTTATGTTAGCTAGCTAGCTAACTTATAGTATGTATGTGTTCATGAAGATTGGAGGAGTACATCATTTATTACGTTCACTTACTAGGTAAGCTAATGTTAGCTAGCTAATTTATATAACATTAGCTAGCTAGCTAACATTAGCAAACGTTAGCTAGCCCAGTTTCTCCATCCTCTAATTGATCTAGGGGTTGTTATCTTCAAACTAGTAATACATCAGCCGGGTCAATAGAGAATTGCACCATATAATAGCACTTTACTATGACAGCAGCCTTATATTGTTGTATTGAATTTTTATTTGAGAGTCAGGATCACTGCGGGAGCCAACCAGTGAGGGAGCAAGGGAGTCAGGGATTCAGGGAGCCAGTGAGGAAACCTCATCAGTCAGTCAGGGCGCCATTGAGTCAGGGGTAGCAGGGTTCCTTTTATCCAGGTGGGAAAGGGCAGTGTGGAGTGCAATAGAGATTGCATCATCTGTGGATCTGTTTTGGCGGTATGCAAATTATGTGGGTCTAGGGTTTCTGGGATAATGTTGTTGATGTGAGCCATTACCAGCCTTTCAAAGCACTTCATGGCTACGGACGTGAGTGCTACGGGTCTGTAGTCATTTAGGCAGGTTGCCTTAGTGTTCTTGGGAACAGGGACTATGGTGGTGTCATGACGTTGGCCTCTCCCTTTTGCACACAATCCACCCTGTGTGTAAAGGGTAGGAAAAACTCTAAAATTCCAGGAAAGTCTCTGGCCACATGGCCCATAGAGAGACAAAGGAATTTCTTCCAACTCATAGAATTGAAGAATCCAGCTACGAACTGATCCGCTGGTACCATTTTGTGATACTCAGAAGAGACAATATAGCCATATTACCATAAAACTGTTTTTATAATAGACTCAGTTTAAGACTTGCCTCATATGGGTGTATGGAATGTATTGATAAGGATAAAGCTTTTGTAAGACATTGAGATGCTATGTACTGATGTAATGTGATAGAATTGTATTTCTGTAACCAAATCTAACTCAGTCATAGGCACGCCCCAGGGACATATACAGGACCAGGCGTCATTTGACCAGCCTGTTCGATGGGCACTATAAAACACTCCCTGATTTACATTTCTCCAGACCAGGCCTACACTCATGGCTAATAGGTTTTACCTTCCAATTCCTCTACTGAAAGTGAACCATACCACGTGGTTAACTTTTAGACTATTGATACCGACAGAATAAGAACAAGTCTTTGATATTAATTATTAGTCTGCAGCTAAGTAAATTATATCATTGAACGCGAAGACCAACGAAGCAACCATTCGATGACGACATTAATGAAGGTCGCTCTGAAAGATCCATTCTAACCGAGAGAGAGAGAGAGAACGTGGACAAAACTCCCCAACAGAACTACTCTCCAACAAGAATCAGAACGACACACTGAGCGTAAATATATATTGATTGCAATTGTTCCCGAATGAGTGAGCCTTCAATTGTCAATTGTTAATATTAAATCACCCTGTGTAACTTCTCAGCCGACCTTTTATGACCCATTGTTCAACAGGCCGACCTGACTGCTTAGCCCACAAGGGCACATTCCGATACCAATCCTTTGTGACAATAATTACTGTTTGTATGTTTTTCTGTTAATTACTTAGTGTAGTAAATAAATGATTTTAAGACAATTGATGTATGGATGATTTTAGTAAAGACTGGGTTCGTCCAGATACAACAATTTACGACGTTTTGGAATGAGACTGGACTAGAGGTAAATACACCATTTAAACTTAAGAAGATAATCGACCTATACTATACTATAATAGAATATAATATTATAGTACAGGAAAGTTATATTAGGAAAATTATAGCTTTGTAATCTGAATATTCTCCTTGGTGCCCCGACCTCCTAGATAATTACAATTAAACGATTAATCAGTTTAATCGCGTGATAATAATTACAGGGAGCTAATTGATAAACATATCTTCAGTTTAATGGTACCCCCAAAGACACGACAGTGGTCTGCTTGAAACATGTTGGTATTACAGACTCAATCAGGTACATGTTGAAAATGTCAGTGAAGACACCTGCCAGTTGGTCAGCACATGCCCGGAGCACACGTCCTGGTAATCTGTCTGGCCCCTCAGCCGTGTGTATGTTGACCTGTTTAAAGGTCTTACTCACATCGGCTACGGAGAGCGTGATCACACAGTCGTCCGGAACAGCTGATGCTGTCATGCATGCCTCAGTGTTACTTGCCTCGAAGCGAGTGGAAAATACTGAGCGTAGGGGTTGGTAATGTTCTTTAGTTGCACCGTGATTGGCTCAGTATACTGAAGATCACTGGCGTTATGATTCAACCTTGTTATTTTCAGAGTTCTCAGTTGTCTTGAAAGCAGCATAACTACAGAGAATTCCAGACTTTGATGACAAGGTCTGACATTTTTTGGTGAGTCCAAAAAATGTATTGTGTACTGCTGCATACATTATGGAACATGCCAGGGAGATATGTATACTGTAACTAAGAAAGTAATACTAATTGTATGTTGTTTAGTAAGCTGTTAGTAGCCCATGTGCCTCACCCTAATAATGTTTTCCCATTACAGGTCAGTGTACAGAGTGGGATCAGGTCAGTGTACAGAGTGGGATCAGGTCAGTGTACAGAGTGGGATCAGGTCAGAGTACAGAGAGGGATCAGGTCAGAGTACAGAGAGGGATCAGGTCAGAGTACAGAGTGGGATCGAGTCAGTGTACAGAGTGGGATCAGGTCAGAGTACAGAGTGGGATCGAGTCAGTGTACAGAGTGGGATCAGGTCAGAGTACAGAGTGGGATCGAGTCAGTGTACAGAGTGGGATCAGGTCAGAGTACAGAGTGGGATCGAGTCAGTGTACAGAGTGGGATCAGGCCAGTGTACAGAGTGGGATCAGGTCAGTATACAGAGTGGGATCAGGTCAGTGTACAGAGTGGGATCGAGTCAGTATACAGAGTGGGATCAGGCCAGTGTACAGAGAGGGATCAGGTCAGTACGCAGAGGGGGATCAGGTCAGTATACAAAGGGGGATCAGGTCAGTACACAGAGGGGAATCAGGTCAGTGTACAAAGGGGGATCAGGTGTCACGCCCTGGCCATAGAGAGGGTTTTATTCTCTATTTTGGTTAGGCCAGGGTGTGACTAGGGTGGGCATTCTATGTCCTTTTTTCTATGTTTTTGTATTTCTTTGTTTTGGCCTGGTATGGCTCTCAATCAGGGACAGCTGTACATCGTTGTCGCTGATTGGGAGCCATACTTAGGCAGCCTGTTTTCCTTTGGGGTTTTGTGGGTAGTTGTTTTCTGTCTTGTGTTTTTCACCTGACAGAACTGTTGGCTTTTGTTTTTGTTTCTTTGTTTAAGTGTTTTGTAATTTATAATAAATTATGACCACTTACCACGCTGCATCTTGGTCCCCACTTTCAGACGATCATTACATCAGGTCAGTACACAGACAGGGATCAGGTCAGTATACAAACGGGGATCAGGTCAGTATACAGACGGGGATCAGGTCAGTATACAGACGGGGATCAGGTCAGTATACAAAGGGGGATCAGTTCAGTATACAAAGGGGGATCGGTTCAGTATACAAAGGGGGATCAGGTCAGTTCACAGAGGGGAATCAGGTCAGTATACAGAGGGGTTTCAGGTCAGTGTAGCACACAACATGCCAGTATACAGAGGGGGATCAGGTCAGTGTAGCACACAACATGCCAGTATACAGAGTGGGATCAGGTCAGCGCGGTTCATATCAAGGTACTTCAGGCGCCTCAACCGCCCCTTCAGGTGGGCGAAGGACCTCTCTATTGTGCACCTTGTGGTTTGGAGTGAGGTGTTGAATCTTTTTTGAAGTCCTGATAGGTGGTCGTTTTCTTTGAAGGGAACCAGCAGCCATGGTTGTGGAGGGTATGCTGGATCCCCCAGGATGTGGGTATGTTTGGGCACCATAGACTGCGGATCAGCAGTAATCATCTGATGCAGGTCTGAGTTCCGATACACCCTTGCATCATGCACTGAGCCAGGATAGGCACCAAATACACTGGTGAAAAGCATTTTGTCATCGCAGGCGGCCTAGAGGTGCATAGAATGGAATGACTTTCGGTTGACATATGTCTCAGGGTATTCTCGGGGGGCCATGATGGGAATGTATGTTGCCTTTGTTCAGCCACTGATGACCTCTTGTACTCTGGCTCCTGTTGGCCAGACAATGACTCGTGCAGACAGATTAGATACTGCTTCGATCACCATCTGGAAGCAGGCGTTGACCGTAGATTTAAAGACATCGAACCTGTCGCCAATTCCCCAGCACAAAGGAATATGATATTATATACATTATGATATACATTTATAGCACTACTCTGAACCTAAGTTCACTCTTTGCCAACTAGGCCTATCAGTCATGATTCGGGATCAAATCCAAATGATGCTGCAGTAACATGCAGTTCATCATTACCACCACAAGGTGTCAGCTAACATGTGCCTTTTGATACAGTACTATGACAGTTGAAAGGTCATGTCAATATCATGTAAACAAAACCGATTGATCATTTAGCAGGATGGATTTCTAGTGAGTTTTACTGTAGATCGCTTGCTGTTTTATTTTATATCTTTTGAAATGTTGGCAGTGTCATACTCCTAAAAGAAACAATTAAAATACATTGTTAGCTATCTGGCTAGAATAGCCTGCGATGTTACTAAGTCAGTTCCGTTATACTACTCAAGCTATTGCCATTCCAGCTGACAATCAGCAGATTGCACTTGCCAACGTTAGCTAGCTTGATGTTACAGTAGCTAAAAAGAAGGTTAGTGACACACTGACAAGCCAAATGCATGTTGCAAGGCCAATGTGTTCATCTTACTGTCCTAATCACTGTCGCTGTCAACCAGTCTCAAAAATGGATGAAACATTGTTCACTACCCAAAAGAGAGCAGTCACGCCTTCTCTGTTTTCGGCAATTTTTATTTGAACAGTTTTATCGTTCGGAAATGTGTCTTTATCAAGCGCTCTAGGATGCTTGAACCAGAGCGCTCGCATTTCAGAGCAGAGCGTCCAGAGTGAATTTCAGAACGCACCCCATATTATAATTTTTTTTTTTAAATGTATCGTAAATGATGTATTGTGTGAGATATGCCTGTGGAGATTTGTTCCTACATGATTGACTATAAGAGTGATGCTTTTGGAGAGTTCATCCTAAATGATTGACTGTATGAGTGATGCCTAATTAAAGAACACTCGTTTTTCTGACAAAAGAGATACACATACAGTACATTTTGTTTTAAGTTTGAAGCAGTTTCTATGGATACAGCATTGTTGCTATGTGACAGATTTGATATGTGACATGAAGTGGGAAGTGTATGTGTTTTCCATGTATGGTGTACATGTGAATGATTGGATATTTGACCATTTTCTGTGGTTAATGGAATAACGGAAGTCACGGCCATCACTCATACCCTATTGGTAATAGCCACAGTCCCTCATGGTGCAAATTACATTTTAGACTCAAGATGGCATGGAAGATGAAACCAAACAAGAGGCCTTTGGTGACTGGCTTCTTTCAACTTGTCAGATTGAATGTTTTTCTTTTTAATAAACTCAGGATCAGTGATAATATGGACTCTCGAGGCATAGCCAATTTGGCATTAGTCTGGATATTTGAAAATGAGTAAAGCCCATGGAGTCAAAGCAACAATGAACAAACCAAAGACTGCACGCAGTAGCATGCTTTTGCATGGTTTACGCGTTCTTCTGCTTCTTCACCTCAGGTGTTGCGCTCTACTTACGATTCAAATCTCTTGAGGGGGTTAACCTTGATTACTTGGATCAGGAGGTGTATAATTAAGGTTCCCTCTCAATTTGGCCTAATCAGTGTCCTTTGCTACATAAGTGATAGAGATTTCTACAGGAACAAGGTTCAAGGGCATGTTGAGGTTTGGTCACAATGGGTAATTATAGCAGAGTAGGGCAGTAGATAACTGCTTGGTGGGTTTAGTTAGGTTAGCTAGGTGTCATTCAAATACTGTTTGAGCAGGTACCGAATCTGTCTAACCCTAGCTTCATGCCCACATCCTTGCTCAATTCTAGCCTCAACTCCAACCCTAGCCCTACTGTAGCTTCATGTCCACATCCAGGTTCAATCCTAACCCTAGACTCAACCCTAACCCAGGTTCGTATCCTTTTCCCACCCCTAACTCTAACCCTAACCCTACTCCTGACCCTAACCCTACTCCTAACCTTAACCTCACCCCCATCCCTAACCCTAACCCTAACCTCATCCCCAACCTCATCCCTAACCCTAACCCTAACCCTAGCGTCACGTCCAAATCCTGACTCAACCCCAACTCTAACCGTAACACCAACCCTAACCTCAACTCTACCTTTAACCCTAACCCCAAACCTATCATCAAGCCTAACCCCAACTCTACCATCAAACCTAACCCCAACCCTATCATCAAGCCTAACCCCAACCATAGCATCATCCCTAACCCCAAACCGAGCACCACGTCCACATCCTGGCTCAACCCAACCCTAACTGTAACCCCAACCCTACCATCAACCCTAACCCCAACCATAGCATCACGTCCACATCCTGCCTCAACCTCAACCCCAACTCTAACCCCAACTCTACCATCAACCCTAACCCCAAACCTAGCATCACGTCCACATCCTGGCTCAACCCCAACCCTAAACCCTACCATCATCCTAACCCCAACCCTACCATCAACCCTAACCAAAGCCCCAACCCTACCATCAACCCTAACCAAAAACCTAGCGTCAAGTCCGCATCCTGACTCAACCCTAACCACAACCCTACCATCAACCCTAACCCCAAACCTACCATCCAGCCTAACCTTAACCCCAACCCTACCATCAGCCCTAATCCCAAACCTAGCGTCACGTTCTCATCCTGACTCAACCCCAACCCTAACCGTAACTCCAACCCTACCATCAACCCTAACACCACCCTAATATCATGTCCACATCCTGGTTCAACCCTAACCCCAACCCTAACCTCAACCCTAGCGTCACATCCACATCCGGGCTCAACCCCAACCCTAACCATAACCCCAACCATAGCATCATCCCTAACCCCAAACCGAGCACCACGTCCACATCCTGACTCAACCCCAACCCTATCCGTAACCCCAACCCTACCATCAACCCTAACCCCAACCCTAGCGCCACACCCACATCCTGGCTCAACCCCAACCTCAACCCTAACCCCAACCCAACCCTACCATCAACCATAACCCCAACCCTAGCACCACATCCACATCCTGGCTCAACCTAAACCCTAAGCGTAACCCCAACCTAGCATCACGTCCACATCCTGGCCCAACCCTAACCGTAACCCTAACTCTACCATCAACCCTAATCCCAACCCTATCATCACGTCCACATCCTGGCCCAACCGTAACCCTACCATCAACCCTAATCCCGACCCTAGCATCACGTCCACATCCTGACTCAACCCCAACCCTAACCGTAACCCCAACCCTACCTTCAACCCTAACCTAAACCATAGCATCACGTCCACATCCTGGCTCAACCCCAACCCTAACCGCAACCCTTCCATCAACCTTAACCCCAACCCTACCATCAACCCTAACCCCAACCCTAGCGTCACGTCCACATCCTGGCTCAACCCCAACCCTAACCCCAACCCTACCATCAACCCTAACCCTAGCACCACGTCCACATCCTGGCTCAACTCCAACCCTTGTATTCCTTTACAGCTGTGGACTATATTATAAACTTAAGAATGTGTAAGAGTATATAAACTTCATAAGCTTTTCTTCAGGTTGTTTAATTAAATTAAACAGGAAAGGAATAATATACATGACACCACCAGAAGCACGTCACCACCAGGAGCACGACACCACCAGGAGCATGACACCACCAGGAGCATGACACCACAAGAAGCATGACACCATCAGAAGCATGACATCAACCAGGAGCATGACACCACCAACAGTAGTAAAACCAAGGGAAATGGAAATGTTGTTTACGTAGGAGTAAATGGGCTTCTCACTAATTGGACCGTCCTGTCTTCTCCTATCAACAGAACACAGCCAAGAATTTTGTCAACACATATTTTATTTTGTTCAGAGTCAGTCAACTGAGAAATTACAAATTGTCAAAACATCCACTATCAACCACTAACGAATCTTCTTTTTTGATGTTTAGCTAACAGCATCTGGATATGCATATTAATTGTATATTTGAGTATGCATAGAGTTCAATATACTACATTGCATGATGATTTCACAGAACAAAGGAGAAAACTAAGTATGTGGACGTAGACAATGGCCATCATTACCTGTTAGCTGGGAAGCACGTGGCTGGAATAGAAGATCCAAATCAAATCAACATGTATTTGTCACATGCGCCAAATACAACATTTCACAGTGAAAGGCTTTACTTACAAGCGCTTAACCAACAATGTAGAAAATATTTACTAAATAAACTAAAGTAAAAAATGTAAAGTAACACAATAAAATTACATAACAATAATGAGGCTATACACAGGGGGTACCGGTATCGAGTCAATGTGCGGGGCTACAGGGTAATCAAGGTAGTTTGTACATGTACGTAGCGGAAGGGTGCAGAGAAAACAGTCAATGACTTGGGTGACTGGAGTCTTTGACAATTATTTGGGCCATCCTCTGACAACGCCTGGTATATAGGTCCTGAATGGCAGGAAACTTGGCCCCAGTGATGTATTGGGCCGTACGCACTACCCTCTGTAGCGCCTTTCGGTCGGATGCTGAGCAGTTGCCATACCAGGCGGTGATGCAACTGGTCAGGATGCTTTCGATGGTGCAGCAGTCACTGTTGTTGTCACCATTTCCCAGAAAATACAGATCTCTCTCTCTCTCTCTCTCTCTCTCTCTCTCTCTGTCTTTCACACTCCACCCCACAGGCCTGAGTGCATCTGAAATCCAAGAGCCTTTTAGGATGCGGCAGAGTTCATATAATTTAACTTACTGGGCACTTTCGGTTGTTATGCTGTTTATGCCGATACCACTTTTCTTATTATGCCACAATTACTGTATACTACTTGGAGGAAGACAAAACCTCTTGGCGAACAGACACATTCATTCATCACACATCTGTTTCCCTGTAAACAGAAGAAACAAACCTCATGTAGCCACAGATATCAATCATTCAGCCAACAGTGGAATACTACACCATGCTGTCTATCTGTCGATCTGTGTAGTAAAAGCCAGCAGTGTTATCTCTTCATTTCTTTCTCATTTCCTCTTTTCCTCTCTGTTAGAAACCCTAACCAGATGATCTCTGCTCTGGCTAAAAGCCATTAGTCACAACAACAAATCAGTTGTTTTCAGTTGACCCTATTACAAATTCCAAAAGGAGTGAGGAGTTAGCGAGTTGATATGCAACCGTGTGTTCTACAGCAGTGCAACATGTACACAACAAACAGTTGACTCCGAGTAGTATTAGACTGAAACTCAGGCAGTAAAGCATGAGTAGTGATCTTAGATGAGGGACCTACTGTATGGAACTGGAAGAATCAGGTTATTACTCTATATAGGGCTATATATGGCAGTACCGAGCAGAAAGGTCATCCTGACCTACACTCACAAAAGGCCTATAGAGACCCATTATCTCTGTGCAGACCCGGGCTGTGAAACATTGTGCAGGAAGATCCATCTCTAGTGCATAATGGATCTAGCATAATGGTGATATAATTCACCTTTGTCATGAACAAACTGTTCTGTCCATTCTCATTGACAATGGGTCTCCTTTAGGTAATTTCCACCATTAAAAAATGGCACGGGTTTCTCTTTTGTTTGATGTTATTCAATTGTTACCATGCAATTGAAACAAGATAGCTCAGATGTGCTAGTGCCTTTTAGAATTTTGAAACATTACAGAATAGGAAAGACTTCACTGAAATATGGTATTGTACATAAACTACAGGGTCATATGGTACAGAGAGCCTCTTGAAAACTGTATAGCTTCTGAGATCTGAGAAGACGAGAGTAACAATATTGACATCCAATTGGTATTTAAGTTTTTCCCACACAGAAAAAGTCAGAATGTTGTCAAACACTATGCTCCCAAACCATATTATCAGTCACATGGCTGTAGAGGTATACTGAAAGAGCACGATGGAAGCATTATGCTAAACATGGATGCAAGTCTTACAGCAGGAGCAGGGGACTACAGTATACAAATTAACTCCAATCTCCAAGTTACATGGGAGTCAGGAATATTTACAGTGGAAGTATCATGGAAGTTCTACTTTATACTGTAGCTCGTTTGAAATTTAAGGCCATGTTCCCGCGTATACGGAGACGGTCAACGCTGCATATGTCGACTCAATCGGAAATTACCTTTACATTTTAACACAGAAACTACTTGCCTGGCTACCCAAACTCATTGCGCCGGACAAACGCCACGCCCACAAAGGTTTCTTCTCCGCAATGAGTCTGGATTTGAGTACCTTCTTGAAATTTATGGAACGCAAAGATGTTCGAACCGTTCTAATTGGTCCTAGGAACTGTCGTGTCTTTGGCTATGCCGGATTAAGTGATATGACATGCTATTCTATAAAATATTTTTTTCTGTAATTAATATTACCTGATTAAGCTAAGCTATACTATCGTAAATATAGTATCTTATGCATTCTAAATTACCACCCATTTCAAAAAGGAGAATGCAATAAATATTTACTCTGAGCTGCGCTTCGGTAGATTGGTCATAGATCGTAGGCCGGGTTGTCCAGCATGGATCTCTGGTCCTCTGAAGACTGTTTAGTGGTGAACTGGAGCGTGGTAGAATGGATACTCTGTCCGTCCTCTCCTAGCCCACGTTTAGCGGGTGGAGGGGATGGCACTTCTTTAGTGAATAAGAGTTCAAAGTTCATGCTATATGCTCATGCTATATTCTGGCTGGTATAAGGGAAATTCATCTTTCCGGCATGTAGGTCGTCACCTTCACATTGAAATTCGATGCTAATTTCATTAGGTTCTCTAAGGTTGGCTTAGTTCTGTAGGTGGTCTTTGTCCTTTCAACGTGGGGACCTCAAGTCCACACGTCCTTGGAACAGGAAGTTACATTTTCGTCAAGGGGCTTATATAGGAGGGGAGAGAAGGGCATGTTTCATAGTTTATAACCAATGTCTGTTCACATGGGCAGGGCCACTGAGTTGAGCATAGTTCACTCATGAAAACCAAAATCTCTCATTTGGAAGCTAAAATTACATTTAATCTTTTCACAAATAGTTTCATATTTAAAGATTTAAATTGCACAACAATTCCATGTGAATCTGATAACTAGAATGTGTAGACTTTCCAAGATACAGTTTATGTCGTCCTATCATCAGTAATCATGTCTCAGATGCCAACTGATCTGGCATCATATTCATTTAGTACCAACGCATATTTTCAGCTGGTTGGATTACCGAAATATGGTTCCGTTTCCCATCTTTTGATGACACCAGACTCTTCATGTTAACAAAGGGATTTTCAATAGTCACATCGGTAGAGTAGAGAGAGGAAAAAGGGGAAAGGTATTTATGGGGGTCATAAACCTCCCCCACTCAGGCCAACGTCATGACAGAACCGATGGATTGGGCTAGAGCCAGGACAGACGTGGGTAAAGCAGCGTTTTTAAAATGTTCTTTGTCATTTACTTTGATACTCTGATTGGCTAGAGACGATCCAAATGCCGATGACTTTGTTTTTTACACCACCCCTCATTTTGACATCACCACAAACGACTTCAACGATGGCAGTCTTAGACTGAAGTATGCAGCGGGCATAGAGCAGCGGAAGAGTTCAGTTTGAGTTGTCAGGCAACAATATTTCCACGATAATAATGAACCATTCTAACAGCCGACCTACAGTACAGTAATAAAACAGTACAGTAATATAGCACATAGATAGGACCAATAGATAAGACAAATGAAATAACTCAAAGGAAAATAATTGTGTGACATTGTGTTCACTCTTCTGTATGCTTATATACACAACTGTGGCCATGGACAGATAAGGCAAATGCAATAGTTTAAATACAGGGGAGAAATTGTGTGTCATTGTGTATGTGGTTATTCTTCCCATAATGTTTGTTTGTGCATGTGGAGATTGCACATACACTGAGTATACCAAGCATTAAGAACACCTTCCTAAAATTGAGTTGCAACCCCCCCCCCCCCCCTTTTGCCCTCAGAACAGTCTCAATTCGTCAGGGCATAGACTCTACAAGGTGTCGAAAGCATTCCACAGGGATGCTGGCCCATGTTACTTGCCACCACAGTTGTGTCATGTTGGCTGCATGTCCTTTGCGTGGTGGACCATTCTTGGTACATACAGGAAACTGTTGAGCGTGAGAAACCCAGCAGCGTTGCAGTTCTTGACACACTCAAACCGGTGTGTCTGGCACCTACTACCATACCCTGTTCAAAGGCACTTTGTCTTGTCAATTCACTCTCTGAATGGCATACATACACAATCCATGTCTCAATTTTCTCAAGGCTTAACAATCCTTCTTTAACCTGTCTCCTCCCATTCATCTTCACTGACTGAAGTGGATTTAACAAGTTACATAAATAAGGGATCATAGCTTTCACCTGGATTCGCCTGGTCAATCTATATAATGGAAAGGGCAGGTGTTCTTAATGTTTTGTATACTCAGTGTGCGTTTTCATTTTCAGGTATGAGTTTCCATTGTTAAGGCTGGGCAGCATCTCCTACTGGACAGTTGATTTATCTACAGTACACTGTACAAATGGGGCATCTGTGAAGGGTTTTAGCATTTGAATAGGCCTACTTATTCTTGACCGACAGATTATACAGTGCAAGTGTATGTTCTCATGCAACGTTCATCACACAAATAATGTCACCTGGCAATCCCTTTTCTATGTTTATTCCATAGAAATGAATGACTTGCATATGGGAGAGGTTATAAGGACACTGGTGACCTGCAAAACGACTAACTAAATTCTAAAACTGACCCTTAACCCTAACCTTAACCAAACCCTTAACCCTGACCTTAACCCTGACCATAACCCTAACTTTAACCAATTCTGAAATGAGATATTGGTTTGCAGGTCAGGAGTGTCCTAAAGCCTTTTCTTGTGCATACAGCCCTGTTGTACAAGTTAACATCTCCCTCTACTGGGCATGTTCAGAATATCAGGCCTCATGTTAGTCTTCTCTTTATTCGACACTGTTAGTCGCTGTAACTAAAACAAGGTACAAACGTGTGCAAAGCTGTCATCAAGGGTGGCAACTTTGAAGAATCTCAAATATAAAATATATTTTGATTTGATAATTACTTTTTTGGTTATTACATGATTCCATATGTGTTATTTCAAAGTTTTGATGTCTACACTAATTTTCTACAATGTAGAAAAAGAAAAATCCTTTATTTATACACTACTGTTCAAAAGTTTGGGGTCACATAGAAATGTCCTTGTGTTTGAAAGAAAAACAAAGTAAAATAGCATCAAATTGATCAGAAATACAGTGTAGACATTGTTAATGTTGTAAATGTTGTAGCTGGAAACGGCAGATTTTTAATGGAATATCTACATAGGCGTACAGAGGCCCATTATCAGCAACCATCACTCCTGTGTTCCAATGGCACGTTGTGTTAGCTAATCCAAGTTTATCAATTTAAAAGCTAATTGATCATTAGAAAACCCTTTTGCAATTATGTTAGCACATCTGAAAACTGTTGTCCTGATTAAAGAACCAATAAAACTGGCCTTCAGTTTCTTGGCAATTTCTTGCATGGAATAGCCTTCTTTTCTCAGTACAAGAATAGACTGACGAGTTTCAGAATAAAGTGCTTTGTTTCTGGCCATTTTGAGCCTGTAATCGAACCCACAAATGCTGATGCTCCAGATACTCAACTATTCTAATGAAGGTCAGTTTTATTGCTTCTTTAATCAGAACAGTTTCCAACATAATTGCAAAATAGTTTTCTAATGATCAATTAGCCTTTTAAAATGACAAACTTGGATTAGCTAACACAACGTGCCATTGGAACACAGGGGTGATGGTTGCTGATAATGGGCCTCTGTATGCCTATGCATATATTACATTACAAGTTTGCCGTTTCTATATACAATAGTCATTTACAACATTAACAATGTCTACACTGTATTTCTGATAAATGTTATGTTATTTTCATGGACATAAATGTGCTTTTCTTTCAAAAACAAGGACATTTCTATGTGACCCCAAACTTTTGAACGGTAGTGTATATATATTACCATCTTATTCAAGGGGAATGTAAGTATTCATCAGTGGTGGGAAAAGTAACCAATTGTCATAATTAAAGTAAAGATACCTTAATAGAAAATGACTCAAGTGAAAGTCACTCAATAAAATACTACTTAAGTAAAATTCTAAAAGTATTTGATTTTAAATATACTTACGTATCAAAAGTAAATGTATAAATCATATCTAATTCCTTATATTAAGCAAACCAGACGGCACCATTTTCTAGTTTGTATTTAATTACGGACAACCAGGAGCACACTCAGACATAATTTACAAACAAAGTGTGTATGTTTTTTGTGAGTCCCCCAGATCAGAGGCAGTAGGGATGACCAGGGATGTTCCCCTTGATGAGTGTGTGAATTGGACCATTTTCCTGTCCTGCTATGTATTCAAAATGTAGGAATATAGTGAAGTGAAAGTATTTTGTCAAAAATATATAGTAGTCAAGTAAAGTACAAATACCCCCCCAAAACTACTTAAGTGGTACTTCAAAGTATTTTTACTGAATTACTTTACACCGCTGGTAAGGGATAATTTGTGTGAATTAAATCATTAAATCATTTGTAAAGGCTAACTAACTTGTCCACAGTTTAGTGTTGTATGTGTACACATCTTACATGCGCGTGTATGGCTGTAAGCCCGGCAGGAAACTGACTAACGTCTCTGAGGGAGAACAGGATGCAGGTTTGTGAGGAGTGCATTTGCCACTGGACAACAATCACAACATTACACCACAGGCCATCACTGTTGGTCAAGGGCCCTGCCATTTTTATAGACAGAAATTCTGGCCTCTGAGGTGATCTGAGTAGTACCTGACCAAGCTCAGATAAGAACTGAAAATGTACTATTGATTGCCATTGACTATCAAGTAATTTAAAAACAAAAGTTTATATCATAATTACTTACATTTCTATTACATTTACTGTATCATACCAGGCGCACTAATCAGATACATATTTTCTTAAACATTTGATTTGCCCTGAAAGTGTCATTGATACTCATATGGAAAGGTATACAGGAATTTAACAAAATTCAATATAAAATTCAATCTACGTATGCCATCAAATACTTAGACGATTCATAGATTATTTTAGTGTCTGACTTATATGGGTGGGTAACATTGTATTATATAAAAAACATACATAAGACATGTAAATTAAGCCTTGCATGCCACTGTCTGACGTCATTGACACAGGCAATGTGTCACTTATTGAAAAAATAAGGAAAGTCCGCCAGTGAGGAGGAGAAGGAGGGAATGCAGGAGGAAGGAGGAGGAGGAGAGGAAGGAGGAGGAGAGGAGGGAGGAGGACAGGAAGAGGATGATGAGGAGGAAGGGGAGGAGGAAGAGGAGGTTGAGGAATGACTGATAGCAGCAGTGGATCTATTTAGTGGAGATCTCTCAACAATCATTCTCACGATATGGCTGACCCTGTAAAACAACACGTCACTGCGCCTATCCGGTGACATTAATAAAACATTGTATTAAATCATTTTTATTATAAACTTGGTGGTTCGAGCTCTGAATGCTGATTGGCTGACTGACGTGGTGTATCAGACCGTATACCACAGGTATGACAAAACATTTATTTTTACAGCTCTAATTACATTTATAATAGCAATAAGGCACCTCAGGGGGTTGTGATATATGGTGTGGCAGACCAGGGGGTTTGGTCAAGACGTTTACATGGATCCGACACGGACAGAGTAGGATTAGCTCGGTTTCAAGGGTGTTTATTAAAATAATAATTCAAAAAGAAAAGGTCTCCCCCATGAGACCCTCTCCGGGGTAGCGTCTTCTGAGCTCCGGGTCTTGCTGTATCCTGTCAGGATCAAAACTGCACTCACTCCTGTTACCTCTGTAATCATCCCCAACTATACAGGAGTCCTTTCTCTCCTCCTCCTCCGCTCCTCCTCCTCCCCCACCCCCACCCCCACCCCCACCCCCACCCCCACCACTCTCCCTGTGTGCTGCACTTCTGGCAGCTTTATGAGCCTAGCACAGCTGGTGAGCAATCAGCCCTTGATTACTCACAAACTCCCAATCAGCCCCAATTAGTCCTGGCCGGAGAACCCGTCGAGACCTGGCACGTCCAACAGATGGAGCCATCGCCTCGTGATGTATACACCGTCTGTCACCAGGCCTCGACGAGTCTCCCCCTGGTGGCTGACCTGCTGTACCTCTACAATGGCCAATATACCATGGCTAAGGGCTGTGTCCAGGCACAGCCTGGGCTTGGTTAAAACCCTGGATGGGAGACAAAGGCATAGCTGTAGATTAATCAACTATTCAGTAGGAGGTGCTGCCCAGCCTTAACCATGGAAACTCATACCTGAATATGAAAATGCACACTGAGTATACAAAACATTAAGAACACCAGCTCTTTCCATGACATAGACTGACAAGGAGAATCTTATTGATGTTAAATCCACTTCTATCATTGTAGATGAAGGGGAGGAGACAGGTTAAAGAAAGATTTGTGAGCCTTGAGACAATTGAGACATGGATTATGTATTGTGCCATTCGGAGGGTGAATGGGCAAGACAAAAGATTTAAGTGCTTTTGAACATGGTGCCAGGCGCACATGTTTGTGTCAAGAACTGCAACGCTGCTGGGTTTTTCATGCTCAACAGTTTCCCGTGTGTAACAAGAATGGTCCACCACCCAAAGGACATCCAGCCAACTTGACACAACTGTGGGAAGCATTGAAGCCAACATGGGCCAGCATCCCTGTGTTCTTGGGGACCTTCAATGCTAGAGACCTTCAATGCTGTACCCTTCCACAGATCTGTGCCTCGACACAATCCTGTCTCAGAGCTCTACGGACAATTCCTTTGACCTCATGGCTTGGTTTTTGCTCTGACATGCACTGTCAACTGTGGGACCTTATAATAGACAAGTGTGTGCCTTTACAAATCATGTCCGATCAATTGAATTTGCCGCAGGTGGACTCCAATCAAGTTGTAGAAACATCTCAAGGATGATAAATGGAAACAATGTGCACCTGAGATCAATTTCGAGTCTCATAGCAAAGGGTCTGAACACTTATGGTAATAAGGTATTTCTGTTTTTTTTATATTTAATACACTTGCAACAATTTCTAAAAACCTATTTTCACTTCGTCATTATGCGGTATTGTATGTAGATTGCTGAGATTTTTTTAATTATTTAATGAATATTACAATAAGGCTGTAACGTAACAGATTGTGGAAAAAGTCAAGGGGTCTGAATACTTTCCGAAGGCACTGCATACAAATATTGTATTTTTCTTATAGTATACAAATACACCCGACATGTAATGAAAAACATACAAAATCTTACCAGATCCTTATTAGTTTTTTGTTCAAATCTTCTTCTGCCATACAAGATTCGTATTTGATTTTCATGATTGTTTTCTTTGTGGGTAATGGTGATGTATTTACAATTTTGCGTAAGGCTAACTCAATAATATTATAGTCTACGGAGTCAAGTAATGACATCAGAGTGTAATGAATTAAATTCCAATCACTTTAAGGCTCTCATGATATTTTTGCTCTGGGTCAATCTTACGTAGTCAATCAGTACTATAGCGGTCTGATCTCATTATTGACCCATTTGGAAAGAAAGGGCACATGAGTCACAGGCCACGGCATGTCTCTAAGAGTGGGGGTGAAAAACACTCATCCAGCTAGCGAGCGCATCTAGTCCACATGCTGTGTTTTCTCACACGTGTTATGTCATAGGCAGAGTCTTCCTGAATACAGGGTGCATTTACAGAGTCCTCCTCCAGCGAGTCCTGCCACCAAAATTAGGCTCCAAACATGCTTTCTCCTAGCAACGGGGCTTACAGGGCTATAGTGAACCCCTTTGTTGTTATTTGTTTGAGAGAAGGGTGTGTGTGTGTGTGTGTGTGTGTGTGTGTGTGTGTGTGTGTGTGTGTGTGTGTGTGTGTGTGTGTGTGTGTGTGTGTGTGTGTGTGTGTGTGTGTGTGTGTGTGTGTGTGTGTGTGTGTGTGTGTGTGTGTGTGTGTGTGACTAACTATAGTTTTTTGGAATAGTAAACAAACCAAAATTTAACCAGGTCAAATGCTATTTCTAGGGGGTTCAGGGTTAAGGTTAGAATGAATGTTAGGGTTAGAATTACATGGAACACAAACCGGCTGCGCTCGTGCGCAAATGTACTTTGTCGATCACGACACGCAGGTTAAAATATTAAAACAAACTCTGAACCAATTATATTAATTTGGGGACAGGTCAAAAAGCATTAAACATTTATGGCAATTTAGCTAGCTAGCTTGCACTTGCTAGCTAATTTGTCCTATTTAGCTAGCTTGCTGTTGCTAGCTAATTTGTCCTGGGATATAAACATTGAGTTGTTATTTTACCTGAAATGCACAAGGTTCTCTACTCCACCAATTAATCCACACATAAAACGGTCAACCGAATCATTTCTAGTCATCTCTCATCCTTCCAGGCTTTTTCTTCTCTTGACTTTATATTGCGATTGGCAACTTTCATAAATTAGGTGCATTACCGCCACTGACCTCGTTCATCTTCAGTTACCCACGTGGGTATAACCAATGAGGAGATGGCACGTGGGTACCTGCTTCTATAAACCAATGAGGAGATGGGAGAGGCAGGACTTGCAGCGCGATCTGCGTCAGAAATAGAACTGACTTCTATTTTACACCGAACCCAAACTGGCTGCGCGCGTGCGCCATCGTGCATAAATGTATTTTGTCCCCCCACACCAAACGCGGTCACGACACGCACGTTAAAATATCAAAACAAACTCTGAACCAATTATATTAATTTGGGGACAGGTCGAAAAGCATTAAACATTTATGGCAATTTAGCTAGCTAGCTTGCACTTGCTAGCTAATTTGTCCTTTTTAGCTAGCTTGCTGTTGCTAGCTAATTTGTCCTGGGATATAAACATTGAGTTATTTTACCTGAAATGCACAAGGTCCTCTACTCCGCCAATTAATCCACACATAAAACAGTGAACCGAATCGTTTCTAGTCATCTCTCCTCCTTCCAAGCTTTTTCTTCTCTTGACTTTATATTGTGATTGGCAAATTTCATAAATTAGGTGCATTGCCACTGACCTCATTCGTCTTTCAATCACCCACGTGTGTATAACCAATGAGGAGATGGCACGTGGGTACCTGCTTCTATAAACCAATGAGGAGATGGGAGAGGCAGGACTTGCAGCGCGATCTGTGTCAGAAAAAGTACTGACTTCTATTTTAGCCCTTGGCAACGCAGACGCTCGTTGGCGCACGCGAGCAGTGTGGGTGCAATAATTGAATAATATAGATTTCAAAATGTATTTTGGAACACTCGCATTGCAAGCGCGAGCGTTACAAAATACATTTTGTGTAGTCAGCCTGTTAGCCCTTTGCAACGCAGACGCTCGTTGGCGTGCGCGAGCAGTGTGGGTGCAATAATTGAATAATATAGATTGCAAAATGTATTTTGCAACGCGAGTGGTGAAGTCAGCCTGTTAGACTTAAGGTTAGATTTTCGGGTTAAGGTTAAGGGTTAGGGAAAATAGGATTCTGAATGGGACTGAATTGTGTGTCCTCACAAGGTTAGTTAAACAAGAATGTGTGTGCGAGGTGTCACTGAGTTTGTCTGTAATAGGTGAAGCTGTGGTAAAAATGTACACGAAGAAAGGATAACAGATATGGTCACCTCATTGATGAGTTAGGCAGGAGGAGGGGGGGGTGAGAGAGGGTTGGGGTACTGTAGCCTAGGTTAAGATATTTCTTTAACCTACTGTAGTATGAGTCACGGACTCTTAGGGTCTGCTGATTTCTATTTTCCCATCACAGTCTAAAGAGAGGCATCAGTGACTATTACCTACTGTAGCTAGCCAACAACCAATAGAGGAAGCAAACATAATAAAAATCATGAAACTGATTTAAACTGATGTTCTGGATAAGGATGACTGAGGTACTGAAATGTACCTTCTGTATGTCAAATGAATTGGAGAAAAACTGTACACAAAAGACAATAACTGTAGAATTCTTTGTTTATGATTCATTGCTAGTTTTAAAATACAAGTTTTGCCTGGAAAAATGGAGATGAAAATGCCACAGTTTTAAGGAAACATACATCTGCTATAGAAGAGAAAACGTACAATACGGATCGTCAAGCAGGATAAAGACTATGGGGAATATGACTGCGTTCATTCAAGATGCACAGCTTTGTTTATAAACTTGTAAGACATCTGAAACTAAAATATAATCTGTTTCTCTAAAGCAAACTTTATTTCAACATCACTTTTAATATAAACGTTTTGACAGCGATATATGGCTTATTACTAAGACACTGGATTAACAAAAATAATGAAAAAGCCAGAAAACAACTGATGCAGTTCATAAAACATACTTTTCTACTATACGCTATAACTACCAATAAAAAAAGAGGACTACCAGAACCATTTATACAGTTGTAAGCAATTATCTATTTACAGTTAAGGGGGGGAAAGCTGTAAAGTTTACATTCAGGATATTTCAAACACACTGTTTGCTGTACATTGGTGTGTTTGCTGTACATTGAGAGAATGGCTCAATTAAAAAAGTCAGATATATTAGCTATTACTATCTATATCTTTCCATAGCACATAAAAACTGATATAAAATATATCATATGAAATTAGTCAAAATGACATATTGAACAGGCAGATTCAGTCTGGATTATTAACTTTTAAATCTTTGTACAATCATAGCAATGGCATATGACTTGGCAATGGTCAGGCATACACTTTTAAAACTATTTGTAAAGAGTTTTTTTTGGGGGGGGGGGGGGGGCAGGGGATCTGATTAAAACATTGAACATCTTTTATTTGATATGTAACAAAACACCTACTTTCTGCACCAATCTCAGCTATCCCTTCTTATAATATAAAAGCACTTTGAGCACTTGCTAGGCCATATACATGCAGTAAATCATATAGATTATTATGCAACACCAATCATTTTGCTCCAAACAGCCTTTTCATGTTTGAATCTACATCAAATACACGTATAATGACAGTGACACTGAACAAGGAAAGCATAGCTCATCTTAGAAATGTGGGATGATCTTGGAAATGTAAGGCACAGTATTACAGTGCAGGTAAGAATACCTGGGATGTTTTGTATAGGCAGGCACTTATTAACACTGCATATACAGCATGTTGTTCATTGTCATTACGAAAAACCTCAAAATTATATTAATTACACAAAATAGAAATAGGTAGGCTATAATATATGTTATACACATATTAACATTTTGCTCTGTTACAACCAAACATGCAACAGATTTGGATAAATGTTACAATCATATAGGCTACTAAGAAATTGGGCACCCATTAGCAAGCATAGAAAGACTATCCCTTTAAGACCTGAATGTAGTCAGATGCATTGTAGACAGCAAACACTCAAAACATTGCCTGCTTAGACAGCTTCAGAAGCTGCTAATTTTGTAATTGCATTTCCCCCTGATCTTTACCTGTGTAAGGATTTAGCATATCATTCTTTGAATATAAGCCCTTTGAGACTACTTCAATATCCAATAATTCATTGAGAAAGGTGAAATACTTTTCTCTAAGCAGTATCATCACTGGCCCAGATGAGGCATCTGGCAAATCCACTGCTTATACTGTAATAAACATTTGAGTTACATTAAGTTCATCACATGACCCAAACACAATGAGGAAAACATTTAAACTATGGAATAAAGACAACACACCATGTAAGAATACACATACACAAAGATTCCCCTACTAAACAGTGCATATAACGTTCAAATTATTTCCTGGGAGGGAACTTCATGTGTTGTGCCGAATTGGTACATAACAACAGAACACAAAAACATGTAGGGAAGAAAATAAAAAATATGGAGAGGTGAAATTACAAGCCAATATTTATTTGGTTATTAGCATGGCAGTGTTCGTCTCCTTTATAGTAGCGAGATGAGATGATCAAAGTAAGCTCAAATTGTATAACACAATACACATATCACAGTGAAATGTTGACATGTTGGCATATTTGATGAATGGTGTCATTGGTAGAATTGTCAACAAGATGGGTAAGAGAGTTACAATTATTTTAAAGGTTTGCATATAGGCAGCGGTGCAAAGTAGTTAAGTAGTACTATAAAGTATGTTTACTTAAGTAGTTTTTTGGGGGGTATCTGTACTTTACTATTTATATTTTTGACAACTGACTTTTACTTCACTACATTTCTAAAGAAAATAATGTACTTTTAATTACATACATTTTCCAAGACACTCAAAAGTACTCGTTACATTTTGAATGCTTAACAGGACAGGAAAATGGTCCTATTCACATACTTATAAAGAGACTCACTAAATACACATGCTTCTTTTGTAAATTATGTCTGGATATCCGTAAATAAAATTTAAAAAAACAAGAAAATAGTTACGTCTGGATTGCTTAACATAAGGATTTTTAAATGATTATTTATACTTTTATTTTTGATACTGAAGTACATTTTAGCAATTACATTTACTTTTGATACTGTATTTAAAACCAAATAATGTTTTACTTTTACTCAAGTAGTATTTTACTGGGTGACTTTCACTTTTACTTAAGTCATTTTCTATTAACGTACAGTATCTTTACTTTTACTCAAGTATGACAATTGGGAACTTTTTCCACCACTGCATATTGGTTTAACAACCAGTACTGTTACAACGACTGCCATGATTGTGACTTGTTTAGGAATGTTCACCCTCTTATTTATTGTACAGAAAAACATCCATTTGAATCCGATAAACCTAAGTAGTAATAAAACAAGGCACAATCTAGTTTCTTTTGGGCCTGAAAACTAAGAAAATTGTCTTTGGCAGAACATTCTTTGGCGTTGGGTAAAAGGCAGAGAATATTTTAGCTGAGAAACAGTTATTTGAAGGAAACGGGCAGAGCAGCCAAACTGCTGGTGGCTGGGGTTGATATACTGTAGGGTTGATATGGAGATGGGCACACAGGGAAGAGGTTCTCATGGCGACGAAGAGTGAGCTGCAGCTGTCCACTTCCTGTTTTCTGTCGTCTATGTCTGACCTCTGGCCTGCACGCCGGTCAGATCCTTCCTTATGATCTCATTTACTGCAGGGAGGAGAAGAGAAACAAATACAGGTTGTTAGTTAGTCAGAGCATCCAAGGTGTTTGATGTAATACTGTGTTTGATGTGTACTGTCATCTGTTCTTCCCAGGCAGCATTTCACAGCTCCAGGGAGGGCAATTTTCATTCCTGGCCTTTTCATATCTCCCTTTCTCTTTCAACAAACACTTACAAAAGGTAAAGTATATTACACAGTAGAAAAGGGCATAACATCTTGACAAAAACATACTGATCCTACAGTAAAACATCACCAAGGGGAACATAACACTAAGTACTACTGATTACTCTGTGTGCAAGTTGGCTGTGGTAGCGATACCAGAAGATGTCACTACAGTGAGCTGCATTGGCACAGAGTGTCCACTAGGAGGACCATAGTGTTCCATTTTACCGCTCTTTTTTTATTCCCCATCATTTCCTGTTGTTCTGCTGACAGCCAGGTGACACAGCACAGCGAGTATAAATGGAAACTTCAGCGTTCTAAAAATAGACTCAGTCAAGTTGTGTGGAGTGCTTACACAGTGTACTCACCACGCCATGTATAAGGTGGGGGAAACACATTTTACACACTTTGCGATGAGATTAAACCTGTCCAAAGTTCAAATGTCAAGGGGTTCTTGTCTGGGAGGTCCATGATAAGGCTAAATATAGACATCTGTATTAAATTCAAATTGCCATCATGAAGTCATTCAGATATTTTACTATTTGAAAAGTCTTCAAACATTGAATGTAGGATTTCCTTTTTAGCTTGCCATGATCTGAGTTTTAATGTATAGGGACTATAACAACATATTTATAGGCCTATTGTGAATGACAAAAAAAAATTATGCCTATACTGTGGCTATAATGGCAAGGTGTCAAACGGAATAATGCGTCTCATTCATAACTAGAACTAGATGTTCACATGAAAATGAAGAGTGATTATATGACCTCACAAAAGCAATGAGAGTGGTAGTGTAGCCGTAACTTACACTGCAGCAGTTTTTGGTTCACATTGACAATGGGGGAAACCTGCAGTAAAGTTAAAGGACTGTCCAGTATGTTGAACATGTACTGTAGTGGAGTCTGTCCAGATAGGCCACATCTTCCGTACTGCAGTCGGTCTGTCTTTATTAGTAACTAACAGCTCCAGCAGGCCTGGAAGCACACTGTGTGTACTGGCACTATGACATAAGAACCTGATGCCATGGCTTCTTGTTTTGACTTTTAGGGAACACATACATTTTAAGACATGTCCAAAATGGAGGGGAAAAAAGTTAGTATGACAGTGACATCATTTGAGCCAAAATGCATTTTATTCATTGATGTAGTATATAAAAGCTGACCATATTCATGTTTACCTGCTGTATACTATATTAGCATGTTTTAAACATTCACAGGGAGGTTGTGTCTCACTTAATACAATAGTTTAATAGAGCAAACTCTGCTAATATGAAGCGTCCTAAGATTGATCATATTTTTATATGATCAATCTTTTTCACTTCAAAGGGATGAATGCGATAATATAGAGTGAGTAAGATTGTAAGCAGCACCATATTATGTATTGTGCGTTGTTTTAGAGTCGGGTTTAGGGGAACTCAATATCCAACAGGCTTTTAGGAGGCCTATTTAAAGGTTGTGATTGTTTTAAATTAAAATGGTTAAAAATATTTAAGAAATTGCTCTTTGCTAAGAAGCTATTTCTCAAGCAAGAATTTGGCAACGACAGTACGGGAGTGGTGTGACTTGGGAGGGCAAAACTGAAAACTTGCTATTTTACCTTTATTTAGCTAGGCAAGACAGTTAAGAACAAATTCTTATTTTCGATGACGGTCTAGGAACAGTGGGTTAACTGCCTTGTTCAGGGGCAGAACAACAGATTTTTACCTTGTCAGCTCGGGGATTCAATCTTGCAACCTTTCGGTTACTAGTCCAACACTCTAACCACTAGGCTACCTGCCGCCCAGCTGTTATCGGCAGAGAGCTTTGGAACTCTTTCTTATCGGTCTATTAACTAATTTATTTCATCAGGCAGCCCAAAAGTCCATCCCACCAAAACAAGCCAAAATTTCAGGCGGTCTTTTCAAACAACTCTCACGCTAAAAGGGCATTATCATAATTTTCACAATTTCACAGTATTATTCCAACCTCATAGCGTGGAAATATATATAAAACACAGGAACATCAAGTTTTGACTGCACTGGGCCTTTAAAGCAGTGATCTATATAGTGGGACAAGGGAAATGGTGTCATCTTTAAACGGCAAGTTAAGCGAACAGACACACTGATCCCTGGCTGAGCATTAGTGTGTACCAAAGTAACCCCCTCAAAGATAAACATAACAGCCCTCACCCCAAACAACTCCAGTTCAACAGATACCACGATGCTGAGGGATACTCAGTGAAACTGGTATCCACTAATACTGGCACCCTGTTTTTTTATGTACAGTTGGAATGAGATAAAACATTCTAAGTTATTGCAAGTCACTGAGTTATTTATCAGATGTGGGAGTTAGAAAGTATTTTGCCTGACAAACAACCCATAAGCTGAGCTAAACCATTGGCAGCTCAGCAAGCTGCAGACCTTCTTATATCATTAAGAGTAGCAGCAAATCTATCCCCCTCCTCCTTTTGACTCCCTCTGATCATCTGCAGATGTGAAAGAGAAATAAACCTTGGCCTTTTATAACAGCTCAACACTAAGCACACTTTATAGAGCAGAGCAGAGCTGCATCTGAAACAGGGAGAGAGGCAAACCAACTAGTGGCCAAACCGGCCCGGGTGCTCCAGCTCTCTCTGCTGTCATCACAACCACAACCTAAACGTCCATGTTTATTTTAGTCTCTAGTGGAATTCCCTTTGACACCTAATGCCTTAAATAAACTTTAATCTCCCCAATGGGGCCACAGGATTTTCCTGAGTATAAAAAGGGGGTTTAGAGAGGCGAGTGGTGCTCCAGAGAAGTTACACAGTAGAGAGCTTTAACGGCGCCTCATGAAGGGTTGGCATGGCCATTTGAGGCTGGCCCAGGGAACACTCAGACTTAACCATACAATAGATGAGTGTCTGGCTTTAGCGTCCTGCGCCAATGAACGTGTTTGTTTACCAACCAGAGGTGGGAGAGAGACACACACAGTACAGTACTGTAGCTGACTCAGTCACTTCACATTGCCTACTGTGAGGTGGGGGAGCGTGTGTGTGTGTGTGTGTGTGTGTGTGTGTGTGTGTGTGTGTGTGTGTGTGTGTGTGTGTGTGTGTGTGTGTGTGTGTGTGTGTGTGTGTGTGTCTGAGAGGGTTGCCTGGGGGACTTTGTTGGCAGCATGAGAAGAATCAACCCACAGAACAAGTGGCATGGGTAGACAGACAGACAGACACCAGACCTGACCACCAGAACTTCTACCTTCAACTGCCAGAGAGCAAATAAGGTGTATGATGTTACACAAGTTTCCATTACACTTGAGTATCAATCATAGCCATTCAGAAGTTAAATTCTCAGAATACAGTATGCTATAACACAGTTTAGTTTCTTAACTCTGGTTCTCTGTATTAGTGTGGGTATGTTGCTATTGTTGTCTTTCCTCTGCCCGCTGGTAAGTGGGACATCAGTGACCTGAAACTAATGTGTGTTCACCAAGCTGTTTTCCTGTGTGCTTTATCTCTGAACGGTAGCTCTCTCTCTCTCCTTCTGCACATTGGAATAATTTCACCTGCTCCACTGCCTTCACCTGCTCCACTGCCTCTGGGGTTAATTCCAGTCAGATTCACTACAGCTACAACATGGAAAGCTGCAGGTACTAGAGTGTGTCCCAACTCCCATCTAGGTTGTGGACAGCATCCTTACAGTATAAGAACGTTGTAGGCCTATATATACACACACACAAAGCCCCTAGCTTCTGATAAAGGCCTTTTGAGTACAGTATGAACTGTGAAGTTCATTCCATGTTTTGATTTTACTCATAGTGAAATACATGACTTTCTTCTATTGTCCTTGACCTCTGTGACACCACAGAGCAGCGCTACCCCGATGACACAGTTCTAGAATCTAAACCACTGAGTCATGATGCGCCAGAGTTGAACACTTTAAAAATGAGCAAGGTGTGAAAGACACTCAAGAGTGACTCATTTGAAAATTGTATTTCTCAGAAAACATCTTTGTGATGTTCAAATAAATGAATGTTTTGGGCATAAAACACAACTTGACATCTTAGTAGAGAAAGACCAACGGGGCTTTCTGCATTGCCCTGTCTTCCTGTGCTGTGTTTGAACTTTGAAGGGAAGGTTTGAAGGTGAGGCAAGGGAGGCACATGTCCTATTCCATTTCTACAGCTACTGTACATAACTACCACTTGTATTGGGTGGGTGGATTCATACCCTATACAACATAACTGATGGATGTTTCTGAGTAAAAAGATTCTTCCGATGCTCTGTCTCAAAGTGCACCTAGAGTTGTACCTTTTTGAAATATTATATAAAGGTGTCCTCCCACTCTGCCTAGAGCGGGTGAAAATGCGCTACGGTGAGAAAATGTCATTACCTTATGTTATAAAATACATTGTACCAAGACACATATGATTGTTCATGTTCTGAATCATTCAGTGGGGTCTTTCTCTAACATATCATTAACATTATATCCATAAATCAGATTTCGTAACCTAATACTTATGATAATAACCACCGAGCTCTGTTGACATAACGATGCAGGTTTCTCCTAACAATGTTTGAGGATTGTACATTTTGTGGTCGTCGTCCTAAAAGTTGTTTCCGCGGGTCGCAAAAAGCTACATAAGCATGACACGAGCTGAATTAAATGTAAAATGTTTTGAAAATATACGCTCAGTGCTCCGTTGACATTTCACAGGGATACGCTTGTTTTTTTTTTAGAAATCTTCTAAAAAGAACAGGAATTTCAAATTAATTTCAAAAACTGTATACTAAAATATGAAAATACATGTCTCAATATCCATCTTAACTTTGTATTGTTTTATGTCCTGCGGATTTGAGAAGAAAGAGGACGAGTTCAACGGGAAAGTAATCCTGTCAGGTAGCCAGTAGCCTTAATTCTAGCAGAGAATCCAGCCTGAATGACCCGAGAATCCAGCCTAACTGACCCGATGCAATTTTCCAGATTTTTGACCCCTCTTTTTCTCTGGCCTGCATTGAGTTAGTCACCCTAATTCTGTCCATCCTACAAGGGTAAACACTCCAATAACTTTTGAACCGATTATGATAGAGACATGAGGGTTGGACCATTGGTTTTCTTAGAGTATTGTCTAAACAATTACAATTATTTTACCCATTGGTCAAAATATACATTTTTTGATTAGACACCCTATATTATATCAATGATTCAAATTAAATCACATTTTATTCGTCACACGCGCCAAATACAACAGATGTAGACCTTACCGTGAAATGCTTACTTACAAGCCCTTAACCAACAATGCAGTTTTAAGAAAAATAAGAGTTAAGAAAGGTATTATGTACATGTAGGTAGGGGTAAGGCGGAGCAGTTGCCATACCAGGTGCTGATGCAACCACTCAGAATGCTCTTGATGGTGCAGCTTTAGAACTTTTTGAGGATCTGAGGACCCATGCCAAAACTTTTCAGTCTCCTGTGAAGGGAATAGGCATTGTCGTGCCCTCTTCACGACTGTTGTTGGTGATGTGGACACCAAGGAACTTGAAACTCTCAACCTGCTCCACTACAGCCCCATCGATGAGAATGGGGGTGTTCCTTGGCCCTCCTTTTCCTGTAGTCCAGGATCATCTCCTTTGTCTTGATCACATTGAGGGAGAGGTTGTTGTCCTGGCACCACACTTCTAGGTCTCTAACCTCCTCCCTATAGGCTGTCTCATTGTTGTCAGTGATCAGGCCTACCACTTTTGTGTCATTGGCAAACTTAATGGGTGAACAGAGAGTACAGGAGGGGACTAAGCACACACCCCTGAAGGGACCCCGTGGCAGATGTGCTGTTGCCTACCCTACCACCTGGGAGCGGTCCATCAGGAAGTCTAGGATCCAGTTGCAGAGGGAGGTGTTTAGTCCCAGGGTCCTTAGCTTAGTGATGAGCTTTGAGGGCACTATGGTGTTGACTACAGCTCAGCGTTCAATGAACAGCATTCTCACGTAGGTGTTCCTTTTGTCCAGGTGGGAAAAGGCAGTGTTGAGTGCAATAGAGATTGCGTCATCTGTGCATCTGTTGGGTGGTATGCAGATTGGATTGGGTCTAAGGTTTCTGGAATGATGGTGTTGTGAGCCATGACCAGCCTTTCAAAGCACTTTATTTGCTACAAACGTGAGTGCTACGGGTCGGTAGTCAGTTAGGCAGGTTACCTTGGTGTTCTTGGGCACAGGGACTTTGATGGTCTGCTTGAAACATAGGTATTACAGCCTCGGCCAGGGACAGGTTGAAAATGTCAGTGAAGACACTTGTCAGTTGGTCAGTGCATGCTTGGAGTACACGTCCTGGTAATCTATCTGGCCCTGCGGCCTTCTGAATGTCGACCTTTTTTAAAGGGCTTACTCACATTGGCTACGGCGAATGTGATAACACAGTTGTCCAGAACAGCTGGTGCTCTCATGCATGCTTCAGTGTTGCTTGCCTCGAATTGTGCATAGAAGTCATTTAGCTCATCTGGTAGGCTTGTGTCACTGGATAGGATTCAATCTTAGTCCTGTATTTATGCTTTGCCTGTTCGATGGTTCAACTGAGGGCATAGAGGGCTTTCTTATAAGTTTTCGGGTTTGAGTCCCGCTCCTTGAAAGCGGCAGCTCTACCTTTTAGCTCATTGCGGATGTTAACTGTAATCCGTGGCTTCTAGTTTGGGTATGTACGTACGGTCACTGTGGGGACAACGTCATCGATGCACTTATTGATGAAGCCAGTGACTGATGTGGTATACTCCTCAATGCCATTGGAACATATTCCAGTCTATGCTAGCAAAACAGTCCCGTAGTTTAGCATCTGCGTAATCTGACCACTTCCGTATTGAGCGAGTCACTGGTACTTCCTGCTTTAGTTTTTGCTTGTGAGCAGGAATCAGGAGGATATAATTATGGTCAGATTTGCCAAATGGAGGGCAAGGGAGAGCTTTGTACGCATCTCTGTGTGTGGAGTAAAGGTGGTCTAGATTTCTTACCCCTCGTTGCACATGTAACATGCTGGTAGAACGGATTTAAGTTGCCTTGCATTAAAGTCCCCAGCCACTAGGAGTGCCACCTCTGGATGAGCATTTTCTTGTTTGCTTATGGCTTTATACAGCTCGTTGAGTGCGGAATTAGAGCCAGCATCGGTTTGTGTTAAATAGACAGCTACAAAAAAATATAGATGATAACTCTTGGTAAATAGTGTGGTCTACAGCTTATCATGAGATACTCGACCTCAGGTGAGGAAAACCTTGATACTTACTTAATATTGGATTTTTCCACCAGCTGTTATTGACAAATAGACACAGACCACCACCCCTTGTCTTACCGGAGGCAGCTGTTCTGTCTTGCCGATGCATGGAAAACTCAGCCAACTATATATTTTCCATGTCGTCGTTCAGCCACGACTCGGTGAAACATAAGATACTACAGTTTTTAATGTCCCATTGGTAGGATAGTCTTGAACAGAGCTCATCAAGTTTATTCTCCAATGATTGGACAATGGCCAATAAGAAGGATGGTAGAGGTGGGTTACCCACTCACTGAAGAATTCTCACAGGGCACTCAGACCTGCGTCCCCTGTATCCGTCTTCTCTTCACGTGAATGACAGGGATTTGGGCCTGGTCGGGTATCTGGAGTAAGTCCAGTTTGAGGTGACTAATCGATGTTCTGATATCCAGAAACTCTTGTCGGTCATAAGAGACGGTGGCAGAAACATTATGTACAATATAAGTTACAAATAACGCAAAAAAAAAGCACAATTGGTTAGGAGCCATTATTATGTCGTCTTTATTGCTTTAGAAGCTTTACATAATGTGTTCTGAATGTATTATTTACAATGCTTTGGGATTAAAGAGGGCACTTAAATGTAGTACTTGTGAATTCCCCAATTAATATTTTTTATGAGATTTCCAGGAAGATGGTGAATTGTTCTTGTAGCTAACAGAATAAAGGGAAGGCATTACATGGAGGGATCTTGGTAGGGAGCTCTGAGATCAACACCTTGATGTTAGGGAGGAGGATCAAACACAGTCCAACCAGTATGACTCTCCCAGTTACTCTGTGTTAACCTGTCTGGGCTAGGGGGCAGTATTTTCATGGCCGGATGAAAAACGTACCCAATTTAAACAGGTTACTACTCTGGCCCAGAAACTAGAATATGCATATTATTAGTAGATTTGGATAGAAAACACTGACGTTTCTAAAACTGTTTGAATGGTGTCTGTGAGTATAACATAACTCATATGGCAGGCAAAAACCTGAGAAGATTCCAAGCAGGAAGTGGAAAGTCTGAGAATTGTAGTTCTTCTTTTGATTCTCTATCAAAACTACAGTGTCTGTGGGGGACGTTGCACTTCCTAAGGCTTCCATTGGCTGTCTAAAGCCTTCAGAATGTGGTTTGAGCATTTTCCTGTCACTGGGCAGATAATAGGAGCTCAGTTTCTGAGTGGACTGCCTGGCAACAAAGGGATTGAATATGCACGGTCACGTGAGCACGCCATTCCTCCTTTTTCTTCTTGAATGAATACGCCATTGTCCGATTGGAATATTATCGCAATTTTACGTTAAAAATACCATAAAGATTGATTTTAAACAGCGTTTGACATGCTTCTAAGTACGGTAATGGAACATTTTGACTTTTCGTCTCTCGTTCCGCGCGTTATGTCTTTGGATAAGTGATCTGTATGCACGAACAAAACAGAGGTATTTGTACATAAATATGGATCATTTCGAACAAAAACAACATTTCTTGTGGAAGTAGCAGTCCTGGGAGTGCATTCTGACGAAGATCAGCAAAGGTAAGAGCATATTTCTAATACTAATTCTGAGTTTAGGTTGCCCCGAACTTGGCAGGTGTCTGAATAGCTCACCGTGATGGCTGAGCTATGTACTCAGAATTTTGAAAAATGTGCTTTCTCCGTAAAGCCATTTTAAAATCTGACACAGCGGTTGCATCCAGGAGTAGTCTATCTATAATTCTTAAAATAATTGTTATATATTTTGTCAACGTTTATGATAAGTATTTTTGTAAATTGATGTGCACATTCACCGGACGTTTTGGTGGGAATACATTTTCTGAACATCACGCGCCAATGTAAAATGCTGTTTTTGGATATAAATATGAACTTTATTGAACAAAACATGCATGTATTGTGTAACATAATGTCCTAGGAGTGTCATCTGATGAAGATCGTCAAAGGCTAGTGCTTCATTTAGCTGCGTTTTGGGTTTTATTGACACATGTCCTTGCTTGGAAAATGGCTGTGTGATTACTTTTGTCTATGTACTCTCCTAACAATCTAATGTTTTGCTTTCGCTGTAAAGCCTTTTTGAAATTGGACAATGTGGTTAGATTTACGAGAAGTTTCTTTAAAATGGTGTAAAATAGTTTTAAAATAGTTTGAGAAAGTTGAATTATGACAGTTGTTTTTGAATTTTCCGCCCTGACATTTCACTGGCTGTGTCCCGCAGGTGGGACGGTGGCGTCCCACCTAGCCCATAGAAGTTAATTCAGAAACAGTAAATGCTGTTGCTGTTTACTGAGGGAAACACTATTAGGCCATCCAAAACTAAATTCCACTCCTGTACCCTTTATTTCAGTTATATTTTTTCCATCTGAACTCGGTCCCTTCCCTCTTCCTGCTGCTGCCTTTCTCCCGACTCCCACACTTAGAGCTATCTTACGGAGATCAGGCTGGATTTTATGGAAGAGAGCAGCTGCGAATAGGAATTTATTGTGCCAGATTGGCAGAATCCCGGGCAGGAGATGGAAAAAAGCAAATCCTCCAGTGGGTTCCCCCACAGAATTGAGGGGTGTGGGGCCAAGGAGAAACCCTGGCCAAGTACAACAAACAAAGAGGCTTTCCCCGGATCTCCGAGGCAGCCCGTTCCACTGTTTGACAATGGTTGCCATGGAACTTGTTTTTCAGATCATAACAGTGTCAACATCTCCAGGCGATTGGTCAGGAGAGCTGGCTGCTGCCTTTTTCCTTTTTTAGTGTAATTTGACAGTTGTGGCTGCTTTGTGTGATATGTTGTCTCTACCTTGCCCTATGTGCTGTTGTCTGTGCCCAATAATGTTTGTACCATGTTGTGTGTTGCTACCATGTTGTTGTTATGTTGTGTTGCTACCATGCTGTGTTGTCATGTGTTGCTGCCTTGCTATGTTGTTGTCTTAGGTCTCTCTTTATGTAGTGTTGTGTTGTCTCTTGTCGTGATGTGTGTTTAGTCCTTTATTAATGTTTTTTTTTTTTTATCCCAGGCCCCCGTCCCCGCAGGAGGCCTTTTGCCTTTTGGTAGGCTGTCATTGTAAATAGGAATTTGTTCTTAACTGACTTGCCTAGTTAAATAAATCAAATAAATAAAATACATTTAATGATATGTGGCGATGCCAGAGAAACCCATCTCTCTCTCTGACAGGGTTGTGGTGAACTGAACCACAGGGTTGTCAGGTCCTTCAGACCACAGATCACCAGGGTTACAACCCTTCAACATGGTCTGGGAGCTGCCGTGAGACTGACGAGGACTAGCTACCTACCTCACCATCCCAACCAGAGGTTTAAAAGGTCAACATCATCATCAGGTCTGGCGATCACACTGTAACAACATGTCGTTTGGATTGGAAGGGCCACAACATAATGAATGAGACCATGACTTCTTGATGTGGTCTGTTACTCTGATCTCACAGGGTAATAATATTAATAATGAGGCTGACACGGGTTAAGTATAAATATATGACTCATAATCCATGTTATTTCCACCTTGAGGAACATGCGTAACTACATTTCCTGTCCATTTCCTATTGAGGGGGCGGGGTTGAAAATAAAATCACCTTCATAATAAAACATTTGCAGGTTAACAATAAGATACATTTCCTAATGTGATGAGTAGCCAAGATTCGAGACAAGATTAGGTAACGTTAGTCACTGCAGTCTAAGTTAATTTAACTCATGACTGTTTACAAAACAAAATAGACTGCTGTGGACAGAACAGCGCACATTTCTTTGTAGGTTACTGCATAACCATGTGTGTGTGAGAAAGAGAGAGAAAATGAGAGGGGTGTTGAAATGTAATTAGTAAACACAAGATTGTGCCTATTAAAACTGAGCACAAATGGACAGCTATGTGATCCATCGCAAAGAAAAGATCTCAATCCAGCACCAGTAGGTAGAAAGCGCATCTGCCACTTGAAGGGCCACACCCAATACTGTGTTGCTTGCTAGATAGTGGGCTAGTATGCATACATGTTTGACATGGGCAGGAGCAGGCCTACGAGTCAAGGGCGAGAGAATGCCATGTTCCTTATTTAATATTGTTTTCATTCCCTTTTCGACATCTTTAGAACTGTAAACTAATACAAAATAGAAGTGGAATACTATTTGAGAGCATTCCTCCAGATCATGTGATATTCACCACATTAGTCAAAACAGGAATATTTTACATATGGCTAGAAATTAACAAGGAAATTATCTCAGAGAAAAATGTCCTCATGTCTCCTACCTATACCCCCCCCAACAGAATCCCCATACTTTAACGATGACAGCTTCTCCATCCTAGAGGGGGAGATCAACCATTTCCAGGCCCAGGGACATGGACTAGTCTGTGGCGACCTAAATGCCAGAACTGGACAAGAACCTGACACTCAGCACACAGGGGGACAAACACCTACCTGGAGGTTACAGTGTTCCCTCCCTAATATGCCCCCCTAGACACAACTATAACAACATAACCAACAAACACCGGTCACAAGTCCTGCAGCTCTGTCACACGCTGGGTCTGTACATAGTCCACAGCTCATCCCTTGGCAGTAGTACTGTAGATTACTTTATCACTAACCTCAACTCAGAGTCTCTCAGAGCATTCACAGTCAGCCCACTGACACCCTTATCAGTCTACTTGAACAGAGCAATATTCAACTATGAGGCATCAAAGACAAAGTAACTGAACAATACTAAGACATGCTACAGAAGGAAAGTAGTGTAGAAACCTTCCAAAAAAACTATTAGGCAACAAATTCAATCCCTTTTAGACAACTTCCTGGACAAAACATTTCACTGTAATAGTGAAGGTGTAAACTTGGCAGTAGAAAACCTAAACAGTATATTTAACCTTTCAGCTTCCCTATCAAATCAAAAAAAATATCAAGCAGACAACCTAAGAACATTTTAAACAATGACAAAGGCTTTGATGAAAAATTCAAAAACCTAAGAAGAAATTAAGAAACCAAAAACAAAGACACCTTCACTATTGTGAATCACTAAAATAATACAAAAATACACTACGGAAAAAGAACATCATTTCAGAAATCAGCTCAATGTAATTTAATAATCCATAGAATCTAACCACTTCTGGGAAAATTGGAACACACTAAACAAACAACATGAAGAGTTATCTATCAAAAACAGAGATGTATGGATAAACCACTTCTCCATTCTTTGGCTCTATAACAAAAAAACAACAGCAAAAACATAAATGATCAATAACAAGTCTTAAAATCAGCTATCAAGGACTTCCAGAACCCACTGGATTTTCCAATTATATTGAATGAACTACAGGACAAAATACAAACCTTCCAATCCAAAAAGGCCTGTGGCGTTGATGTTATCCTAAATGAAATGATGAAATATACAGACCACAAATTCCAATTGGCTACACTTAAACTCTTTAACATCATCCTTAGCTCTGGCATCTCCCCCAATACTTGGAACCAAGGACTGATCCCTCCAATCCACAAAAGTAGAGACAAATTTAACCCTAATAACTTCGGTGGGATATGTGTCAACAGCAACCTTGGGAAAATCCTCTGCATTATCATTGACAGCAAACTCGTACATTTCCTCAGTGAAATCAATGTACTGAGCAAATGTCAAATTAATTTTACCAAATTACTATACGACAGACCACGTATTCACCCTGCACACTCTAATTGGCAAAAAACAAAAAAACAAAGGAAAAGTCTTCTCATGCTTTGTTGATTTCAAAAAAGCTTTTGACTCAATTTGGCATGAGGGTCTGCAATACAAATTGATGGAAAGTGGTTTTGGGGGAAAAACAAGTGTGCAAATCTAACAAGTGTGCAGTTAAAATGGGCAATAAACACACATTTCTTACCACTGGGCCGTGGGTGAGACAGGGATGTAGCTTGAGCCCAACCCTCTTCAACATATGTATCAACGAATTGGCGAGGGCACTAGAACAGCCTGCAGCTCCCGGCCTCACCCTACTAGAATCTGAAGTCAAATGTCTACTGTTTGCTGATGATCTGGTGCTTCTCTCCAGTATCTTCTGCACAGATTCTGCCAGACCCGGGCCCTGACAGTAAATCTCAGTAAGACAAAAATAATGGTGTTCTGAAAAAGGTCCAGTTGCCATGGACCACAAATACAAATTCAATCTAGACACCGTTGCTCTGGAGCACACAAACAACTATACCTACCTTGGCCTAAACATCAGCACCACAAGTAACTTCCACAAAGCTGTGAATGATCTGAGAGACAAGGCAAGAACGGCCTTCTATGCCATCAAAAGGAACATAAAATTCAAAATCCCAATTAGGATCAGTTACTTGAATCAGTTATAGAACCCATTGCCCTTCATGGTTAGTATCCAAGATGGCGTAGCAGTCAGACGTCTTTGTCCTTCGTCTTGTCGCGTCCCATGTGTATATATATATTTACATCTTTTCTTCGCATATCTTTTAATATATTTTTTTCTAAAAACTCAACCTCAAAACACTCTCCTGCAACCCACCTTACCAATTAAAAAAAAGAAAGTATTATTTACCTCAAATCTGAAATCCACAACAGAAGCTAGCCAGCGGTTAGCCAGAGGTTGGCCAGTTCACTGGGGCGGTGTTGCAATCTACTGCAGAGAGAGCCTGCAGAGTTCTGTCCTACTATCCAGGTCTGTACCCAAACAATTTGAACTTATACTTTTAAAAATCCATCTCTAAAAACAAGTTTCTCACTGTTGCCGCCTGCTATAGACCACCCTCTGCCCCCAGCTGTGCTCTGGACACCATATGTGAACTGATAGCCTCCCATATATCTTCAGAGCTCGTGCTGCTAGGTGACCTAAACTGGGACATGCTTAACACCCCAGCCATCCTACAATCTAAGCTTGATGCCCTCAATCTCACAGAAATGATCAATGAACCTACCAGGTACCAGCCCAAAGCCGTAAACACGGGCACCCTCATAGATATCATCCTAACCAACTTGCCCTCTAAATACACCTCTGCTGTTTTCAACCAAGATCTCAGCGATCACTGCCTCATTGCCTGCATCCGTAATGGGTCAGCGGTCAAACGACCTCCACTCATCACTGTCAAACGCTCCCTGAAACATTTCAGCGAGCAAGCCTTTCTAATCGACCTGGCCCGGGTATCCTGGAAGGATATTGACCTCATCCCATCAGTAGAGGATGCCTGGTTATTTTTTTATTTTTTTTATTTTTCTAAATGCCTTCCTCACCATCTTAAATAAGCATGCCCCATTCAAGAAATGTAGAACCAGGAACAGATATAGCCCTTGGTTCTCTCCAGACCTGACTGCCCTTAACCAACACAAAAACATCCTGTGGCGTTCTGCATTAGCATCGAACAGCCCCCGTGATATGCAACTTTTCAGGGAAGATAGAAACCAATATACACAGGCAGTTAGAAAAGCCAAGGCTAGCTTTTTCAAGCAGAAATTTGCTTCCTGCAACACAAACTCAAAAGTTCTGGGACATTGTAAAGTCCATGAAGAATAAGAACACCTCCTCCCAGCTGCCCACTGCACTGAGGATAGGAAACTCTGTCACCTCCGATAAATCCACTATAATTGAGAATTTCAATAAGCATTTTTCTACGGCTGGCCATGCTTTCCACCTGGCTACCCCTACCGCGGTCAACAGCATTGCACCCCCCACAGCTACTCGCCCAAACCTTCCCCATTTCTCCTTCTCCCAAATCCAGTCAGCTGATGTTCTGAAAGAGCTGCAAAATCTGGACCCCTACAAATCAGCCGGGCTAGACAATCTGGACCCTTTCTTTCTAAAATTATCTGCCGAAATTGTTGCAACCCCTATTACTAGCCTGTTCAACCTCTCTTTCGCGTCGTCTTAGTTTCCAAAAGATTGGAAAGAAACTGCTGTCATCCCCCTCTTCAAAGGAGGGGATACTCTTGACCCAAACTGCTACAGACCTATATCTATCCTACACTGCCTTTCTAAGGTCTTCAAAAGCCAAGTCAACAAACAGACTACTGACCATTTCGAATCCCACCGCACCTTCTCTGATATGCAATCTGGTTTCAGAGCTGGTCATGGGTGCACCTCAGCCACGCTCAAGGTCCTAAACGATATCGTAACCGCCATCGATAAGAAACAATACTGTGCTGCCGTATTCATTGACCTGGCCAAGGCTTTCGACTCTGTCAATCACCACATCCTCATCGGCAGACTCAATAGCCTTGGTTTCTCAAATGATTGCCTCGCCTGGTTCACCAACTACTCTGATAGAGTTCAATGTGTCAAATCGGATGGCCTGTTGTCAGGGCCTCTGCTAGTCTCTATGGGGGTGCCACAGGGTTCAATTCTTGGGCCAACTCTTTTCTCTGTATACATGAATGATGTCGCTCTTGCTGCTGGTGAGTCTCTGATCCACCTCTACGCAGACGACACCATTCTGTATACTTCTGGCCCTTCTTTGGACACTGTGTTAACCCTCCAGACGAGCTTCAATGCCGTACAACTCTCCTTCCGTGGCCTCCAACTGCTCTTAAATACAAGTAAAACTAAATGCATGCTCTTCAACCGATCGCTGCCCGCACCTGCCCGCCCATCCAGCATCACTACTCTGGACGGTTCTGACTTAGAATATGTGGACAACTACAAATACCTAGGTGTCTGGTTAGACTGTAAGCTCTCCTTCCAGACTCACATCAAACATCTCCAATCCAAAGTTAAATCTAGAATTGGCTTCCTATTTCGCAACAAAGCATCCTTCACTCATGCTGCCAAACATACCCTCGTAAAACTGACCATCCTACCGATCCTCGACTTCGGTGATGTCATTTACAAAATAGCCTCCAATACCCTACTCAATAAACTGGATGCAGTCTATCACAGTGCCATCAGTTTTGTCACCAAAGCCCCATATACTACCCACCACTGCGACCTGTACACTCTCGTTGGCTGGCCCTCGCTTCATACTCATCGCCAAACCCACTGGCTCCAGGTCATCTACAAGACCCTGCTAGGTAAAGTCCCCCTTTATCTCAGCTCACTGGTCACCATAGCAGCACCCACTTGTAGCACGCGCTCCAGCAGGCATATCTCTCTGGTCACCCCCAAAGCCAATTCCTCCTTCGGCCGTTTCTCCTTCCAGTTCTCTGCTGCCAATGACTGGAACGAACTACAAAAATCTCTGAAACTGGAAACACTTATCTCCCTCACTAGCTTTAAGCACCAGCTGTCAGAGCAGCTCACAGATCACTGCACCTGTACATAGCCCATCTATAATTTAGCCCAAACAACTACCTCTTCCCCTACTGTATTTATTTATTTTGCTCCTTTGCACCCCATTATTGCTATTTTGCACTTTCTTCCACTACAAATCTACCATTCCAGTGTTTTACTTGCTATATTGTACTTATTACTTTGCCACCGTGGCCTTTTTTGCCTTTACCTCCCTTATCTCACCTCATTTGCTCACATTGTATATAGACTTATTTTTCTACTGTATTATTGACTGTTTGTTTTACTCCATGTGTATATCTGTGTTGTTGTATGTGTCGAACTGCTTTGCTTTATCTTGGCCAGGTCTCAATTGTAAATGAGAACTTGTTCTCAACTTGCCTACCTGGTTAAATAAAGGTGAAATAAATAAAATAAAAAATAAAATGGTCTGGGGTTTACTCACCAACCAAGAAGCCGTTAAATTCTACAACCACCTAAAAGGAAGCGATTCCCAAACGTTCCATAACAAAGCCATCACCTACAGAGAGATTAACCTAGAGAAGAGTCCCCTAAGCAAGCTGGTCCTGGGGCTCCGTTCACAAACACAAATAGACCCCACAAAGCCCCAGGACAGAAACACAATTAGACACAACAAAATCATAAGAAAACAAAAAGATAATTACTTGACACATTGAAAATAATTTACCAAAAAACAGAGCAAACTGGAATGCTATTTAGCCCTAAGTAGAGAGTACACAGTGGAAGAATACCTGACCACTGTGACTGACCCAAAATTAAGGAACGCTTTGAATATGTACAGACTCAATGAGCATAGCCTTGCTATTGAGAGCAGCCGCCGTAGGCAGACTTGCTCTCAAGAGAAGACAGGCTATGTGCACACTGCCCACAAAATGAGGTGGAAACTGAGCTGCACTTCCTAACCTCCTGCCAGATGTATAACCATACTATAGAAACACATTTCCCTCAGATTACACAGACCCACAAAGAATTTGAAAACAAATCCAATTTTGATAAACTCCCATATCTATTGGGTGAAATACCACAGTGTGCCATCACAGTAGCAAGATGTGTGACCTGTTGCCACAAGAAAAGGGCAACCAGTGAAGAACAAACACCATTGTCAATACAACCCATATTTATGCTTGTTTATTTTCCCTTTTGTACTTTATCTATTTGCACATCGTTACAACACTGTACAAAGCCATAAAATATGACATTTGATATGTCTCTATTTCTCTGAAACTTAGTGATCGTCATGTTTACTGTTCATTTTTGATTGTTTATTTCACTTTTTGTTTATTTCACTTTTGTTTATTATCTATTTCACTTGCTTTGGCAATGTTAACATATGTTTGCTATGCCAATAAAGCCCTCAATTGAATTAAATGTAATTGAGAGAGGCAGCGTGGCGTGTCCAAAAGTAAAAAGCTGAATTGCCTCAATTATGTTTGCCTCAATTATGTAATTACTCCTGCCTATACAATCATTCAAAATAGGCTAGTACACCAGCAAGCATGATTTGGCCCCAGATGATCATTCGCTTCAAGAAATTTTTTAAATCACAAGCATATAGCCTACAGTTGGAAGGCCCACAATTTGGGCAGAACTCGTGGCAAATACCAAACAAATGATTGTTGAGTTGTGACTGTCAGTGAAAAGCTGCTAATATAGGCCCATGCATATCACAATAATTAAAATACAATCGCGGGAAAACATCGTTTGCAAAGCAATACTAATCTGTCTTCTAGTTATCAAAATTCTCAAATTTGAGTATCTTATTAACACCAGTGGAGAGCATCGTCTTCAGCCCCAGTGAGTGCGCATATTCACTCTTCATCATTGAGTGCCATTTGAAACTTCGTATTTGGACAATAATTTCCTCCTCCAGGTTAAACGTCATATTGTACAATTATTGTCTCCCTTTTAGTAGACCTAGATTAGATGGTTGCATACAAGGCATAGCTGCAAGAATTTGTTTTGAGCAGGGGGTACTGACCAATCACCTTTATAATAAAGCAATGCATGCATCTATGCAGAATAACAAAATCCAATTCCTAATGTGATGACTAGCATAGGACAAGATTTGGTAACAGTATTACTGCAGCCTCATGGCTGTTTGCAAAAAAAAATTGTGAACAGTGCACACATTTCTTTGTTGGCTACTGCAAGAGAGAAATTTGATATTATTCCTATTCCCGTTCACCAAGTTTAGATATGTAAACGAATAGAAAATAGTCAAATGTCATATATTTTAATATCCTGTGTTTTTTCTCTAATTTAATCAAAATAAAACATAGTTTGGAAAGAAAATTGCTATTGCTGTAAAGAGAAGACAATAAAAAGACTAATCTGTCTTTTACAGTACTTATCATAATCTGCAACTTAAGCGAATAGTCTTATTGGCACCAGCGTAGCACTTTGGCCATATCCCCTGTGAGTGCCTTGTGCACGTATTAACTTTTTAGAATTAGGTCAGTTCCACTTGAAACTTTGTTTTGGACGATCATTTCCTCCTCCAGGTTAAATGGACTTCATATTGTACAATTTGTCAGTGTTAGCAATATAGGCCTATAGTACCCTGTCATTTTTGTCATATTAAAAAAGATTCTGCTAATGTCTCTAGACAGAAGGTGTAGTAGAATTGCATGAAATGTGTTTATAAACACAAAAAGAAAGAAGATATGGATCTGATATAGCCTTTAGCCTAGGCCTACTCTATGCCACTACATGCTCAGCCATGCATTGAACACTGCAGTCTTTTTTGCAAACAGTGATTATTATTTGCCAAAATTATGACTATCCAATGCTGTTGTGATTCAGACAATAAAATAAAAAACAACATGGATGTTACACCACCATGCATCATTCAAGAGCATTAATTCTATTGATGTATAAAACCCTGGCACTAACTTACACTCACCGTCATCAAGGTACATCTGATCCAGGTTCTCCTCCTTGACCGTGACCTGTCCTCCAGGGAGGCTGGCTCTCTGCTCCTCTCTAGGGGGGCATCTCTGGGCTTCCATCCCTCCAGGAGAAGACCTACCCTTGGGCACCACCTTGGGCATGTAGGGCTGCTGCTGGATCACCGTGGTGGGGTAATGCTGGGGGGAGTGGGCCGGGACAGGGGAGTGAGCTTGGGCTCCAGCCTGCTGAGGGAAGCCATCACAGTAGATGATATGCTGCTGGTTGTCAGGCTGGAGAGGTGGAGGGTCGCCTCCCCTGAGCAGGTGTTGGTTGGTCGGGGAGAACTGGATGATGGAGGGGTGTTGGCCCTGGCCCCCTCCGTGTTGCTGCTGGACTGGGGAGCCTGTGTGGACCAGGACAGAGCGGTGTGGGTCGGGCATCATCCCCATCCCTTCAGTCTGCTGGTAGAGCCCTTCGGGGCTGCCGCTCAGACGCTTGCCCCCGTGGGTGTACACAATGGCTGGGCTCTGTTGCTGGAAGCGGGGGTCTGGGCCGGGGGTGGGGAGGCCAGATCGGACCTGCTGGCATGAGGCCATGCTGGAGACCAGGCTGTTGTCTGGATGAATGATCCCCACAGGACTGTGGTGGTAGTAGGACTGCGGGGAAACACCCAGGATCTGGGGCATGGCGAAAGGATAGTCATCCACAGGCTCTGTTTTAATGGAGGGAACTGTGGGAGAGACGGAAGACAACAGAGATATGAGTCATATTGCTTAAAGTAACTACGTCCTACTACTCCAAGCATATCAATGTGACATACTAATGACATGGAATAACATTTGACTTGATATCATTCCTAAATCATTATATTGTTCTTTCAGAGCACTTAAAGGGGCTCAGAGCCTCCTTATTGCTGATGCTTATGGTACCTACCTGCCAATGGGGTGAATGTGAAGTGCTGTGGCTGGCTGCGCTTCCTCTTCCCGTTGATAACATAGAAGTTCACTTTGGCAGGATGGCAGATAGATGGGTCACGATAGGAAGGGATCTCAACGAACAGCAGACTCTACAAAATTACATCATTTTCAGTTCATATTAATCTGTCACATTATTATTTAAGATTATAATCAGAGTTGATAAAGTAGGACATTATTATTTTAAATCAAATTAGGAAAAAAAACTAAGACGATCAATCCACACAGTATAATCAGTGACTGGTTTGACCACTGTTTCAGACATGGAGAAGTGGGCCATCTATGAAAGGACTGGTACTCACAGGCTGACATTTATCTTTGTCTACTGTTGTCTCCATCTCCCAAATCTGCTGTCCATCTGCAGAGACAGATAAGGGAAGGGTTGTTTCAGGTCAAATCAATAATTCAGTGTATATTTCAACACCCTATTGGACACAGAAAATACAGGAACACTGAACAAGGAGAGGTAAAAAAAATAAACAATGGTCAAATAATGTGTGCTACTGGTACTATGCTTAATAAGTTGCAGACCAATGAAAAATGTACTCTAAACAATAACAAATGAACTATCCCAGCTGTATCTCTATTGTCTCTTCAACAGATTATGACAGCATGAGAGGGGAATCTCCACCTGTCTCAGAACACAACGCCTAGTTTAACCCATCACATCACTGTCTTCCTGCCACGAACCCATAGGCCATATGATTAACATGGAGTTAGAGAAGGCTCTTTGTGTCACATAGATTATATCTCTTTCCTAACCACTTACCCTTCCACCATTCTGCTCACCTACAGCCAAAGACAGCTATATACAATGCCTTTGGAAAGTATTGCTGCACAGCTATTTTCAGGTCTCTCCAGAGATGTTCGATCGGGTTCAAGTCCGGGCTCTCACTGGGCTACTCAAGGACATATCCCAAAACCACTCCAACTTTGTCTTGAATGTGTGCTTAGGGTCATTGTCCTGTTGGAAGGTGAACTTTTTCCCCAGTCTGAGGTCCTGAGCGCTCTGGAGCAGGTTTTTTAAAGGATCTCTCTGTACTTTGCTCTGTTCATCTTTGACTCGATCCTGACTAGTCTCCCGGTCCCTCCCATTGAAAAACATCCCCACAGCAAGATGTCACCACCATGCTTCACCGTAGGGATGGTGCTAGGTTTCCTCCAGGCGTGACACTTGGCATTTAAGCCAAAGAGTTCAATCTTGGTTTCATCAGACCATAGAATCTTGTTTCTCATGGTCTGAGAGTCTTTAGGTGCCTTTTGGCAAACTCAGAGTGGGCTTTCATGTGCCTTTTCCCGAGGAGTGGCTTCTGTCTGGCCACTCTACCATAAAGGCCTGATTGGTGGAGTGCTGCAGAGATGGGTGTCCTTCTGGAAAGTTCTCTCATCTCCACAGAGGGATGCTGGAGACCTGTCAGAGTGACCATCGGGTTCTTGGTCACCTCCCTGACTAAGGCCCTTCTCCCCAGATTGCTCAGTTTGCCTGGGCAGCCAACTCTAATAAGAGTCTTTGTGGTTCCAAACTTCTTCCATTTAAGAATGACGGAGGCCACTGTTTTCTTGGGGACCTTCAAATCTGCAGACCTTTTTGGGTACCCTTCCCCACATCTGTATCTTGACACAATCCTGTCTCGGAGCTCTACGGACAATTCCTTTGACCTCATGGCTTGGTTTTTGCTCTGACATACACTGTCAACTGTGGGACCTTATATAATCAAGTTGTAGAAACATCTCAAGGATGATCAATGGAAACAGGATGCACCTGACCTCAATTTCATGTCTCATAGCAAAGGGTCTGAATACTTATGCAAGTAAGGTATTTGTTTTTTATTTTTAATACATTTGCTAAAAATGTCTAAAAACCTGTTTTCAGCTTGTCATTATGGGGTATTGTGTGTAGATTGCAGAGGATTTTTTTTTTTTAAATCAATTTTAGAATAAGGCTCTAACGTAACTTTCTGAAGGCACTGGATTTACCATGAAGTGAAACCATTACCTGACCGCACATTTATCATAACATATTGTATGAAATCATACATACAATCACATATTTACTGTGTGTCAAGCAATATTGGTAATATTTTAAAAGTAAAGAAAAGTATATTCTATAAAGAAAGTGTGATAGAGAACATTGGTCCAATGGTTGATACACACTACTGATCAAAAACAGGCCAAACCTGTCTTTAATATCTGAGGCAGTGACTAGGGTCTGGTTTCAATGATGGACTCTTTTTGCATAGATGAACTACGTCACTGCCTACGTTGATAGGGGGGGGGGGGGGGGGGTTCCAGGGACTCTCCGAACAAAAACACAAGGCAGACATGCCAGAACGTCATGATTCAGAACCAATGTTTGCCTGCAAAACCTATGCAGTGGCTTTAGCTGATGCAAACTAGCCACTTGTGAAATGCACTCATTAAAAATAACTTCCGTGATCTCCATCTTGCTAGCTACTATTTTGTATTTTATTCAAGCGGATAAGGTAGTGACATACACAGTGATGCAGTTCCTCTATGCCAAAGGAGTTCATCACTGAAACCAGACCCTAGTCACTGTTTCCTAGGGTCAGGTTTTTGAGACTAAAACCTGTCTGGGTATGAAGAGATTTTAGAGGAGATACTAACCCACTTGTTTTACACCATGTTTTATGTATACCAATACTCTGATATTGTTGATTTTGACAACTGTCATACTGTAAGGCATTGCTTGAAACTCAAGGTTAGGTTTTGCTCAACAATGTAACATTTATGTGCTGAACATATTTAATGTGCTGGGAACCTCCCATCGTAGGTGTTGTTGCTGTTATCTGCATTTAGCTGTTGGTGTCATTTTATTTTCTTATATTATATTGCAGTAATTTAAAACTGGAAAAAGATGAAAGGTCAACAACTTGTTGGAAATGACACTGATGATGAGTTCATGTCACTAGGCAGGTTTCCATTAACTCAGGTTTATTCTACAAAAGCAAAGTTGCAAAAAAAATGATTGTGACGTGGAATGGAAACGGCAGATACAGTGGCTTGCGAAAGTATTCACCCCCCTGGCATTTTTCCTATTTCATTGATGTCATGACTTCCGCCGTAGTTGGTGCCTCTCCTTGTTCGTTCGGCGGTCATCGTCACCGGCTTTCTAGCTATCACCAATCCATGTTTCTTTGTCCATTTGTTATGTCTTGATTGTTCACACCTGGTTCCCATCTCGTTATGATTATTTCCCTATTTAAACCCTCTGGTTCTCATGATGTTTTGTGTGTTATTGTTTTCTTGTTTGTCGTGTTAGTTGTGTTTTGTCAAGATTGTTTATCCCTGCGTGGATTTTTACTCTAGAAAAACTCATAAGTCAATTACGTTATTTTACTCATTTCGGTGTCCTGCGCTTGACTCTATTCCTCACCTCCATTATACTGACACTGACAATTGCCTTACAACCTTGAATTAAAATAGATTTTTGGGGGGTTTGTATCACTTGATTTAGACAACATGCTTACCACTTTGAAGATGCAAAATATTTTCTGTGAAACAAGCAAGTAATAAGACAAAAAACCTGAACTTGAGCGTGCGTAACTATTCCCCCCCCCCCCCCCCCCCCCCAAAAAAAAGTCAATACTTTGTAGAGCCACCTTTTGCAGCAATTACAGCTGCAAGTCTCTTGGGGTATGTCTCTATAAGCTTGGCACATCTAGCCACTGGGATTTTTGCCCATTCTTCAAGGCAAAACTGCTCCAGCTCCTTCAAGTTGGATGGGTTCCGCTGGTGTACAGTAATTTTTAAGTCATACCACAGATTCTCAATTGGATTGAGGTCTGGGATTTGACTAGGCCATTCCAAGACATTTAAATGTTTCCCCTTAAACCACTCGAGTGTTGCTTTAGCAGTATGCTTAGGGTCTTTGTCCTGCTGGAAGGTGAACCTCCTTCCAAGTCTCAAATCTCTGGAAGACTGAATCAGGGTTCCCTCAACAATTTCTCTGTATTTAGCGCCATTCATCATTCCTTCAATTCTGACCAGTTTCCCAGTCCCTGCCGATGAAAAACATCCCCACAGCATGATGCTGCCACCACCATCCTTCACTGTGGGGATGGTGTTCTCGGGTGATGAGAGGTATTGTGTTTGCGCCAGACATAATGTTTTCCTTGATGGGCAAAAAACTCAATTTTAGTCTCATCTGACCAGAGTACCTTCTTCCATATGTTTGGGGAGTCTCCTACATGCCTTTTGGCGAACACCAAACGTGTTTTCTTATTTTTTTCTTTAAGCAATGGCTCTTTCTGGCCACTCTTCCAGTAATGCCCAGCTCTGTGGAGTGTACGACTTAGTGGTCCTATGGACAGATACTCCTATCTCCGCTGTGGAGCTTTGCAGCTCCTTCAGGGTTATCTTTGGTCTCTTTGTTGCCTCTCTGATTAATGCCCTCTTTGCCTGGTCAGTGAGTTTTGGTGGGCTGCCCTCTCTTGGCAGGTTTGTGGTGCCATATTCTTTCCATTTTTTAATAATGGATTTAATGGTGCTCCGTGGGATGTTCAAGATTTTGGATATTTTTTTATAACCCAACCCAACTTCTCCACAACTTTGTCCCTGACCTGTTTGGAGAGCTCCTTTGGTCTTCATGGTGCCGCTTCCTTTCAGAGCAGGTGTACAGTTGAAGTCGGAAGTTTACATACACTTAGTTTGGAGTCATTAAAACTCATTTTCAACCACTCCACACATTTCTTGTTAACAAACTATATTTTTGGCAAGTCGGTTAGGACATCTACTTTGTGCATGACAAGTAATTTTTCCAACAATTGTTTACAGACAGACTTTCACTTATCATTTAATGTATCACAATTCCAGTGGGTCAGAAGTTTACATACACTAAGTTGACTGTGCCTTTAAACAGCTTAGAAAATTCCAGAAAATGATGCCATGGCTTTAGAAGCTTCTGATAGGCTAAATGACATAATTTGAGTCAATTGGAGGTGTAGCTGTGGAAGTATTTCAAGGCCTACCTTCAAACTCAGTGCCTCTTTGCTTGACATCATGGGAAAATCAAAAGAAATCAGCCAAGACCTCAGAAAAAAAATTGTAGACCTCCACATATCTGGTTCATCCTTGGGAGCAATTTCCAAACACCTGAAGGTACTACGTTCATCTGTACAAACAATAGTACGTAAGTATAAACACCATGGGACCACGCAGCCGTCATACCGCTCAGGAAGGAGACGCATTCTGTCTCCTAGAGATGAACGTACTTGGGTGCAAAAGTGCAAATCAATCCCAGAACAACAGCAAAGAACCTTGTGAAGATACTGGAGGAAACAGGTACAAAACTATCTATATCCACAGTAAAATAAGTCCTATATTGACATAATCTGAAAGGCCGCTCAGCACGGAAGAAGCCACTGCTCCAAAACCGCCATAAAAAAGCCTACGGTTTGCAGACTACGGTTTACAACAAAGATCGTACTTTTTGGAGAAATGTCCTCTGGTCTGATGAAACAAAAATAGAACTGTTTGGCCATAATGACCATTGTTATGTTTGGAGGAAAAAGGGTGGGGCTTTCAAGCCAAAGAACACCATCCCAACCGTGAAACACGGGGGTGGCAGCATCATGTTGTGGGGGTGTGTCGCTGCAGAAGGGACTGGTGCACTTCACAAAATAGATGGCATCATGAGGAGGTAAAATTATGTGGATGTATTGAAGCAACATCTCAAGACATCAGTCAGGAAGTTAAAGCTTGGTCGCAAATGGGTCTTCCAAATGGACAATGACCCCAGGCATACTTCCAAAGTTGTGGCAAAATGGCTTAAGGACAACAAAGTCAAGGTATTGGAGTGGCCATCAAAGTCCTGACCTCAAGCCTATAGAAAATGTGTGGGCAGAACTGAAAAAGCGTGTGCGAGCAAGGAGGCCTACATCCTGACTCAGTTACACCAGCTCTGTCAGGAGGAATGTGCCAAAATTCACCCAACTTATTGTGGGAAGCTTGTGGAAGGCTCCACAAAATGTTTGACCCAAGTTAAATAATGTAAAGGCAATGCTACTAAAATCTAATTGAGTGTATGTAAACTTCTGACACACTGGGAATGTGATGAAAATAATAAAAGATGAAATAAATCATTCTATCTACTATTATTATTATTTTAAAAAAAATTAATTTTTACATTTACTTTTAACATTTAAGTCATTTAGCAGACGCTCTTATCCAGAGCGACTTACAAATTGGTAAAATGTGTAAGTCTCTAGTAGAACACAACTTATGTTTCAAGATTAATTCCTCTCCAAAACATACAAATAACCAACAAAAAGAACTGTTGTTTTCAATTCTTTTACATTTAAACTAGATTGACCACCTTTTCAAAATAAAGAGCCTACCTATTTTCTCAAATGGAAAGAAATCCATAAATAAAAGTGGTGATCCTAACTGACCTAAGACAGGGAATTTTTACTAGGATTAAATGTCAGGAATTGTGAAAAACTGAGTTTAAATGCATTTGGCTAAGGTGTATGTAAACTTACAACTTCAACTGTATATACATGTATCCTGAGATCATGTGACTGATCATGTCACTTATATTGCACACAGGTGGACTTTATTTAACTAATTATGTGACTTCTGAAGGTAATTTGTTGCGCCAGATCTTATTTAGGGGCTTCATAGCAAAGGGGATGAATACATATGCACCCACCACTTTTCCGTTTATTTTTTCAAATTTTCTGAAACAATGAATTTTTTTCATTTCACTTCACCAATTTGGACTAGTTTGTGTATGTCCATTACATGAAATCCAAATAAAAATCTATTTAAATTAAAAGGAACAAAATAGGAAAAACGCCAAGGGGAATTAATACTTTTGCAAGGCACTGTACAGGAGATCTTTTTTTAAAGATCGAATACATTTTTATCCGTTTGACAGGGGTGGAATTTTCTTTTGTTTTCCTTTCTTTATTGCGACAAATGATTATGGAAATTGTGTTTTTTAAATAAATTATGATTGCTGAATACTGTAATTTTGAAGGTACGCGGGGCATGTGATGTTATCAACTATAAAGCTCCACTCCACATTTAATTCTAAATACCTACTGCTTGCAAAAACCATTTATTCAACAATAAAGATAATGTTTCTTTGCAGCACAAAGATTGTCCTGACTTTGAAGAATGCCTGAATTGCTTCCCATTGGAATTTGAAGTTTCACCATCAAATTGTTTCAGATCATCGGCCTTTAGTCAGCAGAACAAAGGTGGATTCCGTGAATCTTGCCAAGATTTCTTTATTTTTTCTCTTGTTTTATGGTTAACTCGCCCCGTTTCAGTACACAGTAACGACAGGTGATGACTGCTGCTGTCTTGGTGTTTATATTTGTTTGTGTTTTGTTCTAAAACTACTCTACTGGATACCTCTAGAATTTTCATGTATCTCTGGTAATTAGGAATGGAGGCAGTCAGAAAGATCTGAGCAGGCCCAGCATGACTTCTGTCTGTGTGTGCGCGTGTCCTGGAGCCACAGAAGGCCCCAGACAGAGCCAGTTTTGTCCCATTCAAAGGGATTTCATTGGCTCACTGTTCCAAAACTCATATGTCATATGGAGAACCTCTACAGCACAATGGCAATCCCTCTTCTATGTAGATATACTTTTTTTTCTTCATTTTTCTTTCTGTCTCCAATAATATACATTACTGCAGTGTGTTGTAAACCAGCAGCAGGGAAGCCCAGTGAAAAAAGTGTAGAGAAGAAATCCAAGTTTTAGCTAAAGCAGTCCACAGAGAGCCCACATCTCATAGCTCCCCACACTCGGCCCACATCTCATAGCTCCCCACACTCGGCCCACAGAGAGCCCACATCTCATAGCTCCCCACATTCGGCCCACAGAGAGTCCACATCTCATAGCTCCCCACACTCGGTCCCCAGAGAGCCCACATCTCATAGCTCCCCACAGAGAGCCCATGTCTCATAGCTCCCCACAGAGAGCCCATGTCTCATAGCTCCCCACAGAGAGCCCATGTCTCATAGCTCCCCACAGAGAGCCCATGTCTCATAGCTCCCCACAGAGAGCCCATGTCTCATAGCTCCCCACACTCGGCCCACACTCGGCCCACAAACAACCAGATGTAATGAGACACAACCATATGCTAAGACTAATAACAGACAAAGCATCTTAAAACTAGGCTACTCCATAGCCGTCATAGACAAAGTCCACATCTCATAGCTCCCCACACTCGGCCCACAGAGAGCCCACATCTCATAGCTCCCCACATTCGGCCCACAGAGAGTCCACATCTCATAGCTCCCCACACTCGGTCCCCAGAGAGCCCACATCTCATAGCTCCCCACAGAGAGCCCATGTCTCATAGCTCCCCACAGAGAGCCCATGTCTCATAGCTCCCCACAGAGAGCCCATGTCTCATAGCTCCCCACAGAGAGCCCATGTCTCATAGCTCCCCACAGAGAGCCCATGTCTCATAGCTCCCCACACTCGGCCCACACTCGGCCCACAAACAACCAGATGTAATGAGACACAACCATATGCTAAGACTAATAACAGACAAAGCATCTTAAAACTAGGCTACTCCATAGCCGTCATAGACAAAGTCCTAAGACTGCTGAGGGCCATAAACAACAACCTCTAGAGGAAAACTATTGTGAACCACAAATAAAAACGTAGATGTGATTTATGGAAGGTGATTAACAAATCCTGGACGGCCAAGCTATGTACAGTATAACAAAACCTAGACAACATAACACACCACCTAACAAGGAATAAAAAGCTACATTAAAACAGTCCCTAGGTTATGCATCTGGTTTAATAAGAGCTGATGTTATGTTCAGTGTTTGGGTGACGACTGCCAAGATGAACCAAGTAGCTGCCGTAAGTGCTGTAGATGGATCAATAAGGCTCTTCCCTGTGGACTCAGTATTGAGGATATTGAGGTGCAATTAGGGGACATAAACTGTATATCCCTTTCTACACAGTGGCTGCGTTTACACAGGCAGCCACGTTCTTATATTTTGCCAAATTATTGGCAAAACATCTGATCTGATTGGTCAAAAGACCAATTAGTGGCTAAATAATCATCTGCCTGTGTAAATGCATCTAGACAGTCTGTATTGAGAGTGGAAACAGAGAGCAGCAGAACAAAGACTGTCCCGAAAACTGTAACTGACAACTTCCTAGGGCTGCAGGTAGCCAAGCGGTTAGAGCTTTGGGCCAATAGCCGAAAAGTTGCTAGTTCAAATACCCGAGCCGACAAGGTGAAAAGTCTGTCAATGTTCCCTTGAGCAAGCCACTTAACCCTAATTTGCTCCAGGGGCGGCATATTTACAGTTGAAGTCGGAAGTTTACATACACCTTAGCCAAATACATTTAAACTCAGTTTTTCACAATTCCTGACATTTAATCCTAGTAAAAATTCCAATCTTAGGTCAGTTAGGATCACCGCTTTATTTTAAGAATGTAAAATGTCAGAATAATAGTAGAGAGAATTATTTATTTCAGCTTTTATTTCTTTCATCACATTCCCAGTGGGTCAGAAGTTTACATACTACACTCAATACATTTTTGGTAGCATTGCCTTTACATTGTTTAACTTGGGTCAAACGTTTCAGGTAGCCTTACACAAGCTTCCCACAATAAGTTGGGTGAATTCTGGCCCATTCCTCCTGACAGAGCTGGTGTAACTGAGTCAGGTTTGTAGGCCTCCTTGCTCGCACACGCTTTTTCAGTTCTACCCACACATTTTCTATAGGATTGAGGTCAGTGCTTTATGATGGCCACTCCAATACCTTGACTTTGTTGTCCATAAGCCATTTTGCCACAACTTTGGAAATATGCTTGGGGTCATTGTCCATTCGGAAGACCCATTTGCTTTAACTTTAACTTCCTGACTGATGTCTTGAGATGTTGCACTCGTTTTACTGTGGATATAGATAGTTTTGTACCTGTTTCATCCAGCAACTTCACAAGGTCCTTTGCTGTTGTTCTGGGATTGATTTGCACTTTTCGCACCAAAGTACGTTCATCTCTAGGAGACAGAATGCGTCTCCTTCCTGAGCGGAATGACGGCTGCGTGGTCCCATAGTGTTTATACTTGCGTACTATTGTTTGTACAGATGAACGTGGTACCTTCAGGCGTTTGGACATTGCTCCCAAGGATGAACCAGACTTGTTGAGGTCTACCATTTTTTTCTGAAGTCTTGGCTGATTTCTTTTGATTTTCCCATGATGTCAAGCAAAGAGGCACTGAGTTTGAAGGTAGGCCTTGAAATACATCCACAGGTACACCTCCAATTGACTCAAATTATGTCATTTAACCTATCAGAAGCTCCTAAAGCCATGACATCATTTTCTGGAATTTTCCAAGCTCTTGTCAACTTAGTGTATGTAAACTTCTGACCCACTGGAATTGTGATACAGTGAATAACAAGTGAAATAATCTGTCTGTAAATAATTGTAGGGAAAATTACTTGTGTCATGCACAAAGTAGATGTCCTAACCGACTTGCCAAAAATATAGTTTGTTAACAAGAAATTTGTGGAGTGGTTGAAAAACAAGTTTTAATGACTCCAACCTAAGTGTATGTAAACTTCCGACTTCAACTGTATATGGCTGACCCTGTAAACAAAGTACGTCATAGTAAGAATATATATATATATATATATATATATATATATATATATATATATATATATATATATATATATATATATATTCTTACTATGACAAACAAAGTACATCTCTTAAGTACAGTGTACAATCCTGTAAGCTGTCAATGAAGCACATGAACAATCTGCACTCGATACTAATACTGTCAGCTTGTTGAATAATTGGGTGAAGTCTAAAATAAACCTACAACAAAACCTTGCTGTGATAAGCTTCTTATCTGAAAAAGGACTCCACTGTTTAGTATCAGGAGGAATCTGAATGCAAATATCTGAGCGGTGAGTGAGGAGGAAAGGTCAGGATTCAAATGACAGAGAGCACGCTGGCCTTTGTCACTTTTACTCAGTCACATTGATTCATACAGCAATATCTGACACCATCGGTTTTGTAATGGTGATTCCGCCATTCCGTTGTACAAGTTAAGAGCTTTAAATAGTTGTGTCACAAGACCTAAATAACACTGGATTGAGCAGACCAATAATGCAGTAATATAATTCTGGTACTGTGATGTCACAAGCAAGGCTAGTAGCAACTTTTTATTTTCCTAATGTACTGAGGTATTTGAAGCTTGTCTACAGGTGTGTGTACAACATGCAACAGAGGTCCTATTCCATGCACAACAAAATAAACAGCATAAAGATAACATAACACATAAATAACAAGCGGGGAGGAGAGGGCACAGGAGAGTGAGGCTTCTGCCTTATCTGATGGATCATGCAAACTATTCATAGGTTAAACGAAGCATGGCATTAGCTATACAATAGTTTCAAAGTGGTGCTGGGGAAGTGCGTTTTAAAACTGTGTAGCTGAATTTGTGAAGGCATGAACAAAATGAGAGCAGGGATGGGGTCAATTTCATTTCAATTCCAGTCAATTCAGGAAGTACACTGATATTTCAATTCTGTTCAATGCTTTTCAATTTGGAAAATGTTAAATTGGGTTTACTTCCTGAATTGAATGGAATTAAAATGGAATTGACCCCAACCCTGCAAGAGAGTAAAGTAATAATAAATGGCTGTGGTGTTAAAAGCATGGGTAATAACTGTAAGTCTGATTATCATGGCTGGTTTATGAGGGTAAATACTTTTGCAACCCTTCTGGCACATAATGCAAAAGGTTTTTTGCAACAGAATCTGGCAACTGTTAGAAGAATACTGCCAAACATTTTCCTGGATCAAAATAACCATAACATTTTAAATAGATGAGGCGGCACATCATACAGCATATGGACCATGCCATTATCTTTTCCTCCCTCCCCCAGAGGTGTTGGCTGAATACTCACCATGGGTTTTTTCCATAAAGATGACTTTGGAGTCAGAGCTGAAGTTCTGTCCAGTCAAGATCATCTGCTGACCTCCCAGGACAGAGCAGCTATCCATGTCTTGTTTCTCCACCATTGGTAGCTCATGGGCCGACCGCTGGGCTGTGGGATGGAAGAGAGAACATGACGTTACACATTCTGTGGTACTGACAGGTCATGTTGGCGTAGTGGGTAGAGAACTGGCCGCTGGGCTGCAGGACAGCAGACGGAGCATGGTATTATTATGACTTGACATTACACACTGTGGTAGGTCAGTTTGATATTTGCTTTGAACTCAAGGTAATTGTTGGCAGATTTCAATAAATGATGCTTGTACCGACTCATTTCAAAACCATACTTCCTCATTGTGTATTTCAAATATTAGATTTGTGTAAACATTAATATAGGCCAATGACTTGGTACAGTGCAGTACATTTAGTGCAGTGGGAGGATATGAATGAAGGTTGTAATGTAAATTGCGGCTACACGCTAGAGGCCTGGACACACAGAGCACATCATGGAAGTGGGACTCTGTCCAGTGGAAACAAATGACAGTGTGCAGTAACCTACAGTACAGAAAGGGGCAGAGGGGAGGAGGAAGAAGGAATATGGAGGATGGACCTCTCCAACACTATCATCATTACGCAATGGAGCGTATGTTGGCATATGTTCAACAAACCCTGTGACCTGTATGTGAAGTAGACAATGAACGGCTACTGTAGTGTATTCTCTCCTGGAACGGTAGGTTTCCTGGACTGATAGCTTAATCAGGAAGCTACGGCCACAGAGACAGCCATAGAAATAGAATAGAGGCAGCCATAGAAATATAATTACTAGAATGGGAAAAGCTCCTCAGACTATGGCAATTCAACTGGAACACTCATGGTTACATTCAATATGGTTACCTGTGCATAAACCCATCAACTTGAATGGGAATTTTGGATCTAGTCATTCTTTTTGTAATATGTATTTAACTACGAAAGTCAGCTAAGAACAAATTCTTATTTACAATGACAGTCAATCCTGGTCAAATCCGGACGACACTGGGCCAATTGTGAGCCGCCCTATGGGACTCCCAATCACAGCCAGATGTGATACAGCCTTGACTTGAACCAGGGACTGTAGTGACGCCTCTTGCACTGAGATGCAGTGCCTTAGACTGCTGCGCCACTCTCGGGCCCCATAGGGAGGCATCCAGGGTTGGGGAACCATTACGTTACAGCATTAAATGACTCAGCACTTCTCTTGCTATCTATAGTGACTGACCTTATTCCTTTGGATCAACTGTCGGCAGTCTGAAGTTGATTCATGCCAGGTAGCACTTGTAATGAATGAGAAGGGCAGTTGCCCTCGATTTAGCTGTTTCATGTTTACTTCTAGAGTAGTCTGTGTGGCAATTCAATTTAAAAACATTTAGTACACATGAACGGTGTAGTTACTTCCTCAAGCTTATTGTCATCGTCCTGCCTTAATTACTGAAATTCAATCTCCACTGAGGCTTGTGAAGTGTACTGTGAGTACACTGAGGATGATACCTGGAGGCTAGTCTCTTCATCCACATCACCGACGGACAGTTTTGCTTGCTTATCGGCCATTTTGACAGATATGCTGGGGGTGTTATAGTACGATTGTGCAAATACAACTTTGCACCTGATTTTTGGGGGGGGGGTTCGGTGTTGCCAGCACTACATAATCATAAAAACACACACACACACACACTTTTGAGGGTTGAGAGAACCAAATCAAATTTGTCACATGCGTCAAATTGTCACATGCGCCAAATACAACAAGGTGATACCTAGTCAGTTGAACAAATGAATGCGTTCAACCAAAATGTGTTTTCTGCATTTAACCGAACCCCTCTGAATCAGACCGCTGCTGGGGCTGCCTTAATCAACATCATAAGGCACCCAGGGAGCAGTTTTTGGGGGTTAACTGCCTTGACTGCTCAGGGATTCAAACCAGCAACCTTTCAGTTAATGGTCCAAATCTCTTAACTACCCAACGCTCCTAACCACTATGCTACCTGCCACCCAACAGGTTTAGACATTAATGTGAAATGCCTACTTATACAAGCCCTTTCCCAACAATGCAGAGTTCAAAAGTAAGAAAAATTGGTAAAAAAATAAAAATTAATAGTAACAACAAAACAGTAATGAGGCTATATACCGGTACCGAGTCAATATGCAGGGGTATGAGGTAATTGAGATAATGTTTTCTATTTTTTTAACCTTCATTTAACCAGGTAGGCCAGTTGAGAACAAGTTCTCACATGTAGGTAGGGTTAAAGTGACGACATTCAGGATAGATCAGCCTTCCCTGTAGCTCAGTTGGTTGAGCATGGTGTTTGCAATGCCAGGGTTGTGGGTTTGATTCCCACGGGGGGCCAGCACAGAAAAAAATTTTTTTTAAAATGTATGAAATGTATGCATTCACTACTGTAAGTTGCTCTGGATAAGAGTGTCTGCTAAATGACGTAAATGTAGATAATAAAGAGAGTAATGTGTGTGTGTGTGTGTGTGTGTGTGTGTGTGTGTGTGTGTGTGTGTGTGTGTGTGTGTGTGTGTGTGTGTGTGTGTGTGTGTCCCTTGAGTGTGCATAGAGCCAGTGCAAATAAAAAGGCTGTCAAGCCTAATCATAAAAGAGGCTTTGTATGTCTGTGTGCCTGGACCATCAGTACTACTCCCAGCTCATTTAAATATAGTCCCGCTTACTATGTGTGTTATGTCAGTCCAATGAAAACAGGCAAGAAACATAGCTGGAAATATACTGCACTGTGTAAAATCTACATGCACATGTTAAACCTAAACCAACCTTTAGGACACATCTATAGAAGGCATAGACAGAATTATACATAAAATCATACAATCATAGGTTTATGACACATAGAATGACTTGGCCCTTCTCTGGACACTGTTTTAACTAACCTCCAAATGAGCTTCAATGCCATACAACACTCCTTCCGTGTCCTCCAACTGCTCTTAAACGCTAGTAAAACCAAATGCATACTTTTCAACCGTTCGCTGCCCGCACCCGGCCGCCCGACTAGCATCACTACTCTGGACGGTTCTGACCTAGAATATGTGGACAACTACAAATACCTAGGTGTCTGGTTAGACTGTAAACTCTCCTTCCAGACTCATATTAAAAATCTCCAATCCAAAATCAAATCTAGAATTGGCTTTCTATTTCGCAAGAAAGCATCCTTCACTCACGCCGCCAAACTTACCCTAGTAAAACTGACTATCCTACCGATCCTCAACTTCGGCGATGTCATCTACAAAATAGCTTCCAATACTCTACTCAGCAAACTGGATGCAGTCTATCACAGTGCCATCCGTTTTTTTACCAAAGCCCCTTATACCACCCACCACTGCGACCTGTATGCTCAAGTCGGCTAGCCCTCTCTACATATTCGTCGCCAGACCCACTGGCTCCAGGTCATCTATAAGTCTATGCTAGGTAAAGCTCCGCCTTATCTCAGCTCACTGGTCACAATAACAACACCCACCCGTAGCACACGCTCCAGCAGGTATATCTCACTGGTCATCCCCAAAGCCAACACCTCCTTTGGATGCCTTTCCTTCCAGTTCTCTGCTGCCAGTGACTGGAATGAATTGCAAAAATTGCTGCAGCTGGAGACTTACATTTCCCTCACTAACCGAGCAGCTAACCGATCACTGCAGCTGTACATAGCCCATCTGTAAATAGCCCACCCAATCTACTTACCTCATCCCAATATTGTTTTTATTTACTTTCTGCTCTTTGGCACATCAGTATTTCTACTTGCACATCATCATCTGCTCATCTATCACTCCAGTGTTAATTTGCTAAATTGTAATTACTTCGCTACTATGGCCTCTTTATTGCCTTACCTCCTCATGCCATTTGCACACTCTGTATATAGACTTATTTTTTTTTGTATTGTGTTATTGACTGTACCCTTGTTTATTCCATGTGGAACTCTGTGTTGTTGTTTGTGTCGCACTGCTTTATCTTGGCCAGGTCGCAGTTGTAATTAAGAACTTGTTCTCAACTAGCTTACCTGGTTAAATAAAGGTGAAATAAAAAAATAAAAAATGTGTTGGATTTATAGTACTTACAGCACTCGATTGGATGGGAGGAAACTTGCAGTGAGATGTGTTGCCCATTGGGTTGGGGTATGTGGACACGGAACACTAGACGCACACGAGTGTTCTTCCGTCCGATGTCCGTCTCGCCCTTCCTTAGCTCAATGTCAGCATTCCTGAGCTTCAGGATCCCAGCACAGTCGATTCTGTGAGAAACACACCAATATGAGATCTACTGTAAATCCTGTACACAAATGTTGCATTATGATTACAACCGATATGGCTAATTACATCAGACCTGTGTTCAATTAGTTTGTTATTTTTCATTCAAATCCTTGATTGAGCTTGCCTGGCACAATGGAACCAATAGAATAGTTTTATCAGTTCAAATCCATCATGCCCATCTTGTGGCACTGGAGACAGGCTGAGTAAAAATGCTCAAAAAGATTAGAAGAAAACAAATACTGTTTGAACCCAGTTCTGCAAAGGACACTGCTCTGTACGGGTGGTGTATGGCATGTGTCACTACTCTAGCTACTCTCACATAGCTTTCATGTTGTTCTTGGGCTCCAGAGGGATCTCCAGGACTTTGGTGGAGTTGATGATCTTCTCGTAGCTGGTGGTGGTGACCGTCTTGCCCGTGATGCGGTGGACCTGGTAGAAGGCGTGAGGCTTCAGGATCCTGTCGTCTGCAGTCCCGATGAAGATCTGAAGGCCTAGGGGCTCCTTACCCCTGTAGCCATGCAACTGGAAGAAACACCAGAGGAAACTCCAATAAAACATGAATAAAACAAAGACAAGATGTTCACACTTTTTATAATGTGTCATTTTACAATGTAAAGAACATTTCTACTCTACCTGTTCTTTTTCACTCCTTATATACACTGCACAACACTGGTAGGTACCCAGTGTTTATTACATAGTTGAATTTATATAATGATTGTTTTTTCTCATTATTTTGCCAATAACTATATGTATTTTTTGCCAGTTTGCTGCTACCAGTTTAGGCTGAACATAAAGCTTACACCCTGGTAGACACACACACTGCTGGAAACATTAGTATTATCCAGTCCTCACCATTAGCATTCAGTCCAGTCTCAATTTACTGTTGAGAGTCAGAATAGTAGAATACACAAGGTGCAATTTCAAAACTTTGTTGCAGCAGTTTGTCTTGATACATGCTGACATTCCCTCAATTAGCCCATCTCAGTTAAAATAATTTTGATTGGTAAATTCGTCTAATTAGTCTAGCCAGCTTTCTACACTTGTAGTAATCATGGCCGAATTACCGACCGGCCCCCACTGATTTTGTTAGTCACTCTCACTCAGATATCATATTATGTAAGCAAGACAAAGGAGATGATCGTGGACTATAGGAAAAGGCAGGCCCGAACATGCTCCCATTAACGGCGCGGGTCAAGAGGTGGCTGTAGTGGCGCGGGTCAAGAGGTGGCTGTAGTGGAGCGGGTCGAGAGTTAAGTTCTTTGGTGTCCACATCACCAACGAACTATCATGGTCCAAACACACCAAGACAGTCATGAAGAGGGCACAATAAAACCTTTTCCCCGCCAGGAGACTGAAAAGATTTGGCATGGGTCCTCAGATCCTCAAAAGGTTCTACAGCTGCACCATCGAGAGCATCCTGACCAGTTAAATCACCGCCTGGTATGGCAACTGCTCGGCATCTGAACGTAAGGTGCTACAGAGGGTAGTGTGTACGGCCCAGTACATCACTGGGGCCAAGCTTCCTGCCATCCAGAACCTTTATAATAGGCGGTGTCAGACGAAAGCCCATAAAATTGTCAGAGATTCCAGTCACCCAAGTTATAGGCTGTTTTCTCTGCTACTGCACGGCAAGCAGTACTGGAGCACCAAGTCTAGGACCAAAAGGCTCCTCAACAGCTTCTACCCCCAAGCCATAAGACTGCTGAACAATTAATAAATCGCCACCGGACTATTTACATTGACCCCCCCTCCCCATTTGTTTTGTACACTGCTTCTACTCGCTGTTTATTATCTATGCATAGTCACTTCACCCCTACCTACATGTACAAATTACCTCAACTAACCTGTACACTGACTCGGTACCGCTTGTATATAGCCTCATTATTGTGTTACTTTTTATTATTCTTTTTTACTTCAGTCTATTTGGTAAATATTTTCTTAACTCTTCTTGAACTGCACTCTTGGTTAAGTGCTTGTAAGTAAGCATTTCACGGTAAGGACTACACTTGTTGTATTCGGCGCATGTGACAAATAAAGTTTGATTTGATATTGACCTGGCATAAGACATGGCAAAATGTGATGAATTGCAGGAAATTTGCTATAAAGCTTTTTTTTTAATGGTTCTACAAAGCAAACTTATTTGTTTACCTTTTGTTAACAAAATACTTTTTCTGCTAACAGATCCCCCAGTATGTATTAAATTAGAGTTTTAATCCCAGTGCTGAGTTAATGTAAATTGTAAAGGGGTGCGTAACTGGTGGCAGGGAAGTCAGACGCAGGAGAGCAGAACTAGGTAGTAGCTGGAGCAGTTTAATCCAAAAACCAAAGGCATAAAATTTCAACAGAATATCGGTACAAAAAACCCAACGCGCACCAGTAAACAAGTGCACAAGCACTTACAACAAACAATCCTACACAAAGACATGGGGGGGAACAGAGGGTTAATTACACAACAAATAATGAGGGAAATGGAAACCAGGTGTGAAGGAAAACAAGACAAAACAAATAGAAAATTAAAAGTGGATCGACGATGGCTAGAAGACCGGTGACGCCAACCGCCACCCGAACAAGGAGAGGAAACGACTTTGGTGGAAGTCGTGACATAAATCTTATTTGATAAAATATAGAATTTGGCATTTAAATGCTATTCTATGGACTATTGTAGTAATAACACATTCACAAATGGCAAAAATACAGTCAATAAATGTATCATAAGGAATACGTTTTTTTAAGTGTTTGTCCTATATCTAGGAGATAAGAAAACTCAGTAAATATTAGTGCTTTTTTTGGACACATATTTAACCCCTTATATTTGTTGCCACAGAATTACCTTCATACTTCCATTAGTTTGTTTGGGTTACCTTCCGACAAGTCCCGTGACACTGATGGGGGTCGTAGAGCAAAACAGAGAACACCATCATGTTTGCGAGAGTCTCCCCTTTCCATAGAGTGGTGACAACCATTCGGACACTACAAATGTTTTCGTGAGAAGACCGATTTTCTTTTTGTCATGGTCTGACAAACACCGCTGTAGCTATGCCACCTTCCACCGCAGATGCAGAAGGCCGACATAGGCGGATATCTCTAGCTTAAACTGACGTATTTGTAATGGGTATTTTTTTATTATCTTACTTAGATTTACGCATGGGTGCGTTAATAATCTCTTAAGGATTAACGTGTAGCGGCTAAATGTATAGCTAATAGTAAATGAGCTTGAACTTTAAAAAATTCAAAAATACATTTGACGGCCCTGTCGGAGGATGGTTTCTGTTTGTGCTAAAGTAAATGGAATTCAAAAGAGCTACGTAGGAATAACTATGATTCACTGGAATACTTGTTAGATGAGAAAATTAGACTGCCAAAGCCTTAGCTTTACCCCGTGAGCCAATGTTCCACGGACACTTTCAAGACAAAAGAAAGAAGGCAAGGTCTACGTTCATTCCAGTACTTCAAGTTTCTATACAGTGGAGAGATCTGGTGAATTGGAGGAGGCCACATAGAAAATACATGTTTATAACATGATGTAAAACTCTTGTCACGTCCTGACCATAGAAAGCTGTTATTTTCTATGGTAGAGTAGGTCAGGGTGTGACGGGGGTTTTCTAGTTTAGTTTTTCTATTTTGTTATGTTCTAGTATTGTATTTCTATGTTGGGTTTTGTTTGGGATGATCTCCAATTAGAGGGAGCTGGTCCTCGTTGTCTCTAATTGGAGATCATACTTAAGTAGGGTTTTTTTTCACCTGGGTTTGTGGGAGATTGTTTCTGAGTTAGTGTATTTTTGTACTCTGCGTCACGTTTTGTTCGTTCAGTTTATTGTGTATGTATTGCAAAGTTTCACAGTGAAAATAAAATGTGGAACGACACACAAGCTGCACTTTGGTCCGCTCCTTCCTACGACAACCGTGACAAACTCCTAATCATAAATGTTTATCAAAGTCATTACATAAAATTGCAAATAAGCTGTAGGCCTAGTTGTCGACAATATTGAGCTAAATAAAGTCTGCTTGCAACAGACGTCTACACTTTACGTACTTCTCTTTTAACTCACACCACTAAACCCCCTACGTCTCTGTCTCACACACGCACAAACAGTGTCAAGCTCATGACTTTTTAGACAGATACTTTTAGTTGCAAGTTCACGCTTTGTGGTTTTTGCATGCTTCCTTCCAAGGTAGTTGCTGGTCTCTCCACTAATCTGCATCTGTGTGTGTGTGTGTGCGCGCGCGCATGTGTGTATATATATATATATATATATATATATATATATATATATATATATATATATATATATATATATATATATATATATATATATATATATATACTGAGTGTAAAAAACATTCCTAATATTAAGTTGCACCCCCTTTTGCCCTCAGAACAACCTCAATTCATCGGGGCATTGACTCTACAAGGTGTCGGAAACTATTGAGCATGAAAAAACTAGCAGTGTTGCAGCTCTTGACACTAAAACTGGTGCACCTACTACCATACCCCATTCAAAGGCACTTAAATCTTTTGTCTTGCCCATTCACCTTCTAAATGGCACACACAGAATGCTATATTATTGGATGTAATGTATTTTGTATTGTTTTAGTGAGTATGTGTATTGTGGCCTTGTAATTGTCCTTAGCTGCCCGGGAACTACAGTGCAAATTAGCTTTTGGCTAACCCCGGCACATTTACATGAATTTTGCATTATTGTAATATTGACGTTGATTTATGTGCATTGTCCCCTATAAATCAGTAAATACACAATCCATGTCTCAAGGCGTAAACATACTTATTTAACCTGTCTCCTCCCTTTCATCTACACCAGGTATTCCCAAACTGGGGTGGGGGTACGCCAAATAAAAATGTGATTCACATGAAAAGAAATATAGAATTTTGAATTTCTTCACATTTTCAAACAGTCCATTTATATATACAAATGCATTTGGGTGAGTTTTTTTTCCTCGCCTGAGTAGCCTTGTTTCACTGCCAAAAATAAAATTTAACCATCTAGTGTTAAGCAAAATAACAACACAATGTCAAATACAGGTAGCCTAGTCAAATAATTAACATCCAATCATATTAACCATTACTCTCCGTGGGAAACCTTCACTCTTGCGCAGACATTTAGAAATGAAACATGACAATTTGAAAGATAAGCCACGGGAGTTTTTTGAATGAGAATAAAGAACTTTCGAGAAGTAAGACGTGTATAAAAGCAACAGATACCATTAATAAGAAGGGGCTAGAAGCATCTTATATGGTGAGCTACCGAGTGGCTAGGAAAGGCAAGCCCCATACTATTGTGGAGGACTTTACTCTTCTTGCTGCCGCGGATATGGCTGGGACAATGCTGGGGGAAAAGGCCAAAAAAACTATACAGACAATGACTCCATCAAACAACACTGCTTCACGACGCATCAGTGACATGGCAGGAGATGTTTTGAAACAATTACTGCTTCGCATACAAGCCAGTGAATTATATGCATTACAGCTGGATGAGTCAGACTTGGCGGGCCTGGCAAGGCTCCTGGTATATGTCTGTTATGTTTATGGGGGGTCAATTAAAGAAGACATCCTCTTTTGCAAACCACTGGAAACCAGGAGAGAATAATTTTTAAGTACTGGACAGCTTTGTGACATCAAATGGACTTTGGTGGCCAAGATGTGTTGGTATGGTTAACTTTGTTAAAGCAAGGCCCCTGAACTCTCGTGTATTTTCTGCATTATGCAATGATATGGGCAGCGACCATGTAACACTTAACACATACAGAAGTGCACTGGTTATCAAGGGGCAAAGTATTGACACGTTTTTTTGGAATTGAGAGACGAGCCTAAAGTTCTTTATTGACCATAATTTTCACTTGTCTGACCGCTTGCATGATGACGAGTTTCTCACAAGACTGGACTATCTGGATGATGTTTTTTCTCGCCTGAATGATCTGAATCTAGGATTACATGGACTCTCCACAACTACATTCAATGTGCGGGACAAAATTAAGGCTATGATGAAGAAGTTGGAGCTCTTTTCTTTCTGTATTAACCAGGACAACACACAGGTCTTTCCATCATTCTATGATTTGTGTGCAAATGAACTCAAGCTTACGGACAATGTCAAACGTGATATAGCGAAGCACCTGAGTGACCAATTACGCAGGTAGTTTCCCGAAACGGATGACACAAACAACTGGATTCGTTATCCCTTTCATGCCCTGCCTCCAGTCCACTTACCGATATCTGAACAAGAGAGCCTCATCCAAATTGCAACAAGCGGTTCTGTGAAAATGTTATTTAATCATAAGCCACTGCCAGATTTCCGAATAGGGCTGCGATCAGAGTTTCTTGCCTTGGCAAATCGCGCTGTTAAGACACTGATGCCCTTTGCAGCCACATACCTATGTGAGAGTGGATTCTCGGTCCTCAATAGCATGAAAACTAAATACAGGCACAGACTGTGTATGGAAAATGATTTAAGACAGACTCTCTCCAATACAACCAACAATGCAGAGTTATGTGCATCCTTTTAAGCCCACCATCCTCATTAACCTGTGGAGAGTTATTCACAATTTGATGAACAAATACGTTTTTACATGTAAGATGGCTAAATAAAGAGAAAAATTATTGATTTTTATTATGATTATTATTATGATTATGATTATTATTATTATTATTAGTGCCTTGGTCCTATTAGAGCTCTGTGTCACTTCCCACGAGCCGGGTTGTGATAAAAACTCACATTTATTAAACATAAGAATGAGTGTATCGTATAGTGTGTGTGGCAGGCTTACAATGACGGCAAAAAGCAACATTTGAGAGTGCGCTGACCCTGGTGCTAGAGGGGGTATGCAGCTGGAGGTGAAATGTTTGAATGGGTACGGGACTATAAAAAGTTTGTGAACCACTGATCTACACTGATTGAAGTGGATTTAACAAGTGACATCATTAAGGGATCATAGCTTTCACATGGATTGGTGGCCCCTTCACACACTGGTCTCATGACAATGTTTCAGGAGACAGGAGTGATGAGCTTTTAGTCAGGCATACTCATATGAAAAAAAATGTAAATAAAAAATGTAACATTTTGTTACCTTTTGACACAATTTATACATGCTGTATAGAGTTAGCAGCACTTCTTTACATGTTCAATGTAAGCTGAACTTAAAGCACAACTGGCAAGAAACAACTTCCCTGAGAGAAAATGGCCTATGTGGTATCGATATTTGTTCAGAAAGTTATTCGAGTGTCAAAATTGACTACAAAGTGTAAATAGGATAATTTTGGTCATAAAGTCAGTCTCATTCAAAACAGAGTTTTGTAAACGAGTTCATCACGACTTGAGAGTTTGGTTTTGATTTCAACAATGCTCACTTGCCCACTAACATACACATCTGCAGCGATTACACTCTATCCAATACTACAGCAGAACACACAGACAGTGAGACAGACTGCCCGGCAGCGCAGCGGATCAGACTTTGTTAACAGCTTTATTCTAAAATGGATTAAATATTTTTTTCCCTCATCAATCTACAAACAATACCCCATAATAACAAAGCGAAGACAGGTTTTTAGAAAAGTTTGCACATTTTTGCAATTGACATTTACATAAGTGTTCAGACCCTTTGCTATGAGACTCGAAATTGAGCTCAGGTACATCCTGTTTCCATTGATCATCCTTGAGATGCTTCTATAACTTGATTGGAGTACACCAATTCAATTGATTGGACATGATTGGGAAAGGCACACACCTGTCTATATAAGGTGCTACAGATGACAATGCGTGTCAGAGCAAAAAGCAAGCCATGCGGTTCATGGAATTGTCCGTAGAGCACCAAGACAGGATTGTATTGAGGCACAGATCTGGGGCAGGGTACCAAAACATTTCTGCAGCATTGAAAGTCCCCAAGAACATAGTGACCTCCATAATTCTTAAATGAAAGAAGTTTGGAACCACCAAGACTCTTCCTACAGCTGGCTGCCCGGCCAAACAGAGCAATTGGGGGAGAAGGACCTTGGTCATGGAGGTGACCAAGAACCCGATGGTCACTCTGACAGAGCTCCAGAGTTCCTCTGTGGAGATGGGAGAACCTTCCAGAAGGACAACCATCTCTGCAGCACTCCACCAATCAGGCGTTTATGGTAGTGGTCAGATGGAAGCCACTCCTCAGTAAAAGGAACATGACAGCTTGGAGTTTGACAAAAGGAACCTAAAGGACTGTCATACCTTGACAAACAAGATTCTCTGGTCTGATGAAACCAAGATTGAACTCTTGGGCCTGAATGCCAAGTGTCACGTCTGGAGGAAACCTGGCACCATCCCTACGGTGAAGCATGGTGGTGGCAGCATCATGCTGTGGGGATGTTTTTCAGTGACAGGGACTGGGAGACTAGTTAGGATCGATGGAAAGATTAACGGAGAAAAATACAGAGATCCTAGATGAAAACCTGCTCCAGAGCGCTCGTGACTTCAGACTGGGGCGAAGGTTCACCTTCCAACAGGACAACAACCCTAAGCACACAGCCAATCCTGCGTTGTCTTAGCTTCGGGACAAGTCTCTGAATGTCCTTGAGTGACCCAGCCAGAGCCCGGACTTGAACCCGATCGAACATGCCTGGAGAGACCTAAAAATAGCTGTGCAGCAACACTCTCCATCCAACCCGACATAGCTTGAGAGGATCTGCAGAGAAGAATAGGAGAAACTCCCCAAATACAGGTGTGCCAAGCATGTAGCACCATACCCAAGAAGACTCAAGGCTGTAATGCTGCCAATGGTGCTTCAACAAAGTACTGAGTAAAGGGCCTGAATACTTATGTAAATATGATATTTAATTTAATTTTAATAAATTTGCAAACATTTAAAAAAACAGGTTTTTGCTATGTCATTATGGGGTATTGTGTGCAGAGTGATTTTGGAATAAGGCAGTAACGTAACAAAATGTGGAAAAAGTCAAGAGGTCTGAATAATTTTCCGAATGCACTGTACCTAAGACAACATATCTCACATTTAACTTGATAAATACTGCATCAGACACCTTAGCTAGATGTAAAATTGTGCTACTAAACCTCCTCTACAAAAACGTCTCAATTAATGACAGATTTATTGAGTTATCTTAGATTCATTCTGACTATTTTGAGGAAGTGATACTGGCTTTGTTCCTATGGTGTCTGATGGGGGACAAACATCAGTAACTGACACCAAACTACACCCCAAGACAAATATCTTGTTTTCTTAGTGAGCAACAGAAAAATACATGTGGAATCAGTGCGTTCAGATGCTCTTTAATAGAAGACATTTCCACATGTTGACGGTCGTCTGTATATTTTAAGCAGGGCCTATAATTTTCAGTTCATATTTTAACGTTTCCACGGCAACGTAATGAAAGCTTCCTTGCGGTTGTTGACTGTCAGAACCTGGCCGAGCGGAAATTAAGCATTTCTCAATTTCTATTTTCTGTCTCTCACGGTCAGTGAGTTGTGCCTGGTGTCATCCAATCATGTGGCTGGCTAGGCACGTCCAAACTCCCTCCCAGTCCCAGACTGAACTCTTCACTTTACTTTTCCCAGTCCCCCTCGTTCTGACTCACTCACTGCAACCATGGCAACCGGCTTCTCAAATGGCCTGTTTAGTATTTGCAGCAGTAGACTATTTTACTCACTGTGTCAGACTCAGCTACCTTTGTTCAACACCACGTATTCATGTCACTTTATGACCAAAATGTTCTTATTTACACTTTATAGTAAATGTGATACTAGAATAAATGTTTCTGAACAATATCGATGCCACAAAGGCCATTTTCTCTCAGATAAGTTATTTATTGCCTTCAGTTGCACTTTAAGTTCAGCTTACATTTCTGTTTATCATATGAGAACGCCTGACCAAAAGTTCACTACTCCTGTCTCCTGAGACCACTGTCATGAGACCAGTGTGTAAAGGGGTCACCAAGGACCAAATAAACAGAAACCTACTTGTGGTTGAAAACATGTGGCTGTGAGGGGTACCGCAGCGCTGTGTTTTTTAGCAAGAAGACAAATCTTTTCATGATACTTGGTTTGAAATAATTCACAACACACTGTACAAAATATTAAGAACACCTGCTCTTTCCATGACATAGACTGACCAGGTGAATCAAGGTGAAAGCTATGATCCCTTATTGATGTCACTTGTTAAATCCACTTCAAATCAGTGTAGATGAAAGTGAGGGGCCAGGTTAATGAAGGATTTGTAAACCTTGAGACAATTGAGACATGGATTGTGTATGTGTGCCATTCAGAGGGTGAATGGGCAAGACAAAATATTTAAGTGCCTTTGAATGGGGTATGGTAGTAGGTGCCAGGTGCACCAGTTTGAGTGTTTAAAGAACTGTAATGCTGCTGGGTTTTTCACACTCAACAGTTTCCTGTGTGTATCAAGAATGGTCCACCACTTGACACAACGGTGGGAAGCATTGGAGTCAACATGGGTCAGCATCTCTGTGGAACGTCTAGAAAGGTTTTATAGTAGTAAGTATGGGAGTTGGTGTGAGGATACAGTAGCTGCCATGTATAAGATATCAGTGCAAGATATAACTAATTTCAGTGAGTGTGGCAGGCTGCTAGGAAGAAAAGAGAGGAGTGAGAGATAGAGGGAGAGATAGAGAGAGAAAAGATGAGGTAAAGGATGACAGATAGAACGTACACGGTAACACACAGTAGTCATTTTCATAAGCCAGGCCCTGGGGCAGTAGTACCACATGCTGTAATGATGACTAGGAAATACCATTACACGCAACAGGCCTTCCTATTCAGACTGTCCTACATTAAAATGGGCTACCTAGAACCATACAGGGTTCTTCACCTGTCCCTCTTTGGTTCTAGGATATGTTTTAACTTTTTGCTGCAAGGTACTATAGATTCCTTTCACCAAATGGTTCCTAAAGGGTTCTTGATGGTTCTTCATTGGGTGAAAACGTTCTACATGTAACCAAAAAAGGTTCCCAAAAGCACCTCCTTTTCAAGAGTGATACAGAGCCAGCAGCGTACCTGGACGACAGGATGACCTCCAGTGGGGGCTTTGACCGCTCCCCTGCTCCCCTCTGTCTCATAGTGGGCTCGGTGATGAGGCTTGGGCTGCACGTCAACATGGAGCTCATACTGGTCTGTATGGCTGGGGACAGGCCATTCCAGAGGGGGCAGAGAAGAAAGTGGGATGCTACAGGAAATAAGAGATGGAAAAAAGGGTTAATTGTCTGTGATTAGGCTTCCTAAAGTGTGGCTCCTAATGTAGTCATATAACTGATACAATGTAATAGACACTAAATCTGATTCATAATATGGGTGTGTCCCTGGTTAGGCAGAAAGTATTCCAGTACTAGCCTACTAACTGCACCCTTTACCTATACAGTACAGGCTTCCTACACCATTCACCTGCAAAGGTTGGGGACCAGCTGCTTGGTCCAGATGGGAGGGATCACAAAGAAGGACTCCGCCCCAGTTTTACTCTTAACGTCTTGCTCACAGGACACCAGGTAGTTGACCTCCCTGTGGTTCTCTGGGTAGAGGGCGTACGCCTGGTTGGCCGTCTTCACTACCTTGGTGGGGACCAGACCAGGCTGGACGGTGCCGTAGCCGTTCATGGCCTCAGCCATACTGTTGGGGGTCCCGTAATGGGCACTTGCGTTCTGTTGGGAGTGCTCCCCGTGGCCCCCGTGTGGGGAGGGACTGCGGGAACGGATCCCAGTGACCAGGCTGGGATTCCTGTACATGTCGTAGGTGCGCTTGCCCTGTGGCGAGGTGGAGCGGGATCCTGGCCTGATGGATGGGGAGGGTGAACGGGGGCCGAGGCAGCCCTCCTCAGTGCGGGGGGAAGTGCCTGGGGATGTGCGGGGGGAGCCGGTGTGGATGTTCTGGAAGCGGGGGCAGAGGTCTCCGGACCCGGTCTGACCACTACTTGGGGACACGCAAGGGGAGGCCCAGGGGGAATAGCTCTCCGAGTGCCAGCTGGTGGAGGAGTTGCTGCTGGCTGGGCTCAGGCACTGGGGCTCACGGTATACCAGGCTGTCGTGGCCCGGGACGGTCAGAGTGGGCCGGGGACTGATGTTCAGAGGGTGGTTCTGAAGGGAGTCTCGTCCATGGCTGTAGAGCTCACGTGACGGGGTGATCTCGATCCTTGGGCTCAGGGCGATACCCCCAGGCCTGGTGTGGTCCAGGTAGTTTTTAGCCTCCAGGTGTTCATAACCAGAAAGGCTCTCTGGGTTGTGCTCGCTGCACTTGATGTCGTAGGGGGAAGTCTCCTCCAGGGGGTAGGCCAGATGGGATGCAGCACTGAGGACTCTCTGTGAGGAGAGATTTGGCTCATCTACTGAGAGGTAGGTAGGGAACAAGGAAGAGAAATGATCAGAAGAAAATATTATATAAAATTACTGAAGATAATACATTTTCTCATAAATCACACATCTTACAAAACTTTGGATCCATGTTTGCAATATACATGAGAGCCACAAACAGAAATTGTATGTTCTTTGAATTCAACAAACAACCATTTCAAATAATAATGTTGTCAATCATTTTTATTCAATCCCTTTGATCAACAATCATAGAAAACAAAAGGTTTAGTCGTGGAAACTATTCACGTCATCAAATGGGGCCCCTTGTGACTGTTAGAATATTTGTAAACATTAAAGCATGCACATAAAACAAATGACAGATGATGTTTTCCAGTTAGAAAGTGTGTTGAAACAAGCTAGCCATGATTATACAATGTATACAGACATGCATAGCAAATGCAGGATCAATTGTATAATTTTTGTGGGAAAAAATGTATTTCCTTTTAGTAATGTTTACTAGAACTAGAAGTGGAAGGAAAATAGCATTCTGTCAAAATCACATCGCTGTTTATTTGTTTTCAATAACGCCACTGCATTTAACGTTTTACGTTGAAAAGTAATATAAGCATCTAAAGGTGAAAAGCGCACGGGAGACTTGACAAGCCATTGGACAAACCTTGATCTTCCCCGGGAAAGTTGTTGCAAGGTGGTTCATATTCAAACAGGTAATCAAACTCCAACTCATCTTGGCAGTTTACTTGACTCAGTTCCTCTTCCAGCCCTAACTCACTAGGGTCTTTTCTGTCGTAAAACGAGCTCATCTGTCTTATTGAATCAATCTACTTATAATAAAAATTAAAGGAAGCAGATATTTTGTATAATCAATGATGTTACTCTGGCTGTTCTCTTCATCCACGAAGGCCTTGCGATGTCAGAGGCCTTGACGGAGGTGGATAGGCTATGATAGAATCTTCACTTGCTCAATTGAAGCGATAATGCGCCACTGACGCCTCAGTAAAAAAAAAAAAAACTGCGAAAAGAACGAGCAGCGAGTGCAACGTAATAGCAGCTAAACTTCCTCTTTCAAACTAAACCTCATATAGAGATAAGGCGTGTCTATTTTCATATAGAAGCCCTAAATAAATACGGTGCAAGGTGTCAAAGGCGGAGTGATCACGCCTCCCTATGATCATTGACAGAACAGCTGCAGGTGCACAACTTCATAGTGATGAGTTGCATCAGTAGTACAGTTGATGTGCTGCTGCCCCCGGGTGTCTGGCACCAAGCAATTACGCATGGCATATAGGGGTATCTTACTGTAATTTGTTATACAAACTGTAAAGATATGCCCAATTACAGTCGCCTATATAGTCTACAGTATGAAAGGATGCTAGACTGGCTTACTGGATGAGCATTCGAGCATTTTCATCCATTTTCACCCATCATCCCAGATGCTTTATCAATGAGTAAATAAATATTTAAATTATGAATAATTACAACAACAAAAAATAAGTTCACTGGTATGGTCTATGTTCTAATGAATGTATTACTAATAAACGTTTATACCAGAACCTTTATAAACTAAATTTGACAAAGGCATTTCTAAAGCTGGCATTGGTTCATTACATGTAAATCCAATGGAAACGGCTTCAGGATTCGACTGTTTAGGTGGAAATGTTTGTAACACTCTAAAAATAAAATGTTCCTGGAGTATATTTTCGGGGTTCTTCAAATTGAAACTGTGGGGGAAGCCCTATAAGTTCTTCAAAGAACCCCTTTTAATGGATCCTCAAAGAACCTTTTGAATAAGCTTTTGGGGTTCATTTTTTTAACTACCCCCCTCCCCTATTATAATTAATAATAATAATAATAATAATAATACGCATAACAATAACACAATCTTTTAGTTGTCAGTGTTTATTAGGATTTTAGTGGCATAGCAGAATATAAAAATAAACTCCCAGCAGAGCCCTAAGTCCAATGGGTATATCCTCTGGAGTGTTGATGTCTATGTGTTGATGTACTCTGTATCCTCTGGAGTGTTGATGTCTATGTGTTGATGTTCTCTGTATCCTCTGGAGTGTTGATGTCTATGTGTTGATGTTCTCTGTATTCTCTGGAGTGTTGATGTCTATGTGTTGATGTTCTCTGTATCATCTGGAGTGTTGATGTCTATGTGTTGATGTTCTCTGTATTCTCTGGAGCGTTGATGTCTATGTGTTGATGTTCTCTGTATTCTCTGGAGTGTTGATGTCTATGTGTTGATGTTCTCTGTATTCTCTGGAGCGTTGATGTCTATGTGTTGATGTTCTCTGTATCCTCTGGAGTGTTGATGTCTATGTGTTGATGTTCTCTGTATCCTCTGGAGTGTTGATGTCTATGTGTTGATGTTCTCTGTATCCTCTGGAGTGTTGATGTCTATGTGTTGATGTTCTCTGTATTCTCTGGAGTGTTGATGTCTATGTGTTGATGTTCTCTGTATCCTCTGGAGTGTTGATGTCTATGTGTTGATGTTCTCTGTATTCTCTGGAGTGTTGATGTCTATGTGTTGATGTTCTCTGTATCCTCTGGAGTGTTGATGTCTATGTGTTGATGTTCTCTGTATCCTCTGGAGTGTTGATGTCTATGTGTTGATGTTCTCTGTATTCTCTGGAGTGTTGATGTCTATGTGTTGATGTTCTCTGTATCCTCTGGAGTGTTGATGTCTATGTGTTGATGTTCTCTGTATTCTCTGGAGTGTTGATGTCTATGTGTTGATGTTCTCTGTATTCTCTGGAGTGTTGATGTCTATGTGTTGATGTTCTCTGTATCCTCTGGAGTGTTGATGTCTATGTGTTGATGTTCTCTGTATCCTCTGGAGTGTTGATGTCTATGTGTTGATGTTCTCTGTATCCTCTGGAGTGTTGATGTCTATGTGTTGATGTTCTCTGTATTCTCTGGAGTGTTGATGTCTATGTGTTGATGTTCTCTGTATTCTCTGGAGTGTTGATGTCTATGTGTTGATGTTCTCTGTATTCTCTGGAGTTTTGATGTCTATGTGTTGATGTTCTCTGTATCCTCTGGAGTGTTGATGTTAATGCGCTGATGTTCTCCGTATCCATAGCCAGAATGATTTTGCAGTGCATGGTGATCGAACAGGTTTCCTGTTATATTCATCAGAGGTGTAGGGAGGGTGAAGTCTGTGAATCCAAAAAATAGTAATTATAAAGATGTTTAACAAAACCTGCACATGACAGTATTCATACGTTGGTGTTTGTGGTAAACATACACATACCTTGTCCATAATGTAGATGAGGATGGTACATGTGATCTGCATAACATACCAATACTAATTGACATACCTTTGTGTGCCTCCTTGTCTGTATACCTTCAGACACAAAAGTGAGCAGTTCAGTCATCTGCACCCAATACAGCTAGCCTTCAACATATTCTTATAGCCTACATATTCTTACCTCTTTGATGATTGATATCCATTGAATTGTGTCCATTTTCTGTTTTAGAAAGATTTGCACAAATATGAAAAAATAGATGGTATCATCATAAAACAATATCAATTTAGATCATATAGGGGACAAACCTTACCTTAAATTGAGGAGATCTTTACATTGTTCAGTTAAGTGCCTGCACCTGCTGTCCTTTCAAATTTAAAATCAAATATTTTAGTTGGGCAGTTAGGTTCCTGCAAGAACCCCCACCAACTAAGGAGGTTCCTCGATAAACCCCACCTCTTATGGGGTTCTTGGAATAACCTTTTGGGGGTCATTTTCCGTGCCAAGAACGCTAAGTTTCTTCAAAGGACTTTGAGGATCTTAGAAGAACCCTTGTTGAACCGCCCATTTTGTTGAGTGAAGGCAGTACTGTAGACTAGGTTGAAGATACCCAGGTCAGGACAACCTAATCATTCCATGAGGAAGCTTTTGAAAATAAACAGATTCATGGGACCAATGTCGTTGCTAACCAGCATCGTTGGTCCCATTGTTTAAAATTTTTCCTAATGTATGCAAAGAGTTATGGGATATTAGAATCCTCTTGTAGACAGGCCCACACCAGCTATACGTAACCAAGACGACACTTAGTGGGTTGTACTCATGAAACAGCACAGAATGTACCTCTGTTCAAACTGCTCATAGGAATGGCACCTCCCAGGGTGCAATGTGCTCAGTCGGATCGTACTAAAAAACAACATTATGTGGCCCAAAACCAGGGCCGCATTCATAAAGCATCTCAGATTAGGAGTGCTGATCTAGAATCAGTTTGGCATTTTAGATTATAATAAATATGATTACAAGGACAATGGGAACTGATCCTAGATCAGCACTCCTTCTCTGAGACGTTTTATGAATACGAGCCCTGATTTACATTGAATTGAGAGAGCCTGACTGCTGATCCCAGATCTGTTTGTGCTGTGGCATGACAATGACCATAGGAGTTGATTAAACAGCACATACATATCTAGGATCAGGCTAGAGAAAGTTGACAGATTATTGTAATTTAAACCCCAGCCTGCGCTCCTTGGTGTCTAAACATGTTTTTTAATAGGATACATAATATTTGTGATAAACCTGACAGTGGAACAACACCATTTGTAGTTATTACACCTGCAAACCCTAAAGTATCAGCTATTACAGTACAACCATTGTTATAGCGTTGTAATAACGTCTTGTAATCACACCATACCGCAATAGCTATATTGTAAAAGTTTACAGCAGAAGTCTGAAATATGTGTGGGTCCTACTCCTAATTGCTCCTAGCAACAATAACTGAAAAAAAGTCCCATGCTAAAATTAGGTGCAGCCTAATAATGCCTTGATAGCAAAAATGTGTGAAATAGCTTATTACTGAAATACAATTTTTTTATAATTTGTTACATTTATTAATCCCAAACCAAACTGTTAAATAGCCATACATACCTTACCTGAAAGTCTCTTGCCTTGGCATTGTCATCATACTGAACTCCCAAAGACGGTCAACATACTGAACTCCCAAGGACGATCAACATACTGAACTCCCAAGGAGGTCAACATACTGAACTCCCAAGGAGGTCAACATACTGAACTCCCAAAGACGGTCAACATACTGAACTCCCAAGGACGATCAACATACTGAACTCCCAAGGAGGTCAACATACTGACCTCCCTAGGAGGTCAACATACTGAACTCCCAAGGAAGGTCAACATACTGAACTCCCAAGGACGGTCAACATACTGAACTCCCAAAGACGGTCAACATACTGAACTCCCAAGGAGGTCAACATACTGACCTCCCAAGGAGAACAACATACTGAACTCCCAAGGAGGTCAACATACTGAACTCCCAAGGAGGTCAACATACTGAACTCCCAAAGACGGTCAACATACTGAACTCCCAAGGACGATCAACATACTGAACTCCCAAGGAGGTCAACATACTGATCTCCCAAGGAGGTCAACATACTGAACTCCCAAGGAGGTCAACATACTGAACTCCCAAAGACGGTCAACATACTGAACTCCCAAGGACGATCAACATACTGAACTCCCAAGGACGATCAACATACTGAACTCCCAAGGAGGTCAACATACTGAACTCCCAAGGAGGTCAACATACTGAACTCCCAAGGAGGTCAAAATACTGAACTCCCAAGGACGGTCAACATACTGAACTCCCAAGGACGGTCAACATACTGAACTCCCAAGGAGGTCAACATACTGAACTCCCAAGGAGGTCAACATACTGAACTCCCAAGGAGGTCAACATACTGAACTCCCAAGGAGGTCAACATACTGAACTCCCAAGGAGGTCAACATACTGAACTCCCAAGGAGGTCAACATACTGAACTCCCAAGGACGGTCAACATACTGAACTCCCAAGGAGGTCAACATACTGAACTCCCAAGGAGATCAACATAGTGAACTACCAGCTTAGCCCAACATACTGAACTCACAATTAATAATGCAAATGAAATCATGTCCCATCCCACAGGCTTTAGGTAACAGCTAACAATGCCTATTATACATCTTTACCATTATAGTATTATTATGAATTTTGATACATTACTGCACATTATAGAGTCATTAATGTTATTTTAAGTATGATGTTAGCCTACTGGTAATACATGTAAACTATTAGAATTATAACCTGAAGCGTCATATTCATGTAACTACAATGACGTATAGCCACTACAGTAGCCTACCTTACACGGCGCTATAGTGTTCCCCAATGGCTGTCCTTGGGGCATGTAATAGCGAATCGCCGTGGTAGGCTATAGGCTGATCAACTCATGGGCGTCAGTTATTTCCCAAACCACTAACTGTCCAGATATACCACATACGTTAGACAACTAACGAGTCCATAAACCCTATTTTGTCGAATATACAATGTAAAATTACATATACACACACGTCCAGGACTAGGCTATTAGGCTACTCGAAAATCAATAGGGTTGATAAATTACCAGATTATCACAATTCAGCACGCGGCATCCATACCTTGATCCATCGACCTCATGTTGTGGTACTGTGCCAATCTCCAAGATTCTCTAAACATTTGGAATATAGTAAAAATTCTAATTAAAAAATATTATCTTATCATAGCAATAGAAATCCACTCGCGTAAAAGGCAAAATAAAAATGAAGTACTAGACGTCCAATAGTCGTTTATAAATTCAGAAACATGGAGCTAAAATAGACTCCAGCAAGCTATAGTTGAACTTCTTTTCCTTGCTCTGAGGATTACTTGAGTATCTAGAGCGGGTTCCTTCCCTGCTCTGGGTGTTTATAATGGTCCAATGCTGTAAAATAACGGGATTCCCTCAGTGTTTCCTCCTGTTTATGCACTTCGCCATGGAAACCTGGAGCGGCTCCATCTCTCGGAGACTCAGGGCTTTCCTGCAAAGCCCACGCTCAGGAATCCATGACGTCTCCGGCTCATGCGCCAAGGCATTTCTGCGGCGTCTTGCAGACAGTGGCACACAATAACGTCATTGTAGAGATGTGAAAAAATTACTGTAGGACAGAGGCAAAAAAATGAAAACAGTACGTATACTATATACAGTACATAAATGTTTTAGGCTACACAATTTTAATAGTTGATGGTCACGTTACTGTAACTTGTACCTTTTAATTGAGTTGTAAAAATCAGAAGTAGTCATATAGGCTTTTCTCTTAATTACAGTCTGGTTTTGAACCTGTGGGATATGTTGCTGGAAATAAAATGAGGCATTTGGTTGGCTTGCTTGTCATGTCAAACATATAATCTTTTTGAGGAATTCTCAGTTTCCACCAATACAATTTTCTATTGGAAACTTCTAATATAAGACGAAAAAAAGTTAAATTGACACTAGCAAATATTTGCATTGCAAATACATGTGGCATATATTACCATTAGACATACATATTTCGCAGGGAAGTATCTAACAAAAAAACGGAATATTATTTAGGCCTTTTTTTCACCTTACATGTGGAATGATCTCCAATGGACTTTAAATTTGGAGGAATTGGTGCTTCTGGAACATTTCAGATGGCTGTTAGGGGACCTTTTTACTGAAGAATGTGTCTGTTTTTTATGATTGTGTTTTGCTTTTCTGTCACACCCTGATCTGTTTCACCTGTCTTTGTGATTGTCTCCACCACCCTCCAGGTATTTCCCATCATGCCCTGTGTATTTATACCGGTGTTCTCTGTTTGTCTGTTGCCAGTTCGTCTTGTTTGTCAAGTCAACCAGCGTTTTGTATCAGCTCCTGCTTTTCCCCAGTCTCTCTTTTCTCGTCCTCCTGGTTGTGACCCTTGCCTGTCCTGTGCCTGAGCCTGCCCGCCCGCCTGACCACTCTGCCTGCCCCTGACCCTGAGCCTGCCTGCCGTCCTGTACCTTTGCCCCATCTCTGGATTACCGACCTCTGCCTGATCTGACCCTGAGCCTGCCTGCCATCCTGTACCTTTGCCCCTGTTGTTGTAATAAACATTGTTACTTCGACTCGGTCTGCAACTGGGTCTTACCTTATCCTGATAGTACAAACTGGCCTTGACTGACCCAGTAGACCCGGGCCAGCTGCGCAACGCCATCTCCTCCCAAGGAGCCAGCATCGGGAGGCACGAGGAACTGCTTCGTGGCCTTATGGAGGGGGTCCGAACATTGGCTGGATGCCATGACCGGGCATGGAACAGTTTGCTGGAGCAATTCTGCGGGTTGTCTGGGAGGCAGCCTACCACGGTGGTAACCCCGCAGCCCCTCAGTAACCCAGCTGCTAGCAGCGCCATCTCATCGGCCATTCCACCTTCTTGGGAGCCCCGTTTACCCCCCCGGAATGCTTCAATGGAGAGTCGAGCACCTGTCGGGCGTTTCTAGCTCAGAGTGCCCTCATTTTCGAGCTTCAGCTCTCCTCCTTCCCCTCGGATCGCTCCAAGGTAGCCTATCTCATCACACTGATGTCCGGGAGGGCTCTAACCTGGGCTACTGCTGTATGGGAACAACAGCCGGCCATATGCGTTAATCTGAAGGGGTTCGTGGGAGAGGTGAAGGTTTTTTACGCCTCGTTCTCCGGGAGAGAAGCAGGAGTTAATCCAGCTTTGGCAGCACTCCTGCAGTGTGGCTGACTATGTGTTGGATTTCCACATGTTGGCAGCGGAGAGTGCTTGGAACCAGGAAGCACTGTTGGATATGTTCCTGCACGGCGTCTCGGAGGAGGTCAAGGATGAGCTTGCTGGTTGGGAGTTACCTACGGATCTCGATTCCCTCATTGCGTTGACCATCTGAATCGATGGGCGACTACGGGAATGACAGAGGGAGAGGAAATTCAACTTTGCTCGCACGTCCAGGGATTCCACCTTGCCTCCGAGTCATTCCGGAAGTCCCAGATGATCCCGTTGCCGAGAGAACCCAAGGCATCCCTACCTTCCCAGAGAGTCACCAGAGATGGCTGAGTCACTGATTCCTGATCCTATGCAACTAGGAACGTCAATACAGGATCAACACGATCAGGCTAATTGGTAGGAGCGAGTACTCTGGTGGGCCATATGGAGAACTTTCCTTCTTCCCTTGCTCGCATCCCTGTTCATGCAATTCTGCTGTGGGATAGCCAGTCTAAATCTCTCCGGGTCCTCATTGACTCTGGGGCCAATGAGAGTTTTTTGGACGCTACCCTGGCTTCCGAGTTGAACATCCCCACTTAGCCTCTCTCCACTCCCATGGATGTTAGAGCGCTGGATGGGTGCTCTATAGGCCGGGTCACTCATATTACCACTCCCATCAACCTACAGGTGTCAGGGAATCACAGTGAGACTATTCAATTCCTGCTCATCAAGTTTCCTCAGATTCCCGTGGTATTGGGATTCTCCTAGCTCCAGCAACACAATCCCCTCATCAACTGATCTACTGGTGCCATCATGGGCTAGAGTCCGTTCTGCCACGCCCAGTGTCTGAAGTCAGTGCAACCTGCCCCGGGATGTATTCCTGGGGGCTCGGAAGGTGGCTCGGACATCTCCGCCATTCCTGCAGAGTACCAGGACCTTTGAGAGGTGTTCAACAAGGCCTGGGCCACTTCGCTTGCGCTGCACTGACCATATGACTGCGGAATTGACCTTCTCCCTAGCACCACTTCGCCCCAGGGACGACCGGAGACCAAGGCTATGGACACCTACATTGGGGACTCCCTAGCTGCAGGATTTATGCGTCCTTTGTCCTCTCCCGCCGGTGCAGGGTTCTTCTTTGTGGAGAAGAAGGACAAGACCCTGCGCCCGTGCATCGACTACTGGGGACTCAATGACATATCGGTGAAGACCGCTACCCACTACCACTCATCTCCTCAGCCTTTGAGCCGCTCCAGGGGGCCACTGTGTTTTCCAAGCTGAATCTACGGAATGCCTACCACCTGGTGCGGATACGGGAAGGGGATGAGTGGAAAACCCGATAACCAGATGTTCATGCCTGACACGGTCCGCTCCGCTGTCCTGGAGTGGGCCCACTCCTCCAGACTGGCCTGCCACCCGGGGTCCCGCCGGATCCTGGCATTTGTGCAACAATGCTTTTGGTGGCCCACCATGGTCCCTGACGTCTCCGCATTCGTCGCCGCTTGCACAGTGTGTGCTCAGAACAAGACTCCTCGGCAAGCTCTGGCTGGCCTTCTGCAACCTCTGCCTGTCCCTCACCATCCCTGGTCCCACATATCCCTGGATTTCATCACGGGTCTCCCCCTGTCTGAGGGCAACACTGCCATCCTGACTGTGGTCAACCGGTTTTCCAAGACCGCCCACTTCAGTCCTCTGCCCAAACTACCCTCGGCCAAGGAGACGGCCCAGCTCATGGGGCAGCACGTCTTCCTGATCCATGGACTGCCCATGGACATGGTCTCCGACCAGGGTCCTCAGTTCTCGTCCCAGTTCTGGAAGGCGTTCTGCACCCTCATTGGGTCGTCGGCCAGCCTGTCCTCTGGGTTCCACCCCCAGTCCAATGGCCAGTCAGAGCAAGCCAACCCAGACCTTGAGACAACTCTGCGCTGCCTGGTCTCCGCCAACCCCACTACCTGGAGCCAGCATCTTGTGTGGTGGAATACGCATGCAACACCCTTCGCCCTTTGAATGTTCCCTGGGGTATCAGTCCCCGCTCTTCCTGAGCAGGAGGAAGAGGTTGGCGTACCTTCTGCCCAGATGTTTGTCTGTCGCTGTCATCATACCTGGAGGAAAGACCGGTCGCCCCTCCTCAAGACCACCTCCAGATATCGACGACAAGCGGATCGCCATCGGACCCCAGCTCCCTGGTATAATATCGGGCAGAAGGTATGGCTATCCACCCGGGATCTGCCCCTCTGGGTGGAATCCCGCAAACTCTCCCCCTGGTTTATTGGCCTGTTTCCCATCTCTAAAATGATTAGTCCCTCTGCTGTTCGTCTTCTGTTGCCCTGTACCCTTCATATACACCCCACCTTTCACGTGTCCTGTGTTAAACCCGTGTCTCACAGTTTTCTGTTTCCAGGCCCACCCCTCCTCCTTCGGCGTACACGGTGATAAGCCTCCTGAGTGTTCAACCACGGGGCAGGGTTTTCCAGTACCTGATTGACTGGGAGGGTTTTGGCCCGGAGGAGAGGTGCTGGGTCCCCGCTAGTGACATCCTGGACCTAGCCCTCATCGCCCCTAGGGGGGGTGCTGTCACACCCTGATCTGTTTCATCTGTCTTTGTGATTGTCTCCACCCCCCTCCAGGTGTCGCCCATCTTCCCCATTTCCCCATTATCCCCTGTGTATTTATACCGGTGTTCTCTGTTTGTCTGTTACCAGTTCGTCTTGTTTGTCAAGTCAACCAGCGTTCTTGTATCAGCTCCTTTGACCCTTGCCTGTCCTGACCCTGAGCCCGCCCGCCCGCCCGCCCGCCTGCCCGCCCGCCCGCCCGCCTGACAACTCTGCCTGCCCCTGACCCTGAGCCTGCCTGCCGTCCTGTACCTTTGCCCCGTCTCTGGATTATTGACCTCTGTATCAAGGCACAAGGCGAGACCCAAATGCAGACACAGGAGGCAGATGGTTGGAGTCTTACAATGTTTATTAATCCAAAGGGGTAGGCAAGAGAATGGTCGTGGACAGGCAAAAAGGTCAAAACCAGATCAGAGTCCAGGACATACAGAGTTGCAGACAGGCTCATGGTCAAGGCAGGCAGAATGGTCAGGCAGGCGGGTACAAAGTCCAGAACAGGCAAGGGTCAAAACCGGGAGGACTAGAAAAAGGAGAATCCAAAAAGCAGGAGAACGGGAAAAACGCTGGTTGACTTGGAAACATACAAGACGAACTGGCACAGAGAGACAGGAAACACAGGGATAAATACACTAGGGAAAATAAGTGACACCTGGAGGGGGTGGAGACAATCACAAGGACAGGTGAAACAGATCAGGGCGTGACACTCTACCTGATCTGACCCTGAGCCTGCCTGCCTGCCATCCTGTACCTTTGACCCTGTTGCTGTAATAAACATTGTTACTTCGACACAGTCTGCATCTGGGTCTTATCTTATCCTGATATTTTCATGTATTGTTGTGTATAATAACGTATATTTTTATGTGTATATGGTTGTGTAGTTAAATGTGTGTATTGTATACTGACGTGTATTGTAGTGCTAAACAGGGCTCATCTGGAAAAAAGACCTTGGTCTCAGCATTGACTCCCTGTCAAATAAAGGTTAAATAAAAACTTGACAGATCAGTACATATTACATTCATTTAACTTTTCATAATGTGAACAAGGCCCCACTATCCTGGTTTCTATGCTAATGGTCAACAATGACATGTCATTGTCTGGATTGCATTTTGGCAACACAGTCAGCTCTTGGGGCTTATGCATCATCCTTTTATGGACTTTTATTATGTACATTTGCTACTGTAAATCCATTCACACGTAATACACACACTAGCAATTAAACACTCAAGGTCTACCTGAAGCATTTATCTTGGAAAGGTCTTTTTAAATCATGGGACCGGGTAACCCAAACCAATAAATGTTTCAAGAAAGCCTAATTCAGCACATTAACAAGTTCAGTGTGGTGCCCAGAGGAGGAAGCAGTGGAATTGGACATACAGAGAAGCCAAGGTAAACTAAACAGACATTAGTTCCAACACCATGCAGGCCTATATCAGGCCTTACTCTCTTACACCCATTTTGTGGATTGGCTTCTTATGCTACATAATACAAAGATAGGTGATTAGACGTTTTAATACCTTGTAGCAGGATGCATCCCAGAGTATGTGGAACTTGTGAATGGATCAAGTACTGGACATGCAACCATTTTGTTTAAGTAAGAGGACATTTCCCACCATTAATATATAATGACTTGTGAGGACTTATGGAGGCATTCACAAAACTTTTCAAGTTGTTGTTCATTTAAAGTGGAAGAACCTTTATACCCATTGTCGTACATTGTACATTGTAGAAAATTAGGACACTGATATGTGTGCTGACATCAAATTGAATCTCATTTTATGCTTTGTAAACGTGTAGACTAACAGTGAAATAATTACTTTTCCAACAATGCTGAGTTAAATATTTAAAATAATGTATAAAATATAAACAAAATAATACAATAAGAATAATATAAAATAAAATAAAAGTCAATGATGTGAGCAGCAGAACTTTCCATAGGAAAATATGTGTACTTTAAGGGGCATAATCAGGGATCTGATTCGAGTTCTGACATGGTTTTGGGTGCTAGATCCAGACTATCGAACTAAGTGACTGCAGTCAGTGACTGTGCAGAAAATCACACAATTCAGAGTATACATTTTAGGGTTAGCCTAACTCTCTGACCGTCTGAGTTAAATCCATTGCCTACCAGATGTAAATTCCTCCACTGTGACGTTACTCTTGTGCAACGCAAATGATGAATGATAAAATTAATATGGCACAAGTTTGAGAAGGGAAACCTGACTGCGCCTGTCCAGAAGGCTGAGTTTGTATTTCCGTTTTTTGCTAGAGGAACCCACTTTTTCAAAATTCATGCAGGATTCTTCCTTCACTGTAAAACAGCTAATTTAGGGAGCATTGTCTGGGTTATAGCATTACACCATTTGAGTTTTTCAATTGTAACATGCGTGTTTGAGTTTTGAAACCAGTGAAGCAGTGGAACTTGGAGGTGGAAATGCATGGCACCAGGGGCGGAAATCCCGGGGGGGACGGGGGGGACACGACCCCCCCATCCTGGGAAAAATATGATTTGTCCCCCCCAATATATCACTGAAACATAACTATGTAATTTAAATAATATTAATAATACGCAATGAAAGCAATTGTGCTGATTATAGACACTTAATAGCTCGTTTTTAAGTTTCAAAAGATTGCGACCCCCCCACCCTTTGCCTCACAATGGTTTGATCCACTGCCAGTTCCTTAGCTTGTGAGGTAATGTAGAGGTCGTATCTACTGTCTGAAAGGCACTCAATGCACATAACTGACGTGAGGTTAATCCAGTCAATCACGCACACACACTAGCTGAATATGCAGCGCTAGCGCGCAAATATTAACTATTAAGCTAGCTAGTACCTATTCCATTTATGTTGCGTCGTCAAAGATGGAATCTTTTGCTATAGTCAATTTATTCCAAGATCAGCATGCATGTAAGTTAGTGCTTCAAAGTCCCTGTGATAAGGTTAGCGATAAACTGAACAGAACTACACTCTCTTCTACCATTGTTTTAAATATATTTAATGGTCTCGTTGCAAAAGCTAAATTGTCGCAAGGGAACTTTTATTTATATATTTTATTTCACCTTTATTTAACCCGGGTAGCAAAGATTATAGCAAACACCACTGAATTGGTGCTCGCTAGCTTTAAAAATTCAGCTATTGTTAGAAGCCAGACAATATGAAACAAACGATTAAAATTACAAAAGGTTGCAGCATATGTTGTGTAAATGGTGAACTCATACAGCTGTCAACTCTTGTCACTGCAATCCGTTTCACATTTGCTAGCTACCTTTTAGATCAAAGCCCATATAGAATGATAGAAGATAAGATGATAGAAGCCCATCTCCTACTGTAAATAACCTACATACTGTGTGTGTGTAGCCAACCAGGTAGAAAAATGGCAGAAAAATGGCAGAAAAAAGACGGACATCAGAGTATTTTTCAGTACACCAAAACGCAAAGTAAGAACCCTAGTAGCCTAATATCTCAAAGACTAGTTGATAAAATGTTCATAAGAAAGAAATGAAATTCTAATGGAAATGTTTCACAATGATGTCATTAGGCAGAGCAGGCAACAGATGGCACACAGACAGCAGAGTTGGGGACAGATATGCAGGGACAGACTGGCAGAGACAGGGAGTCTCAGGTAAGTTTGTTGAGTCTTTGTTTGGCAACATTATGAAAGGTTCTCAATTTTTTGGACTTGTAAAATAGGAACATAATTGGAAAATGCCATGGATACCCCCACTCTCAACTTAAACTGGTGACTGAACTAAGATTTGTTAAAGGCAATGGTATTGCTGTTGTGATTAGTTGTGTAGTTTTGGGTACCGGTAGTTAGGAGTACGGCAAACACCTTATTTCTTTGGTTCCTCAATATACATTTACCATATTAAACGTAGGCTATATGTTACAGCACTACTTTTGGTGTCCCCCTCAGGAATTGCTCTTGAGAAAATGTAATGTAATTGTCCCCTCCAAAGTTGATATCAGATTTTCGCCCCTGCATGGCACATTATATCATGTCTCATGGAAAGCTTTCGATGGAAATTCAGACAGATAAAGGTATGCGTAGACATTTGGATCCATTTGAGTTTCTCCTTAAGAAATCCATGCAATTGTATTATTTAAGGTAGACTCAGCAATATGACATCATCATCAGCGGTAATCAACAACAACCAAATTAAAATCTGCCAAGACTGTAAGCACTGGTTGTTCACAATTTATATCCGCCCCTTACAGGGACACCTGCATTTGTAAAAGCAAAAATTGGAATTGTGTTGTTACTGATTTCTGTAAGCAGGAAGTCACCACTCATTTGATGTCACATTGTGGTCTACCTTTAATGTGGCACTGCTGTCTTGACTTGAGCGTCATTATTGACATAGTTGTGTGTAGCACATTACAATGTACACCAGATGTTTTAAGTACTAACCGATCGAGAAGCAACTTGTCAAAAATCCACATTCCTACTGTATTTAGATTTCAGTTTGGACTTCCTGTTCATTGTTTCAGCCAGTGTTTAAAACTTAATTCCTAAAATAAAGTTCTATAAAACCATTTTAAGTTCTTAAAGTTGTTGCTTTAAAACTGGACAGAACAGTAGTTAATGGAACTGAACTGAAATGCTTGGATAGTAGAACCAGGCGGTATATTATGATGTGTAATTAGGGATCATGTTCTTCTTTTGCCACTTGTCATCTTTGGAAAACATTTCCTTCCTTCTTTTTCCAACTGAATGAAATAATACGTTCCATATCAGTATGGAAACTATATATGTCCACATTGGATGAAACAACCCCTGTAGCTATGTAATAGGAATTTGATCGATACTTTAATGTTGGTATAACATTAATTTCTCTGCTTTAGTCCACTGGAAAATAAAGTTACATAGCTCATGGATTCTCTCCTTTTGAGCACAGGAGGTGTTCTGAAATCCCATGAAACAATATCCCCCCAGAAGACACTCTTCGGTGTTGTAGTACCAAGTTTCCGATCCTAACTCATAACTCTGACATCCTTCTATCACTTCTATTCCTATTTGTTTCCACGGTAGCCAAGAGGTGGGGAGTTCAACGGTGAAACTTCTTTATTCAGCAGTACATGGTAGAGAATAAGCAGCCAGAAACCAACCTTTCAGTCACCCCTGTGCTGTGCCACTCCTGCCTTCTCAGGCTAACACCCATGGGAGACATCTAACACTATGACTGTCTATTCACTCAGCAACTCAATAACAATAACCTCTGACCCCTATAGGAAGAGCTGCATCTCCTACTTGTACTACAGTACCACAGCTAATACCACTACTACAACTACTACTCAGTGGTGCAAAGTACTTAAGTAAAAATGCTTCAAAGTACTACTTAAGTAGTTTTTTGGGGTATCTTTACTTTACTATTAACTTTTACTTCACGACATTCCTAAAGAAAAATAATGTACTTTTTACTCCATACATTTTACCTGAGACACAAAAGTACTCGTAACATTTTGAATGCATTCCTACTGCCTCTAAATTGGCAGACTCACTGAACACACATGCTTCGTTTGTAAATGAGTGTTGGCGTGTGCCACTTGATATCTGTAAAAAAAAAAAAAATGGTGTCGTCTGGATTGCTTAATATAAGGAATTATTTATACGTTTACTTTTAAAGCTTAAGTATATTTTAGCAATTACATTTACTTTAGATACTTAAGTATATTTAAAACCAAATACTTTTAGACTCAAGTAGTACTTTACTGGGTGACTTTGACTTGAGTCATTTTCTTATTAAGGTATCTTTACTTTTACTCAAGTATGACAACTGGGTACTTTTTCCCACCACTGCTACCTCTACAACAACTACTACAAATACAAGTACTACCATTCCCTTAACAGATAGCTCCTCCTCTTCTAATGATGCAATGGGAAAAAAAACATTAACTGACAGTTACTGTATATCATCTGAATTGTCTCCCTACGATACTGTTTTAACAGCACTGTACTTCACTCTCCCTCACTAGGTGTTATAGAGGATTACAGTAGGAGGGGAAATAGTTCAGCGACCCTTCCTTCGCAATAGTAGTAGGTGCTAAGACCAATCGAAGCGTTCCAGTCCTGCCAGGTTATAAATAGCTGTTGAGGAGGGTGTGTGCATGCTCAGCACCTTTTCCTATGAGGAGCCTACCTGTCATCACCAAAATCCTTTGTTTACAGTGGGCATAATAGAATGTGTAACAGATTGAATTATATTGACTGTTTTTTTGTATTGATCTGTCACTTTTGATTTATCCAAACAGTACGGCGAATAGGGTTTGACATTTTCTATTTGACAAAATAATGTTATTAAAATCATGATTATGTTTTTCCGTAAGGGTAATTTTTTCCCCCCATGAGAGTACAATTGACCCTAACAAGCTGTCTTTCTCTATTGAGGACTTCCTGACATCAGAATGAGTCTTCAGCCATACTGGTACTCTATATCTCTCCTCTTTTGATTGAATTGTAGGTTTGGCAATGCTGCAACCAGGGGCTCTGTTGAACACTTGAAGCTCAGAGGAAAGAGTTTAAACATTAAGGTTAGGGGTCATTGCTGTTGATTCTGGGGTGGAATTTCAGTTTTCATTGGGCTGATTAACTTAAATGGGTTCTTTTATTGGTATAACCTACGCATTCGGGCAAAAAAACAAAAAAAACATTGGATGGAGAAGCAGGATTTTATTATGAACACAGTAGTGTGGGGTTTGACTCCATGTTTTACAGATTGGGCTGAGGCTTGGTTCCAACTAAAATCATTTCTGGGACGAATGCAAAATCTTGGGAGATTCAATACATTATAACTTGTGCATGTTCTAACTTGGTGTGAGATTCAATTATTATTTGCGAAGATTATGGTGTAAAATGTATTTTATACCAACTGAATTTTATCAGATGAACTAACTCCCATTTAGTTCCCTATCATGTTAAAATCCCTATCTGACATTACATGGTCAAAGTGACAGGGCATAGACTGACCCTTCCACAGTGAAGGCTACAGGATCTGCTTGTCGGAAAGTGTGGCTGACGGGGGGCCGCCTGTGTTGAGTGTCAGGGACTCCCTCCTCTGGTGAAAATGAGACACACTGATTTACATAAGGAAGATTTCCACTACAGGACAGCCTGTCTTATAGTTTTACTTGAGGAAAAAAAAACATACTCACACAAAGCTAAACATATATATTTTAATATACTTTAAAAAAGGATTTCAGATTAATGACAATGAAGGTTCAGTGACTAGAAAGGAAAAAACAGATTTATTTGATCACCACTGATATCCACAATTCAACACTATCCTCCCTTTTTGTTCTGCTGATTAGAGTGCAATTATACCAACACAAAATGATCAAGGTTAATAAATAAAAACAGGTTATTTACAATTATGCAGTGTCATTCTACCACAATTGATGGTTTGAAACCTCCAAAGTCCACATTATACAAAAGAAAGTAGTTGTCAGTGCTAACAAAATTCTGTGCAAAAAGGCATGTCAAAATTCAAAGGGTTTCAATAATGTTTGAAACGTCAACTAAAATAAGGAGATGTACAGTAGGATACACAATACAAAATGCCTGTAATTCCAACACACTGGGCACACACTGGTTCAATCAATGTTGTTTTCATGTCATTTCAATGAAATGTACATCTGTGTACTGTGGGAACTGTACACTAAAAGCAGTGAATTAGTAGTTATGCCACACTGTATGCATTCTTTGACTCAAATAATTCACACATTTTAACAGTAACATGGTATTAGGCTACATCTTTATAATGCGTCAAATTAGCTAAAATAATATAAATGGAGATAATACAACACAATGTCATTAGTACCAGTCTCTGAATTTACTGAATGGTAGGAATTGGGAGGAACAGTATGGGAGGAATTTATTCATTTTTCTTCTTCAAATGTGTACTAATACATATTGAACATCAACACATTCTCCTGGGCCATCCACTCTGAGCAGGTGAAGTGTTATTTTCTATTCCAGACATGTCTGTGTCTGTGGGGAGAAGCAGTGGGAATTGTGGGGGTAGGCTCTGGGTGAGGTGAGGGGTCAGACGGACAGTGGTCAGAGTATTTTCAGCTATGGCTTGAATTGGCTTCATGTCACAGCTAAAGTGAATCATGCAATGATACTGTGTGGCCAGAACTGGCGTCAGGAGTGGGCAGTGGCCACATGACAGGGTAGCCTTCGGACTCCCTGGCCTAGAGGACACAGCTAATCCGGGGGCCAAAGTGGATACAAATAGCATCCTGTTAGTGGCTGAATATTGACCATGCTCTTCAGTTTGGACAAACTGTTTTACCATTCGCCGCCCCGACGTACAAAATGACAGACACACACACACGTTGACATCTGAGCCTGTGGGTTATCATGCTAAATTGAACCACCAAGCCACCTCCACTTGGCTGGGTTGTAGTCGTTAAGTGACGCACAAACACATACACAAACAGAACTGATCAGTTCACTCATCCATCTTTAAACCCCAGACTGTTTTTAACATCAAATTGCATAAAGTCCTTGAGAAATGCTACTTCAATACCAATGTTATCCATTAACAGATTGTGCCGTAAAGTTTTTTGAATCTGTAATGTAACCATGTCATAATTTTAGGGGGAATATAAAAGAATTACATTTCACACTATATTTCCAATGTAACTACAACAATTACTTTTAAGAAATATGTGCAATTAAAACATAATTACCAATTCAATGCATTTCAGACTGACAAGCATGTATTATTTTTTTATGCAAGTATGTTAGTCAAATCCATGCAGGTGTTCCTTGTTACAGTTCTATAGGCCTGATGTTTAGATACCAAACAGGATTTCTATATTCCCTAAATTGTTAATGAATCACCATGATTAAGAGGCACACATAGCCCTCTGTTAGTACATTATGGAACGTATTTCCTGATGGTATTCACACATTTCTAGACATGTTACCATGACAAAACACAGAATTCCGGTTCCAGCTTCAGTCTACATGGTATGGAATTCCCAACCAGCGATAGTCAATCCAACCACCAATCCAATCAGCCTGGAAACATACTCAGTCTCTACATTTAAACAAGGGAAGTATTGTAGACTTGCACAACTTTCTCTCTTCTCAAATCAAACTTTTTCTTCCCACACCATCTCTTCCAATTACACAATAACCTTTAAGAATAAATTAAAGGGGAAGTGAACCCTTTAGGTCCTAATAAAGATATGCTCTGTTAGATGAGAGAGGTAGGGAGGAGTGAAAGCAGAGACCTCTCTCCCAGTGCATAGAATCAGGGATGGAGGTACTGTATGGTGATGGTGGTGGCGGCGGGGACAGCTGCCTCCTCGTCCCTCTCTAAGTGGTGAGCTTGGAGTAGTTGGGAGGTGAGAAGCGTCTGCGCAGGTACTTGAGGATGTAGAGGGGCAGACAGCTCACCAGGGTGATAACCATCACCTTCCACAGGAATGACATCGTGGCAATGAAATATACATCTAGAAACAGTACAGGAAACAGAGGGCAGGATGGTGGGTCATTCAAACAGAAATGTTTATACAGTGCCCTCCGTAATTATTGGGACAGTGACATTTTGTTTTTTATTTTGGCTCTGTACTCCAGCATTTTTGGATTTGAAATGATACAATGACTATGGAGAATAAAGTGCTGACTGTCAGCGCTAATTTGAGGGTATTTTCATTCATATCGGGTGAACTGTACTTTGATAAATTAACTTATATGTGTATTAAAGTAGTCAAAAGTTTAGTATTTGGTCCCAAATTCCTAGCATGCAATGATTACACCAAGCTTGTGACTCCACAAACTTGCTGGATGCATTTGCTTTTTTTTAATTAATTTTTTTACTTTAAGTGAATACTTTTGGTCCCCTAAAAAAAATGGGGGGACTACGTACAAAAAGTGTCGTTATTTCCAAATGGTTTAACCGATATGAATGAAAATACCCTCAAATTAAAGAAGACAGTCTGCACTTTAACCTCATCATCATTGTATAATTTCAAATCTAAAGTGCTGGAGTACAGAGCCAAAATAAGAAAAAAATGCTTCACAGTCCCAATAATTACAGAGGGCACTGTATATGAGGAAATTAGTAAGTATAACTGAATGTAATCAGACTAGTATGACTACTGTTTGAGTTTCAGTTGCCACTACTCAGTTCATTTCGTGACTTAAACGGTTATGTTAGATGCAGCCAATTTTATCTCAATATCAAATAATTTCTGGGTAACAATATGAAACGTCCTCTCCCTGTCAACTGCGTTTATTTTCAGCAAACTTAACATGTCTAAATATTTGTATGAACATAACAAGGTTCAACAACTGAGACATAAACTGAACAAGTTCCACAGACATGCGACTAACAGAAATTGAATAATGTGTCCCTGAACAAAGGGGGGGGGGGGGGGGGGTCAAAACCAAAAGTTACAGTCAGTATCTGGTGTGGCCACCAGCTGCATTAATTACTGCAGTGCATCTCCTCCTCATGGACTGCACCAGATTTGCCAGTTCTTGCTGTGAGATGTTAACCCACTCTTCCACCAAGGCACCTGCAAGATCCAGGACATTTCTGGGGGGAATGGCCCTAGCCCTCACCCTCCGATTCAATAGGTCCCAGACGTGCTCAATGGGATTGAGATCCGGGCTCTTCGCTGGCCATGGCAGAACACTGACATTTCTGTCTTGCAGGAAATCATGCACAGAACGAGCAGTATGGCTGGTGGAATTGTCATGCTGGAGGGTCATGTCAGGATGAGCCTGCAGGAAGGGTCACACGAGGGAGGAGGATGTCTTCCCTGTAACACACAGCGTTGAGATTGCCTGCAATGACAACAAGCTCAGTCCGATGATGCTGTGACACACCGCCCCAGACCATGACGGACCCTCCACCTCCAAATCGATCCCACTCCAAAGTACAGGCCTCTGTGTAACGCTCATTCCTTTGACGATAAACGCGAATCCGACCATCACCCCTGGTGAGACAAAACCACGACTCGTCAGTGAAGAGCACTTTTCGCCAGTCCTGTCTTGTCCAGCGACGGTGGGTTTGTGCCCGTTGTTGCCGGTGATGTCTGGTGAGGACCTGCCTTACAACAGGCCTACAAGTCCTCAGTCCAGCCTCTCTCAGCCTATTGTGGACAGTCTGAGCACTGATGGAGGGATTGTGCGTTCCTGGTGTAACTCGGGCAGTTGTTGCCATCCTGTACCTGTCCCGCAGGTGTGATGTTCAGATGTACCGATCCTGTGCAGGTGTTGTTACACGTGGTTTGCCACTGCGAGGACGATCAGCTGTCCGTCCTGTCTCCCTGTAGCACTGTCTTAGGCGTCTCACAGTACAGACATTGCAATTTATTGCCCTGGCCACATCTGTAGTCCTCATGCCTCCTTGCAGCATGCCAAAGGCGCGTTCACGCAGATGAGCAGGGACCCTGAGCATCTTCTTTTGGTGTTTTTCCAGTCAGTAGAAAGGCCTCTTTAGTGTCCTAGGTTTTCGTAACTGTGAACTTAATTGCCTACCGTCTGTTATCTGTTAGTGTCTTAACGACGTTTCCACAGGTGCATGTTCATTAATTGTTTATGGTTCATTGAACAAGCATGGGAAACCCTTTACAATGAAGATCTGTGAAGTTATTTGGATTTTTACTAATTATCTTTGAAAGACAGGGTCCTGAAAAGGGGATGTTTCTTTTTTTGCTGGGTTTAGTACATTACTGTGATTATTTTTGACTATTTTAATAGAAAACAAACAAACATAGCTTCTTAGCAAAGAGCAATTTCTCAGTGGCGAGAGGAAAACTGAAAACTAGCTGTTATTTGCAGAGCGGTTTAGACCTCTTTGTATTATTGATCTATTAACTAATTTACCGCATGGTGATGTCACCAGGCAGGCCAAAACTCCATTCCACTAAAACAGACGGTCTTTTCAATCATCTTAAACTAAAAAGGGCATTACCATCATTTCACAGTATTATTCCAACCTCATAGTATGGAAATACATAACACACAGGAAAATCACGTTTTTGACTGCACTGGGCCTTTGAAAAACAGGAGATTAGGGAGACCTAGCATGTTGCCAATACAGCAGATGAGTGAAATGGATTACCATGTAATGGACTTGGATTCAAGCTGTTCCATTCAGGGACATTATGTACCCTTTGTGTTACTTGTGTCGTTAAATGTTAAAATTACCTCTCTTTTAAGAAAGAGAAGAATGAGAAGGGCACTTTTGACCACGTTCAGGTCATAATGCTGTGGTCTGAAAATGGACCTCCACACCCCACATAAAGGCCTAAAATAACAGTTGGAAAACGCAACTAGAGACTGAAGTAACTGATCCTGAAGTAACTGATCCTGAAGTAACTGATCCTGAAGTAACTGATCCTGAAGTAACTGACACTGAAGTAACTGATACTGAAGTAACTGATCGGAATCTATGCAACTAGTCAATTTGTCACATTTCTCGCTTTACTTGGGCTTTTTAAGTGAAAAATGTCTGCCGCCTACCACTGTCTATATTTCATACAATACATAATACAGCCGACATAAAATTCCATAACAAACATCAGCAGCAGTGTGTGAGGTTCTACATGTGGTACAATCGTTTCTAAACTACAGCAGGCTGTTTAGTCATAAACACAAAGACCTTGGCCAGCGTGTGTGTGGTAGTGGGAGCAGGAAACTAACACGAGGCTTTGGCATTTCCACTTCAACACTCTTGCATGCATGTGGCTGGCTGCACTCCTCTGGTACTATTTGTCACTTTATTCACCTTTCGCAGGACTTCCTACAGTCAGTAACCTCCAGGTCTCAGACAGCCCAAGGGCACAGTATGAATGGAGAAGAGCCTGTCATCACTGAATGCTGACGTACAACTCCAAGGGCAGTGAAAGCCCATTACTATCAATCTATCACTGTGTACAGGTTAATACAATTGTTGATACATTATTATATGTCTCATCTGTATCAAAATTCCTGGCATCGGAATTCCTTGGCCAGAAACATGTCATCAAATGTGTGTGGGTGTTAAGTATGTGTTTTACCCACCTATGAACTCGTGGAGGAAGACGAGCGAGGCGATGTAGCAGGCCAGACTGAGTAGCTCGGCTACGATCATGAGCCAGTGCCATGTCTGGATGGTGAGCGCCACCATCAACAGCTCCGTGAGGATCAAAGAGGTGAAGGAGATGGCCACGATGTGGACAAACTCTGACTCAAACAGCAGCATCGCCCCATACATGATGATACTGCCTGAGAAGCACAGAGAATAGGTTAGCACAATGTCAAAAGCACTGCTACTGCTTGTATGGATGTGCATGTGCTTTTATTTTCAATCAACAGACATCTCTATGGTGCCGTTTAAATGCATGACTGGCAAACTTTAATGCTCAACCTGAACCTTGGCTCTAACTGTTCTGTTATACACCAGTTATTCCAACGCTACAATCAGAGGAATGGACTACAGAAATACAATGAAGAGAGTGTGAAGTCAGTACAGTACAGCCACAGCTATATCTTTTGCATAAAAAAATAAGGGCATCGATGTCAGGATTTGTAGCTGTGACGGGAAGAGGAAGTGTAACACTTCTCCATGTTATTGTGACCTTAAAACGGAACGTAAAAATACACTTCCTGCGATTGAAAATGTAATTAATACCAACAGATCTGACATGGGACATACAGTATTTATTTATTTTTATTTATTTCACCTTTATTTAACCAGGTAGGCAAGTTGAGAACAAGTTCTCATTTACAATTGCAACCTGGCCAAGATAAAGCAAAGCAGTTCGACAACATACAAAAACACAGAGTTACACATGGAGTAAAACAACATACAATCAATGATACAGTAGACAAAAATAAGACTATATACAATGTGAGCAAATGATGTGAGATAAGGGAGGTAAAGGCAAAAAAAGGCCATGGTGGCAAAGTAAATAAAGTATAGCAAGTAAAACATTGGAATGGTAGAATTATAATTTGAAGAAAGTTCAAAGTTAAAATATAAATAATATGGTGCAAAGGAGCAAAATAATAAATAAAATAAATAAACACAGTAGGGGAAGAGGTAGTAGTTTGGGCTAAATTATAGATGGGCTATGTACAGGTGCAGTGATCTGGGAGCTGCTCTGATAGCTGGTGCTTAAAGCTAGTGAGGGAGATAAGTGTTTCCAGTTTCAGAGATTTTTGTAGTTCGTTCCAGTCATTGGCAGCAGAGAACTGGAAGGAGAGACGACCAAAGGAGGAGTTGGCTTTAGGGGTGACCAGAGAGATATACCTGCTGGAGCGCGTGCTACAGGTGGGTGCTGCTATGGTGACCAGTGAGCGGAGATAAGGGGGGACTTTACCTAGCAGGGTCTTGTAGATGACCTGGAGCCAATGTGTTTGGCGACGATTATGAAGCGAAGTTCCAGCCAACGAGAGCGTACAGGTCGCAGTGGTGGGTAGTATATGGGGCTTTGGTGACAAAACGGATGGCACTGTGATAGACTGCATCCAGCTTGTTGGGTAGGGTATTGGAGGCTATTTTGTAAATGACATCGCCGAAGTCGAGGATTGGTAGGATGGTCAGTTTTACGAGGGTATGTTTGGCAGCATGAGTGAAGGATGCTTTGTTGCGAAATAGGAAGCCAATTCTAGATTTAACTTTGGATTGGAGATGATTGATGTGAGTCTGGAAGGAGAGTTTACAGTCTAACCAGACACCTAGGTATTTGTAGTTATCCACAAATTCTAAGTCAGAACCATCCAGAGAAGTGATGCTGGACAGGCGGGCAGGTGCAGGCAGCGATCGGTTGAAGAGCATGCATTTAGTTTTGTGTGTCCACAGTGTCCAAAGAAGGGCCAGAAGTATACAGAATGGTGTCGTCTGCGTAGAGGTGGATCAGAGACTCACCAGCAGCAAGAGCGACATCATTGATGTATACAGAGAAAAGAGTTGGCCCAAGAATTGAACCCTGTGGTACCCCCATAGAGACTGCCAGAGGTCCGGACAGCAGGCCCTCCGATTTGACACACTGAACTCTATCACAGTTATGTATAAAATACAGCAACATTGTACTTCACATTGTTGGGATAAACCAGATGTACATTTTCCGTTGGACATTTGGTACATTGGACAATACAATTATATTATTCATATAAAAGCATACAAAACATTGCTTCCATGGACAACTGTAATGAAATCGATACCAAACAACCCACCAATGTCCTTAAACACAGAAACCAAAGCCTACTCAATAGCAAATAAGGATAAAAAGGATAACGGCAAAGGAAATATCAGAATATTCTGCCACATCTGTTTTGAGAGGGAGAGGTGGGAGGTAGGGGTTGAGCGCTAAGCTGTAGACTAAAGGTTTAGGGTGTAGCTTTGGATGATTCTGGCAACGCCTTTGCAATACCAATAGTCCTTGTTATTTAACATTTACAAACCACAGACATAAATAAACTCCACTACTAGCAATTAAGAAGAAAGTGTGTGGGCTGGTGGGGAGCATCATGGGTCGTACACCACAGGGCAGGGCAGTTTCTAAACTACTATCTGAGTGAGAGAGGCCTAAAGGAATTAACAAAAAAACAGAACAAATTCCTAAGAATCTATAGGAATGCCTATCAATAGCTACTCAAGCGTTTATTTCCACTTATTTCCATTACACACTGCATCAATGTCTTCTTACCTTGGTAGATACTTATTAGGACCCATATCAGAAAGGTCTTAAAGGATAGAGGTCGACCCTGAGAGAGGAATAGAAAAATAACACATTTCATTTAATACAATATAATTATTTATAAATACACTCAGGATAACAGTGACATTAAATGAAAGCTGAATAGAGTTCAAAATAAATGTGTGTGTATACTGTAGATATACTACTCTGAAGGTTATGGAGGTTTATGCAGTTCATCATTTTGAAATAATGCATATTATACTGCCATATTATACTGCCATATTCGATAGCCAATAAAGTAATATAATGAAGACAGTGTGTTACCTTTAGGAGATCCTTATATAACTCAGGATAGAGCATAGCTACTTCTGACTTCACATCTTTATCCAACACGAGGGAGAACACAGGGAACATGGTGTAGATGGTGGAGTAGCTAGAATAAAGAACATAAACTATTTAATTGAAATTGATCAATGATTTATGTAAGAAATGAAACACAAAAATGATGTTTTATCTGAGAAGTTGTCCAGGTAAATGTAAAAAAATACAGTTATTACATTTTTCCACAAATGATTGAACATTTCAGGCATCTAATTTCCTGACATTTCGCTAAATCGATTTGAGCTCCTTTCTAAGGCTGAAAAGAGGGTATTTTGATGAGGTTTTGATGACTAAGCAGGGTTAAAGTAATTTCATTTTTTTCTACATTCAACCCAATGCAACAATACATCAACACAATCTCAATGTCATAGCAATCCGACTAACAGTTGAAATGCCATCCTGATAAGCCACCGCTATTGAGAAAAGATCAGCTCAGCTCACCCAATAATGAGAAATCCTTGGTAGAGGGGGACAGACGCAAAGTAGAAGACAGAGGAGAAGACAGCCTGGGGGAAGAAGAGATCATGAATGAGTCATCATCATAGCAAAATGGTATTATACTGTGAAAGAGTTCATCTGTGTATATCGGAGGGTTAGCGTTAATATCAGAATAAATGGTGGATTGGCTGCTGTGGGTGAAAATCCAGCACTTGCAGAAAGAGGAAATTAGAAATACAGTGCATTTGGGAAAGTGTTCAGCCTCCTTGACTTTTTCCCAAATTGTTTTGTTACAGCCTTATTCTAAAATGTCTTAAATACTTTTCCCCCCTCATCAATCTACACACAATACCCCATAATGACAAAGCAAAAACAGGTTCAGAAAATTTGGCAAATTTGTATTTAAAAAAAAAAAAATAAGAAATATGACATTATTCAGACCGTTTTCTCAGTACTTTGTTGAAGCACCTTCGGCAGTGATTACAGCCTCAAGTTTTCTGGGGTATGACGCTACGAGCTTGGCACACATCTATTTGGGGAGTTTCTCCCATTCTTCTCTGAAGATCCTCTCAAGCTCTGTTAGGTTGGATGGGGAGCGTCGCTGTACTGCTATTGCAGGTCTCTCCAGAGATGATCGATTGGGTTTAAGTTCGGGCTCTGGCTGGGCCACTCATGGACATTCAGACTTGCCCCAAAGCCACTCCTGCGTTGTCTTGGCTGTGTGCTTTGGGTCGTTTTCCTGTTGGATGGTGAACCTTCGCCCGAGACTGAGGTCCTATGCGCTCTGGAGCAGGTTTTCATCAAGGATCTCTCTGTACTTTGCTCCGTTCATCTTTCCCTCAATCCTGACTAGTCTTCCAGCCCCTGCTGCTGAAAAACATTGCCACAGCATGATGCTGCCACCACCACCATGCTTCACCATCACAGGATGGTGCCTGGTTTCCTCCAAATGTGACGCTTGGCATTCAGGCCAAAGAGTTCAATCTTGGTTTCATCAGACCAAAGAATCTTGTTTCTCATGGTCTGAGAGTCCTTAGGTGCCTTTTGGCAAACTCCAAGCAGGGTGTCATGTGCCACTGTGTTCTTGGGGACCTTCAATACTGCAGAAATGTTTTTGGTACCCTTCCCCAGATCTGTCCCTCGACACAATCCTGTCTTGAAGCCCTACGGACAATTCCTTTGAACTCATGGCTTGGTTTTTGCTCTGACATGCACTGTCAACAGTGGGACCTTATAGAGACAGGTGTGTGCCTTTCCAAATCATGTCCAATCAATTGAATTTACCACAGGTGGACTCCAAATCAAGATGTAGAAACATCTCAAGGATGACCAATGGAAACAGGATAAACCTGAGCTCAATTTCGAGTCTCACAGCAAAGCTCTGAATACTTATGTAAATAAGTTTACTTTTTTTTTTTTATACATTTGCAAAAATGTCTACAAACCAGCTTTCCCTTTGTCTTTATGGGGTACTGTGTGTAGATTGATGAGGGGAAAAAATTATTTAAGACATTTTAGAATATGGCTGTAACGTAACAAAATGTGGAAAAAGGGAAGATGTACTGTTGTCCGGTAGTTTCACCAAATCAGGGGAGGGGTAGTAGGGTTGGGGGGTGAGGGGAGGACAAAAAAAAGGTTTTAAAAAATGGTAAGGGGGATTACAAATGCAATCAATTAAATTAATAGAACCCCAAATCTATCTGCAACATTGAAGCTGAAGTGTTTCATTTCATATTGAGAACTGTAATACACTACTACAAATCATAATTGACATTTCCAAAACTGAATATTTACAACTTTCATTTAAAAATTGGTTAGTAATCTGAGTAATAGCTCCAAGAATTGATTATAAAAGTGAAATAATAAAGCTATTATTATCATTCTGGCAAGGCACTACTTCTGCTACGTAGTTTAGAGCTCTTGCTCTATACCAAAGAGTTAACCCATTACAGTCTAAGCCATGTCTAAGCCGGGGGGGGCCTTCAATTTGGCCTTACTGCTATTAACCCATACAAATGCATTGAATAACAGATTCACTACACAGAACAACAGATAGTCCCCCCCCAAAAAAAATCTAAAGGAAGTTTGTTCTGAAGTTTCTGTCCTACAGTACCAGTCAAAGGTTTGGACACACCTACTCATTCAAGTTCTCTTTTTTTTGGTACTATTTTCTACATTGTAGAATAATAGTGAAGACATCAACTTTTAACAAGGCACACCTGTTAATTGAAATGCATTCCTGGTGGCTACCTCATGAAGCTGGTTGAGAGAATGCCAAGAGTGTGCAAAGCTGTCATCAAGGCAAAGAGTGGCTTCTATGAAGAATTTAAAATATATTTTGATTTGTTTAACACTTTTTTGGTTACTACATGATTTCATATGTGTTATTTCATAGTTTTGATGTCTTCACTATTATTCTACAATGTAGAAAATAGTAAAAATAAAGAAAAACCCTGGAATGAGTAGATGTCCAAACTTTTGACTGGCACTGTATATCTGAGAAATATAAGAAAGATCATGATTTTTTTTAAAACATTTTTATATGTATTGAACCCCTTATTTGTGGCATTAAACAGTCCCCATTTATACTTCCATTCATTTTTTGAACTTGTACCGGGGGACCTTCAGATGAGTCTTATGAGGCCTGTGGGTGTCCTAGAGCAAAACAACTGACATACGTGTTTGTGAGTATCTCACCTTTCCACAGAGGGGTCATATTAGTGTGTAGCTACAGACAGAAGTTGGCAGATCGGCTGTACCAACTTCAGACAATTCCTAAGATGCTTGTGGGGGGCATAGAGCAAAACTGAGAACAGCATCGTGTCTTTCCATAGAGGGGTCATAATAGTTTCTAGGCCAAACCACAAGGACGCTACAGACGATTTTGTGAGAAGACATATTTTGGGGATTTCTCATGGTCTGACAAACATTGCTCTAGCTCTGTCACCTTTCACAGCAGATGCGGAAGTGCGACAAAAAACCCTGCATATCTCTATCTTAAAATGACAGATTTCTATGGGGATTTTTTTATTATGCTAATTCAATTTCTGCTGGGGAGCAGACATCGACTCTATGGGGTTAACAGCTGTGGTTGTGGGCAGTGTTAATCCAAGACACATTGGAGGCCTCCCAAAATAGTCTATGGCCTGGTCTGGGAGACTAGAGGGCTGAAGAGCTGGCTGTGTACTCACTAGGGCTGAGGGGGAGGGGGGAGGGGGGCTGAAGGCTGGGGCCCCCCTGAAGAGCTCCTGGGGTCCCTTGCTCTGACTCATTCCCCACCCTGCTCCACCGCTCTATGCCTGGTCCAAGGTACTCTCACTACCCACTGGCTCTGGGGCTGATGCCGCATGGTGACTAGGCTTCCAGGGAAGCTGCTGGCACTCCCTGTCCTGACACTCCCTATCCTGTTTCACCATTTGGTACCCTAGTCCTGACTCACTCCCCACCCCGTTCCACCATTTGGTACCCTGGTCCTGACTCACTCCCCACCCCGTTCCACCATTTGGTACCCTGGTCCTGCCTACCTGCATGGTGCTGATGCACAGGCTCCGGTGGATGACGAACTGGGAGAGGCCGGCAGATCTCTTGTAGCTGTTCCGCCCGTGGACCATGAGGAGTCTGCCCAAGTGCTTGAACTGAGTCACAGAGAAGTCCGCAGCCAGCGATGCCTGTTTCCCTTCCTGTCAACCAACAACATGGTGGTGGAATTTTTAAGACATTCTGAGATACATTTAGAAAAGGTTAGCAAAGGTCTTTGGTAACCAGAATAACACTTTTTACGAGTGTATATAAAGAAAAGTTTAGAGGAAAAGTTTCAACTACTGCCACTTTGAGTAAACAAGTTCCCTATTTCTGCCACAGTTAAATCAATATTTACCAACTATTGAGTTGATGTGGAGCTCTGGTCCATAGTTGCTGAAGGAGCAAGGTGTCCATAAAGTAAGAACTCTACATGGTTGCCCTGTCAGCACTACAGTTCAAGCAGTCCCAATCAGAACACATGACAATACCACATTGTCAGAAGACAACGTCACATTCATTTCCTTTACACCCATGACATGTTTTCACACAGTCAAAAAGGAATCATCTGTGCATGATATGACATAGTGACAAATGTATGTTAAAAGGTGCTCTGGCCAGAGGGGGGCCAGCTCTCAGGAAACACACGACACAGACAGCAGCGACAGTGTGTGTGTGAAAGCAGAGCAACAGGGCGACAGGGACAGAGAGGTTCTTACTTTGCCCTCCACTCCCACGCCACAGTCGGCTTCCTGGATCATGCTGACATCGTTTCCTCCGTCCCCTAAGAGAAAACAAACAGACATCGGTGGAAGTGTCAGGAGGAACACGTCTGTTAATGTGACTCACAGCAGAGAGGGCTTTGTGTGTGTATGTGTGTGTATGTTCGTGTGTCTGTCTGTGTCTGCTTGCCTGTTTGTGTGTGCGTGCGACTCCCTCAATCATTACCATAAGAAAATACTATGATGCAAACTGTTTATCAAGTTTATATCATGAAAACAATACCATCCAATATCTTAAAATGTACAGGTCAGTAACCCTGCAGTTAACTGTAATTGGAGAGTTTTAGTGAGCTGAATTGAGAGTAGGCTATTTGTTAACTCTGTAACTCTGTATACTGTAATGTCCCAATAGATTAAGGCTTGGGGCTGACACTGAGCAGACTCACCTACAGCACAGGTGAGTTTGCCAGTGCGCTCCTGCAGCAGGCGGACTATCTGGGCCTTCTGGGTCGGAGCACAGCGACAACACACCACCTCCATAAACTCATACTCATAGAACTTCAGACACACCTGCAGGAGAAGCAGAGTATGACAGACGAGGGTTGAACAACCACCTTGGCCAACGACCAACTGTGGTTTATGTCTGGATCTTTATCATTGATATAGACTCCTTCCTTAACTTCTGTTACATTTATCTAGGCAGTTGTCAATTGAGACTCAAAACAATGCAGCAGTGTGAATGGATAAGACTCAACACCGGCTGACGTTTCTCAAGTGTCTCAGTTAGACTTTAACCAATGCTAGACTGACTATTACCAATACCACAGCTACCACCAAAGGCCTCTTCAGTAACAGTGCTTTGGTTTGGTTTACACAGATAAGGTAAAGTATTCAGAGTGAGGACGGTGCTCAGCTTACCTCCAGTGAGTCCCCTGATATGACCAGAGCACAGTCGTGTTTCCTCCTGAAAGCGTTGAGCTCCAGATGGGCCTCTCCTCGCGTCGTCACCTAGGACCACAGACAGTACATGGCTTACCATCATGTCAGAGACACACAGATAGCCATCTAACCCACAGCAGCAGGAGTAGCTGCTCTCCTGACTGCAACTGTCAACCACACTCTAGATTAGCATCAGGGTGAACTGATCAACTGCCAAATGTTGAACATATGTAAGGTAGGAAACCATAAGGACGACCAGGACATGAACCCACTAATACATGGATGATTTTGTGGATTTATATAGACTACTATTTCTAATGAAATATGGAGGTTGATTGTGTGGACATTACAATAGGGAAAATTGTCTAACCTAAGGTCCATATTATGAAGAAAACATCCCATAGTTTCTGCAACTGTGTCAAACTTATATGTGGACTCGGAATTCCAAAAATGTGGAACTGGAAATGACAACAAGACATCAATCTGTCAACCAATGTTATGCACTGGTATGTCTATATTACTCTCCTATTGCGTGTTCATACGTCAAGTCGTCAACCCAGTGCCATTTGTGTCGAACCAGGAAGCCAATAGCAGATGCCTTGGCTATTGGACCACTCAACAGTCACAGCCCCTGCCTGCCCTCCTCTGCTGGGAGAAGCTAAGGGATTGTTTTCATGCTGTGCCAGCCATTGTTATCCTCTTCCAGTAACAACTGTTGTACGCAAGTCCTAACCTTCCTACGGCAGGCAAGCTTTTCTGCAGCTGGACGAAGGCCAAAAGGGAAGTCAACAGACTATCAAAGCAATTGTGCTGTTTGAGAGCTAAGCCTGCAAAACAAATTAGAAAGTTAGGTTCTCTGTCTGTGTTCCCTCAGGAAGTGGTTCAGCTGGTACTCACAGGCCTGTTTCCAGACCTGGGGTCAAATAGCATTTAAAATCATTCAAATATATGTACTATAAGTGTTTGTTTTAGACTGCCTGTAGTGCTAGTCAAACACAGCTTAAGTATTTGAAACAATATCAAATAGTATTTGAACCCAGGTCTGGAAGGCTCTGGTCTGGTTGACACTGGCTTGAATGCATATTCTTGTGAGAGGTGATTTATTGTCGGGCCAGCCAAATAGCCAGCGAATCCAGGCTGGGCTGGGCTGGGTTACATGGCTGGGGGACTACATAAGCACAGCTATGGGCCTTCACCACACAGAGGATGGATGTCCGCATGAGGTCAGTGTAGACGACAGGAAACTGTGGATGATCCGATGAACTAGGAATGACCCCTTATGCTAAAGCTATTTATTCCAATTCACAATAAACATTATATTGAAAGTGCAGTGGTTGAACAGAAAAATGCCCTCTACTGCTTCTCCACTCACCGAATTAAAGATGTGGATTTCCTGGTTGCGCGTCACCAGATGAGCGTTCTTAGCCGTGCACGTGGCTGTTTCCAATTTATCTCCAGTTAACATCCACACCTACACAGGTAAAACAGTTTTAAAATTACTTTTCTGTGTGATTAACACATTTTACATTTCTTATCCACATTCAAACAATGACACAACACATAACAGTTTCAGAGGGCATAAAGCCCAGGCATAAATAAAGTGTATTGAAAAAAAGTATGAAAATGTATGCACTCTGGATAAGAGCGTCTGCTAAATGACTAAAACGTCAATGTAAAATGTATTGAAGTGAATTGTTGCTGAGGCCGTCTACCCCCCTGCCCCGGTGACCCCTGACCTTGATGCCTGCATTACGTAGGATCTCCAGGGTAGGCCGTACGTCAGCCTGCAGTTGGTCCTCCACCCCTGTCAAACACAGCAGCTCCATCTCCATCTCCAGGCTCTCGATCACCGTGGCAACCTTCAGAGACCGGTCGTGCACACTCAGCTTGGCCTGGACATATCGGGCCTGTGGAGAAAGTAACGAGAGAAATGTGGTGAATATATTTGGATTGTAAGACATTATCTGAATATAGCATATTGGAGTTTAGCTAGTTTGATTTATTAACTGTCAAACATACAAAATCGTCAAATGTAACATGTTTTGGATGAGAAGGATTTAGAAGGAGCAAGTAAATGTCCAGCAGTCTCCAGCTCAGAGGAGATCGTTTTTTGCTCTATCTGAGTGACTCACTCAGGAACACAAGATCTGTGTGTGAGTCACCACCGCCCACCAGCCAGCTCTCACAATTATACACTCAGGCAATGGGCCTGGTGGGGCTGCAGGGGAGACACTGCCCATCTGCCAGCCCTCCCACCCTGCATTGAAAATGGGAGTGTGTGTGTGTGTGTGTGTGTGTGTGTGTGTGTGTGAGAGAGAGAGGGATATCCGAGTATCAAACAACACACTTGACATCTTAAGAACAATGGTGCGTATCTGTGGAAACTATTTTGTTTTTGTAATTGTTGTTGTTGGCAGGTAGGCTACCTAGCAGATATAAAAGACTTGAGAGAACATGACAACTCCAAGACAACACCTGGAAAGAGTGTATTTTGTGTAGGACGATAAACAAATTAGTGCTATATTGTCATCCAACACAAATGTACATTTCTTTAATCTCATAAGGAGTGGCACTAATAATAATAATATACTGGTAAAGTAAAAACAACACATGCAGAGGGAGGTGCAGCAACTAGTAAATTCATGTTATTGTAAGAATATTACCACACCTGGTTTCACATGTCATACCCAGACGCTGATCAAAAGGAATTTCCCTTCTATTTATGACACTATGTGGATGTGCTCAAACCAAGATGAATACCCTAAGCTACAGCCTCACTAATGAGTTTGCCAAATGGCTATGACACACTGAAATGTCAAGGTCGCTAACGGTGGGCTTGGTTACTCAGGACAGTCAATTCCTTCTCCATCTAAACATCCTCCTCCTTCTGTTGGCTTGGGTTACTGCACAGTCCCATACTCTATGGAACAATGTGACGACAGTTACATTGAAGCTCGACCAAAGACAGAGAGGGCATGCTACTAACCTCAAAGTCTTGGTACTGTTCCTCTGTTAGAGACTTTTTGGAAACAACCAAGACCCTCAGGCCTTCCCTGGCCATATTTCCACACTGGAAGAAAGAGCAAAAGTAATACCAAAACATTAATATCAGAATGTTCAAACATACACAAGGATTGAACCTTCCCAAGAAAGGGAAAATTGACAGCAACACCCTAAAGATGACCGCAACACGCTATAATCAATTCATGGTGGTCGTTTATTAAAACTAAAATGACGTGTTTTAATAGAGGAAACCAAAAATACCTCTTCTTCCAGCCAATCATTATACTGGACGATGCCTGCCATCACTACGTCTGCACCCTTCATGTAGAAGGACATTTCTCCCGTAGACTCATCCTGTAAAACAGACCATTCACTGGCATTACCTTAATTCAATGCTTGACAAACAAAATTGAAGAAAAACATTCACATCAATCAATAAGGTGGACTCAGGGGTTTCCCCTCCTACTCTCAGCACCTGTGTAGAGATGCACATAAAGGATTAGTTTATTATTGTTGGTTGGTTGCTTAGAAAGGGAAACTTATTTTAGTGTTAAAATGTTCACAAGGGGTCTCAAACATGTTTGAAAATATTTTCTTGAGGAAGCCAAGTTTAATCCCAACCTTCCTGAAGTAGAGTTATACCAGGTCTATCCAAGCCAACAACAATAGTTAGTCATGCAGACAGCACAGAGACTTAGTCATCGGAGTTCATAGCAGGGTAAAGTCTGTCTTAGATCAGCCTATGTCTTGATAGATAAATGGATCAATGCCCAGGATCAAAAGCCATAAAATGAATCTTAAAAAAGAGCAATTGGTCCCAAACAGTTGGCCCTACTGATATCAGCTATACAATGGATCTTTCAAAAGAGTAGTTACATCAAAACACAGACAGTTGGCCGGCAATCTAGCAAAATACAAATGATCTTCCACAATACATTAGATCAGCTGAGGAAAGCATACACCTCTGGCAACTGTAAAGGGATGACTCAAATTAGAATTTTCAAATCAAATTCATATCCTAGTCAGCAGCACTCACTCGAACTATGATTCCCATTCGCTTGCTCTCGTAGGTGAAAGGGAATATCTGCAGGATGGTGAAGTTCAGGATCTGTCCAGTAGGGGTCCTCAGCTGCATGGAGTTCTGGTCCCGTCCGACCAGGGTCAGACCCACACTCTCTGTCCACTGCACCAGCGAAACCTAGCAACAGTTTGGTGAATGGGTGGTTATAAAAATACATCAATTTGATGAGGTAAAAGGAGAATGGACCATTTTAGCATGATGATAATCTTGGTTAACCAAGAACTAAAGTATTGCGTAATTGGTCAGATAGTCAATGAAGTTCTGGGTCCGTAGTGTTAAGAGAAGAGATAGAATGAGCGGATCCAGAATGAAGAGCTCCAACCCCTCTCTTTGCAATTTACAGGCAAGTCTTTGGGCCAAATGTCCCCTCTCCTTCCAAAATTCGAAAGATGCTAACACCTGCAAAATCATGATTTGTCTAAATAACCAGTGACGAAAAACCCAAGCACTGGAACTAATGCTGCCGATCTCACACATCCCGTTTTATCATGACAGATCTACAGTACCATTTATGTTTACGTAGTCTTTTCACGAGAGATTAACATGATGTACCTTTTCACAGGACAAATGAAAGAACAGGAAATATAAATCTGAGAAGCACATCAAAGAGCACAGCTCTATTTCAGCTCAAATCAATAATAAAAGCATTTTCTGCACTCAGAGTATTGATTGACAAACTAGAAAGACAATTTTAAAAGACAATGCCACATGTTCTTTCTGGTCTCTTTTGAAGGGCACATGAGGATAATGCCAAACAGACGACATTTGGAATGATTGAAATAATCACTTTTTTTTTGGGGGGGGGGGGGTCAGAAGTTATTTTTCCCAATAACTTCCAGACCACCAGCACAAGATCAAAAACACAATTCATCCCTCATGCCTACACTGACCGGTCTCTAATTTCAATCTCAGATGGACAGGAAGAGGCATCAATTGGACCCTAAACACTTCCAAAGTCCGGTCCCAAACCAAGCCTCTTCCAGCTAACAAACAATACTTATTTTATGCTAATATTTGGCCTGAGGCTATGCTTGGCTAATGGTAGTCTTGAGCTGAACTCCATAATGATCAACAAAGCTCTGACTACCTTGTGTGTTGGTCATACAAGTTGGGGAGAATGAGGTGTTTGACTTAGTCATGGTAACATTAGTAAGGCTACATTCACTATGGAGATGTGCAGTGAATCGGCCTCCAACCCAACAACACCACCTAGTCATGGGAATGTCTAGGATTTAATTGAGCTGGATCTGCTACTGGCAAATGTCTGGAGTCAAAACCACAGCTTGGCAGAAGCTAAAATTCTTCTTGGTCCTGCTTGGAAGTAGAACCCTCAGGAAATACTTTATACTCTGCCTTTTTTTATAGGAACACACTTCTCTTGAGTCGATATCACAATCAATATATTAGACATAATACATATGATATACTAAATAAGCAGATGTAAAAGCACAAGTTTTGGAATAATATCTCCACACAACAACCAGGACTATTCATTTTGATTTCAGAAAGAAACGGGTTATTTCTGCCAAACATGTACAGGTAACTGCCAAATAAAGAAAACACTTGAGTAAATGAGGGATACAAAGTATATTCAAAACAGGTGCTGCCACACAGGTGTGGAATTAACATCCCATCATGCTTAGAGTCATGTATAAAAATACTGGGCAGGCCCAGTTTCCCATTATTTTGTCTACCATGGCTAGAAGAAGAAATCTCAGTGACTTTGAAAGAGGGGTGATTGTTGGGGCACGTTTGGCAGGAGCTTCAGTGACAAAGATTGCTCAACTTGCTGATGTTTCACGATATGCCATAACCGTCTCAGTCTCCAGATCTCAACCCAATTGAACACTTATGGCTGATTCTTCATGAGACAAGTGTTTTCCACCACTATTAACAAAACACCAAATTATGGAATGTCTTGTTGAAGAATGGCGTTTCATACCTCCAATAGTGTTCCAGACACTTGTAGAATCTATGCCAAAGTGCATTGAAGCTGTTCTGGTGGCTCTAACGCCCTATCAAGACACTCAGTTGGTATTTCCTTTATTTTGGCAGTTACCTGTATCACATCCAACAAAGCAAGTTAGATAAATGGCTTAAGATTGGACTGCTATAAACCATGCATGCAACTGCCACTGCCATTGTGACCACTACCACCGTGCAGCCAACAGTCAACACCATATCTATATATAGACTTCCTGAGAAGCCATAGGAAAGCAAACTGAATTTGAGCCAAGATCATATCAAGCTGATACAATATACCTATTTTAACAACTGCAAAAACATTCAATCGAGAAAGGAAATAGCATCACATTGACTTATATTGTAACCTGTGAGAAATCTTGGAACAGGACAGGAGTTTCAAGACTCATAAACATATTTGCAAGAAAAAAAAAAAAAATGCTTGTATTGCATGAAGTTGAGCATACAATAAGCCACAGCTCACCATAAAACAAAAGTTGTGGGCCATATCAAAGTATTTAATACTAACGTAGGAGATTCAAAGAGGGAATAGGTTAGCTGAAATACAATAGACTGGGGAGCACATTAAGGAAATGTGTATTTACACTACGGGAAATGGATCAAGCTGAATTCCTCCTCAGCCTTCTTCCTGGACTTCAAATGATTCATAGCGATCAATGACATAGCTAGGTACACGTGTTATTTGTCTCCTCAAGGTTTCCTTCAAAGGCAGCATGCAGCAGGTAGTCCACTGCAACAACCGCTAAGGGTTCAATCTTCAAAATCACTTGAAGTGACCCTCTCCATCATTTAACTTGGACTCTATTATTCTACTGTCGCAATACCTACTGTAATGGGCCTAGTGACAATTCCATTTAACCTTCCTGAGGGTGTTGAGTAAACAACTCACATTTTCCTCAGGTAATTTTTGTATATGTTGGTCTACTGTATCTTTAACAAAAAACAATATTATAACCTCGCAGAGCAAATGTCAACTGTTAATTAATTACTTGTATAAAACACTAACAACCCCTGGTTGCTATATTTTTGGACAGCTATGTCTAGTAGTTAGGGTGAGCTGTTGTGTACCTCGTCTGGGCTGGCGGCCTGGTAAACCCTACAGGTGTCCTCATAATGCTGCTCTGCCTCAGCCTGGTCCGTCACTCCGTTGGCCTCGTACGCGGGCGTCACACAGTGCACCAGGGCGATGGCCTTCACCGCCTCATGCACACGGCTGCTGATGGTCTTACGAACCTTAGTGGCCGCCGGAACTCTGGATGCTGGGAGGTCATGAGAGGGCTGTGGGGAGGAAGGTGCAGAAAAGAAAAGTTAGCCGACTGAGTTGGAGCATCTGTCTACCTGCAAGGTTTTCAATAATTAGTAGAGCGTTTTTTAATAATAAACTTTTTTTCTCTCAGCCATTGATTGACAAACAGTCATCACATAAATAAATGAATTGTGGGGAATATATACTATATATACAGTACATGTACCTGTGAGCTGCCTTATTCAGTAACTATGGCAACAAAGTATATGGAATATATGCGTTTTGTAATGTTAAAACATAACACTTCTCTGAACTTACTCAGTTCTAAAATGACTACTAACCAAGTCATTTAACTAATCCTACCCTACTCATTCATACCATCCACAGAAAGTAAACACAACCAGGTGTGTAACAAAATAAGAAATATGAACAATTAGCTTTAGCATCTTGCTGCTGCTATTTTTAGGCTGGGGGTTGTGTTTCCACAGGGGTTAATGGTGGAGTCATTAAACTAGGGCAGGTCAGTGCTAGTGGGCTCTGGGGCTAGTGGCTAATCCGGTTTCCTTCTCCACTAACCTCTGGTGTCAAAGGGACAAAGAATGTCATTAGGGGTCAGGAAGCATTCAGCCAAACAATAATCACATAGCTGATATGCTGTCCAAAAGATATGCCCTAAAGACAAGGGTTGTTATTGGTTTTCACACAGAATTATTTTGAGTTTCCAAGCATTGACTGTCTCACCAATTAGTAATACATTCGTTGCCCACAGCCCATATGGACTGATGCAGAGCCACAGTTCTACATAGAGAGTTTGGCCATTGTCGTTTCTGTCAATGACGCTCTATGTGCGCCACAACTATTTCAATATGGCTCGGTGGTGATGGTTATTGTTTACCTGTGTGTAGGCACTGAACACGTGGCTCTGCACCTCGTCCATGGAGTCCATTCCATAGGCCACCGTTCCAAGATGGAGGCGACGGAACACCATCTCATTCTGGGTAAGAGTCCCTGCATCAAACACACAACCACAATTCATACTATTTGTAACATTTCTACTGATCGTGGGGTTATATGCACTGGTGTCAGAAGTGTTGGAAGCGAGATGGTAGTGTTGGTGTTAAAATTATTATCATAATTTAAACAGTCTATAGTACAGTCACACTATGATCTACAAGTCAAGTATCTTTCCATGCAGTCAGTGTCCTGACTGTCCTCACACTTTAAAAGCCCCTCTCTGTAGCTAGTATTTCAGGATGACCTGAGAAGCCCCTACAGCCCCTACATTAGACTGACCTTTGACCCCTAGGCCCCATCGCCCTGATCATGGACAGGCTTGCCCTAGCACTATCACAATGAACATAACCTTAGCAAATCTTCAACACTATCAACTCTCATACGACAGACTGACATGTTGGGGCAATGTCCTCTTCTGACTACTAAAGCAAGATACATACATTTGGCATTGTCTTATATTGTAGCACTAGCCACTACTCGTCCTGTGCACTACAACATTTAGCAGTTTTATGCAAACCTTATACTTTACTGTCATGTTTCATTACCATAGTTACATCTTATGTGAATTGACTAAGCTGACAGTTTATGGAGGCACTCTCACCTCTTAAGCTCAATACAGAGTCCACAGCCACACAGCCGTGATAGTCTGGCGGTCAATAATTACATATTTATGTCTATAAACGACAAAAGTAGCAGACCTGTTTTGTCAGTGAGCAGGTAGGAGATGCGTCCCAGTTGTTCAGGTATAGTGCTGGCCCTGACCACTGTACCAGGGATCTTAGAGTCTCTTCTGATCATCCAGCTGAACACCATCTTACCCATGTCCAGGTTCACACGCAAGCTGGACACAAAGTTCACATTTTATTCATTTAATAAAATGTGGATATTAATGGGTTTAGCTTGTCCATCAAACATGCACATACGGATATGTAGAAACAATTAAGCAAGGATAGATTTTATGTAAATGTAGGCCTCAACTGAAAATACCAACTTTTGGTCTTAAACATGCTGTTAAATGTTGTTAAATATGGATTTCTTAATTGCTAATTTAAATTAAATAGAAAGTGTGTTAAACTCCTACCTGATGGGGACAATGTTGGAGAAAAGCAGCAGGAAGCGGAAGATCTGCAGATACCAACGGCCGGCAAAGTGTTGGAGGGCCACCATGACCAGAGACACCACCACCAAAGCCCCAAACAGGATCTTGGTTAAACAGTTCACTTCCAGGTCAAATAGGCCAACCTACAAGAGATGATTAATGAGAATGACATCAGGCAGTACACGTCAAAACACTCTAAACACAATATTATGGAACAACTGTTGAAATTATATGATTATTTGAGTATTGGTAGCGGTTTATTTTACAATACATAAAAAAAGAAAATACCCTGGTCAATTTAAGACCTTGAAAAACAGTAACAACACAGTAATAAACTATTAATTACCATGGAAACAGTACCGTAAAATAAAGTGCTACCAGAATATTTGCATGACTTTATGTACTAAAGGAAAGCGTCATGGCAGGGTGTTTAACATTAATATACCTTGTGCCTTGGGTCTGAGGTGTTCATCACACTCCGGAGTTCCTTGCCTGTGTAAATAACTACTCCTACCACAGTGCCTACAGAGACAGAACATTCAAGTAACGGACTGAAACTTTTAAACTGACAAGTCTCGAATCATAAACCATACCATATAATAAAGCATGTAGAAGACTTCCCTTGATGTGAATGCATGTTTTGAAATGTATAACGACAGTAGTACATGAGAGTTAGCCAATTTGCCAAATGATTACCATATGCTATATACAGTACGTTAGACTCTGAAATCTCTATGTAGTGTTTTTTCCCTTTAGGGAAACGTTGGCTCTTATGGTTAACTACCCCTGAACTAGTTTTAAATGACCAAATGTCTGATTACGCCGGTGTGTGTGTGTGTGTGTGTGTGTGTGTGTGTGTGTGTGTGTGTGTGTAGGAGGACAAATCATCAGCACATCGAGCGTGGAGGGAGTAATGCCTCATCACGGCTCTAGGGATGGAGGGAGGGAGAGAGGGATGGAGGAAGGGCTGGTACTGGTTCCTTCCATGTTATTAGCTGCTTCAGTGGAGAGAGAGAGAAAGAGCAAACCACTGGGGGAGTTGGTATTTACCAGAGGCGATGACAGTGCTGGCCCAAAGGGTATTCTCAATACTGAGACTCTCATTGACTGGAGGGTCTCCATCCTCCTAAAGCACAGCACAGAGGACACAAAACACAGACAGAGTATGGAACATTACTCCATGAAAACAAAAAGTCTTTCATCAAAGTTCACTATATATGGTGGCAATTATCTTTATGCAAGTCTTAAACAAGAAAAGTAAAATATAATTGTCCAGGCACTAACACTCACCCTGGTGAACGTGCCAATAAAGTTGTGGATGTCAATGTTTGGTTCCTCCGCATACACATAGGATCTGATCTGGAGAATATCCTGGAGGAGCAATCACAACATGGTCGCTTATCAATAAGCGATAACAATTCCAAGAACAGACCCCAAAAACATGAGATGTGGCATTACTTTACTAAATCTTTCTGCAGTCAGTGCAGTGCCAACATCGTGTCCTACTAAAAGATAGATCAGCCATCTGGTCTGGTGACTCACAGCAGCAGTGGGCAGTCTCTGAGTACAGGCCACTGGGTGGCGTAGTTTCCAGTCTGTCTCTCCGTCCAGTTGGTCAGTACGCAGGAAGCAGGAGCCTAGAACAGGGCAGAAGTGAGGAAAGTAACTGATCCAGAATGGAGTCACAGACACCTCTAGGGGGAACCGTTGTGTAGGCTTTAGAGATTACAGAAGCATTCAGAGTTATAGGGCCTCCATGGTACAAATAACTACATTCTGTCCATCTAAAAAACTAAATGTGTTACCCTATGAAAATAATGATAATTTAAAAACTTGTCAATTTTGTCACATGCGTCAGCTTCTAGCATTCTTTTATTTGGTGCATCCCTCAATCTTTCAACATAAACATATCTTACCAAATGACTTACTGCAAAATAGTGCTTAAATACGAATGGTGCCCAACTGCACATTACTCTGGGGATCAACAAGAAAGTGAAGAGGTATCCATGCCAACCCAACCCTCATCCCCCCACAGCCTCCAGTAACCCCAGTTCCTCCTGGTCTGCATCATCCTGCCTGCCTGTCTATAGCTGAGAACACTGGGCCTAGCTAGCCTCTTCATAATTGACCTAATGGCCTCCATGTGTCAGAGAGATAACCAACTTACCACTCTTTCCAGTAAAATAAACATGTTGTTTTTCCTCCCCCCACAGGAAAGCACAACCACAACCAAGCATGCTTCATCTAGTTTGTGTTACTCCAAATCAAGATTATAAAAGTGTAAGGTTGTCGTACTCCAAATTTTTTATCGCACATTTCCGATGGAGCCTAACAGCTGCTAGTTATCGAGGGGGTGGTGGTGTACTTGTTTAGAAAACAACAAACCTGTTGGAGATGGCATTGTTTTGCATGGGAGCAATTCATTCTGTTTCTGTCACCACTCTTTCAAATCTCATCCAATTCCACATTTGTTTATTCAGATCAGGCTCAGTCTTTGTACCTTGGTTCCCCCGTTTTCTATGTTCTTTCTATTCTACACTTTGCCTGTCTTGGTGATTTTCCTTAGGAACTAACTTGCAATTTAAAAGACAAAAATGGTCAGGGGAAATGAATGGACCATGCTTCTTCTGTCTTCTACCACAACCCGTCCCCCCCAACCACCACTTTGAACGATAGCCTACTGGACCCAATTACAATTTAGACATTGTTACACTTCCTGTCCTGGCTCTAGGCTAATCCCTTCACCTCACCACCCTTTTTAAACATGCCATTACCCTAACTATCCTGTTTTGGAGATTTGAATGAATGACCAGCAGATGTTTACCATTTCTTTCAGAGGTCCTTAAGAAGATCATGTCAGCAGGAACTCGCTGGTTCTACAAAGAAAAGACAGAAATAAAGAAAAACACGACTTCAACTTGCATCCTGTTCTTCTAACCCCCCCCTCTATAACTGTAGACGTTCAGACTTTTGCTTTAATGTGCTACATTACCTGCATTCAGCTAGTCACAATAATAATCCCTGCAGCAAATCATCCAGCCTTACCCTGAATAGGAGCCTGACCAGGCTTTACACTCTGTTTGACCCAGACTCCACTGTGACTGAGTCCTGGTCAGAGTAATTGGAAGATGAATTCTCAACACTATTTAAGTTGACAGATTTCAAAACATTGAGTTGGACATTGATTATTTTAAGTGGTCGATGGGTTTAATAAAGATTCACTGTGTCACTTCAGATCCATGGGGTGGTACACATATTGAACGTTATTTTTTTAAAATGTTTTAACAAATTTCAAAATCAGAAGATCATAACAATTCAGAGTTCGATTTACTTTCAATGTCTCCTCAGTCATGGATAAAAAATATCAACAGTATAAAGAGAACAACATGTGTGACCTATCCTTCAAAGACTCCCAGAATCCACTCTTTCTACAGTACCCAGTAAAAAATACTGTTAGGAGTTGGAATGTCTATTAGAATTACTTAAGATACTTTTAACAACATAGTGGCGGCAGGTAGCCTAGCGGTTAGAGCATTGGGCCAATAACCGAAAGGTCGCTAACTCGAATCCCCAAGCTACAAGGTGAAAAATCTTTTGAAGTGCCCTTGAGCAAGGCACTTAACCCTAATTGCTCCAAGGTCCCTGTTGATAATGGCTGACCCTGGCCATGACCCCACTCTCAGGGGGAGTTGGAATATGCAACAAATATTTCAATTTCACACGTGTATAATACATACTTGTACATGTGTGAAATAGGACAAATATAACCTAACAAATTATAATTTATTATAATGTTACCAATGTTGATGCCATTTGTGACGCTAATTTGAATGACACAATTGATTGCCTTGTTTTAACTTTCCCACATGGATATGCCAACTTAATGGCGTTTTAAGTTAACTATCTGGTAAGAATGCATTGGTATTTTCTGGGTGGTCTATATCCAACTAATCTCGGCTAACCCAGAACTTTAATCTTGCGTAATTGGTCAGATGCTCGATTAAGTTCTGGGTCCATACGTGTTAAGAGATAGAAAACAACGAGCAGAACCGGAATGAAGAGCTCCACCCTCTCTCTTTGCAAGTTACGGGCAAGTCTTTGGGCCAAATGTCCCCTCTCCTTCCAAAATTCGAAAGATGCTAACACCTGCAAAATCGTGATTTGTCCAAATAACCAGTGATGAAAAACCCAAGCACTGGAACTAAGGCTGCTGATCTCACACATCCCGTTTTATCATGACAGATCTCCAGTACCATTTATGTAGCCTGTCCACGAGAGATTAATATCCTACAAGTGTTGCCTTCAATTTTTTTTCAATGTCATCAATAATCCAAATGTCAAATGTTTGGTTTTCTGATCCAATTAAGTTCATTTAAAGTTTGTGTCAGTTACGTCTGCATTGAGCTTGACAGACTCAAGCTCAGAAACATTGATCACAAGATTACAAAATCTTTAACTCCTTTCACCTCAAGTCACCAGTCTAGCAGATTAACAGACCAATCATTATTTGTCATATTTGGCAACTTTGCTATCCTGGTATGTAGTATGCCTAATTCATTGATGCAGTCAAGGCGAAATCTACAAAGTGATTCAAACCTTTTCCACGATTATAAGGTCTCCAACTTGAATGCCACTACTTTTCACCTTCACAGTGCCTGAAATAAAAACAAACGTAAAATGCATATTCAATAAGTGTTTTCAGATTGCAGAATGTTGAGTTGACAAAATTCAGTGTGAAAATCATAATGGTATTGTGGTTAGATCAGAAATTAAGAATGAATGTTGTTTTATGGACATTCCATGCCTCTTAGGAGGGGAAGAATAGAGTAAAACAACCCAAACAAGTAAAAATCTAAAACATCCATGTAAACATTCACATGGCTCACACAGGTTTTTTTATGGAAGTGCGACATCCTGGTACCATTAACATCATTCAAAGACACTGTTAAAGCCCTAGGCTTCATTCTCCCTACTTCTCTTCTCATGGTCCATACATACAGAAACACTATTCAGCTCACGGTTTACGCCAAACTGTCTCCTCCAGGTTACCTTGCAAATGTAGACAACTGTTGTTATAGATTTCCTTCCACTAAATGTGGAGGGAAAGTAATTTTCCATGTAGGCCTTCAGATCTGAAAGAATGTTTGGAGGGTTGGGGGAGTTCTCTCATTCCATTTGGTATGAACAGGCAAAATTGTTTGGAGTGGGTCACTCACCCTTGACCTTTGCTGTGACCTCAGGCTTTTGCATATGTAATACATTAATATTGCTATGCATTTAGGTTTATTGGGCTTGAAAACCCATTCTGTTTCACTTAGTTTTATTATCTGAGTTTAGTCTACTTCATTCACAAATCTGCTAACACAAACTAAACTTTCCCAATAAGCTTCAGAAATAATTGGTCAAAAGTCAAAATACTGAGGAGAAAGAAACTACTTTAAAATGATGAATCATACATTCCTACAGGATGACACACAAATCCTTGGTGGACAACTGACATCAAAACATAAACTAACAGCATGATGTTTTGCTCTTGATAAAGTAGCTACTTTCTCAAAGCAAAACAATCTACAGGCATTTAATGCCATTATCTCTCTCACCCTGTGCAACAAGACAAGCCACTGGGGCCACTATCATGGAAGCAACCATTTATTGTGTTTATTGATAAAACAAGGTGCCAGTTCAAAGGGGAAAAGTGATGGAAACCGCAAGAGGTCTCCAGGTTTTTATTGCTAGTAGCACTTTATTCCAAGCCCTCTTATGTGTACACTTGTACATCCCTGCTTTGAATTAGCCATCACTCCCCTCCCACCCAGGACCCACTCCCCTCCCACCCAGGACCCACTCCCCTCCCCTCCCCCCCAGGACCCACTCCCCTCCCACCCAGGACCCACTCCCCTCCCACCCAGGACCCACTCCCCTGTCAGCTTAAACAGGACCGGACCAAGCTCATACAGTTAACTGGACTGGAGACCAGGGTTGGGGTTAATTCCACAAATTCAATTCAATTCCCTCTCCCAGGAAATTCCATTTCATTCAAATTCCAGGTCAGTCTTTGCATTCAGAGATAATTCAATTCCTCTCAATTTCAATGTTAGGTAAATTCCAATAATTAAATTCCCAATTCAATATTATCGCCAACAATTCCAATTAGAATGAAATTCCCTCCGGCTTTCAAGCTGATCATGTCACTGTTCAGACTGCCTCACTATACAGGAAATATAGAAATACACGTTAAAATAAATCTTGCAATCAACTTTTGATTCTAAATGCGTTAATTCCATTCACTGGGAAATCCAATTCAAGTCAATTCCAAAGATTAAATGTGTTTACAATTCCAATTCAAACAGTCCAAACAGTCTAAACCCAATACAATTTCAATTCCATAACATGAAGATTGTTGAAATTCGAATTCAAGAATTTAACTGGGATTTCAAATTAAATTTGAATAGACCCCAACTCTATTGGAGACACCCACTATTCAGGTACTTATATTATACTGAATAGACGCATCAGAAAACTACTGTAGGTCATTTTGGAGTGTTTACTTTGGATCTGTTTATAAGCATATTTATGTTGTTGTTTATTTCTTCTTATTGGGTACCAACTGCAAACAAACCCTTACCTCTTATTGACAGCTTGCTATATATCTGTGAATTCACTTCTTTGTCTCGACAATAACATCTGATCTCTTCAACTGCTTCTCTCATGATGGTAATAATCAAAACAATTCCCTGAAATACAAAAATATAAGACAAACCTTCTAAATGTGTAAAATTACAAATTATAACAAGTATCTTGTTTTTAGAAAGTGATTGGTGGATCATGTGAATACTTGATGCTACATTACTTTGACAAAATGCAAAATGCAAAATACACTGCTTACCAAAGGAACCCAGTAGGTGTACAGAGCACCTAGCCTGAGATCATTGACAAACTGAGAACAGGCCAGGAGCAGAAAGTACAAGTTGAAGAAGTACTTGAACTGATTAAACAGCACCTGAGAAAACAAAACAGAACAATATGATTTCACATAAATCAGCCAACCACAAATATATATATACGTACATTAGGGGCATTGTAATATATGCACGTGACAAGACATTGATCACTTAGGGTTCAGTTGAGACAAAAATAAGCTTATAGTTTCAGACATATCCACACACAAACACACATTCTAATATACAGTACCATTCAAAGGTTTGGACACACCTACTCATTCAAGGGTTTTTATTTATTTTTACTATTTTCTACATAATTCTATATTTGAGATTCTTCAAAGTAGCCAACCTTTGCCTTGATGACAGCTTTGCACACTCTTGGTATTCTCTCAAACAGCTTCATGAGGAATGCTTTTCCAACAGTCTTGAAGGAGTTCCCACATATGCTGAGCACTTGTTGGCTGCACTCTGCGGTCCAACTCATCCAAAACCATCTCAATTGGGTTGAGGTCGGGTGATTGTGGAGGCCAGGTCATCTGATGCCAGCTCTGTTACTTGAACTCTGTGAAGCATTTATGTGGGCTGCAATCTGAGTTGCAGTTAACTATATTGAACTTATCCTCTGCAGCAGAGGTAACTCTGGGTCTTCCTTTCCTGTGGCGGTCCTCAAGAGAGCCAGTTTCATCATAGTGCAAGATGGTTTTTGCGACTGCACTTGAAGAATCTCTCAAAGTCCTTGACATTTTCTGCATTGACTGACCATCATGTCTTAAAGTAATGATGGACTGTCGTGTCTCTTTGCTTATTTCAGATGTTCTTGCCATAATATGGACTTGGTCTTTTACCAAATAGGGCTATCTTCTGTATACCACCCCTACCTTGTCACAACACAACTGATTGGCTCACACGCATTAAGAAGGAAAGAAATTCCACAACTTTTAACAAGGCACACCTGTTAATGTAAATGCATTCCAGGTGACTACCTCATGAAGCTGGTTGAGAGAATGCCAAGAATGTGCAAAATTGTCATCAAGACAATTAGTGGCTACTTTGAAGAATTTGTTTAACACTTTTTTTGGTTACTTCATGATTCCATATGTCTTATTTCATAGTTTTGATGTCTTCACTATTATTCTACAATGTAGAAAATAGTAAAAATAAAGAAAAACCGGGAATGAGTAGGTGTGTCCAAACATTTCACTGGTACCGTATACATGATATATCTCAACACAGACGGACATCAACTTTTTCAGTGCCACCCACAGTCAAGTATAGATTTAACAGTCACACATAGCTGAATTTCATTACCACCAATGTGCAAGATTACTACAAAGGGAAAGTTTGTGTTCTCTCATTGCTACTGTGAGTCATTTCCTCAACTACTGACAGGTGACAGTGAACACTGACACAACAAGAATAATGTGTTGATTTGAGAATGTGTGAATTTGCAATGCAAAAAAGGACTGGTCTTCTTGTTTTTCCTACTTTTAATGCATGACTTAATATCCAAAAAAGGCACAATGTTTAAGACTAGATAATGTCTGAAATCCAAATTCATATTAAAATTAGGCTCAGAAAATCAGAAAGTAAAAAAAAAAATCCTTACTATTCTTGCCATGGTTTAGCTTTAATTAGAGACTCAACAACTACAGTAGAGGCACACTAGTCTATACGGCACAGGCTAACATGAGTACTCATTTGATTAGAATCAGTGTCCACTAACTAACGATTCGAATCTATGGGGTCAGCTCTACTGCTCACTCTCCACTTTGCCACTAAACCAATAACTCCACTTTGCCACTAAACTAATTCTGTCTTGTTGTGTTGTGAATGAGGAGCAGATGACGATTGTTTGGTTGGCCCGGAGTACCTGTCACTCACCCCTGGGAGGAAGGTGAAGAAGTTGTACTTCTGGTTGTTAATGAAGTTCCGGGGGTACCTCTGCTCCCTCTTCTCTGGGTGGCCCAGCCACACCGTCCGCGGCCGGAAGTCCCCCATGCCGCAGCACCTCGACCACGGGCAGCACCTGAGGAACACCAGTGTAGTTCATCATTAGGGCTGGTTTCCTGGATGCAGGTTAAGCTCACTCCTAGACCTGTACATCACAAAGAGTCTCAGGGTAGTGCAGATATTGGATCAGTTTTGCATTTTTAATCATAATGAGTATATGGACACGGGGGGACAGATCAACACTCCTACTCTGAGATGCTTTTGAACACTGGCCCTAGACTAAAAAGAATGGTCAATGAAGAAATTCCAATACAATGGTATTTAGTCCATGACTAGGCCTAATCTGTGTCCGGGAAACTGGCCCTTTTAGAGTTTTCCTCTCACTGAAATGCCACCACAATAATATGGAAATACTACAGTTGAAGTCAGAAGTTTACATACACCTTAGCCAAATACATTTAAACTCAGTTTTACACAACTCCTGACATTTAATCCTTGTAAAAAGTCACTGCCTTAGGTCAGTCAGGATCACCACTTCATTTTAAGAATGTGAAATGTCAGAATAATAATAAGATAATTATTTATTTCAGCTTTTATTTCTTTCATCACATTCCCAGTGGGTCAGAAGTTTACATACACTCAATTAGTATCACACATTTCGGGTAGCCTTCCACAAGCTTCCCACAATGAGTTGGGTGAATTTTGGCCCATTCCTCCTGACAGAGCTGGTGTAACTGAGTCAGGTTTGTAGGCCTCCTTGCTCGCACATGCTTTTTCAGTTCTGCCCACAAATGTTCTGTAGGATTGTGGTCTGGGCTTTGTGATGGCCAGTCCAATACCTTAACTTTGTTGTCCTTAAGCCATTTGCCACAACTTTGGAAGTATGCTAGGGGTCATTGTCCATTTGGAAGACCCATTTGCAACCAAGCTTTAACTTCCTGACTGATGTCTTGAGATGTTGCTTTAATATATCCACATACGTTTTCTTTTTCATGATGCCATCTATTTTGTGAAGTGCACCAGTCCCTCCTGCAGCAATGCACCCCCACAACATGATACTCCCACCCTGTGCTTCACAGTTGGGATGGTGTTCTTTGGGTTGCAAGCCTCCCCCTTTTTCCTCCAAACATAACGATGGTCATTATGGCCAAACAGTTCTATTTTTGTTTCATCAGACCAGAGGACATTTCTCCAAAAAGTAAGATCTTTGTCCCCATGTGCAGTTGCAACCCGTAGTCTGGCTTTTTTTATGTTGGTTTTGGAACAGTGGCTTCTTCCTTGCTTAGCGGCCTTTTAGGTTATGTCGATAAAGGACTCGTTTTACTGGGGATATAGATACTTTTGTACCCGTTTCCTCCAGTATCTTCACAAGGTCCTTTGCTGTTGTTCTGGGATAGAATGCGTCTCCTTCCTGAGCGGTATGACAGCTGCGTGGTCCCATGGTGTTTATACTTGCGTACTATTGTTTGTACAGATGAACGTGGTACCATCAGGCATTTGGAAATTGCTCCAAAAGATGAACCATACTTGGAGGTCTACATTTTTTTTTCTGAGGTCTTGGCTGATTTCTTATGATTTTCCCATGATGTCAAGCAAGTTTGAAGGCCTTGAAATACATCCACAGCTACACCTCCAACGGACTCAAATTATGTCAATTCCCCTATCAGAAGCTTTTAAAGCCATGACATCATTTTCTGGAATTTCCCAAGCTGTTTAAAGGCACAGTCAATTTAGTGTACATAAACTTCTGACCCACTGGAATTGTGATACAGTGAATGATAAATGAAATAATCTGTTTGTAAACAATTGTTGGAAAAATTACTTGTGTCATGCACACTAACCTAACCGACTTGCCAAAACTATAGTTTGTTAACAAGAAATTTGTGGAGTGGTTGAAAAACCAGTTTTAATGACTCCAACCTAAGTGTATGTAAACTTCCAACTTCAACTGTATGTTTCCTACGGTGGTGTGGATGGCTTCAGTCAAGCAATAGGGCCATAGAGGTGGGTTCTGAGTCAGTAAATATTGGCATTATGTGTTAGGCAGCAAGGCCCTAGTTTCATACACCCTTCTCAAACTAAACATTCCACTTCATCTAAGCAAGCAGCCAGCAGGTAACCTAACCTTATGGCTTGCCATGTGTCATAATGTTCAGATCAAATATTGTATATATTATATACATATTCTAGATATAATTACTTGGATAATGAATCACTGACCGTGGATGAAGTGAGAAATGTAACCCCTTCAATTCCCAAAATAGGAAGCTGTGATCAAACTAGGGCTGACTGCTTGCTATTAATTGGATGAATGCAGCACCTAATTTTTAAAGATATCCAGTAAAATGAAGTTACCTTTTCAGATGCGCGAGACAACAACTTCAGAAAAGTCCCCTCTGTATTGGAGTTAGGTGAAAGCATGCATGCCAAATTGATTCATATTGAAATAAAATAAGACATACTGCTCACTTTCACAAAAGATGGAATATGTGAACCAATGAGGTTTACATTAAGAAGTCAAGCTACAGTAGGCCTACTTTATTTCACAAAGGAAATATTACATTTCAAGAACACATATGGAGGCTCCTCCAAGGAAAGGGAGGACCATCCCCCTTAGTGAATTTCAAAAATTAAAAATAGTGAAATATTAAAAAGTTATCCTTTTTAGATAAAACTATACTAAATATAGTCACGTCACCAAATGATTGATTAAAACACACTGTTTTGCAATGAAGGTCTACAGCAGCCTCAACAGCACTCTGTAGTGTAGCACCATGGTGTAGCCAGAGGACAAATAGTTTCCGTTCTAGCTCTGGGTACATTGACTTTAATACAAAATCTAGGAGGCTTTGTGGTTCTCACCCATTACCAGACTTACACAGTATTTATGACAACTTCCGGAGAACGCCCTCCAACCTATCAGAGCTCTTGAACTGACATGTTGTCCACCCAATCAAATGATCAGAGGATGAATCTAGTACTGAAAGCATAAGCTACAGGTAGCTAGCACTGCAGTGCATAAAATGTGGTGAGTAATTTAATCAAAGAGAGAGACAATAGTTGACATTTTTTTTACAAGTTAATTTCTTCAAAAATGAAGAAGAAGCAAGAGAGAAAGAGAGCTAGCTATATTTAGTTGTATCTTTATTAACTTTCACGAATGCAGCCAGCTAGTTCAGCCTACTCAAACACCTGGCTCAAACAGAGGGATGCTATGTTAGCTAGCTGGCTAACTAACACAGGAACTCTTCCAAATCGAAGTAAGCTTTTAGTTTTATTCATTTATTGCCACGGGGGGCCGCCGGTGTAAATCAAATAAAATTTGGTTTGTCACATGCGCCGAATACAACAGGTGTTGTATTCGGCGCATTTCACCTTACAGTGAAATGCTTACTTACAAGCCCTTAACCAACAATGCAGTTTTAAGAAAATACCTAAAAAAAAGCAGCAGTAAAATAACAATAGCGAGGCTATATACAGGGGGTACCAGTACAGAGTCAATGTGCGGGGGGACCGGTTAGTTAGCCTTCCCTGTAGCTCAGTTGGTAGAGCATGGTGTTTGCAACGCCAGGGTTGTGGGTTCGATTCCCACGGGGGGCCAGCACAAAAAAAAAATGTATGAAATGTATGAAATTGTATGAAATGTATGCATTCACTACTGTAAGTCGCTCTGGATAAGAGCGTCTGCTAAATGACTAAAATGTAATAATAGTCTGGGTAATCAATGCAAATAGTCTGGCTATCCACTTGATTTTGGATGTTCAGGAGTCTTACGGCTTCGGGGTAGAAGCTGTTTAGTAGCCTCTTGGACCTAGACTTGGCGCTCCGGTACCGCTTGCCGTACGGTAGCAGAGAGACCAGTCTATGACTAGGGTGGCTGGAGTCTTTGACCATTTTTAGGGCCTTCCCCTGACACCGCCTGGTATAGAGGTCCTGGATGGCAGGAAGCTTGGCCCCAGTGATGTACTGGGCCGTACGCACTACCCTCTGTGGTGCCTTGCGGTCGGAGGCCGAGCAGTTGCCATACCAGGCAGTGATGCAACCCGTCAGGATGCTCTCGATGGTGCAGCTGTAGAACCTTTTGAGGATCTGAGGACCCATGCCAAATATTTTCAGTCTCCTGAGGGGGAATAGATTTTGTTGTGTCCTCTTCACAACTGTCTAGGTGTGCTTGGACCATGTTAGTTTGTTGGTCGCCAAGGAACTTGAAGCTCTCAACCTGCTCCACTACAGCCCAGACGACGAGAATGGGGGCATTCTCTGTCCTCATTTTCCTGTAGTCCACAATCATCTCCTTGTCTTGATCACATTGAGGGAGAGGTTGTTGTCCTTGCACCACATGGTCAGGTCATTGACCTCCTCCCTATAGGCTGTCTCGTCGTTGTCGGTGATCAGGCCTACCTCTGTTGTGTCATCGGCAAACTTAATGATGGTGTTGGAGTCGTGCCTGGCCATGCAGTCATAAGTGAATAGGGAGTACAGGAGGGGACTGAGCACGCACCCCTGAGGGACCCCCGTGCTGAGGATCAGCGTGGCAGATGTGTTGTTACCTACCCTTGCCAACTGCTTGCTGCTGACTGTACACTGTACTGCATGACTGTAGTGGATTTACTAATGTGTTTGTACTAATAAGGCTGTAATGTAACAAAACCTGAAAAAGTCAAGGGGAAATGAAGGCTATTCCATCCGAGAAATTGCCAAGAAACTGAAGATCACTACTCCTTTCTACTCCCTTCACAGGAGTAGTACACAGCATTGTATGAGATCTTCAGTTTCTTGGCAATTTCTCGCATGGAATAGCCTTCATTTCTCAGAACAAGAATAGACTGACGAGTTTCAGAAGAAAGGTCTTTGTTTCTGGCCATTTTGAGCCTGTAATTGAACCCAAAAATGGGCCTCTGTATGCCTATGTAGATATACGATTAAAAAATCTGCAGTTTCCAGCTACAATAGTCATTTACAACATTAATAATGTCTACACTGTATTTCTGATCAGTTTAATGCGACCAAAAACAAGGCTTTCAGTGCCCCCCTTTCCGTCACTGTCAGGTGGGGCACTAGTGCCGGAGTATTATATATATTATCTATCTATCTATCTCTCCCACACACACACACACGCACACACACACACAACAGTAAGAACACCTGCTCTTTCCATGACAGACTGACCAGGTGAATCCAGGTGAAAGCTATGATCCCTTAGTGATGTCACTTGTTAAATCCACTTCAATCAGTGTCGATGAAGGGGAGGAGACAGGTTAAAGAATGATTTATAAGCCTTGAGACATGGATTGTGTATGTGTGCCATTCAGAGAGTGAATGGGAAAGACAAAATATTTAAGTGCCTTTCAATGGGGTATAGGTGCCAGGCTCACCGGTTTGTGTCAAGAACTGTAACGTTGCTGGTTTTTCTACACTCAACAGTTTCCCATATGTATCAAGAATGGTCCACCACCCAAAGGACATCCAGCCAACTTGACACAACTGTGGGAAGCATTGGAGGCAACATGGGCCAGCATTCCCGTGGAAAACCTTTGACACCTGGAAGAGTTCAAACCCCAAAAAATTGAGGCAGTTCTGAGGGCAAAAGGGAGGTGGGTGCACTCAATATTAGCAAGGTGTTCTTAATGTTTTGTATACTCTGTGTACAGTGAACAAAAATATAAACAACAATTTCAACGATTTTACTGAGTTACAGTTCATAAGGAAATCAGTCAATTGAAATAAATGCATTAAGGGGGGTGGGGTGTAACTCAGTATTAGGTGTTCCTAATGTTTGGTATACTTAGTGTATATTGTTGCTTATCTTAACATAGCCAACTCATTTGCAATTCATTTCAATCTTAACATTGAAATGCTCTGACAAGCACCATCTCTGAGATTGACTCTTCAAATCAAATTGTTTTGGTCACACACACGTTTAGCAGATGTTATTGCGGGTGTAGCGAAATGCTTCCTGCCTGAGGGGATCATGGGTACATGAGAGGTGAATAGGGGATGCCCAGACAGGTGTGTAGCCTAGACTTGGGTGACCTGCATTAGGTTTTACTTTAACATTTGTGCAATTTTATGAGGGCAATATTATCATTGCATATCATATCAGGAAATAGGAGTTACAATTATTATTATTATTATATATAATATGCACTGTGTAATAATAAGTCACATCATCCATATTATGTGTCTATCGATAGATAGTCATGGTGGTTTGCTGTCCCCTAAACCATGGTTTCCCAAACTCGGTTCTGGGGCCCCCCATGGGTGCATGTTTTGTTTTTTGCCTTAGCACTACACAGCTGATTCAAATAACCAACGCATCATCAAGTTTAGATTATTTGAATCAGCTGTGTAGTGCTTGGGCAAAAAAACTAAACGTGCAAGGGGCGTGCCCCAGGGCCGAGTTTGGGAAACCCTTCCCTAAACAAGTGCTGATTCTTATAGTAAGGCCTGCGCTATCTGGGCTGGTTCAACGCAATGACACAAAGAATGTCAGTCAACCATGATACGTTACCCCACCTTATTTTGAAGCATAATGCGGAGGGTGTTTTTTTTAATCGGTCTATATGCCAATCTAGTCCCATGGATACTTAACAAACAATAGGCGATTAATATTGTACTAGCGACAGGACGGACAGCACCCGGAACAAGGATGGATGATACATATTTCCCTAAACAAGCCCGTCAATTGTTCATTTCGAAAATAGGTTCGTTTCATCTTGAACGTTTAGAATATACGGTTACAATGGAGATATTCGTCTGCGGGTTTTGAAAACAATTAGTGTTATCAGCCATCGAGCAAAATAACAGCCTAACGTCGTCGTTCTTAACATTTACAGTGTATACAACGTATTTTTTGTTCTTACCCATTCCTGTTTTTATTGTCGTGTCTTTTTTTGTCTCTCACTGGTTGCAAAGCAATATTGTCCGTCATTCCTGCAGCCCCAGTTGACGGTGACGTCAGGCGAAGTCCACCTCGCTGTCTCTGTGTTCTGGGCGGTGGCTTTTCTGTGTGTCAGTGGCTGCTTTGGGCTTGATTCAGCTAGTGTCTTGGCTCTTCTCCATCATAGCTGATTCCATTTCGCTTTATCAAATAGGTTAGAATTGGTGTGATGAAATAGTTAAAAATATTAACCTATAGGTTATGGCCTATAACATACAAATCTCCAATGTCTTAACATTTATTTTTCGTTTTTTTCTCTTCATTCCAACAGGCCTAGCGGCTTGTCCAGAGTAATGCACTGAGCAGATAACTTTAAGCCAGTAGCCTATGTATGCTCCATCTTGCTCTCCATTTCAAGAGACACAAATTCGAATAAGTTACTTTAAGATTAGGTCTATACCTCCAACACCTGATGGGCCCCGTTTTGGTTGATAATTGTCTTAGTGGTTCGATAAACTGTTATTACGCTGATTTCATTTTACTGACCGCTCTAGGCCTTGATCGGTCACAAAAACAGATTGTTAGATTTCATTGTTGGGGGGGACATTTTTGAATAGACTGCTAGTTGGATGGAGATGCAAATTTATCTTGGGCGCAAACATTCATTCCTGGGACAAGTGAGATCAGCAACCAAACCAACAACTCCAAGTGTGTGATCAGAAGGAGACGAGATGGAAATCAGGGGTGTGCACGATGCAAATGAAAGAAAAGTAGCAAGAACAGACCCACGTAATCCACAAAGTGCATGCCCTGACCCGAACAGATAGCATTTTGTTGGCAGGACTGTAACGAACTCTTCATTGACAGATCTAATGAGATCAACTTCATACAATGAAACACACGGTTTTCAGAATAATTCATGGCATGATGGGGAGAGAAAACAGAATGCAAATCAAAGTTGGAACAGTCACCCTGATTTTTATTTTCACAAGACCAGAAAGTAACATTTAGGTGACAAGGAAACAAGACATTTACATTGTAAACAAGCTCAACATTTCAATTGTAGAGACAACCTCAAAGCAGTTCTGACATAAGATTTTTTAAAGAAGGCACAACTTGGTAAATGCATTTTAATGGGGAATGTACAACAGTATTCTAGAGTTCTTCTGAGCATTCAGAGTTGTGCAAAGAGTCCAGTGATACATTCATTACGTACAACTCATGAGAGGAATGAAAGCATATTATTGCTTACTACGAATGTATCAGAGAGCGAATATACCTTTGAAGGTAGGTGGAGGAAAAACAAATATCTAAATGAGGTAGAGTCTCATCCCCCAAAAGCTCTAGCATGACACGCGATATAAATTAACAAAAAGTTTAAGATTCAACAGTTGATAAAATAATGTATAGTAGATTTGCACATTCAATCAATCAATGGAGAGAAGTATTGAAATATGTCACTTAACAAGGTTGGCAATTGAGTCAAATTCTGAAGTCAACATTTACAAGTCCTCAAACAAAGTAAGAAAAGATGACAAATCAGTGATGTGCCCTCTCTAATATGACCAACAAGGTAAACAAAGTCAAGCTGGATGGTTTTGAAATGTAGCCATCAAAATAAGCTTACCAAAATGTGAAGAAATTTAAAGTGCAGGTATGATTGAGAGAACTCTGCTTTATATGGTTGTCTCCCAAATTGCATCATATTACACATATGGTGCACTACCTTCAGCCAGGGCAAAAGTAGTGCATTCGGGAATACCGTGTCATTTAAAACACACCCATATCCTTCAGAAAACAACCCACTGAAAGACGCAGAAGCTCTGCTGGTCGACAAAGGTTAATGGAAGCAAAAATAACAAAAACAATAATGAACAGATCTTTGTAAATGTGAGTGGGGGAAAAAAGCACATCCAGAAACAGCGCAATATGCTACATGGACAAACAGTATCAGTCAAAACAGACAAATAACCATTACAATCTTGTGGTGCTTAAAAAAAAAGAAGAAAAAAAAAGACAATAGAGCAACAATTCCAATTCTAGCTAGGCACTTGGCGTGAGGTTCAGTTTTAGAAAGGCAAAGAAATTACTTTGTCTCAACATGTGTAACGTATCTGGAAAAATTATTAACCTCCAAAACAGACAACTGAGCAAATCAGTAGGCCTATCTGGCTCAAACAAAAGTACATGACACCTGACAGAACTCTCAGACCACCTCCAAACAATTCCCTCAAACATCAGGAGAAATTGTTGGCCATTACATAAACTTCCTAAAATGTATTTCACACAATAGGAGTGCCAAATAGTTATGTACTGCGCAGAGGAATCAGAATAACTACTTGTTTATCTGCACTAAAACAATGGTGTACACAGTCATAGAAAATCTTCAGTTTAACACTAGACAAAATCATTCAGTACAGGTTCTTCCATCAGGGAGGGAGACATTCTGAATCAAAGCAGTTTCAGGTAAGCCAGACATTCAACTTCTGGATACAAGACTAAAAAGGTCACTCAGAAATACCCGCATATATTGAGAGAGAAATATTAAACAAAAACAGTAAATACAACTACAGTAGTTATATCTAGTTCAACTAAATATAACAATTAAGGGATGAATTGTTCAAATGAAAGGTTAGGGAAGAGCTGCATCATTTAATTTACTGAGAGTTCCAAATAGGCTTTGCAAAAACCAGAAATGTTCAGCAAGGGTTAAGGACTATCTCCTAAAAGTGTTGGAATAGCACATGTTTATTGTACCTGGACCTAGTGGCAAATTCTAGCCAACATTGCTACTATGAACATTCAAAAATCTGGACACAATCAAAGAGAAACTGCCTTCTTCCATTTCAAAACTAGTTCACTGCAATTTTCCCTTCCTCCATGAAATGTGGGAACTGAGATTTGGCCACGCTCTCTGAGCCATTCTTCTCCATCTCTGCCATGGTGGCAGGCAGGCCAGAGTGGGACCCATCCATTTCCATCAGGCCTCCAGTCGAGCGGAACAGAGGACCACCGGCCAGGCTACCAGGCATACCACCATTTTGGATCACAGAGATCTCGTTAGTCTTCATGGACAAGCCGTTGGTGAAAGCAGCAGCATACTGGTTCCACAGAGACTGGTCGAAGTTCATTGGCTGAGGATCCAGTTCCTTGGGAGGTGGCATAATGTTGCCAGACTCTGAGCTCATGGCCATCAGGGCCATGGGGTTGTCCAGAGAGAGGCGCTGGCCACGCCTCACAGAGCTGTTCCACATGTGAGTTGTAACGTGCACCTAAAACAAATACATATTAGAATACAAATAAACAGTGCCAATGTTCATAAAAGCATGATCCAGAATGGATTACTACAGAAAATTACTTAATACCTCCTTTTTGTTGCATATACATTACAAAAGTATCATACCAGACCAGAGTCCATGAAAGATGAAGGCTTTTATAGCATTTCTCTTCTATGAAAGAACCTTACCTTGAGGTTGCCTCTAGTGGTGAAGGCCCTGCCACAGACGGTGCAGCCGAAGGGCTTCTCTCCAGTGTGGGTCCTCTCGTGGATCTGCAGGGCACTGGCGGAGGAGAAGTTTTTGCCACAGGAGTTACACAGGTGCTGCTTGCTGGATCTACGGGGAGCATTTGAGCTGTCCCGTGGCTGCCCTCCCGCTCCCTGGGGCATCTGGGAGCCAAATAGAGAGCTCATGCCCATGGAGCTCTCTGGGGGAATCTGCATCTCCAGTTGGACCAGACTGGAGGGCACCCTCATGAAAGGAGGCAAATGGCTGGGAGCTGTTGAGAAGGAGAAGATTCCAGTTAATAAACAATACTCCCAGTCAACCTACGCTTAAAACCCTAAAGAGAATGCCATTGATTTATAATGCAGCACACTCTAAACAAGGTTGTTTAAACACTCACCATACTCTCCATTAGTGAAGTACAGGCCAGGCTCTTCTTTTATGGTTTTTGGGGTGAAGCTGTGTGCCGTCAGGTCCAGAGCGCCATTGGACTCATTGGCATCCTGAGAGCCGCCGTCAGATTCTGGTCTAGGCCTGTTCCGGGTGTAATCCTCAGGGAAGGCTAACTCGGGGGACTTTGACTTGCTGCTGCCCACATGGCTGTTGACTGGGGATGAGGAGTGGAAGGAGACAGAGTCTGAGACGGTGGGGCTGCGGCCGCTCTGGTACTCTTGTTCCCGGAGGCTCTCGGAGGCTGAAGTGGACTCTTTGGGGGCCACTCCATCGCTCTCTGAAGCGGTGCTGCTTTGGCGCTGCAGGTTGAGAGCTGAGGTGAGGTTCTTCATGTGGTTCTCCAGTGCCGCTATGCTGGAAAACACAGAGGATGGAGGGGCCTGATGGGGTTGGTGCGGTTCCTCAGATGCAGATGGTGGGAGAGAATCTGAGGTTTCGCTTGGCTTCTCCTGAGAGTCAAGCTCTGTGTATTGGTCTTCCATGCTCTCAAAGCCGTTGAAGTCCATGGACTTCTCGTCGGGCAGAGGAGGGTTCATTTCTTCAGAGGCCTCTAACTGAGTCTCTGGCATGGGGGTGTTGGGGATCTGGCCTCCCATGTGCATGCGGATGTGCTGCTGGAGAACCACAGCATTGGTGAACTTCTTCTGGCAGATGGGGCAGGAGTGTTGCATCTTGAGGGGCGTGTTGGCTCGATGGACACTGTAATGAGCTTTGAGGTTGCCCTTAGTGGAGAAGGCACGGCCGCAGATCTTACACTTGTAGGGCCGCTCACCCGTGTGTGTACGGTAATGCATCTTCAGGGAGCTTTGGCAGCTGAGCACTCGGTGGCAGATGTAGCACTCATTTGGGTCATTGGTCCTCTTCTCCAGCCCATCCACCATCTGCTGTAATTTGGCCGTTTCAGAGCTTTCATGGTCGCCGGGAAGGTCTTTGCCGTTCATGTGATGCATCGCTCCCATTAGCTCGTTAGATACCTGGTGGTGCTGATCAGAGCCCATTTCGTGATTGAACGCGTTTGAGGAAATTGATGCTCCGTCACTTCCTGATGATGCCGGTCTTGGGGAGAACGGGTCACTCCTGAAACCCTCAAACGAAGGCTTGAACCCCTGCAGTGCTGATGGGTGGAAGCCTGGAGATGGGATGCCAAGCATTGGCTTCATGTCCACCATGTTGGATTCTTCAATCGGCATTGACATGCCATAAGGGATGCCACTGCTGGTGGGAATGTTGTCAAGGTGTTCTGGCACAGGGTGTGGGTTCATCCTGATGTGAGGGTACTTCTCCTTGTGTCTCTGGAAATGCACTTTAAGGTTTCCTTTGGTTGTGAAGCGGTTTCCGCAGATGTTACATTTAAATGGTCTTTCTCCAGTGTGCGAGCGCAAATGGATCTGGAGCCCGCTGTCGTTCCCAAAGGTTTTCCCACAGTACTTACACTTGTGCTTGTACATGCTGTCGCCACCAGACCCGTTTTTAGACTCAGGCATGTTTGGGATCTTGCTCTTTACTTTCTTAGAGGGATCCATCCCTGACGAGAGGCCAGTGAAAGGACTTTGAAAGGCCTTGGAGCCTGGTGATTGAGGCAGTAACACTGGTAGGTGGTTGGCCAGGTCTGGGAGCCCCTTCAACATATCGGCTTTGGAGGGCATTGGCCCCAGGCCACCAGCCAGTGAGGTGGGGTTGCTGTTGGACTGGGGTAGTTTGCCCTGTTTGAGGGACTCTATCGAGAGACTCTGGCAGCTAGTCCTCTTACTGATCAGGGCTGCTGCAGCAGAGAGCTGCTGGGAGAGGTGAGCTCCTAGGGCTTTAAGAGGGTCAACTGCTGCCCCTTTGGCCGAGTGGAGGCTCTGTGGAGCCATCATGGCCACCTGGATACGGATCTGCTCAGTCAGATGGATCTGTTGGATCTGCTGCTGCTGGAGAGCCACCAACTGTTCCAGGATCATGGGGATGGCTTGCAAGGCCTCCTGGGAGGTTTGTGCAGACCTGCGGTTGTTCAAACCAACTTTCGATGAATGCTGAGTGACGGCCACTTTGGTGCCAGGCATGGACACCAAGGTGACATTTGAATCTTGGAGTTTGGATGAGGTCTGGCTCTGATGGTGACTCATTTCAGGCCTGGGACTGTCAGACATCTCTACCTGGTCTAGTTTGGGTGGTTGTTCCGCACAGTTTATTTTAGGTTCTTCCTCATCAGCCATCCTTTCCATAGACTCTGCATTGGACTTTGATAGAGAATTACTTCTGGGCTGGCAGTCCCTGTGGTCATTCTGGAAGTCACCAGGGGAGTCTCCTTGTGAGAACTCTCCTGGTACTTCTCTCCCCTCTCCATCTTTCATGATGACTGCCTCGTGACTTTCAGTGCAATTATTCTGATGTTCGAGAAATTCAGCCTCATTGAAGAATTCAGCACAGAATTTGGTGCAGACCTTCGCTGTGTCCATTCGAAACCGCTTCGCCTCATTTCCAACCTCTTCAGTTTGACCATCTTGTAGAACCCCTGTAATGAAAATAAGCAGGGAAATATCAGGTTAAAACCATTAAATAACAGCCAACTAAAGTCAAAGTATAAATTCATTACAGTCAGGATATAATTTAAGTCTTACAGTCTGTATATCTGCGTATAATTTAAAGTCTGTATATAATTTAAATTCAATCAATTATTTATATACTTTAATTTCAGTCACACACACACACTTTAAATATACTAAAGGTTGCATTCAAATACTGCAATAACTAATGGGCCTCATCTACAATAGAAAGTCTGCTTTTGGTGGGCAAAGCTTGAATCAAAGTTTTACATTCATGAAAAGCATTTCATCAGATTTCCAGTCAATGCATTGCGAACATGAGGGTTTAGTGCAATTTGGGCTCAGTGCACAACTGGCCCAGCAGAGGGCAACATCTGACTTGAGACATAAACAGGGGCAACCTGGCTTTACAGAAACACATTTCCATGTAGAAACTGAAATGCATTTCTATAGCAATTATACTTTATTTATAAGGATTGGCTAACATGTGAACCCATATCATACTGTGTGGGCCTGTAATAGCCAGCCCGAATTTGCCACAATAATGAAAGTAAGGTATGAACTGCCCCAGAATCTGTTTTCAGCGTTAAAGAGACGCTACAGTTCCACTCATCGTCGACATCGCTGACGCACTGACACAGGGGCAGGTCAGGTGTGAACTATTAAACAATAGTCTACATAACCGGCACTTTATGTAATTCACAACAAATTCTATATAAATGACATATGCTTTTGCCCAGTAAGGGCAATGTCTTCACACCAATTGAATTGTCTAACTTTCACACCCAGAAAAGATCAAGGGAAATTGCCCGAATATCAACGTCTCATTTACATGCAGTGTAAATTCGAGCAACTTCTAGCAAAATGGAACACGTGAACCGGTATCAATCCTAAAGTGATAATTTTAAGTGTGTCTGCTCACCCGAGGCAATTTAACAACCAGTCGCATACTCAAATGCTAATGTACTCGACTGAGGGAGGGGAAGGGACGGGGGCAGACCGCCTGTCTGCATTCTTCCAACGCAATTGTTCCTGGATTTGCTAATCGCTCAGTGGGGAGGGTGAAAAAGTTGCAAATGGCATTGTAGGTAGACTATTCAGAATCCGTTCATTGTCAAAGAAGTTGCCAATGTTGCAGTGCATAATAACGCAGCGGGAGGAGAACGTTACCTTATCAATCACTATGCAAAAGTGGTCGATAATGACAAGCAGCAAAGAACCCTCAACAACCCGCAAAATGGGGGAAAACAAGTTTGAAGAAAAAAAACTTTCGATTTAAGTCGGGATATGAAATTATTTAAAACAAAACAAAGATCAGAAAATATTGACTTCACGTGTGTCCCTCTAATCACATGGCCACTTGGTGGCGCATAAATTCTATCAGGTCACCTGGTCTTATAGTTCAATATGGCACGAGGTGAAACCACAGGGGTTGCCAGTTAAAATGTGTACGTTGATACATTGTACCAAACAGAACATAACTATTCTCTGATTAGAGAACAAATGCACTCTCCCAATCAACGCGGTCTACGTGTAAGTGGCATTAGTAGGCGATAATCATTCAAAAAAGGTGATGTTCATTACTATAGCAACACAAACCGCACCCCCACCCCTTACTTGCCTACAAACCTACCACTACGGGTCCGTCCATCCCCCACCTCTCCACATATGTAGGAAAGAAAACAGTCATGCGTTAAACTGGGGGATTTATTGCTTTCAGGTCAGTTTACTCCCGAGTCACATTTCATACTGTCCGACACCTTTTAAAAAAATGCCACATAACAACACACTACATCAAATATTCCATATACACCTACCTAATGATGTAAAGCTACCTACAGAGCAAGTATATTAGTAGGCTATTCAGACCCCACATGCAATAAAATCTAAAACGAATGCCCTAAATGGATAGTTCAAGTAGGCCTACATAAAAATAAAAAAAATCATAAGACGTGCAACTGGTTCTAAAAGATAGCCAACCAAACAACCAGATACTCATATCCAACAATCACGTTAGTGACATTCAGCCAGTTATCCCTGTTTCGTATTTCATAGGTAACATTTTGGAAAATCAACTGAAGTTAAAGAAAAGTTAAAAGGCAATGTTGTTTAGAGTGGGCTTCTGGTTCACTGACAAAAACGAAATCGATTCATCAAATTGGTCAAACGTTTCCAATTAAGAAACTCATGTAGTATATTTTCGCAACAAACAAAGAGTTAAACTCGTAGGTTTATTCATGAAAAAGCGTGGTCGGTTCCAAGGGTCATGATCCAGCCAGGTCAACGTGCGAGGAGAAACAATGCATCACTTTCCAATTAAAATGTTTATATCTTGCAGCATTGTATAAATATAACCCCGCGCGACTCTTTCTAAAAGTACTTTATCAGTACAAAAACTCACCCTTTTCTGACGAACCGGGCTCATCGGAATTAATTTGCTGTGGTTTAGCTTGCTTGCGCCTCGACATGGTGCAAACATCGGGAACAAACAGTAACACAATTTTCTTCCCTTCTTTACAAATTCTTCGGGTTGTAAAATTAGCTCCTCAAGTAGAAATGCGCATGTCAACGTAATTATTAGTATCAATAATGCATTGCGATGTATCATGGTCCTCTGACAGCTGATTGGCTCCAGTCCAAGTGCTTACACATTATTCAAATAGGGTCCATTGATGAGAAGAGCAGTGCCATAAGGGGGCGTGAGATGCGATACTAGTAGATAGACGGTGATGGAGGGAGGTACAGGAGATACAGATCTAAACCTACCTTATCTGCCATACTTTATCTATGGAAATATTGTCACTTGGATAATCATAATAATATCATTCAACTCCAAAAGTTTGTTTAGAGTACTCAATAGAAGAGTATATTTCATAATGTAGAACAATTTTAAATACCTTTGATAAAAAATTATTCCCATGCAGACATGTTGGTTCATATCAATCTGTCCTTTTCTTCCAACATGCAGTCAAATATATTATTTCTGATCCATTAACTCTGCACACTATCCTTTGCAATGTGATCTAGTTGAGCTAAATATAAAATGATTGTGAAAATGTCCCCCAAAAAATGTATTAAGATCATTCATTAAAGTATTTACATTATCATTTTTTTTCATTGATTTACCAATTACTCCCATGGGCTCCCGAGTGGCGTGGCAGTCTAAATGAAAATCAAATCAAACTTTATTTGCTACATGCGCCGAATACAACAAGCGTAGACCTTACCGTGAAATGCTTACTTACAAGCCCTTAACCAGCAGTGCAGTTCAAGAAGGCACTGCATCTCAGTGCTAGACGCGTCACTACAGACCCTGGTTCAATTCCAGGCTGTATCACAAACGCCCGTGATTGGGAGTCCCATAGAGCGGCGCATAATTGGCACAGCATCGTCTGAGTTAGGGTTTGGCTGGGGTAGGCTGTCAATGTAAATAAGAATTTGTTCTTGACTGACTTGCCTAGTTAAATAAAGGTTAAATAGATTTTTTTAAATACCAATAACTTTAGGGAAAGTATTTCTGGTTACTGAAAATATAGTTCTTATCATTAAAATTGGTTTAAATCACATGCAAGAGAAGTACAGACAGACAACAGACTCTTCCTCAAGAGAGACACCTTTGGCCCAGAGTCCAATCACTCTGACTTTCCATCATAATAGTCAGGGTCAAGACCCATACTATCCAGAAACTGTAATATCATTGTAGGTGTGGTGAACCATACTGCTATGATGACTAAAATGCTATAATACAGTATTTTTTATAGTACAGTATTTTTGGGAGAAGTCTTTGAGCAGCATATACTTTGTTTGTGTGCCATATGTCAGTTCAGTGCCACAATTCAGATAGCATATAGATAGATGTACAATCCAATGAGAGGATATCCAGATCAGGCAGCTGAGGGGAGGACGGCTCATAATAATGTCTGGAACAGGGCTTATGGAATGGTAACAAACACATAGAAACCATGTTTGATACCATTCCACTAATTCCGCTCCAGCCTTTACCACGAGCCCGTCCTCCCTAATTAAAGTGCCACCAACCTCCTGTGATCCAGATGGAAAAAAATACATGTGATCTACAATCCCCTTTCAAAAACTCAAACACATTGTCAGAGCTGCAATCCTTGAAGCTCTTTCCAACAACAAATAACCATTGACTGGAGATTTCTATGGTCTCCCTCAAATTCAAGATTCACTCTGATTTACACGTTATTTACTGTAATTCAACTTTATTATCCTTCAAGGAAAAATGCATAGCTTTGGATGTTAAATTAACATATTTCTCTTTGTCATTAGACCATGTGAGTTCTGGTAAAATGTCAAGGTGGTAAAGAATGTATTGCCCACTGAACTCATAAAAGGATAGGCCAACCTATTTTACCTACTCAACCCCCCTTTCCACTGTCAGCCAAAAAGGGGACTGCCCTAAAATAAAATGGGATGGGGGTATTCAAAGCAAACATGCTTAAATAAGAATTGACATGAGTAAGTAACTCTGTCCCAGATTTCAGACCACCCCATTACCCTCCATATCGTTGGGTATGGTGGGAGGTGTTCAAGGTTTCCATGCACTGTGGACATGGAATTAATTCCATTCAGTAGAAAGATGACAAGAAATCAAACAGCTAAAAGACACATACAAACTTTAGCCATGGCAGAGAGAAATAGGTTAATTTTACATCCAAAGCAATGCATTTTTCCTTGAAGGATAGTAAAGTTGATTTACAGTAAATAACAATGGTAATCAGAGTGAAATTTGAATTTGAGGGAGACCATAGAAATTCACTAAGTCTATGGTTATTTGCTGTTTCTGTAACAACTTTCTGATGAACGGGAGAAAAAAAAATGTCTTTGTCGATGACTGTGAGACAAAGAAAAGTCCATACAGGTATATCCAGAAAAACCAAAGTATTTTACTTAGGGACTGACTGAAGGTGAAAAAGAAGGGAGTGTTGTCTAGACGCTTTATAGCCCCAATAAGAAAACTATGCTTGAATACACTCTGTTTCTGTTGCGTTCAAATGAAACAATTCAAACTGTTGGCTTTTGTGCCATAAATCTGACAGGGTGGGAACCAAAGGGACGCTAACAAAAAATACAACATTTCATTAGTGCCAGTATGAATTTAACAATAAACATGCATCACTAAGGCATTGTATTGCTCTCAACTGTAAGCACCGGAAGCATCAACACCATAAGAAAAGTAAAACTTTCTTTAGCTCAATATTTGATGTACTTATTTGACTAGGATATACAAAATAATGACAGCGGAAATAAATACATCTACTGAAATGACTTTAACGATTATTCTTTGACCACATTACAGTTTTGTTACTGTAAACGGTTTCATCAAGAGGTGAACCAAGTAAAGAATGTTTCCTCTTATGTTAGGAAACAATGCATTACTTGTAATTCATCTTCATTTTGTATTGTAATAAAGCGTGTTTACTTGAGGTACAATAGGGTGTTATTGACGTATGCCCATACATTTGTTGATGTATCTGTGGTATTTTAAAAATCCCACTTTATAATCAAAATGTTAATCTAGCAGCCTGCTTTATACATTTCTTTAAATAAGTTGTCTCTTTGTGTCCATAGTTCCTGCACTCTAATCACATACTTTGATGAGTGATTGAATGCAGAAAGTTGCCTGTCAAATGGCAGTTTATTATTGTGTAGAAAAATGAAGAAAAGTAGCATTCTCCTGACGAGTGACCTTGTGTGAAGTACTGAGACATCCATAGTTACCAGGATCATCTGACCATTTCACCAGTTATGCTTAGATTCCTGGAGCTGTGCCGGAAACTACAGAGGCGTACTTCAGATTTTCTTCTTGCCGTTTTGAGTGTTTTCCCAGATCGTATTTTGATTATTTTCTCCTTTCTTGGTGTACCTTCTTTGGTTGCATCTGAAATCCTTCCTCCCCACAAGAAACACAAATAACATCATTAAAGGAAAACTCTGCCCAAAAACTATCTTTTGATATTTGTTTCATTAGTCCATTGTTGGCATTGTCCCAAAGGACTAATGAAACAAATACCAAGTTATTGTTTTTAGGTGGAGTTTTCCTTTAAGAACACAGAAAGGAGAGAGCAACAGTTTACATGCAAAAATTGATTTCCATGAAACGAACGGGCAATGTTGAAGAAAGACTGTTCTCCATGATTGTGTAACCATCTATACACATAGTGCAACACCGCCTTATCTCAGCTCACTGGTCACCATAGCAACACCCAGCCGTAGCACGCGCTCCAGTAGGTATATTTCACTGGTCATCCCCAAAGCCAACACCTCCTTTGGCCGCCTTTCCTTCCAGTTCTCTGCTGCCAATGACTGGAACGAATTGCAAAAATCACTAAAGTTGGAGACTTATATCTCCCTCATTAACTTCAAGCATCAGCTGTCAGAGCAGCTTACCGATCGCTGCAGCTGTACACAGCCCGTCTGTAAATAGCCTATTAAACCAACTACCTACCTCATCCCCATATTTAAAAAATAAAAAAATGTTTAGCTCTTTTGCACGCCAGTATTTCTACTTGCACATCTGCACATCTATCCCCCCAGTGTTAATTGCTAAATTGTAATTACTTCGCCACTATGGCCTATTTATTGCCTTACCTCGTTACTTCATTTGCACCCACTGCATACAGATTTTCTATTATGTTATTGACTGTACGTTTGTTTATCCCATGTGTAACTCTGTGTTGTTGTTTTTGTCGCACTGCTTTGCTTTATCTTGGCCAGGTCGCAGTTGTAAATGAGAACTTGTTCTCAACTGGCCTACCTGGTTAAATAAAGGTGAAATAAAAAAAAATATTTAAAAAAGTGCCATCCAGCAAATCCAAAGGCTTTCATCAACCAATCCATAGTGTTAGGTTGTTTTCAATCGATCATAAAACACCCTTTGTAACTTTTCCCTTTAACCTTAACACATGTAGGTCTATTTTGTTATTTTGTTGGTCAACTTCAGAATCGAGATTGAGGGCATTGAGGTGTAAAGGCTCGGATGTTGTCTATTGTTTGAAAAAACAGTACTATGTCATTGTTGTGAGGCATGGAGGGAAGTCTAAATGATTTCCAAATAGTTTCAAGTATGAATTTGTTGTATAGAACCACAGTATTTCTTAGTGGAATAGTATTGTTCTTCACATCATTGAAGACCGTGTTTGGGAAACACTGGTCTAAGGAAGACTAGTTTCAGAGAGTTATACAAAACATTCATAATACAGGGAACATTTTAGATCAATAGCATAGTTAACTAGTTAATAAATGCAGACATGGTTCCAACACCTGGGTGAAACATGATGTGAACTGAGTCCCACACAGGAAGTGCAATTTACACAGGCCTTCAGATAGAGATGTGAGTCTTCAAAGATAACAAGATGACTGCTTATTTGTCTCACACCACTGAATGGGAGGTGGATGTGGGGGTTGGGCTCCAAGAGGAAAGTATGTGCCACAGCATTCCACAAACAACTCAGCAGTAACCTCTTGGGCTTTTGTCTTTTGAGTTGTCTGTCTGAGTATTGTAAGTGGGTGTGGACAGTACAAAACTACAAACTTTATGACATAATTTTCTCTCAGTGGTTGAGGTCATATCACGTGTGAAAGAAGGAAAAGATCTTTGTGATTTGTTATCTTTTTATTTACAGTGCTGTTAGTAGTCATGTATCCACCTAGCTCACCCATGAGTGTGTGAATGTGTGTCGGTAGTGTGACCGTGTGATGGAGGGAACAGGAGGAGGGGGTAGGTGGGGGGAGAGTGATCAGCGCAGGATCCCACACATGGCTGTAATTTAATGGAGAATTGCCCACCAGGTTCCTGTCCAGATAAAAACACACTAATAATCAGGCTTTTGTTATTGCACGACTATGACAACTACTTCCATCAACAAACAATAAAGTGTTGAAGGAACAAGGACTTACTGTATGTATGGAGGGTTCCCTGCTGTGCCTACTTCTCACCTCCAGTGGATGATTGACCACAGATTATTTATGAGTCTATATTTACAAGCCAATAGTAAAACATGAATGGACTGGCTGCATGGGATGTGAGATCCATTTTCTGTCTTTCCATTCAGAAAATGAAAAAGCATACTCATTCATTAGACTTAAAAACAGTAAAGAGTACATATTAAGTGCTCTTGTGAATGCCTTCACAATGTATCACCGATATAGTGATCACTGAAATAAAGCCATTTTCCTTTGGTGTGTCGCTAGCTACCTTGGCATTGGTTGATGTGGTGTCGGATACTGAGAGAAAAAAAGTGCTAGAGAAATTGAGACACAGCAAACACACAGAGCCAGGCAGTCACCATCAAGCTGTGAGTCAACAGGGGGCCAATCCTTCAAATCTGAGATGCAATCTGGGGCCAGAGAGCTATAAACGTTTACTGGGTGGGTGGTGCTGGTGCTGGGTAGGGAGAGGGGCCGCAGGAGATCAGCCCGGTCCCTTCTTTAATTAGCCTATGGTGATCATGACCGGGGTTCAAATAGTATTGAATTAATTTTTTTCTATGCTCGATTGAGCCTACCTGGCACAATGGAACCAATGGAATAGTCCCAAATGTGCAACACCCCCCCCCCCCCACCAATAAGTAACTCAATCAAACAATGAATTTGAGAGAAAACAAAGGCCTGATGGTGACGATAGTCCATCAGAAAAGCAGCATAGTAAGCCCTCTCAAATCAAATCAAATATTCATTGTCACATGTGTCGTAAACAACAGCGAAACCCTTACTTACGGGCCCTTCCCAAAAATAATGAATACAATAAAAAATATATATAATAATATAAACAAATAGTAACAGGAGGCATAAATAGACAATGAGCAATGATAGCTTGGCTATATACACTACCAGTCAAAAGTTTGGACACACCTACTCATTAAGGGTTTTTCTTAATTTTGACTATTTTCTACATTGTAGAATAATAGTGAAGACATCAAAACTATGAAATAACACATACGGAATCATTTAGTAACCAAAAAAGTGTTAAACAAATCAAAATATATTTTATATTTCAGATTCTTCAAAGTAGCTGCCCTTTGACTTTGATGACAGCTTTGTACACTCTTCGCATTCTCTCAACCAGCTTTTCCAACAGTCTTGAAGGAGTTCCCACATATGCTGAGCATTTGTCAGCTGCTTTTCCTTCACTCTGTGGTTCAACTCATCCCAAACCATCTCAATTGGGTTGAGGTCAGGTGATTGTGGAAGCCAGGTCATCTGATGCAGCATTCCATCACACTCCTTCTTGGTCAAATAGCTCTTACACAGTCTGGAATTTTTTTTGGTTCATTGTCCTGTTGAAAAACAAATGATAGTCCCACTAAGTGCAAACCTGATGGGATGGCCTACTGCTGCAGAATGCTGAGGTTGTCACGACTTCCGCCAAAGTCGGTCCCTCTCCTTGTTCGGGCGGCGTTCGAAGGTCGACGTCACCGGCTTTCTAGCCACCGCCGATCCACTTTTCATTTTCCATTTGTTCTGTCTTTGTCTTATCACACCTGGCTTCACTTAATCAATTACTTGTGTATTATTTTATCCCCTGTTCTACATGTTGTATTTGTGAGTGATTGTTTGTTGTATTGTGGTCCGTATTGTTTTGGCCGTGTATATTACGTGTTATGTTTGAATTTTTTAGGTATTTTTTGAAGTATTTTATTACTCATATCTGCTGTCCTGCGCCTGACTCATCTCACCAGCTACACACAGACGCCTTTACAGAATCACTCAACCGAAGAATGGAGTCAGCAGGAGCAGACGCCCTCCCAGTTGCAGTGGAGGAGCGCATTCAGCAGCACGCGACCATGTTGCAACGTCTGGGCACAGCCATGGATCGCGTGCTGCAAACGATGGATCGTTGGGAGAGAGCAGGAGGTTATCCAGCGCCTCCACCAGCTCCACTACAACAGGTCCCACTGTCCACCCCTCTTCCACCTGGTCCCAGCGGGATTTGACTCGCGCTCCCGAGGGAGTATGATGGGATGTCTGCTGGATGCCAGGGGTTTCTACTACAGCTGGAGCACTACCTGGCAACCGTCCACCCGGCTCCTTCGGGGCGTGAGAGTGTGCCCGCCCTCATCTCCTGCCTCTCAGGCAAAGCCCTGGAGTGGGCCAACGCCGTATGGAGTGAGGGAGACGCGGCGTTGGACCATTACGCAGAGTTCACCCGCTGCTTTCGGGCAGTGTTCGACCACCCGCCTAAGGGTCGAGCGGCGGGTGAACGTCTGTTCCACCTGAGGCAGGGGACGAGGAGCGTGCATGATTTCGCCTTGGACTTCCGGACCCTGGCCGCCAGCGCGGGATGGAACAACAGGGCCCTGATCGATCACTACAGGTGCAGTCTGCGCGAGGACGTCCGTCGGGAGTTGGCCTGCCGAGGCACCACCCTCACATTGGACCAGCTGGTGGACATGTCCATCCAGCTGGACAACCTGCTGACTGCCCACGGACGTCCGGATCAGGACCTGTCGGTTCCATCCCCCAACACCTCCGCTCCGACGCCCATGGAGCTCGGAGGTGCTGCACCTAGGACGACCAAAGGAGGGGCCATTCCCTGCACCATCTGTGGCCGCAGAGGGCACACTGCTGGTCGGTGCTGGGGGGGTTCCTCAGGGAGTCGAGGCAGCAGGCAGGGCACTATCATGTCACCCCAGGTGAGTCAGCACCAGGCTCACCCAGAGCCCCCTTTTGCTCACATGTATGTGTTTCTTTCATTTCCTGAGTTTTCCCCGCATTCCCAGCATAAGGCGCTAGTCGATTCAGGCGCAGCTGGGAATTTTATTGACCGTTCATTTGCTCTTAGTTTAGGGATTCCCCTTGTTCCTGTGGATATGCCTTTCCCTGTGCATGCCCTAGATAGTCGACCATTAGGGTCAGGGCTGATTAGGGAGGCCACCGCTCCACTTGACATGGTTACGCAGGAGGGTCATAAGGAGAGAATCAGTCTCTTCCTTATTGATTCTCCTGCGTTTCCTGTGGTGCTGGGCTTACCCTGGTTGGCCCGTCATGACCCCACTATTTTGTGGCAACAGAGGGCTCTGAAGGGGTGGTCACGAGAGTGCTCAGGGAGGTGTGTGAGGGTTTCCATCAGTGCGACTACGGTGGAAAGTCCAGACCAGGTCTCCACCGTGTGCATCCCCTCAGAATATGCCGATTTGGCTCTCGCCTTCTGTAAGAAGAGGGCGACTAAATTACCACCTCATCGACAGGGGGATTGTGCGATAAATCTCCTGGTAGACGCAACACTTCCCAGGAGTCAGGTGTATCCTCTATCACAGAAGGAGACGGTGGCTATGGAAACATATGTCTCCGAATCCCTGGGGCAGGGATACATTCGGCCCTCCACTTCACCTGCCTCCTCGAGTTTCTTTTTTGTGAAGAAGGATGGGGGTCTGCGCCCGTGTATTGACTATCGAGGTATCAATCAGATCACTGTGAGAAACAGCTATCCGCTGCCTCTCATCGCCAGTGCGATCGAGTCAATGCATGGGACGCGCTTCTTCACAAAATTGGATCTCAGAAGCGCTTACAACCTGGTGCGTATCCGGGAAGGGGACGAGTGGAAGATGGCATTTAGTACCACCTCAGGGCACTTTGAGTACCTCGTCATGCCGTACGGGTTGAAGAATGCTCCATCAGTTTTCCAGGTCTTTGTTGGCGAGATTTTCCGGGACCTGCACGGGCAGGGTGTAGTGGTGTATATCGACGACATTCTGATATACTCTGCTACACGCGCCGAGCATGTGTCCCTGGTGCGCAGGGTGCTTGGTTGGAGCATGACCTGTACGTCAAGGCTGAGAAATGTCTGTTCTTCCAACAGTCCATCTCCTTCCTAGGGTACCACATTTCCACGTCAGACGTGAAGATGGAGAGTGACCACATTTCAGCTGTGCGTAATTGGCCGACACCCACCACGGTAAGGAAGTGCAGCGGTTTCTAGGGTTTGCCAACTACTACCGGAGGTTTATCCGGAGTTTGGTCAGGTAGCAGCTCCCATTACCTCACTGCTGAAGGGGGGACCGGTGCGGCTGCAGTGGTCAGCTGAGGCGGACAGGGCTTTTGGTCACCTGAAGGCTCTGTTTACCTCAGCTCCCGTGCTGGCTCATCCGGATCCCTCTTTGGCATTCATAGTGGAGGTGGATGCGTCCGAGGCTGGGATAGGAGCCGTGCTCTCTCAACACTCGGGCACGCCACCAAAGCTCCGCCTCTGTGATGTCTTCTCGAAGAAGCTCAGCCCGGCGGAGTGAAACTATAATGTGGGAGACCGAGAGCTGCTGGCAAGGCTCTGAAGGCGTGGAGACATTGGCTTGAGGGGGCTAAACACCCTTTTCTCATCTGGACTGACCACCGCAATCTGGAGTATATCCGGGCGGCGAGGAGACTGAACCCTCGCCAGGCAAGGTGGGCTATGTTCTTTACCCATTTTGATTTCACTCTGTCATACAGACCAGGTTCCCAGAATGCTAAGGCAGATGCACTGTCCCGGATGTATGACACAGAGGAGCGGTCCATGGATCACATTCCCATACTTCAGTCGTCTTGCCTGGTGGCACCGGTGGTGTGGGAGCTGGACGCAGACATCGAGCAGGCATTACGCACAGAGCCCACTCCCCCCCAGTGTCCAGCTGGGCTCATGTACGTTCCGTCTGCTGTCCGCGACCGTTTGTTCTATTGGGCCCATACGTCACCCTCCTCTGGTCATCCTGGCATAGGTCGGACTGTGCATTTTTTACATTTTAGTCATTTAGCAGACACTCTTATCCAGAGCGACTTACAGTAGTGAATGCATACATCTCAATTCATTTCATACATTTTTTTTTTCTCGTACTGGCCCCCCATGGGAATCAAACCCACAACCCTGGCGTTGCAAACACCATTGCAAACACCATGCTCTACCAACTGAGCCACAGGGAGGCCTAAGTGGGAAGTACTGGTGGCCCACCTTGGCCAAGGACGTAAGGGTTTATGTTTCCTCCTGCTCGGTGTGCGCCCAGTGCAAGGCTCCCAGGCACCTGCCCAGAGGGAAATTACAACCCCTACCCATTCCACAACGGCCGTGGTCGCACCTGTCGGTGGACTTCCTGACGGATCTTCCTCCCTCACAGGGCAACACCACGATCCTGGACCTTGTGGATCGGTTTTCTAAGTCCTCCCGTCTCCTCCCTTTGCCCGGTCTCTCTACAGCCCTACAGACTGCGGAGGCCCTATTCAATCACGTCTTCCGGCACTACGGGGTGCCTGAGGACATAGTCTCTGATCGGGGTCCCCAGTTCACGTCCAGGGTCTGGAGAGCGTTCATGGAACGTCTGGGGGTCTCGGTCAGCCTTACCTCAGGTTTTCACCCCGAGAGTAACGGGCAGGTGGAGAGAGTAAATTAGGATGTGGGTAGGTTTCTGCGGTCATTTTGCCAGGACTGGCCGGGGGAGTGGGCGACGTTCATCTCCTGGGCAGAGATGGCCCAAAACTCACTCCGCCACTCCTCCACTAACCTCTCTCCTTTCCAGTGTGTACTGGGGTATCAGCCGGTTCTGGCACCGTGGCATCAGAGCCAGATCGAAGCTCCTGCGGTGGACGAATGGTTCAAGCGCTTGGAGGAGACCTGGGATGGCGGCAAAAAGCGAGCGCCGACCGCCACCGCAGCAAGGCCCCGGTGTTCCCCCCGGGGGACCGGGTCTGGCTCTCGACCCGGAACCTGCCCCTCTGCCTGCCCTACCGGAAGCTGGGTCCGTGGTTTGTGGGGCCATTTAAAGTCCTGAGAGTCCAGGTAGCTATTGTCCGGGTAGCTATTTGGTTAAGTATTTAGCAGTCTTATGGCTTTGGGGTAGAAGCTGTTCAGGAGCCTTATGGTCCCAGACTTAGAAAACAGTCTATGAGAACAGAGAGAACAGTCTATGACTTGGGTGGTTGGAGTCTTTGACACCGCCTGATATAGAGGTCCTGGATGGCAGGGAGCTCAGCCCCAGTGATGTACTGGGCCGTACGCAGTACCCTCTGTAGCACCAAATGCCGAGCAGTTGCCATACAAAGCGGTGATGCAGCCAGTCAAGATGCTCTCAATGGTCCAGCTATAGATCTGATGCCAAATCTTTTTACCTTCCCTTGCAGGTAATTTTTTTATGGTTGTTATAGTAAAGACTACAGGCAGCTCATGAGTTTCAAGTTTGGGGAAGCTTACAATTTCTCCTACTGTTTCTACCAATCTGCGTGCCAATTATGACTATTTTTATGTGCACATTTTTGTGTAAAAGTATAATTTCAATAATAACATTTTCATTTCTCAGAATCATTGTCACGTGGTTGGTTAATCACAAAAATATGAAGTAAAAGAATAAAAATCTAAAAGTTCAAATGAAACTAAGGTGAAAGCATTCCATATGGACACATTAATACACTGAACATTGAACTCTGAGATAGGATAGCCTATAGGCCAATGCAGCAGTAAGCATATAACTTCATCTTAAACTAAATAAAATACATAGGTCTAAAGCCTACAAATAAAAACAGTAGAAAATATCCTGATAAAAATTCCAGTTCTTTCAATTACATACATCTCTCTACTCGCCTGTCTGCCTCACTTTCTATCTCTGTTGACTTAAGCTATTGCTAGAGAAGTGCAACATTGTATCAAATCATCAACTGGGTCCAGCCTGAAGCTGGACTGGCAACATTGCATCAACTAGCCTATTCCAGCCCTCTGAGTTTCCATGCCAGTGAGCTCGGGACAGACAGCTATTTTTTTATGACGTTTTCCCTGTGTACATGGAATCATCAGATCATGGTATTTTGCTCTTTCACACTGAGGCTTGGTGATTATCGAGGCTGGGAGTGTTGAAAAGATTTTTCAAATACTGAGGAACTATCATTCGCAATGAATGTAAAAAACAGACTTTGTTGAATTACTGTGTGAGGTGAAGAAAAAAATGACTGAGAAGCTCAGCCTATTAGTGGTGGACGTGGTGAGTTATGACAATCAGACATTGCCAAATCGTCACTTTCCTACTTTTGCATGCAGCAGACCAGGTAGGTCTACTTCTGTGCGTGCTCAGGCGCACTCGCTCCCTCAACGTTATCAGGAAAGAGAAACTATACACATGCATTGCTCACATGAAGCACTCCTAACAAAAGACAATGAAAAAATTGACAAAATGTATGGTTATGAAATAAACCAAAACTTATTTCTCACAAGTGTAGCAGATTGTAAACTCCACAAACAACATTTCCAGTTTGAGAATGAGAATGGTAAATGACTTTAATTAATACAGGCATTAAGAGAAATAAATGTAAATGACAGGAGATTAGTGGTACATTTACTAGGCCTACTGACGACATATAATGGGGAATTGATCAAAAAAGAAGCAATCAAAGAGTAAACATTTCACACAATGAAACAATGAATATGCAAATATTGGCGGAAGACAACTGAGCGCATTTTGGAGAGCTGTGTGCATGCATTCTGGAGACAGACTCCCCATATCTTTGCCACACACCCCTCCTCTTCTTCTTATTGCAACATTTTAAACTATACTCAAGACACATAATCTTCACACATATTTTAGATTCTTATCACTGACAGCTGCAACACAATCAGCTGGACCTATTGCCACGAGCACTACCCAAATTGCGGGCTTCTCAAATAGGCATAGGCCTACACACTTGTGATTTGAAAAAAATCAACAGCTATTTAAAAACGTCATGCTCCCTGGTGAACTATTTTGAATTATTTTATTTAGACAGGAGTAATTATATAATTTTGGGGCAACATCAATTTACTTTAGGGGAATCCAGCATCCTAACATTGTACCCGCTAACTTTTCTTTCCAATTAGCAAGAGGCTGAAACCAGAGATCTGTTTTTAATAACAAGATGCTCATGTCTCTGCCGTAAAAATGGGTGCATTTGTCCCAAAGGCGGGAAGGCAGGCGACAAGCTTAGGTCTGCAAATAAAACCCCATAAAAACGCATTGTCTTATTCTGGAAAGATTTTGTCGAGAGTGAGCCCTCTCACTTCACCTCTACTTCTCTGCTGAAACTATGTCATTGGAGAAAGCATCTGAGCGAGAGAAACAGCGCCCGTCTACATGAAACCTGTGTATCTGATGCTGCCTGGACAGAAACAGATTGATGTATCTTTCTGTCTGATGCATCAACATTCTATGTGGATGGGCAAGGGGGCCCCCGTGTTGAGGGTCAGTATGGCTGATGTGTGGTTGCCTACCCTCTCCACCTGGGGCTGGTCCATCAGGAAGTCCAGGATCCAGTTGCAGAGAGAGGGACCTTCGCTTTGTGATGAGCTTGGAGGGCACTATGGTGTTGAATGCTGAGCTCTAGTCAATGAACAGCATTCTCATACAGGTGTTCCTTTTGTCCAGGTGGAAAATGACAGGTTGGAGTGCAATAGAGATTGCTTCATCTGTGGATCTGTTTTGGGCGTAATCCGTCTGTGAATGTTAACCTGTTTATTAAAGGTCTTATTCACATCGGCTACGGAGAGCGTGATCACACAGTCATCGGGAACAGCTGGTGCTCTCACGCATAGTTCAGTGTTGCTTGCCTCTCATTTCCTAGCTCTTAGATAGACTGGATTTGTATGCCTTTCCTATTTAGTGCATGAGAAGTGAGTCATATGAGTACAAGCACTCCCACATGGTATGTGCACACACATTCATTGATTAGCTTATGTGAAAATTGCAGCCAGATGGTAAAGTGACTAGTTTCTGGTAATGTGTGATGCAGATAAAACACTGAATGATTGTAATGCACACATGCTCACATGCACGCACACACACACACACACACACACACACACACACACACACACACACACACACACACACACACACACACACACACACACACACACACACACACACACACACACACACACACACACACACACACACACAGTGATAAAATGTGTTATGAGACAAACTGGCTAAACAACTAATCTAGCTGCCCTTTCATCTGTTTGCCAGCCTTGCCCCAAATTTCTCCTCATTTAAAAAATTGATTATGTAAATAAATATCACCAAGCCAAAATTGTTATTCTATTACACCTCCATGTATTTCAATTCACTTTTAAGCATGCAACATGCACATGCTGCAGTGACTCTGTTTGTCTTCCACAAGACTCTTTGACTAGCTTATTGATAGAGAGATAATATGATGCTTCTGGTTTGAAATGGCCATTTTACTAGGGGTTAGTAGACATGTGTCCCAGCAGCAAGTTTCACAGTCAGACTGATAGGCCTCTATAAATCCTTACCAATTATTCAAACTGCATTGTGCTACACCACCATAAGCCACCAAATTCCAAAAGGAATAGATATGCCTCAAATCCATTTGTGATACTCTCATGAGTTTGTGTGATACACATTCATTTTGAATACTAAAATAGAACCCATAGTACCTATAGTTACTATTGTATCAGCGTTTTGTTTCTCTATGACTTTTCACATTAAATTGTTATTGGCCACAAAGAACGTTTAGGTCCATGTCCTATTTCATGCCTGTAGACATAATCAAAATATTAACAAATATAAACACATTCAAACAAATTATGAGATTGCAGTCATAACTAATAGTGACTTCCAATTAAACTAAACACAAAGACATGAGACTTCATTCCCTTAGGTGGCTTTTTCAGTAAAGTGACTTGAATCAAAAACACAACATAAAGCACTTGACTAGGACTGTGTCCATTATCCTTGTGCTCAAAGCCTCAAAGAAACCTGGTTGGGTTTTCTGGGCTCTTTACTAAGGGTTTAAAACAGTCCTTGAGGCAGACCCCTGAACCTCAGGGCTACAGATTCCAGGAAGGATTTGATAGAAAACAATGTGGGCAATTGCCACACTCGTTTGAAGCTAGTAAACCATTTTATTATTTGATAATTAATTGATATTTAATATTTCACAGAGTCTTTAGTCGATGTACAAAATATTCTTACATTTTAGAATAGTTTTGATAAAAAGACAATATCTCTAAATATCTAGTCATCTTGCAATTGCCACCTGTAGGATATATGCAAAGTCCTTACTTGGCTTAGTTTGGTATTGTTTATTATTGGGCTTATGTCATCTCTGTTAACAATACTAGCTCTGATCTGATCTCAAATTAGCATGCGCACTGCCTGGGGAAATCTCTAAAAGTGTCTTATTGGTGTCATAGCAACCCTATAAACCGACTCCTTGGCGGAACTGAACAATGGTCAGATGGGCCGTGGGGAGGCCTAACAGCCCTTTTCTTTTTCTACAAATCCACATCTGCTGCTCCCCATTCAGAATTAATGGATGTTCTGCCGATTATTTTCTGTCCTGCTTCCCCATTTGAACATTGACAGGCTGAAGAAATGAGAAGGAAATGAGGAATTCTGCCAACATCTGTTTAAAGAAGTGGGATTTGGTTAGCAGTTAGACCTGTGCAGTCACTGTAGATAACTCTGTGAGCAAGTTGGAACAGCAACCAAACATATTCAACGTGATCTTGGATCTCTTTGGATTTTTGCTCGTTTTTGCTCAAAAAGGGAAATTATACATGCAAGTAACATGACAAGTAAAGCAAATTACATAAACAATGTTGATATTTGTTGGTCTTATTTCCTACACAAGGTTCCCCCCAACCTAGCGGACCTAACTTGGCCATAACCATAGAGGGGGTGTAAATGAGTTTAGCAACCATGAGGCACACAGCAGTAGATTATGGATACCGTCACCTTGGCCTAAAGCAGGGATAGGCAACTGACAGCCCGTGAGCAGATACATTTTTTCGGGAACTCAGCCGGAGTCTCAATTTACTGTTGGGAGTTAGAATAGTAGAATAGAGAAGGTGAAATTTAGAAATTTAGTTGGGGATCGGCAGTTTTTCTCTTGTTATGTCAATTACTGACAGTCACTAAATTAGCCCATGTCGGGGAAATATTTTTATTTGTATTTTATTTATTTATTTATTTCACCTTTATTTAACCAGGTAAGCTAGTTGAGAACAAGTTGTCATTTACAACTGCGACCTGGCCAAGATAAAAGCAAAGCAGTGTGACAGAAACAACAACACAGAGTTACACATGGAATAAACAAGCGTACAGTCAATAACACAAAAGTCTATATACATTGTGTGCAAATGGCATGAGGAGGTAAGGCAATAAATAGGCCATAGTAGCAAAGTAATTACAATTTAGCAGATTAACACTGGAGTGATTGATGAGCAGATGATGATGAGCAGATGATGGTGTGTAAGTAGTGATACTGGTGTGCAAAAGAGCAGCAAAGTAAATAAAAACAATATGGGGATGAGGTAGGTAGATTGGGTGGGCTATTTACAGATGGACTATGTACAGCTGCAGCGATCGGTTAGCTGCTCAGATAGCTGATGTTTAAAGTTAGTGAGGGAAATGTAAGTCTCCAGCTTCAGTGATTTTTGAAATTCCTTCCAGTCACTGGCAGCAGAGAACTGGAAGGAAAGGCGGCCAAAGGAGGTGTTGGCTTTGGGGATGACCAGTGAGATATACCTGCTGGAGCGCGTGCTATGGGTGGGTGTTGTTATCGTGACCAGTGAGCTGAGATAAGGCAGAGCTTTACCTAGCATAGACTTGTAGATGGCCTGGAGCCAGTGGGTCTGGCGACGAATATGTAGCGAGGGCCAGCCGACTAGAGCATACAGGTTGCAGTGGTGGGTGGTATAATGCGCTTTGGTAAGAAAACGGATGGCACTGTGATAGACTGCATCCAATTTGCTGAGTAGAGTATTGGAAGCTATTTTGTAGATGACATCGCCGAAGTCGAGGATCGGTAGGATAGTCAGTTTTACTAGGGTAAGTTTGGCGGCGAGTGAAGGAAGCTTTGTTGCGAAATAGAAAGTCGATTCTTGATTTGATTTTGGATTGGAGATGTTTGATATGAGTCTTGAAGGAGAGTTTACAGTCTAGCCAGACACCTAGGTATTTGTAGTTGTCCACGTATTCTAGGTCAGAATCATCCAGAGTAGTGATGCTAGTCGGGCGGGCAGGTGCAGGCAGCAAACGGTTGAAAAGCATGCTTTTGGTTTTACTAGCGTTTAAGAGCAGTTGGAGGCCACGGAAGGAGTGTTGTATGGCATTTAAGATCCTTTGGAGGTTAGTTAACACAGTGTCCAAAGAAGGGCCAGAGGTATACAGAATGGTGTCGTCTGCGTAGAGGTGGATCAGGGAATCACCCGCAGAGCAACATTGTTGATATATACAGAGAAAAGAGTCGGCCTGAGAATTGAACCCTGTTTTACCCCCATAGAGACTGCCAGAGGTCCGGACAACAGGCCCTCCGATTTGACACACTGAACTCTGTCTGCAAAGTAGTTGGTGAACCAGACGAGGCAGTCATTTGAGAAACCAAGGCTATTGAGTCTGCCGATAAGAATACGGTGATTGACAGAGTCGAAAGCCTTGGCCAGGTCGATAAAGACGGCTGCACAGTACTGTCTTTTATCGATGGCGGTTATGATATTGTTTAGTACCTTGAGCGTGGCTGAGGTGCACCCATGACCAGCTTGGAAACCGGATTGCACAGCGGAGAAGGTACGGTGGGATTCGAAATGGTCAGTGATCTGTTTATTAACTTGACTTTCGAAGACTTTAGAAAGGCAGGGCAGGATGGATATAGGTCTATAACAGTTTGGGTCTAGAGTGTCACCCCCTTTGAAGAGGGTTATGACCACGGCAGCTTCCCAATCTTGGCATCGGACGATACGAAAGAGAGGTTGAACAGACTGGTAATAGTGGTTGCAACAATGGCGGGGGATAATTTTAGAAGGAGAGGGTCCAGATTGTCTAGCCCAGCTGATTTGTACGGGTCCAGGTTTTGCAACTCTTTCAGAACATCTGCAATCTGGATTTGGGTGGTGGAGAAGCTGGGGAGGCTCAGGCAAGTAGCTGCGGGGGTGCGGCTGGGCCGTAGAGAAATGCTAATTGAAATGTTCGATTATCATGGATTTATCGGTGGTGACCGTGTTACCTAGCCTCAGGGCAGTGGGCAGCTGGGAGGAGGTGCTCTTGTTCTGCATGGACTTTACAGTGTCCCAAAACCTTTTGGAGTTAGAGCTACAGGATGCACATTTTTAGATTGGTAAATTAGCCAGCTATCTAAATTTGTAATAATCATGGTTGAATTACCGACCCGGGGGGCCCCCATTGATTTTGTTAGTCATTCTCACTCAAATATATTAAAAAGTGCAAACATTTCTCTCTGTAAAATTACAGGAAATTAGCTGTTAAAATGGCAATATTTTTTCTCCGCCCCATGGAAGAATTTGTAGAATTGCATGCCATATTTTCTAAAATTGCAAACAGTTCTCTCCACCCTATGGCAAAATTGCAAGGAATTTGCCATTAAAACGGCTTATTATTCTCTCCGCCCCATGGCAAAATGAGTAGAATTGCATTAAAAAACGTATTCAATTGCATAATATTCTCTCCGCCCCATTGGAAAATGTGCAGAATTGCAGCAAACATTTCTCTATGCCCCATGGCAACATTTATAGAATTGCAGGAAATGTTAATACTTTTTTTCTCTCCACTGTCAAGAGGGCGGCCACTAAAATGTTTTGCTTGCAAGGTGTTTTTTGTTGTTGCTTAGGGCCCCCAGAAGGCTAGATCCTGTTCTCACTGCATGTGTGGGTATGGATGTGGGTACGCACACCCGCAAGCCACTGTGGCCGCTCATGATGAGTTCATTTTTTTTTGTGGCCCCCACCCCCATCAAAGTCGCCCATCCCTGGCCTAAAGGATCCTCACTCCAAATATCCTCTGTTTAAAGTGGTTATGGGACTAAGCATTTGTGTCAGCAGCCACCCCCTGGTTAGCTGTTCACTTCCATTCAGAGAATAGGCCTGCAGAGTAGAAAGAGTTAACTTCTCATTTTATTCTAGAGATTTTACGTCTACAACCATACAGCCCAAGAACCTGGGTAAGGATGCACTCTCTTCCTAAAAAACCTGCCGTATCGTATCATACCATAGCTTTTTCATATTATATCATGTTTTGAGTGCATTTAAGTGACCTGGAATACATTATGAAAGTCCCACCTACTTCCTGATTTAAGTCCTGTACTGTTTTTGAATGGAATTCAAGCTTAAATCATAAAATTCATGAAAACTTGGTCATTTAGGATATGTACAATTATATTTGTATTTGTGGATTAATTTACCTCTACCTGATGCCTTACATAAGAGTTTCAATAGTTTTTTGATGTTGTTGTTAGCTTCAGCTAGGTAGCAGTAACTGTGCTTTTGTCTTGAAGCTTAAATCTAATGAGTGTACGGACGAGAAAATAAACCCTTTTATTGTGAATTGTTGCATTATTCAAGAGTGTAATGTGGTTTGGTTGTATTATTCAAGAGTGTAGCTAATATGGCTAAGATGAAAAGTTGCTTGCAAAGCTAGTTGTATAGTGTGTTGTAAGCATGCTTATTGGCTAGTGGCTTTACTATAGGCTAACGTTACTGGGATATTTACAGTAAATTTTAAGCTGCAGTGCTAGAATGTCCGATGCCAAGCCCCCGAGCTCTCTGGCACATGACACTTCTAATGTAAATTGAAAACTAGTCGCGGCGCCTCTGCTACAACTCTCATCAATCTGAATAAGCCCTAAATCAGTTTTATTTGTCTTCCACTTTTGAACAACAAGGTGGAAAACAAGTGATCTACCTGTGGCTACCTGTAAATCATTGGCTTTATGACCTTGTGTTGCATGTTACTATATAAGGCAGGTTGTATGAAATGATCAGTCATCTCTAAGAAAGAGAAGAACACTAAACATAATGCCATGATCAATCAGCCAGTGTCTGAGCTTTGTCCCAGTTTGGGAGAGGAGGGGGGATACAGAGCTTGTGAGAGGAGGGGGGCTACAGAGATTGTGAGAGGAGGGGGGCCACAGAGCTTGAGGGAGGAGAAAGAAAGAAAGTAAAAAGTGTGAGTTGCAAAAAAGAATTAACCCATAGGTGTCCATTGTCCCTTAATTCCTGAAAGACAGCAGCCTTGCTGTTTGTAACAGACAGAATGGGAGTGAAGCCACCTGCCTGTAGCCTACTCTAAGCTGACACACACACATTCAGTGGCATAAAGAGACTCCTGTTGGTATCCCACATGACAGAGGAAGGATTGAAGCTTTAGAGAGGGGATGCACAACATAAAGCATTCACATGGACTGATGTACTGTATCGTATGACAACAGAGTAAAGGATTTGTACAGAAGGCTAACCTTATTTTTACCTGACAGTCAGTTAACATGTGTGGTAAAATAGTACGAATTTACAATTCTGCCCCATTCATTTTGATTGAGTACTTCAAACTGGTGTGACTTGTAAAAGAATCGCCAAACTTGTTTCACCACACTCAATGTATAGTCAATTACTCTTCTCCTCACAGGTAGTCTGATGCACACCACTCCCTAAGCACACGCACACCAGAGCATAGTGACCGATGATACAGAGAGACAAAAAAAGGGGGAAAAGTGAAGTACACAGGAGACATCCAACCCCCGCATCCCATATTGATTAAACAAATTTGCCACAAATCATTTTACAAATGCCCAGTGGGGGCTATAGAAGTCAGTTGAAATGCCCCTTTTCAGATGTCCTTCTCCCCCGCAGGGCAGGAACCCCGGCTTCGGGCTCGTTTAAGCGTGCTGATAGACAGCTCTCTGATCCTCCGGCCATCTGCAGGGAGGGTCGGCCAGTGCACCGCCATGGGGTCTTTGCAATTGTGTCGCTAAACCTTAGGAGATTTAAAAGTGACAAAAAAACCAGACCGAGCAAACAGAGAAAGAAAAAAGCTCACTCACGCTTCTGGTTCATTCAGAGGACACATCATGTGTAGCATACTTCATGGGATATTTATTGATGTTACAAATAGGCAATTATGAGTACGGAACATATAAATACTGAAAATAGGTATGCTCCACTGCTCACCCAGCTCACACACAGTTCAAGTACACATCAACCTCTAATATTAAACATTCATCAGTGTCCTGGACATATAAATGAGAGCAGTGGACCTTGTGTAATTTGGGAGAATTACATTTTTATAATGACTGACAACTGACAACATGGCACAGGAGCCTGGTATGCTGTTGCAGTGACACACACACATTTGGGTCAAACACATGCTCCATCCAGCCCTCCTACCATAGGCCTACCCCTCTTTGTGAATGGAGGTGGGAGGTGACATTCAGGCTGTGTGTGTCTGTGCGTGAGTACTTTTGAAAGTGTGTGCATGTGTGCAGCATGTATGTGCGGGGTCTGAGGGATAACCCCACAGGGAAGGTAAACAGTCAGGAAGTAGCAGACGTAACAGGCTGAGTTATCCACACATATTCTGACTGCTCTGTCACCAATGATGAGCCTACAGTCTCAGCAATGACCATACTGCTAACTTTAGCTAAGTTGTTTATTGATATCTCAAAGTTTGACTGGAATGTACAGTACCTTGATGGGCAGAGGTAGCCTATAATTTTTACCTTTTCTCTAGGGATTGAAAAAGTCTGGTTTGTTATCAAGATGGTGATAACAAAACATATACATTTTTGTTAACAAACAATTATTTCATATAACAAACTCCTTCCAGTGCCACCCACAAACTGGAATTCCACTCCCACTCCCACATGATGAGTGTGGGTGGCAGGTAGCCTAGTGGTTAAGAGTGTTGGGCCAGTAACTGAAAGGTTGCTGGTTTGAATCCCTGAGCTGAATAGATGAAGAAGAAAACTATCTGTTGATGTGCTCTTGAGTGAGGCACTTAACCCTAATTGCTCTGGATAAGAGTGTCTAGTAAATAACAATTTAAAATGTCATAATGAATGGTTTGACTCTCATAAGGTTGGAGCTTCTGTAAAAGTTCCCATAGTGGCTGTTTGTCCTTCCATGTCAGAGGCCTGGCCTGGCTATCCTTCTCATAACCTCAAACATGTGGTCAGCTCTTATTATTTTAACTGCTTCCAGTGACTTGAGATCCTGCTCGACCTCGGAGTGCAATCAGGAACAGGAATGGCCACATTAAACGTCCAGGCTGGGGACAGCTTAGGTTACCATAGTTATGAATAGAATACTGGGGAGAAAAAAAACAAGGTAAAGGTAACAACCATTTAAAGTTCCTGAGCAGTGTGCCTCACAATCAATTATTCTCTAGTCCAGGAAGTCCTCTCATGATTCCATGTAGCTAGGGGGTCAAAACTAACTAAAAACAACATACAGTATATGCAGAACAAATGTCTAAATATTAATCTCATAGTTAGGCATGCCTAGAACTTGCAAAGATATGGAGTGGGCATTGAGGCAACTTCCAAATCTTTGTTTTCTACTTCTGTTTGAGATTGGTGCATCATCCACACAAATATGATGATGTTGTTGATATTTCAGTTCTATGAAGAAGATGATGCTTAGGGGAGGCAGCTGAAGTTGGGGTGGTGACGAAGGATACCCAATTAGTCATGTTTACAGCAACTGTCATTACCACCGAGCATAGCTGCAGGAAGTATGGGTGCTGAGGGTGCTGCGGCACCCATTGAAAAACCAAAATACAAAACAAAAGATTATTAAAAAAAAAAAATTAACACAAAAGTAGTGCACTGGGACTTTACTAGTATTAGCGGACCGATATAGCCATCTGTAGACCTGGCAAAAAAAATATCAAAAGCGTGCGACCTCACCCCCAAATATCTTCCCACCGGGAGAGCCATGCACTTCCTGCTGAGAGGGGAGTGGTCCATTACCATGGCTACACAATACAGGGAGCAGCTCTATTGTCATTACCACATAAAACACACACACACACACTCGCATGCACCCTTACACAGACACCAACGCGTGTGCACATGCACAAATGCACGCACAGATGCATGCACATAAGCATACACACACAATGACACCAACCACATGCCAACATTTTGCATTCTCCTTCACATATTCCTGTTTTGAGAGGTTTATAGATTGTGCAAGGAATGAGCAGTTCCACACAGAAACCTATTTCAGTCTTATGGCGCATCACTCATAAAGAAGCCTCATGAGTGATGTGAGCGGAGCAAGTTATTGTGACCCTGGGACACACAACTTTTCCCCTCCTGAAACACAGATGAAATTCCGCTGATTTGTGCTCATCCCAGATCTCAGAGATCGCAGAGGACTCACTGTCACATTAGTTGCTGGGTGATGTTTATAAAATGTTTTTACACCGGCCATAAAAACATGTCAGCTTGCGTTTGTGTGTGGGGGGTGGAGGGAGTCCTAATACTCCACAGGCTACTTCATGTCCACTAGAGAAAGATGATAAAAGTGATTGTATAGATTTAGAATTTATTAAGGCAATATGTTGTGAAGACTTATAACAATGTCTGTTGATATTTATAAGAACAAGTAGGGAATGTAAGAAAAAATCGGCAACATGATTGTATATTAATTAAGAAAGAGGAAAATAATTTTCTGTAGAGCAATGTTTGGTAGTGTTTATGTACAGTCACACCCTCATCCCATGTTTTCAATTCCCTTTCCCCACTAACAGTCGGAAGTTACACATGCTCCGTGCTTCCGTCCAGCCAGCGTCCACACAATGAGATAAATATACTACTCTACTCTTGTTTTCAGATTCTTCTCATAAAAACCCTTTGATAGTTTAGCCATCTGGCCAGAGCCAGAAAAAAGTCCTCATAAAAGGGGCCCAAATAAGGTCAAGGGTCACCCCCTCCCTGGGTCAGGGCACTTGAAGGTTATTATAGTGAACTTTACTAAAGTTGTCAGCCGAGATCCCCTTGACAAATTATAGCACATTCGGCGGCCTCCCGAGTGGCGTGGTGGTCTAAGACACTGCATCGTAGTGCTAGCTGTGCATCTAGAGATTCTGGGTTTGAGTCCAGGCTCTGTCGCAGCTGGCCGCGACCGGGAGAACCATGGGGCGGTGCACAATTGGCCTAACGCTGTCCGGGTTCGGGGAGGGTTTGACTGGCACGGATGTCCTTGTCCCACCGCACACTAGCGACTCCTGTGGTGAGCTGGGCACAGTGCATGCTGACATGGTCGCCGGGTGTACAGTGTCTCTGACACATTGTCAGGTTAGGTGGGCATTGTGTCATGAAGCAGTGGTTGAGTTGAGTTGTGTTTTGGAGGACGCACGCAACCTTCGCCTCTCCTGATTCCGTACGGGAGTTGCAGCGATGAGACAAGACTGTAACTACCAATTGGATACCATAAAATTGGGGTAAAAATAATAAATTAAAACACATTCATCTCTTTTTAAGAACTATTCCATTACAGTCGCCAACCACCAACCATCACCAAATAAATTGTGGCCATAGTCACTGGACAGTGAAGAGGGCGGAAGACAACAGTTGAGGTTATTAGGCCTACCCAGAGAGGAGGTTGTACCATGTTCGGATAAACATGGTTCTTGATTTATCACAAACATATACAAGTTAGCTTCACATATGAAAGATACATGTCTTCAGAGGTCATTTTACATCACCACCTAATACATTAAAGGTGCAACGCCATCCTGTCACTAACCCTGGCCTGTCTGTCTGTCCTAATGATTTAGGATCAAAGGATACTATCTACTAATACAGATAATGTCCTGTGAAAAGTTTGTTGCGAGCACTTGACATTCAAAATCCCAATTGTAAACCTCAAAAAAAAGACTTAAGTCCAATGAATGTAGTTCAACAGAGCTGGAGTAGATGAGACATGATGTAGCTTCGAGGTAGCTCCAACATTCATCTTTATGCCCTCACCATCTTGTCAACCGGTTTCCGGTTGCCTTTCAAACATAAGAACGTGTTTGGTTCCACTCCACATGCTTTCAAAAAGCCATCCAAAAAGTAAAACAAACGCTCAACATATGACAGCCCCTATGACGCAGTGGGAAGTATGAGACAAAGGCATGTTTTCCAGCAGCTGCTAACCCTGGTCAGTAGGACATTCATCTTGTGCTTATTGTTGGCTGGCTCTTAGAAGAAGTACTAAGTCCTTGCTCCATGCTCCATTCCCTTCCTAAAAAGGTGACAGTGACTGATGCATGGGGGGTAAGAAGTGTTCAGTTTCAGGGGAAACGGTGACAGAATTGTTGAAACGATGAGCTTCATTAAACACCAATGAGGAGCCCGACCTCTTAGGCATTATAACATAAGCTACAGGTGGAATACGGGTTACCAGACTCACGAGTTAAATTTAATAAAAGTGTTCTTGTGTATTTTCCTCCTCATGCAGCATTTGTATCTATGCAATCTACACATCCCTGGGTCGCTCGTCTTTTCAGTTCGCTGCAGCTAGCGACTGTAACGAGCTGCAACAAACACTCAAACTGGACAGTTTTATCTCAATCTCTTCATTCAAAGACTCAATCATGGACACTCTTACTGACAGTTGTGGCTGCTTTGTGTGATGTATTGTTGTCTCTACCTTCTTGCCCATTGTGCTGTTGTCTGCCCAATAATGTTTGTACCATGTTTTGTGCGGCTACCATGTTGTACTGCTGCCATGTTGTGTTGCTACCATGTTGTCATATTGTGTTGCTACCATGCTGTGTTATCATGTGTTGCTGAGGTTTATCTTTATGTAGTGTTGTGTTGTCTCTCTTGTCGTGATGTGTGTTTTGTCCTATATTTTTATTTAATTACATTTTTTATTTTTAATCCCAGCCCACGTCCTCGCAGGAGGCCTTTTGCCTTTTGGTAGGCCGTTATTGTAAATAAGAATTTGTTCTTAACTGATTTGCCTAGTTAAATAAAGGTTAAATAAAATAAATAAAATAATTAAATCTACTAAATTATGTAATAATAAAACATTTCTGTCAAACAGTAACAAGCTATAAACAAGGACATGAGACACTAACCGGCAAATCACAAATCTATACATTATAAAATAACAACTATTCATAGATACAAATATTATTTAAAATGTAAAGAGAACATTTTAAAAAAGAGACTGGAAATACACAGTACACTAAAATAAACCAGCTTTTTCTTCAACATTCTCACTGAAGTTCCTTAGTAAATGAATGAATCTAGAAAGGTGATGAAAAAAGAACTGAGTGAATTTCATGTGGTGAAGAATGCTCCAAGTTTCTTATAATCAGCATGACTATAAGCGGAAAAACAAACAAACACTTTTCTCAGAGAACTTTGCCTCAGGGAGCTCTGTGTGGCTAGGGAGGGGCTTCATCAGGGCACACCATTATTAATCTTTCTTAATTGTAGGTTTCTATACTCACAAAGTAACACAGCTGGATTTTTCATCATTAGCCTTGTGTTTATGGAAGCTGCTGAGAGCAGGCTAACAACAACATTTCGATGACAAAAAAGTCAACCTGAAAACATCAAGGAAGGAGCATGCATGACAAGTGATCATGGATCTACTGGAGAAAAATATACATCTAAGCATATGCTAAACATGACCAAAACATGGTTTTAGAGTCACAAATATACAGTATGTGAACAGAAATGCATTACTTGTGTATTTAAAGTATTCCATTGCTTGTGTATTCCCATGCCAACCAATGATTACTTTGGGTTATTTGCTTCATTTATCAAACGTTATATCGTCACATTCTTGTTGTGCAAAATTGCTCTTGTGAGCACCTGCTTGAAGCACAAATTCACATCTTTAGACTTTTTGTGTGCTATGGCCAGGGGCAGTAAAAGAGGGGTATTGGCTAGCTAGGCTGTATGACATGCCTTGAATGCCCATGACCCAGCTTGCATTCCACAAGTTGCACAGGGATGGAATTCTCTTTTGAAAAGGAATGCATCATGGTGGAATAATTGCCCTTACTCCTCTCTGGCCACTTAGTTAAAAGGGATTCAGATGGTTTGGGATGTCTCTGCACCACCCCTTCTTCTCCTATCAGGCAAAGAGAGAGGGGGAAGGGGGTATTTGACTTGTTTGGTGGGAGAGCTGATTTTGGAAAGGGGGTGAAGTAGGGCATCAACATAAAAAGGCCAAAATGTTTTTTCTCTCTCCATGGTATGGCTTATCCACAGTCAGATATCTCTGGGCTAATGGGCAAACAATGTTCTGCATAGAATGTGTTACCTCCCATTATCCAGTACTAGAGTAAATGCTAACATTTAGGATGAACCTTGAGTTTTTACAAGACATATAATTGATTTCCTGGAATCAGACACTTCCAGAAATATATGGCTTAGGGTGCCACTCAAACAGTCACATGCAAATCCCACTGGGTCACATGATATTCCATTATTTCCCAAAACTTAAAAACAAAGACTTTTAATCCTGAAGTTTGAAGATATTGATTCTAATATTCTGCAAAGTTCCTGCTAAGTACACATTGTAGCAATGTGTAGGCTGAAGTAATTGTTTTGTAAATTGTTTAGTAAAACCTAATTGTTTAAATCAATCTAATAGTGATAATAATAGTGACAGGCAAATATAAATCGGTAATCCAAATCCTAATTGTTCCTTGTTACATTGCATATAGATGTTTAGATGCCCTGTTAGCTTTCATAAGGCTGTGTGGTTGGTTGTGGTACTTCTTTTAAACAGTTTTCTCTTTTGTCAGCCCTCTTGTTGGAAAGGTTTGTGTAGGGCCTGGTGGGAGGTCAAAGTGATGCTGGTCGTGCACCTTGGAGGCCATCAGGAGAGGAAGACCACTTCTGTCCAGAGAGAGGACCCCTAGGCCACAGCCGCCAGTTGTCTCACACACGACCTCAGTGGCCACACACACTCTGATGGCTTGCTGATACACACTGCATCGCAGGATCATTTCAACTGAGTGAGGATGCTAAATCTATTCTTATTGTTAAGTTTAGTCAGTTTAATTTGACTGAAATGTATTTTATTGTAAAATGAAGTGTTCATGGATTTGTTGTGTATTTTAATTGACCCTTCGCTAAGCCCTGCCCCGGAATTTTCCGACCAATTGCAGTGCGCCAAAGGATAGCAACTGTCCCAAATGTTGCTAATGCTAGCTAGCCACTTAATATAACTTGTTTTCTCAAAATGCATGTTAGCTAGCTAAGTAAGCAGTCTTATGAATACAACTCCCATTTGCTGTCGACATCAGGATACAATTTAAGAACACTATTTAGCTCTAACAGTGGTTATAGCTTTGGCTGCATGCTGACAGTGAATTCAGAGCCATTCAGTGGCTAGCTACACTACAAACCAGGGGTTGGAACAGAACCAAAAACAAGAAAATTACAACATTTTTCAAGGAACAGAATCAGAACCGGAAACTAAAGTGATCTATACTGTTCCGGAACAGAACCGTTATTTTAAAAGCATGAGAACCGGTTAATAAAGTTATTTTACATTCTGGGCATTTTTGTTTTTCAGTCCCACAAAAAGCAACAAAGTGCCTATGCAAAGCCCTCACTCTGACTCTGTTATTCCAGTGTCTGCCTGCCAGCTGAAAATCTGTGCTAGTGTGTGTGTAGGCTACCTTCCCCTCCCCCTCTGAAGCATAGACTACCGTAGCCTACTGACGTTACAAGCATGATTCAGAAATTAGGGAGAGAGATTTTTAATTACAAAATAATGCATTCACTTTTTAAATGTTAGTTAAGGATACTATACTGCCCTACCAAGCAAAAAGGCAGTAACTGCTCATTTGGTCGAAATTGAGTTAATGTAATTTTTGCTACATTAAATACATGCGTAATCATGTGGACAAGTATCCTGCCTCTATTGTATTGTGTTTTGGAGAAAATGGGGGTCATGTTAGCAGTAACTGCATAAAGTGGGGTGGCAGGTAGCCTAGTGGTTAGAGTGTTGGGCCAGTAACCCGAAAGGTTGCTGGAATGAATCCCCAAGCTGACAAGGTTGTTCTGAACAAGGCAGTTAACCCATTGTTCCCCGGTAGGCCGTCATTGTAAATAAGAATTTGTTCTTAACTGACTTGCCTAGTTCAATAAAGGTTAACAAACAAACCAAGGTAAATAAAAGCCATTTTTCTCAGTTCCACGCTATGAGCAGTTACTGCATTTTTGCTTGGTAGGGCAGTATAGTTAACACGTTTCACACTGGATTCATTAACTACATAAAGGTAAGAGGTGCTTTTCTTTTAATTCTGGTGCCGCTCTGCACACACTAGCTTGTTAGCCAACTATGGGAAGCCAACTATGGGAAGTTCAAAGACATTCAAAGTTCCTTCATAATAGAAGCCTCTTCTCCATAGGTATAATTATGTGGCCTAATTCAGATAATGCATGTCATATCAAGATGGCCAGCGCTTCAAGCCAAGCCTCCTCCTCCACCCTCTCTCCCAAGTCGCAAAATGTTTGTCACATCTCACGCCCTACACTTGTCTGACCAATGTATATAAATTACAACTACAGCTTACCCGCTCCATAGTAAGCTGCTCTATCAGCACTGATTGGTAAAGTAATTTAATGTTGTACTAAAGCTCAATTTCAGAGGTTTAAAAAGGAACAGAAAGGAACGATATAAACCGTAACTTACTTTTGGTTTGAACTGGTTCAGAACTTTATTTTGCTGGTTGTAACAGAGGAAACGGAGCGGGGAAAAAATATTGTTCTGTTCAGAACTAAATGATTAAAAAATAATTTTGGTTCCAACCCCTGCTACAAACATAATTTTATCAGGTGCCCATGAAGTAATTATAATGACAGTCACCACAACATACCACAGAGTTTCCTGATTAGCAAGGGATAGTCTGTGTTTAATTTCATTGTGTATTAAAAACACAGTTTGAGATCATTGTGAGGGGATTTCGCCAGTGGTTGAAAGGGGAATTGGGCTTGTCTGACTAGGTTGCAACAGTAACCAAGGGGGGCGGGGCTTAGCAAAGGGTCAATCACTTATGTTTGGTGGAGAGGAATGGGCTAGCAGGTTGAACAGGTTTCAAAGCCATGTGAGCTGTGTTACAGTTGACAGATGACCTTTCTGTCAAGTTATGACTGCTAAGAAAGACACTACAGGCATCTGCTGTGATGTAAATATTGTCTATTCATTACTCAGTTATGTTTCCATATAGGCTGAGGAGGTAGAAAAGAGATTATGCAGGCTTTAGGTTCAATTGCTTTGTAACGGAAACACTGTTAGAGACACACTGCAAGCAGATGTACAGTTGAAGTCGGAAGTTTACATACACTTAGGTTGGAGTCATTAAAACTCGTTTTTCAACAACTCCACAAATTTCTTGTTAGCAAACTATAGTTTTGGCAAGTCGGTTAGGACATCTACTTTGTTCATGACACAAGTCATTTTTACAACATTGTTTACAGACAGATCATTTCACTTATAATTCACTGTATCACAATTTCAGTGGGTCAGAAGTTTATATACACTAAGTTGACTGTGCCTTTAAACAGCTTGAAAAATTCCAGGGAATGATGTCATGGCTTTAGAAGCTTCTGATAGCCTAATTGACATCATTTGAGTCAATTGGAGGTGTACCTGTGGATGTATTTCAAGGCCTACCTTCAAACTCAGTGCCTCTTTGCTTGACATCATGGGAAAATCAAAAGAAATCAGCCAAGACGTCAGAAAAAAAGTTGTAGACCTCCACAGGTCTGCTTCATCCTTGGGAGCAATTTCCAAACACCTGAAGGTACCACGTTCATCTGTACAAACAATAGTACGCAAGTATAAACACCATGGGACCATGCAGCTGTCATACCGCTCAGGAAGGAGACGCGTTCTGTTTCATAGAGATGAACGTACTTTGGTGCGAAAAGTGCAAATCAATCCCAGAACAACAGCAAAGGACCCTGTGAAGATGCTGGAGGAAGGGTACAAAATGATCTATATACCCAGTAAAACGAGTCCTATATTGACATAACCTGAAAGGCCACTCAGCAAGGAAGAAGCCACTGCTCCAAAACCGCCATAAAAAGACAGACTATGGTTTGCAACAGCACATGGGGACAAAGATCGTACTTTTTGGAGAAAAGTCCTCTGGTCTGATAAAAAAAAAATAGAACAGTTTGGCAGTAATGACCATTGTTATTTTTGGAGGAAAAAGGGGGAGGCTTGCAAGCCGAAGAACAACATCCCAACTGTGAAGCACGGGGGGGGGGGGGCAGCATCATGTTGCGGGGGTGCTTTGCTGCAGGAGGGACTGTTACACTTCACAAAATAGATAGCATCATGGGGAAGGAAAATTATGTGGATATATTGAAGCAACATCTCAAGACATCAGTCAGGAAGTTAAAGCTTGGTTGCAAATGGGTCTTCCAAATGGACAATGACCCCAAGCATACTTCCAAAGTTGTGGCAAAATGGCTTAAGGACAACAAAGTCAAGGTATTGGACTGGCCATCACAAAGCCCTGACCACAAACCTATAGAAAATTTGTGCGCAGAATTGAAAAAGCGTGGGCGAGCAAGGAGGCCTAAAAATCTGTCTCAGTTACACCAGCTCTGTCAGAAGGAATCGGCCAAAATTCACCAAACTTATTGTGGGAAGCTTGTGGAAGGCTACCTGAAACGTTTGATCCAAGTTAAACAATTAAAGGCAGTGCTACCAAATACTAATTGAGTGTATGTAAACTTCTGACCCACTGGGAATGTGATGAAAGAAATAAAAGCTGAATATCATAAGGTGAATGCACCAATTTGTAAGTCGCTCTGGATAAGAGCGTCTGCTAAATGACTTAAATGTAAATGTAAATGTAAATAAATCATTCTCTCTACTATTATTCTGACCTTTCACATTTTTTAAATAAAGTGGTGATCCTAACTGACCTAAGACAGGGAATTTTTACTAGGATTAAATGTCAAGAAATTGTGAAAAACTGAGTTTAAATGTATTTGGCTGAGGTGTATGTAAACTTCTGACTTTAACTGTAGTAACATTGCTTACAACAATGCTATAGCATGCTATGCTGTTTGGAAGTCTGTTTGCTGCATAATTTTGCCAGCTTGTCAATCAATTTGAGAAAATAAAGGTACATTTCTTAATTTAAAAAAATATATTTTCCATAATAGTATACCAAGTGACAGAAGTGAACCAAACAATGGTCCTAAAATAAATTTTCATCCAGTGCTTATTGTCTGATTATGATGATATCCAAACAGTTTTCAGTAAAATCAAATCTCTTCTAGAATCTTCTGTGGCAGCACGCGTACTACAACCCCTCGGCCTGTATAATCAGCACTACCCATCCTACGTAGCTTCTCCACCCCCGTTGAGTGGCTAATTAAAACAGTTTCAGGGACAAAGGAGGGGATCCATTGTATCAGCCAGCCAGCAGTGCAACGGATATGGTGCCAGAGGAGCACAGTTGTCCAGGATTAGTGCCCCTTTAAGACCCAATCACAGATGGATGGACATATCAGCCTCCTCCCAGCTCTGATGAAAGGTTCAGTCGGCTGGACAACTGCCTCAGATGTGCATTGGGCAATAATGAGGATATGGCTGATATGCTGGCACTGTCCTATGGTGGAATCCTAACCTATAGTGGCTTAAATGTTTTAAACACCGATTAAGAATAAACATCTAATGCAAACAAAAGTATGTTTATGTAAATGCATTGGTTATGTTTAGTTGTAACATCAAAAGAAACTGAATTGACAGATTTGGAGTAACAATAAACCAAACCCTCCCAACATCCTACCCTTCTTTACTTTTTATGGTTAATTTGCACATTCCCGAGTTGTGCAGAGACCAACCTCACTTCCCTTTCCCAAAAGAGAGAAACCTGCTGGTGACAAATCTTCCTCCAACTTCCTATCTTTTCTTTCAACTTGAGCAATGGACCAATCAACTAGATTTTTCATCTCCTGACTCACAGCCCTGTTGCCATAATATTTATGCTGGTCATTTAAAAGCTACCCTCATCAAACTGGGTCTCTGACTCACACTATATTGCTCTGGGTGACCTCATTAAGTACTGACTAAAGTCTAAATATGGGAATGTCATTTGGAGGGACACAAAAAGCAATCGACACAACACATCTCTTATCTAAGAAAAACTGCAGGCATTTTGGAAACAATCTCCTTAGTTTGAGCTTATTTTGAAAGGCATCTATTCCCTCATTATTGCCTTGTATTTTCAGATCTTTAGGATATACTGTGTATTTTCAGTTATATTCTGACCTCTGACATGATGCTAACATATATGAGGATACACAAAAAAAAGGAATCTGCAGATGACTGACCACTCTACCTATAAAAAACTAAAATGTCTGCTGCCTATAGGACTGAAATGACCATTCTGACTATAGGACTGAAATGACCATTCTTCCTATACTGAAACTTGCACATTAATCTGTCCAGGAATTCTGGGTATCGAGCTAGGTGTTGACGCTAGACATCTCATCCATGATTGTAAGGCGTTGTTGTTATCTCTCTGTGGCCCGGCACAGCCAGTACATACTTATCTAACAAAAAGGAACTGTTTGTAAACAGAAACAATAGACATGATTGAATACATTCCCCGATTGGTGTCGGATTACGGTGGCCACCTTATTGGATGATATCTGTGGGAGGTCTCCAAAGTTCTGCATTTTCTCTTTATCAGTCCTTCAGAGCTTTTGAAAAATGGCATTCCATTCATAAGCTAATTAAGCATATTTTATTAAATAGTGCTAACAGGAAACACTGTGTGACAGATGGCAATCCAACAGTCACTGAGAATGAATGGATATATGTCTTTGACCATTTGATTGAGGACCTTTTTACTGAAGACTGTGTTTATTTTCTAACCTGTGTTTTGTATCTCTGTTTTGCTTTTCATATTGTATTGATGTGTATATTTTTTTTAATTACAGGACTCATCTGTGAAAGAGACCTTGGTCTCAGCATAACTCCCTGTCAAAATAAAATAAATGTAAACCGAGTGGCACAGCGGTCTAAGGCACTGCATCTCAGTGCAAGAGGCGTCACTACAGTCCCTGGTTTGAATCCATGTTGAATCACATCCGGCCGTGATTGGGAGTCCTATAGTGCGGCGCACAATTGGCCCAGCGTCGTCCGGGGTAGGCCGTCATCGTAAATAAGAATTTGTTCTTAACTGACTTTCCTAGTTAAATAAAGGTTAAATAAAAAATGTATTAATAAAAAAAATAAATGGAAATTGTCATATTAGAAATATCAATTATTATAAAAGTGCTAAATGCACATATATTGCACTGCTTCATTTTTTTATACATGTTTACAATGATTAAAATAAATATTGATTATAGTTTATGAATAATTTATCAATGCTTATTCATTTATGTCATTTTAAAGGGTTCCCAGTTAATATATACAAAACTAAGTCATATAATATTCAAGGCCACACAAATGAATGGCTAAAAAGTGAATAACAACATTAAAAAAAGGTGTTAAATACCACATTGATGGTAGACAGACCCCTACTGAACTTTGAAAAGCACCAATAATATTGTTAGCATAACAAAGGACGTTATGGTAATGGTAATCTTTTGGGCCAGCGATGTGTGCACGGGTGGGATGCATGTGAAACGGCCTGAGAATGACATGGCTTCTAAAGAATTGCCATACCAATGAGCTCCAATGAACTAGCCAATGGTTTCTAAAATTAAGTTACAATATTATTTTGCTTGTAATTATATTTAATAATATATATTAACAATATATGACTGTTATGATTAGTATTATGATGATAATGATTATTAAAATATTGTCATAATATTATAATAATGATGATGATCTTATTATGGTTATTAGTAGCCAATTTTTTGGTGATTATCTTTATTATCATTAGTATGTGCGATTGATGTGGTAGAAGTTTCACAAGTACAATGCTAAATGTATAAACAGTATAACAGTATAAACAAAACTTTATCAGCCCACCAACAGATTAATAGTTGGGGGTGGGATCACATATGCTAATGAAGCAGATGTCTGTCTGCAGTCCTCAACACATTCCAGTCAGCCTATAAAAACAAAGCTTCTTTCTTCCTTGAGGGAAACCCAGTCTGACTATCAGCTCTTTGGGTTCAGAGAGCCAATAAGATCATTCTTTGATACTGAACTACCTTCTCATAAGTATACAAAGAACCAAACTCAAAACAGGCACGTGATTGTCACTCTCCAGTTCACCACTACCCCCACAAGTACAGTAATTTCCCAAGGCAGTTCTTACCTCATTTTGAGCAGTGTGTGTGTGTGTGTGTGTGTGTGTGTGTGTGTGTGTGTGTGTGTGTGTGTGTGTGTGTGTGTGTGCAGAGAGGCTCACATATTAGGTTCAGATGAAAACAACAACAGTGCAAAATAAAGATGAAAGAAAATATTGGAACATTTCTGAAAAGCTATGGCTCTTGTCTTTTATCATCCTCCCTCTCTAAACAGTTGGTCTGTAGAAATTAAAAGGTTTTAAAAGGGGCCTAATGGTATCCATGCACGCAGGCCAGGCAGTTCAAGTGTTTCTCTCCAAAACGGAAAACAAAGAAGATTCTTCCTGTCGTCTGTTGAGGCATTAAGTTGTTGCTCAGTAAATATGCATCATAACAGAGAGAGCAACACCATCCCAGCCGATCCTTTCACATTTCAATATTAATTAATTCATGCTATTTCTGTAGATTTGTTTGTAGTAGAACAAGAACACACAGTCTTGTATAACTGGCCTTGTGGGGACACACAATTCAGTCCCATTCAAATTTTCACTAACCCTAAACCTAACACTAACCCTGAAACTAACCCTAGCTCCTAACCCTAAACCTCATTCAAACCTTAACCCTAAACCCCCAAGAAATAGCATTTGACCTTGTGGGGACTTCTGGTCCCCACAAGTATAGTGAAACACATCCATGTGGCAACACTTCAGACACACACACACGCTTTATATACACTTCTAATGCATTATGCCACTTCTTTAAGATGTCATAACAATTCAGAAGTAGTTTTAACATCCTTATAACATAACAACTGTACAATCTCAACTATACCACCATTATAAGCAGAAATAAATCCACCTTGTCAACTTGAGTAAGATTAGCTAACTTTATGCTGTGTGAATGTGCTTTCAAAGCAGGGAAAGGAAAACACACACACACAGCAAAGTGTAGGAGTACACTGCCAGGAGACAATAGTCTAAATGTGTAAAGATCAGATTTCCATCATGTTTGTTTTCTTAGGATAAGGCAGGCCTGAGCAAAGAAAATATTTTGCTGGCTCATGGCCATCTGTCGAAAGCAATGGCATCTTTAAAATGGTAAATATACAATATAGGTTTAACTGTGAGAATATTGATCATATAAGTTTGGAAGTTCAGAAGACCTTTTTAACTATTTTCTCTGCTATAGCATTGTTATACCAGCTGCCTGTTGTTGCATCAAAAATGTTGTATGTGTAATGTGAGAGTTCTTCAGTGGAATGGACAGCTACACACTGAAAACAAAGATCTAACCAGACAAAACTTTGACTGACTGTCCCTCCAAACCTAACTGAAAGTGCATACATAAAAAACACAAAGCAACCTGCTGACGATGTGAAAATGATCACAAACAAAGCAGAAAACCACGCAAATAGTATGTCTGACTAGAGAGTAACAATTGATTGCAGGAGACAGTAACCAATAGCCAACTGGTATTGAAATGGACAAAATACTACAAGCTAAAGAAAAACCTTTAAAAAACAAAGAAGAAAAGAACAAGCAAACATTAATGTTTTGGTGAAGTGACAATAAAACCATGGCTAAAGTCCTTTACATAAAAACACCCAATCCCAATAGCTTGTTTCATTCACAACTGGGGTACCTGTCACAACATCACATTCGTCATAGGTCATTTCAAAATGGTATATCTAGAGCTCAAGTCACAACACATGATATTGCTGAGAGTGTTTAAGAGCAGTGGATACTGTAGCATTCCTTTGTCCATTAAAGGATTTTTATAGGCTTTGGCCAGCGACACTCCGGCCCTCTCCATTGGCTAAAAATGATACTTATTTTCTGGCCCCCCTGAGGACTTCTTTTAAAACCCTGCTTTAAATCTTAAAGAAACAACAAAAGAGCCTGTCAGTGCAATGCTTTCTGACAGCTCAGTATAAGACAATAAGACAAAAACAACACCAGAATGACTAATTCACCATTTAGGTGACTCTACCCACAAGCCTATTTTAAATCTCAAGTTGTTAGGAGAATATCATTTCATGAGTAAGATGGAATAAGTTATGTAATAACTTTGAGATATTATTATTTTCAATATATACGTTTTATTCAATGAATTTGCTGAATCAAACAAAACATATGAGTTGTTTTAAAAAAGACATCAGACCTAAAACATGAATAGCTGTAATGTGACTGGCTATCCCATTGTTTTGTCGCTTCTCATAATTCCAGTATCTAAAATCTGAATGCAAATGACAGGGTTCTCTGAGAGCTGAATAGAGCAACATGATTAATCACCAGGTATTTCTACTGTTACAGAGGCTCACATGGCAGCCTAATAATCTCTTAGTGTTACTCTGTTACTAAAACCCAAGTCATCTGATAACGATCAAACGATTCAAGTGATAAAAGACACTGAAAGCTCTGGAATATTGCTGGAAACAGAAACTCTGTGCAAGTTATCATTCATACCTGTATTCTTGTAATATGTTGGTTGTCAGGATTTTCAAAAGACTTGAAATCTGAAATTATATGACATGATAAATTCAATGGCCTTCATACCTTTTTGACAAGTAATTACAATGCATTGAAAAATCTAATGAACTTGTACCACTAAGCACATTGAGCACTTGTCACAGGTAATGTCTATTATCAAATGTGTCTGTATTTTGTATTTCAAACACATACTGTATGTGTTTATTTGAAGAAGAAACAGTATTGAATGAGAATCAAGATAAAAAGCCTACCATGTTGTGAGAAATCAAAACACACTTAAAATGTCAATAGTGTCAGGAGAAAAATAGACTAGCAATGGAATACAAATCCATATCAACTCTGAATGGATCTGTTGATTTCATTAAGGGCATTCAATGTCTTTTACTGATGGTGCAGTAAATTGTGTGTAAAGATCCAAAGGTCAGAAATGTACACAACAAAGAGTCTTAGATAGTGGAACTGGACAGATTGGACTGTATAGCTTTAACAGATGTGTGTGTGAAGTAAAAAGTGTAAAGTAAAAAGGATCTAATCTAAACCCCAAATAGGAAATCCAAAGTTCCCCATCCTGCCATCCTAAACATTTATCGCCTTATTACTGACAGAGTGAGATTAACCATAAGAGCAGTATATTCATGAGGTTTTATGATAATTGACCTTTGACATTTTCACACTATTAAAAGTGGTCATTTACTAGGTTCTATGTTACAGAGGGAAGACTCCCCAGTATTTCCCGTCATTCATTCTCTCTATCACTTGGCCTTTTCTGGCTCTTTTTATGTCCAGAAGGAATGCATCACGAAATGCAATTTCTTTAAGCAACTGTGAGTGGAAATTGCTTTTTCTGGAGACATTTATGACCCCATTCAAAGGCCTGACATCTCAAACACAGGAAGGAAGGAAGTGAGAAGTGCCATACAGTATAAAGAGGTTCATTTACACTTCCTGCTATACCTTTTTAACAAAGCCCCACAATACACACCTTTATTCAAAACAGAAATGTCGGATTATGGCGTAGAACAGTGAATGGACCTGGTTTTACACACGCTCACACCCACCTATGATAAATGGGTTTGTGGGTGCATAAATGTTGTATGGATGGATGATTTTTATCGGGGAAGCAGGCCCTCCTCAAGGGTACTTGGGATTAGAACCCTGGAAGTCTCTCTGCTCTCTGTCTGATAATAGATCAAAGAGATTCATCAGAGATCACCTCTAGTTCTAGAACACTTTTCCCACATAGCAACCAGTCATCTTAATGCTTCAGCCAATGGACTCCAGCAGTAAAATACCACATAGAAATGTCTTAAATGAGATCATTAACCCCACATTATAAAAAGTTAAACAGAAACACACTAGGGTAATTATAATATTGCTGTCTGACTATCCCTTATATACAGTCATTATAAAAACTGCATTTCAAATTGCTGGAGAATTTTTTTTGATGATACGTAATGAGATCAAAAATGTACAGGGATGAAAATAGACAATATGTGTTTATAGATGTGAATACAAATTTGGCATGGTTCAGATCAATAGTTCAGAAGGATGATTTTAATGTTGGATACTTACTGACTCCAAAAGGCAATCTAGGGACATTACACCAGAGTGCTGGAGATGCTGGAGTCTTGTGACAGATTTATGGTAGCCTCGGACACCCAGGATTCACTGAAGTGACAAGATGTCTGAATATAGAATGGTTAAAATACACTGAGTATACAAAACATTAAAAACACTTGCTCTTTCCATGACAGACTGAGCAGGTGAATCCAGGTGAAAGCTATGAACCCTTATTGATGTCACTTTTTAAATCCACTTCAATCAATGTAGAAGAAGGGGGGGAGACAGGTTAAATAAGGATTTTTATGCCTTGAGACATGAATTGTGTGCAATTCATTGGGTGAATGGGTAAGACCAAAAATGTAAGTGCCTTTGAAAGGGCTATGGTAGTAGGTGCCAGGCGCACCGGTTTGTGTCAAGGACTGCAACGTTGCTAGGTTTTTCACGCTCAACAGTTTCCTGTGTGTATCAAGAATGGTCCACCACCCAAAGGACATCCAGCCAACTTGACACAACTGTGGGAGGCATTGGAGTCAACATGGGCCAGCATCCTTATGCAACGCTTTCAACACCTTGTAGAGTCAATGCCCCAAGGAATTGAGGCTGTTCTGAGGGCAAAAGGGCTGTGGGGTGCAACTCAATATTAGGAAGGTGTTCCTAATGTTTGGTATAGTCAGTGTATAAGCATACATACAACTGAATAAATTCATGTTAAATGTTGAGAAATGAAACCATATAGGTCTCAATATATAACCACAGTACACTCCACATAAATACTGGACTTCAAAGATACTATATCCATCTTTTATCAATCTCTAAATCCTTGAAAGGTACAATTATTTCTAGAGCAGGGAATTGCCAGGGACCTCCCGATACTTAGGTGCCGATGCGGTATGTATTGAGATTCGACACTGCTGAAAACATGTTGACTCACTATTTATTAAGATGGACGAGCTAAACTTTGACCTGTAGATCTATATAATATCGTCCCAAAATAATATTGCGATATGTTACTATCGATTTTATCCCCTATCGCTAATTATTTCCATTCTGTAGAATCACAAAGTTACATTCCACATATTCCATGACTCTTGGATCTCCTCATCCTTATTGGTAGAAGAGCAGAAAACAATTTGTTCAGACGGTGCCCATCCACTCCGTCCTGAGCCAGAGAAAGCAGAGGGGTCACAGTTGAGCTTCTAAAGCTCAAAACTGCCAGCTTTCATCCGAAGCCAAAAAGAGACTCTCAATATCCAGCTCTACCATCTCAATTAAAATTTATTTTTGCGTTTTATGCGCTTTGAGATTATATTATGTAATGAAAATCGCTATACAAGTTAAATAAATAATAATTATTAAAGCTATTAGCACTGAAAGACAGAAATCTATGCTCAACTGCCCCTGAGACTACTTGTTCACACCCCAAATGGCATCCTATTCCCTATATAGTGCACTAGTTTTGACCAGAGCCTTGTTCAAAAGTAATGCACTACATAGGGAATAGGGTACGATTTAGTACATAGACCTACTCAATTGCAGCCTTCATTTCCCTGCTGACACTAAGGACTTGAAGGCTGAATGGCAAAGTGGCTCGAGGAGGAAAATAGCAAACAAGCAGAAGAGGCTTTCAATCAAATGTCTATTGTAGTTGGTAATTTGTGCTTTGAACACATCACCACCTTGACATTTGTTCAACAATGAAACAAACCTGCAATATCACATATAGAAAGATTTATAATTCTGAAACTGAAGCTCGTAGATCAATCTTTATGAAACGTAACATGTTTACCATGACTCTTTGGCTGCGTTTAGACAGGCAGCCCAATTCTGATTTCTCCCCACAAATTGGTATTTTGAACAATCACATCATATTTTCTTCAGAGCTGATCTGATTGGTAAAAAAAAAAGGAAAAATCAGAATTGGGCTGCCTGTCAAAGCAGCCCATGTCAATGCCACGAAAGGCTACAATACAAAGAACAAACGTCCCATCGCTCTATGGTCTCCACTGACATCTAGCGGACAAATTAGGAACCTCTATTGACAGACAATGGGTGAGTGGAAAGCCTAGGTAGAAGGTAATGGCAAGCTATTTCTGTCCATACCCATCTAGGTTTTTAATGTAAGTTATCAATTTCTATCATAGAGATCTGACTTTGTAATGTTAATACTCATTCATGGTCAATGGCAGGTTGTTTAAAGCAGACACATGAACCAAGAACAATAGATTTCAATTAGCATTTCAAAAACAATAAGAGAGTAGCACAGAAACACAAGCAGATACTGTTTTAATTTGTTTTTATTTCATGACACGTTAAGCAATGCATTGTCTTCATGTTCATCTGAATTGAAAAGTTCATGATTGGGAAACATGTCAAAGATCCAGAGATTTTTCAACTCTGGATTTATGATGAATAACTTAACCTAAACATGACAAAGCTATGACATAAGTCAAGCGTCAATGTAATGTAATTTGCACATGAGAACATTCTGTAACAGAACATGAGCTGGTATCTAACCGGTTGTTATAGCTATCTATTTGATCTGTTGCAGACAAACAGTACAGTAATGGTAGTGTAGTCAGTCTTGGAGGCCATCAATGGTGTGTGTGTCTGACACTGAATAGAGGTTCTGTGTAGAGACTGAGAGGTGTTCTAAAACAGGCTGATTCTGGGCAGTCACCACCAGAGGCAAGCCGTGGATGACCACTTCCTGACTGCCTAAACTGATGCTAGGGACCATGAGACTACTGTCCTCCTCACAGGTGGTAATGCCATTGTCCCCAAACCCCTGCACCACTGTTACCTGTGCTTGCTTGGGCAAGTCTTCTGAGGGGCCACCTTCGCTACACATCATGTCCGGGGGCGAAAACCTGGAGGTGGCCGTTGCCTGGGCGACTAGATTACTGTGGTTCCCTCCCTCCGTCACCACAGTAACCTCTGTGCCCCCCTCCTGGATGAGAGCACTGAGACCCTCCAGGTCTGAGCAGGTGGTGATGAAGGTCTGTGTGCTGCTGCGGTGGGCTGAGGAGTCCTGGGAGGCGATGGCTGTCTGAAGTAGGGCCTGGTGGAGAGGGTTACGGCTGTCCCCTAGGGAGAGGTGTGTCAGCAGGACTGTCTGAGGCTCCAGAGAGCCCCCCTCTACCTGTTTCTGAGCTCCTAACTGCTGTATGGGCGTGAGGCTCATACAGTTGACCACCATGCCCTGGGTCTCTGGGCTCAGGAGGACCGTGGTGGATCCCTTGGTGTGATGCTGGTGCTGCCCAACATCTAGCCCAGCCTGCAGGGGAAGGAAGGAGCCCTCCTGACCCAGAGGGTGGGAAACTATGATTTGGAGCTGGGCACTGCTGTAGGGGGCCAGGAGGTCTGAGACTAGGGGAGTCAGGGGGACCTGGTGGAGTGGGATTTGGGTGGTGTGGATGTCTTGCCTGGGTACATGGCTCACAGTCACAACACTGTGCTGGGAGGTGATGGGCTGGAGCGTCAAAGAGAGAGTCTGCTGGGAGTCTGAGTCCTGGTGCTGCTTCCTGTGGCTGCGCAGAGAGTCCTCACGAACGAACGACGCCTCGCACAGGTCACAGCGGAAGGCCCGCGTTGCGTCCAGCTTGGCCCGGTACCGGGAGCTCACAGGCTTGGGAGGGTCCTCTCCGTTACAGACACCGGCTTTGCCTCTTTTCCCACCGACACCTGTCTCAGGCTTGTCCGCGTGGCACTTCTTCTTCTTGTGGATGAACAGGTTGCTGCGCTGCTTGGTGGCGAAACTGCAGAAGTCACATTTAAAAGGTCGCTCTTCAGAGTGGATCCGCTCATGGACCTTGAACGCCCCCTTGCTGGAGCAGGAGTAGGTGCACTTGGAGCACTGGATGGGTTGAGTGGGCTGGTGCTCTCGCAAGTGCTGCCTCAGAGCTGTCTTATTGGTGCACAGGAAGTCACAGTCAGGGCAGCGGAAGGAGTTGGCCGTGCCGTGTTTTATCTGGACGTGTGATTTCAGGTTGCCCTTCATGGCACAGCGGTAGTCACAGAAGTCACACTTGTAAGGCTTCTCACCCGAGTGGATGCGGATGTGCCTCTTCAGGTCAGAGTTGATCTTGAACTTTGCTTCACACCGAGTGCACTGGAAAGGTGCGTCCCCTAAAGTAGAGGAATATATACATTTATATAACATCAGACAAATAAAACGTAAGTTTGTCAGACTTTTTTAGAAGTCAAAATCGGTCTTATATCAAGATGAGTCCATGTCCCATATTTCAATCCCAAATGAATGGGAAACAATGTAGACCATTCGCTAACCAGATTTCAGAACCAGACTTATACAATTCAATGCTTAAGTGTACTAATCAACCCAAGCAGACCCACCAGTGTGTGAACGGAGGTGCACGGTGAGCTGGCTGGAGTTGCGGCTGGCATAGGGGCAGATCTGACACTTGAAGGGCCTCTCATCATAGTGGATACGGAGGTGTTTCTTCAGACTGCTGCTGTCGGCCGCAGCGTAGGGACAGTACTTGCACTTGTGAGGCTTCTCTCCCGTGTGGGAGCGGAAGTGCATGTTCAGCTTGTCCCTCCGGCTGAACCGCTTGTGGCACAGCTCACATTCAAATGGCTTCTCACCTGGGCACACAAAAGAATTGGAGGACAAATAAATGTCAAAATCGCAATACATACTAGGATGACAAATCAATAGAATTTGATTAATGATAAAACTCCACTGGTATTATTACATACCAGTATGTGTTTTGAGATGCCGCTCCATGTCTTTCTGACCGTACTGTGTCTTGAAAGAGCATCCTAGGGGCAAAGGAATAAATTATGGATTTGATTAGAGAAGTGATTGATTCATGCACCCTGAATATAAGTGTTGTTTGAACCACATTTCAAGAAAACTTTACTGTACTAATAATTAGTGTAAAAGCCAGCTATAAAAAAAGTAAATTGACCCAGAAAAGAGCCAATTGGTTGTAACTGACCAGTGGATATTGTGCTCCCTCCCTCCCTACCAGCAGTATGGAAGGAATGTGTCACTGGACTAATGAAAGAGGAAGTGAGGGTACCTACCTGAGAAACAGCAGCTGCGCCTCTTTGAAGTCAGGGCAGGTTTTAATTTTTTGGAAGGTGTTTTAGAGGCTTTGGTCAGGATCTTTTTGACACCTCTCATAACACACGTCTGGTAGGTTTCCTCAAAAACAAACTCTGAGCTGGAATCTGGGGGGAAAAGTGGAAAGGATTTCTGACTGTATAGGATAAATTTCCAGAAAACTGAGTCATTTGTCTAAACATCAGATTGTTACCATGGTTACTGAGCAACCAAATAACCCATTTTTACTTGCTTTTATAACAAGTTGTATTTGAAGGAGAAAATATATAGGCTATGCATTGTTCCAACGTATATTTAAGGAGTCTGGGTTAGCCTTTCATAATCTCTTCAAACAAGCCTGTGGATGAAACAACTTGCAAGAATAGTCTTACCTGTATGACTGGGTGCCGAGTTAGATGCTGATATGTCAGAGGAGGGTATGTGGCAGCCATTTTGCTTGTGGGCCAGAAAGACTTCAAAGTTATTGTACTGCTGCTTACAGAACCCACAAATGTGGATATCTGGGGTCACTTCCACAAGTACATGGTTCCCTCCTGTTGACGAGGAAGAGGGGATAAAACCCTGCTTTCATTCAAGAACATTGACAACCAATAGCCTACCCTGCAAATACCAAGACTCATCATACACCTTAGAGTAGGCAGTGCAAGGTGTTTGAATGGGCTTTGCAATTTGTAAACATAGCTAGCCATACTGTCATATAATCGCAAACACAACTGACAGGTGATAGACAATAAAGGCATTTTATAACTTATTTAATACACAGAATGCGCCAGATTAACAACAAGTTTCAAATATTAATTGTATTACTAAGTGGACTTTGTTTAGAACATTTGAGTTCTTACCCTCTCCGTTAAATGATTCCATTTTCACGCTAATATAACTGGATATCAATTCAGTTTAGGGCTCCCTAAAGGTAGGCTATCGACTTGCGACAGGAAACTCGATTGGAATTAATTCAACATAAAGTACACTACACATCAAGTGCCTTTTAAATCGAAACATTGTAATTATCTACTGACTTTTAGCTATGAACTCCACTGAACTCCACTCGGGCAACATTGTTGCAATCATTTTACGACAGACTTCTTCTTCTATGGTATTATGGCGGCCCGCAAACAAGCGTTAGAGCTGCATGCCGCCACCTACTGTACAGGTTGTAAACTATAGAACAAATATTCATTGTAGGAAAAAAAGTGGGAAAAACCGAAATCATAGAAAATCTAAAAGTCACATTCTAATTCAAGTCACATCCCTACACAGACTCAGGAGCCTGTGAGGGTGGACCATCCTTTTAAAGGATTTCTTGCAATGCCTCGGCTGTAAACTCAGTCACAAAGATCGTTCTGCTGCACTCACAATAATTCCAATTTCCTCTCATTTCTTCTTTGTTTGAGCTGTGCAGTTTATGACCATTGCAATAAATGCTACAAATTCCACCTTTTCACATGTAATATATCAGGATCCCTTGATTGCCAAGAAACATTCACTGGTGCAGTCTCAATTACCATTGCATCTTATACACCACTCACTCCTTCCACTCTTCTCACTGGCTCCAGATATGATACACGCTGGACAGACCTTATTCTTAGCACCTCTTTCAATTCAATTCCATTCAAAGGGCTTTATTGGCATGGGAAACATATAGTTTATATTGCCAAAGCAAGTGAAATAGATAATAAACAATCCAAAATAAACAGTAAAGATTACACTCACAAAAATTCCAAAGGAATAGAGACATTTCAAATGTCATATTATGGCATATTAGTGCAATCGGAAAGTATTCAGACCGCTTCACTTTTCCTACATTTTGTTACGTTACAGCCTTATTCTAAAATGGATAATAATACAAAAAATCTCAATCAATCTTCACACAATACTCCATAATGACAAAGCAAAACAGGTTTTTAGAATGTTTTCCAAATTTATTAAAAACAAAAACTGAAACATAACATTTACATAAGTATTCAAACCCTTTACTCAGTACTTTGTTGGAGCACCTTTGGCAGTGATTACAGCCTTGAGTCTTCTTGAGTATGACGCTATAAGCTGCGCACACCTGTTTTGGGGGAGTTTCTCCCATTCTTCTCTGCAGATCCTCTCAAGATGGGGAGCGTCGCTGCACAGCTATTTTCAGGTCTCTCCAGAGATGTTCGATCAGGTTCAAGTCTGGGCTCTGGCTGGGCCACTCAAGGAAATTCAGAGACTTGTTCTGAAGCCACTCCTGCGTTGTCTTGGCTGTGTTCTCAGGGTCGTTGTCCTGTTGGAAGGTGAACCTTCTCACTATTCTGAGGTCCTGAGTGCTCTGGAGCAGGTTATCATTAAGGATCCCTCTGTACTTTGCTCCGTTCATCTTTCCCTCGATCCTGACTAGTCTCCCAGTCCCTGGCACTGAAATACATTCCCACAGCATAAGGCTGCCACCACCATGCTTCACCATAGGGATGGTGCCAGGTTTCCTCCAGACGTGATGCTTGGCATTCAGGCCAAAGAGTTCGATCTTGTTTTCACCAAATAATTTTGAATGGTCATCCAATTTGGAATTCGAAGTCGGCAACTCTGGCATCTTTCTAGAGCTCTGACTTTCTGACCTGAAGATCACTGACATCATGATTAGACCTCGTCTTTTTTTCCATAGTTCCCAGTTGTCTTAAAAGCACCATTATTCCTCCCTGTTCATCTGCAAGCAGATGGTGTGCTTTTCGACAGGTGACTGCTCAAAACGCTCTAGCTAAACATTGCATTTCACTGCTTGTTGTTGTCTGTTTATTTACCGGCACTTGCCGCAGTGTAATTGTGTAAGTGTTTTGTTCTTTCTTGCGGTCTCTTCTCTCTGCACTCTTATCCTTCAATAATCGATCTATCTTCCTCTTCTTCTTCAAGATTTGGTTGGCGGAGCATATCCAACTTTTAGGTGCATACACCGCTACCTACTGTACTGGAGCGTGAGGCCAGTCACGGCCTACCTACAATAAATTCCAGTAAATTCCAGACGAGCTTCAATGCCATACAACACTACTTCCGTGACCTTCCAGGTCATCTATAAGTCTTTGCTAGGTAAAGCCCCGCCTTATCTCAGCTCAACGGTCACCATAGCAGCACCCACCCGTAGCATACGCTCCAGCAGGTATATTTCAATGGTCACCCCCAAAGCCAACTCTTCCTTTGGCCGCCTTTTCTTCCAGTTCTCTGCTGCCAATGACTGGAACGAATTGCAAAAATCACTGAAGCTGGAGACTTATATCTCCCTCACTAACTTTGAGCAGCTTACTGATCATTGCACCTGTACATAGCCCATCTGTAAATAGCCCACCCAACTGCCCCATCCCCATGTTATTTTTTGTTTTGTTGCTCCTTTGCACCCCAGTATCTCTACTTGCACATTCATCTTCTGCACATCTATCACTCCAGTGTTTAATTGCTAAATTGTAATTACTTCGCCACTATGGCCTATTTATTGCCTTACCTCCCTAATCTTACTACATTTGCACACACCGTATATCAACTTTTCTATTCTATTATTGACTGTACGTTTGCTTATCCCATGTGTAACTCTGTGTTGTTTGTGTCGCACTGCTTTGCTCTATCTTGGCCAGGTCGCAGTTGTAAATGGTAACTTGTTCTCAACTGGCCTACCTGGTTAAATAAAGGTGAAATAAATAAAACAATTCCAGTATACAAAATTTGGGAAAAGGAAAATTACCCTGCCAACTGTTAGCCCTCACAACAAAAAACTTGTCACGACTGTGTGTAGGAACGGACCAAGGCGCAGCGTGAATATCGTTCCACATATTTTATTATAATGTGAAACTATGCAAGACATACAATAAACAAAACAACAAACTACATGCACTAACTCAAAATAATCTCCCACAAACAAAGGTGGGAAAAACAACTACTTAAATATGATCCCTAATTAGAGACAACGATGACCAGCTGCCTCTAATTGGGATCATCCAAAAAACCCAACATAGAAAAACAGAAACTAGAACCAAACAACATAGAAAAATAAAACTAGAATAAACCCCCCCAGTCACGCCCTGACCTACTCTACCATAGAAAATAAGAGCTCTCTATGGTCAGGATCTGACAGTAACCCCCCCAAAGGTGCGGACTCCGCCCGCAAAACCTGAAACCAAAAGGGAGGGTTGGGGGGGTGTCTAGTGTTGGTGGTGGTTCTGGGGCAGGACGAAGAACCTTCTCATCCCGCGGATCCTCCCGCATCAGAGGCGGTTCTGGTTCCGGGACAAAGAACCCTCTCATCCTGCAAACCCGCCAGCATCGGTGGAGGCTCTGGACCGCCGACCGTTGCTGGAGGCTCCGGACCGCAGACCGTCGCTGGAGACTCCGGACCGCGGACCATCGCTGGAGACTCCGGACCGCGGGCCGTCTCAGGAGGCTCCAGACCGCGGGCCGTCTCAGGAGGTTCTGGACTGTAGGCCGTCTCAGGAAGTTCCGGACTGTGAAACGTCGCCGGAAGCTCTGGACTGGGAACTGTCGCTGGAAACTCTGGACTGGGAACTGTCGCCGGAAGCTCTGGACTGGGAACTGTCGCCGGAAGCTCTGGACTGGGAACTGTCGCCGGAAACTCTGGACTGGGAACTGTCGCCGGAAGCTCTGGACTGGGAACTGTCACCGGAAGCTCTGGACTGGGAACTGTCGTCGGAAGCTCTGGACTGGGAACTGTCGCCGGAAGCTCTGGAACGGGAAGGCGCACTGGAGGCCTGATGTGGGGGCTGGCACAAGTGGCGCCAGACTGGTAACACGCACCTCAGGGCGAGTGTGGAGAGCAGGCACAGGACGCACCAGACTGGGCAGGTGCACTGGAGGCCTAGTGCGTGGAGCCGGGATAGGTGGCACCAGACTGGTGACACGCACTTCAGGGCGAGTGTGAGGAGAAGGCACAGGACGTACCTGACTGAGGACACACACTCCAGGGAGAGTGCGAGGAGGAGGCATAGGACGTACTGGGCTGTGGAGGCGCACTGGAGACCTGGTGCGTAGAACCGGTGCAGGATATACTGGACCGTGGAGGCGCACTGGAGGTCTGGAGCGTAGAGCTGGCACAACCCGTCCTGGCTGAACGCTCACTTTAGCCCGGCAAATGCGGGGCGCTGGCACAGGACGAACTGGGCTGTGAATGCGCACTGGCGACACAGTGCGTAGAGCTGGTGCAGGATATCCTGGACCGAGGAGGCGTACTGGAGACAAGGAGCGCTGAGCCGGCACAACCCGTCCTGGCTGAATGCTCACTTTAGCCCGACAAATGCGGGGCACAGGCACAGTGCACACCGGGCTATGAATGCACACTGGAGATACAGTGCCCATCACCGCATAACACGGTGCCTGACTGGTCACATGCTCCTCAGGTTAAGCACGCCCGCTCTGCAGCGCTCTCAACGGCAACACCTCTCTCCGGAATCTTTCATCGAGTTCCTCACTCGACTCCCTGACTGGCTCTGGTTCACCCCTCGGCTCCGCCGACCACTCCGTGTGCCCCCCCAAAAAAACATTTTTGGGAGCTGCCTCTCGGGCTTCTGTTGTTGCCGTGCTAATTCCTCGTAGCGTCGCCGTTCTGCTCTCGCTGCCTCTATCTCCTCCTTCGGACGGCAATACTCCCCTTCCTACCTCCAAGGTCCTTTCCTGTCCAAGATTTCCTCCCAGGTCCATTCCTCTTGACCACGCTGCTTGGTCCTCTGGTGGTGGGAGATTCTGTCACGACTGTGTGTAGGAACGGACCAAGGCGCAGCGTGAATATCGTTCCACATATTTTATTATAATGTGAAACTATGCAAGACATACAATAAACCATAAACAAAACAACAAACCGTGACGAAGAGGTGCTACATGCACTAACTCAAAATAATCTCCCACAAATAAAGGTGGGAAAAACAACTACTTAAATATGATCCCCAATTAGAGACAACGATGGCCTCTAATTGGGGATCATCCAAAAAAACCAACATAGAAAAACAGAAACTCGAACCAAACAACATAGAAAAATAAAACTAGAATAAACCCCCCCAGTCACGCCCTGACCTACTCTACCATAGAAAATAAAAGCTCTCTATGGTCAGGACGTGACAAAACTATAAGCCCTAAACATAAAAAACAAACAAAAAAACACCCCATTCCACTATTTAACCCTGTCTCTCTTCCTCTTTCTTTATCTCTTTAAATCATTTTCATATTTGATAAAAGACAAGTCTCTGTAAAGTGTATACAGTAACTGCTGATGTTATAGGGGTTTATTGAATAGGTCTAATCTAAATAATTAAACTGCATCTGGGTTATTTCATATTTTTCATTGGTCAATTTTGTTTTCCCAGATGGCGATAGCGAGAAGCCATACTCTACAGCTGATATGTGAGTACAGGCAAGGGTTCTGAAGATTTGTTTTACTTGTCTTCCCTCTGAACAGAAAGTTTCTAACCATCCCTTCTCTCCCCAGCGGTGTTTGTGTGATATTTCTGAGAGAAATCAAGAGAGTAGACAGAGTAAGCCATGAGAGTAAATGACACACAACTCCATTTTCAGTGGCAGGTCCTTAGTTACCTGATCTCCACCGTATGGCTCAGGAATTTCCTTATGTTGACTTTGCTGCATGGCAACTAGCGCTGTGGAGGTCACAACATTTTGTCAGCTGGTTATTGTCAAGCAAATAACTGTCAGCCTCACGGTAATTGACGTTAATTAACATAAACACATTTAGCATCTCTTGGCTTCCACGTAGCCTACAAGCCACTGATGCATACATTTGAAAAATTCTATTAAATCCATGTAATATAGCCTACACATTCACAATAAATCCATTATTTATTTTAGACAGGTCTAAATAAGCATGATATGAAGAAAATGTAGTCTATTTCAGAAGAACAGAATAGCATACTCTGAGTTGTCCTTATGTTAGGTCCTGATCAAGCTATGCCAAATGGCTGTGGGCTACACTAGTTCATTTAGCAAACAAGATTTGCTTAGAATTCCGTAGCTTCATTTTATAGTATGAAGAATACAATTGAACAAAGCTGGATAAAATAGAAGGGATATTTTCTCCAAACGATTTGAGGGATTGTGCACATGCACACTATTCTGTGTTGAGCGGTTAACAAAGAAATAGGTACCACTATATGCTTAATTTTGAGTTATAATGTAACTTTAGTTGTTCTACAAACGTTGGGCTATATATGTTTTGATTTTTAATACATTGTAAGGCTGCATGATGCGACTCTAATGATGATTTGAAAAAAGGCGCTTGAAAAGCATGAGCTCGGCTTTGTTGTTTTCTGCAGGCTGTTCTCACTCTTATTCACAATTTGACAAGCACTTTATAATGCCTCGAATTTCACAGCGGCATACTCTTTGTGTGGCCATAATGCACCCTAAAAAGATCCATGCCTTTTGCTGCCATCACAGGCTACAAGTGAAGACAGACACACCGAGGACGCAACTGCGCATGTCCTTATCCAATTCCGAGGTGCATATTTAAGATATTGGAAGAACTCTCCACATTTACTTTTTGTCAGCCAACAAGATGAGTAGGCCTAACGAACAGCAAAAGCACTAGCCTATGTCAATCTACTATCCCCCATAGTACAAATGTTGTCCTATTCTGTGCAATAAATAAATATTTCAAACATAGTCTGGGACAGTTGTGGGATGCGCTAGATCCCAAATTAATACAACCACTTGCATCAAAAAACATTTTTACGCAATGTGGCTGACCCAACAGATCAGAACATTTAGCTTAAAATGTTGATAAACTATTAGGCTATTTCTTCATATTATAAGTGCACCAATGCACACATTGCAGTAGGCTATAAGCACAAATGTTCCATTAGCGGGAAAACACCATTATTATGCATGCAATGCTTTTATTATAAAAGGTTGATTTTTATGGTGAAAATGATCTTCCCCAAACTTGAAACTCATGTGCTGTTTATGTATGCCAGTTAGACTATACACCCCTTTTAAAGCGGATTCATGTGCTTAATTTTAAGAAGTATTTTCCCACTTTAGTTGTGATACAAACCTTATCAAAACATTTAGGCCTATGGGCTAGGCTACATGAGGAGTGCGACTATGATTCGAAAAAGTTGCACAAAAAAAGGCATTATTTCTTGCTAGGCACCATTCACAAGTGATTATATATAATTCACAAGTGATAGGCTAATATTGTCACCCATCTGACTATTCTTGATTTAATCTTGTCTTTACATATACTAAATAATATGTGTGAAAAATGTTTTGATTCAGAATGGACCATTATCATGCACCTGTCTCGAAACAGGGGCAGCGGGAAAAAAATACTTGTCATCTATGAATTTAAATAATGAATGGAGGACGCTTTTCCCATGGTTCATTTTCATGCCAGCCAGGTAGGCTATACTCCTGTTGTAAAGACAAAAGGTGAGAAATATAGTAGGCCTAGTTTATAGAATGCGGATGGGATCCTCCTCTTTTTAACAGAGGATATCACTCTGTTTTATCGCGCAATTTCATAGGCTATAGAAATGGTGCTCAGCATGAGCTCTGATTAAGTGTTTGATGAGATTTTCGATTACATTTGCATTGATGTCAAGTGCTGAGTTTCAGGCAGTTAGCAAGTTTAGTAGGCTACTAATGACCATCAGCAGCATCAGAGCTTGGAGAAGCCTAATTACCATGACTAAACAGTCACGTGGAATTTAACTGCCTTCATGACTCGTGAACGCTGGTGTGGCGGTAATACTCTAATGGCAATGCCACTTCACTAATGGTCATTAGTGGTCATCCTTCCATGCTGAAGCAGCAAATCCTTGAAAGATAGACATGCCTACTCACACACTGCACAAACACACACACACAGTGGGCTGTTCCATAGAGGGCTTGCAGTTGACATACGACACCTCCTGGCGGCCATGTTGGAAGACCACCGCATTAATTCTTCCGGCAACAACAGCTGAGTTGCTACCCCAAACAGTACCTAAAACTAGTTGATTCATCACCACAGTCATTTTCTGTGGATTTTTTGGCTGCTCTAACAAGGCAGGAAAGACAATGGGGGAAAAACATGTTTACAGATTCCCCGCAATCATGAAACACGATTGGTGACACCAATGAGATAAGACTCAAGAACTGTCAGAAAAGAAAATAAACCTTTTTGCCCATCAAGACCAGAACCCAGACAGCTGTCAGTATAGGGTCTGCTATGACCATTTAATCGCTGGTAAATCAAGTCTGATCGATTGCGAGTTTAGCTTAGCTGTTATGCTAACCAAGTGTTAACAACAACACTAAATTAGACAAAATTAGCTAGCTAGATAGTTATCTATCTAGTTTCAAGTTTTGGGGAAGCAATAATTTCACCATGAAAAGACACCTTTATAACAAATGATTGCATGTGTCTGTCATCACATTTGCAGACTACTGTAAGCCTACTATTGCTAATGTGATGAGTAGATTGGATAGTGATAATTTAGGCTATTAATAAGTGTGTAGTGGCATAGGTTTAGTCTATATCAGTGACGTCTCTTTCCTTTGCACAGGAAAAATGTGGCCTTTGATAAACATTTGATGCAACTCTACTTCACTTTATATGATTGGAGACATTAACAGAATATATCTAAGCCTACTGTAGACACTGACAACAAATCAATAAAACCGACCTTGTCTCGAATGCAACCATGTAATGTATAATATGATGTTAGTTTGACAAAAGCTGGATCCCTTCGAGCCATGACCATGAAAATGGGAGACACAATATAACATCCACATAGCCTGGAGGACATTTTTGTCCCCAAAAATTCCAGTGGTTATTATATACTGAACAAAAATATAAAAACATGTAAAAGGTTCGTCCCATGTTTCATGAGCTGAAATAAAAGATCCCATAAATGTTCCATACGCACAAAAAGCTTATTTCTTTTCAATTTTTTTCACAAAATTGTTAACATCCTTGTTAGTGATAATGTATCCTTTTTTTTATCCTGACATATGAAGAAGCTGATTAAAGGCCACTCTAAAATGTATAATTATGTCACACAACACAATGCCACAGATGTCTCAAGTTTCGAGGGAGTGTGCAATTGTCATGCTGACTGCATGAAGGTCCACCAGAGGTGTTGCCAGAAAATGTAATGTTAATATCTCTACCATAAGCCGCCTCCAACGTCGTTTTAGAGAATTTGACAGTATCTCCAACCGGCCTCACAACTGCAGACCACATGTATGGCGTAGTGTGGGCGAGCGGATTGCTGATGTCGACGTGTCCCATAATGGCGGTAGGGTATTGGTATGGGCATATTATCAATGGCAATTTGAAAGAACAGAGATACAGTGACGAGATCCTGAGGCCCATTGTCGTGCCATTCATCCGCCGCCATCACCTCATGTTTCAGCATGATAATGTCGCAAGTATCTGTATACAATTCCTGGAAGTTGCTCTGACTTGCCTAGTTAAATAATGGTTAACTGGTTGACTGGTTCATTACCACTGTCTCACCATGCTCAGCCATAGTTTATTGAGCAGATTTTGCATACATGATGAAAATACAAATATGTGCAGTATTCGTGTCAGATGAAATTGTATGCTGTTTGCCTTCAGTTTTCTTCCCATCATAAACCATTGTACAGTAATACAGGCCTGAAGCTTAGCTTAGCAGTGCAGGAGTTTCTGTTCTGATCACTTCAGATCTCAGAGAAGGGTGACACCATTGTATGTAACAGCATTAGCTGTAGTGCAAACCTGTTTTACCTCTACCTCCCAGTTGGGGGAGTAGATTGTCTGATTTAGGTTATAGCGGGTAAACCCTGTGACCCTCAGGTAACTGGCAAGTGGCAACAGAATTGTAATGAGGAAGTCCTTGATTTCCTCCACATATAGATGTGAAGAATTATGACATTGAAATAAGCTATAAAGTTTGATGAGGTACTAGTGCTGCTCTTCCCCTTGCCTCATATAGGCCTAGTCTCTGGCCACTATGACTGCGTTTACACAGGCAGTCAAATTCAGAATGTTTTTTCTTCACTAATTGGTCTTTTGACCAATCAGATTAGCTCTGAAAAAGATCTGATGTGAAAAGATCTGATTTGTATTTTGCATTTATTATGGACTCTTCCTGCGGTCCTGCAAAAATAAGGCAGTTATACATTTTAAAAACATTACAATATATTCATAAAATATTTCACAACGTATTAAGTGTGTGCCCTTAGACCTCTACTCTACTACCACATATCTATAACACAAAATCCATGTGTACATGTGTGTAAAGTGCGTATGTTATGTGTTTGTTTGCATGGGTCTATGGTTATTTTGCTTGACAGTCGCCACTGTTCCATAAGGTGTATTTTATATGTTTTTTAAATCTAAATTTATTGTTGGCATGAGTTACTTGATGTGGAATAGAGTTCCATGTAGTCATGGCTCTATGTAGTACTGTGCGCCTCCCATAGTCTATTCTGGACTTGGGGACTGTGAAGAGACCTCTGGTGGCATGTCTTGTGGGGTATGCATGGGTGTACGAGATGTGTGCCAGTAGTTCAAACAGACAGGTTGGTGCATTCAACATGTCAGTACCTCTCACAAATACAAGTAGTGATGAAGTCAATCTCTCCGCCAATTTGAGCCAGGAGAGATTGACATGCTTATTATTAATGTTAGCTCTCTGTGTACATCCAAAGGCCAACCATGCTGCCCTGTTCTGAGCCAATTGGAGTTTTCCCTCTTTGTGGCGTGACCTGACCACACGACTGAACAGTAGTCCAGGTGCAACAAAACTAGGGCTTGTAGGACCTGCCTTGTTGATAGTGATGTTAAGAATGCAGAGCAACACTTTATTATAGACAGACTTCTCCCCATGCTAGCTACTGTTGTATCAATATGTTTTTACCATGACAGTTTACAATCCAGGGTTACTCCAAGCAGTTTAGTCTCCTCAACTTGCTCAATTTCCACATTATTCATTACTTAATTTTTTAATCATTTAGGACTAACTTATTCCTTGCCACCTATTCTGAAACTGACTGCAGCTCTTTGTTAAGTGTTGCTGTCATTTCAGTTGCTGTGGTGGCTGACGTGCATAGTGTTGAGTTATCCGCATACACATAGACACAGTCTTTAGTAAAGATTGAAAACACAGCCTACTTTTCCAAGTATGGATTTATGGAATAATAACAATCCACATTGATTGAATAGCATGCAAATGATTTGCACAAATCCTCAGAAACAAATCCAGTTAAATGTACATCAAAAGGCTTTTATACAGCATATGGCATTCTGTCAGACAAATGACTAGGACGATTGGGTAATTAATTAAACTTTTACTGCAGTGAGCTAAATCAGGGTCTCACAGAGTGTTTATTGGTAGTCTTAAACAAATCTACTTTGAAACAAAAGTATACACCTCACACACATGGTTATGGGCTTAAAAAAAGAAGACACCTGTACCATGTCAGATATAAAGTTAAAATGTATTCAATTATGAGTTTGCATCCCAATATCAAACTTTATATAATCTCAGAAAAAAAAGAAACGTCCTCTCACTGTCAACTGCGTTTATTTTCAGCAAACTTAACATGTGTAAATATTTGTATGACCATAACAAGACTCAACAACTGAGACATAAACTGAACAAGTTCCACAGACATGTGACTAACAGAAATGGAATATTGTGACCCTGAACCAAGGGGGGTCAAAAATCAAACAGTGTGGCCACCAGCTGCATTAAGTACTGCAGTGCATCTCCTCCTCATGGACTGCACCGGATTTGCCAGTTCTTGCTGTGAGATGTTACCCCACTCTTCCACCAAGGCACCTGCAAGTTCCCGGACATTTCTGGGGGGAATGGCCCTAGCCCTCACCCTCCGATCCAACAGGTCCCAGACGTGCTCAATGGGATTGAGATCCGGGCTCTTCGCTGGCCATGGCAGAACACTGACATTCCTGTCTTGCAGGAAATTACGCACAGAAGGAGCAGTATGGCTGGTGGCACTGTCATGCTGGAGGGTCATGTCAGGATGAGCCTGCAGGAAGGGTACCACATCAGGGAGGAGGATGTCTTCCCTGTAACGCACAGCATTGAGATTGCCTGCAATGACAACAAGCTCAGTCCGATGATGCTGTGACACACCACCCCAGACCATGACGGACCCTTCACCTCCAAATCGATCTCGCTTCAGAGTACAGGCCTCGGTGTAACGCTTATTCCTTCGACGATAAATGCGAATCCGACCATCACCCCTGGTGAGACAAAACCGCGACTCGTCAGTGAGGGACCAGACAGGACCAGTCCTGTCTGGTCCAGCGACGGTGGGTTTGTGCCCATAGGTGACGTTGTTGCCGGTGATGTCTGGTGAGAACCTGCCTTACAACAGGCCTACAAGCCCTCAGTCCAGCCTCTCTCAGCCTATTGCAGACAGTCTGAGCACTGATGGAGGGATTGTGCGTTCCTGGTGTAACTCTGGCAGTTGTTGTTGCCATCCTGTACCTGTCCCGCAGGTGTGATGTTCGGATGTACCGATCCTGTTCAGGTGTTGTTACACGTGGTCTGCCACTGCAACGATGTTCAGCTGTCCGTCCTGTCTCTCTGTAGCGCTGTCTTAGGCGTCTCACAGTACGGACATTGCAATTTATTGCCCTGGCCACATCTGCAGTCCTCATGCCTTCTTGCAGCATGCCTAAGGTACGTTCACACAGATGAGCAGGGACCCTGACATTTCTTTTTTTGCTGAGTTTACATCACAGAAGACTGAAATATAACAAAACCATTTTTTTGTTCATGTTAATTAATTATCAAATGATGTAAGATATGAATAACATTCCACCCATGAGGCCACTAGGTCTTTTGACTGCAGGACAGGGCTACATAGACATAAACCACATCTCATGCCTTAAGAATTCTGTATGACTCTTTATTCTGAGTTTGATCTACAGTCAGTTTTCATATTTACACTGGATAATTACTTATCATTCCGAGGTTTTACAGTTCAAAATATTCTACTTGCCACTTAATACTCAATTAGGCCTATATAATATTTTATTCTCTGTATATAACTCTCGTGTCCATATCCAGTGTTTAATCATGTTAATTTCTATACATTTCTTTCATTATTTTTATATAAATAAATTACACAGTGTACAAAATATTAAGAATACCTGCTATTTCCATGACATAGACTGACCAGGTGAATCCAGGTGAAAGCTATGATCCCTTATTGATGTCACTTGTTAAATCCACTTTAATCAGTATATATGAAGGGGAGGAGACAGGTTAAAGACTGATTTTTTTAAAGCCTTGACAGAATTGAGACACGAATTGTGCGTGTGCCATTCATAGGGTGAATGGGCAAGACAGAATATTTAAGAACCTTTCAACAGGTTATGGTAGTAGGTGCCAGGCGCACCGGTTTGTGTCAAGAACTGCAATGCTGCTGTTTTTTTTAAACACTCAACAGTTTCCCGTGTGTATCAAGAATGCTCCACCACCCAAAGGACATCCAGCCAACTATGGGAAGCATTGGAGTCAACATGGGCAAGCATCTCTGTGGAACGCGTTCAAAATCTTGTAGAGTCCATGCCCTGATGAATTAAGGCTGTTCTAAGGGCAAAAGGGGGTGCAAGTCCATATTAGGAAGGTGTTCCTAATGTTTTTTATAGTCAGTGTATATTTGTATACTCAAATGTAAAGGCCCCACTTATTAGTTTAAAATAATGCTCTACCAATTTAGTGTGATGCTCATCATTCTCTCTCTCCAGTCATTGAGATCCTTATGGTCCTGATATAATGTCCTTCTTGATTCCCAGCGAGACAAGGTCAACTATTCTTCCCCCCACCACTGAGGCACACCAGCTGCTTAGACACTGTAATAATGGCTAAAAGCCTCCTGTTACAGCCCATCATTGCCAACTGCCACACAGCAGATGCTGTAATTGCAGAGTGACTTGTAGGTTGTCAACAGCAATTATAGCATATGTCCACCTGAGGGCACTCGAGGATCACCAGCAAGCCTAGATACAGCACTGCCACCGTGCTACATCCTCATGGTACAATACTTGTAATAGGGACAGATACAACTTTGTGTTTGACTCAGGTCAGAGTGGAACTGAATACAGGAATAGCTTTCTTTTTTTGTTAACAAGGTTTTGGTAATGTATTGAGCATTTACTGGTCAAGATTGATTGACAGACGGCAAAATAAAGACTCCAATAAGCATACTTTGATATGAAATATTAACCTACAGTAGCCTACTTTGTCACCTCAGGCCAGGGTCCACTACTTACGATACGAGCGTCTTGGTGTGCATGCAGGGTTTGAGTCATTTAGCTTGTTACTTATTCATGGCATTTTTTTTATCCTGTGTGATTCAGGGGAAGCTAATTTACTGTTGCCAGCCCACAAGTTGTTATCACAGACAAAATAACCAATTTGATGTTCTGCGATATACACAGCTCCTAATCTATATGTACAGTTCCTAATCTATAGTTACAGCTCCTAATCTATAGGTACAGTTCCTAATCTATAGTTACAGCTTCTAATCTATATGTACAGTTCCTAATCTATAGTTACAGCTCCTAATATATATGTACAGTTCCTAATCTATAGTTACAGCTCCTAATCTATAGGTACAGTTCCAAATCTATAGGTACAGCTCCCAATCTATAGGTACAGCTCCCAATCTATAGGTACAGTTCCTAATCTATAGGTACAGCTCCTAATCTATAGGTGTAGCTCCTAATCTATAGGTACAGTTCCAAATCTATAGGTACAGTTCCTAATCTATAGGTACAGTTCCTAATCTATAGGTACAGCTCCAAATCTATAGGTATAGCTCCCAATCTATAGGTACAGTTCCTAATCTATAGGTACAGTTCCTAATCTATAGGTACAGCTCCAAATCTATAGGTATAGCTCCCAATCTATAGGTACAGTTCCAAATCTATAGGTACAGCTCCCAATCTATAGGTACAGCTCCCAATACAGTTCCTAATCTATAGGTACAATTCCCAATCTATAGGTACAGTTCCTAATCTATAGGTACAGTTCCTAATCTATAGCTACAGCTCCCAATCTATAGGTACAGTTCCCAATCTATAGCTACAGCTCCCAATCTATAGGTACAGCTCCCAATCTATAGGTACAGATCCTAAACCTCTGATAAAATATACAAGTGTGAAGATGTGTTAACTTCTATGGATGTACTATATTGCAACATAAATCTGTCTGATGTAAACATTGAAAACATAGAGAGACATTGGATACATACCCAGATATACATGCTGACAGTGAGACGCAAGTTATAGTCATCATGCAACTTTAAATCCAAACATGTAGGCCTATGGCCAGCTGAAATGTGTTCTAGTTCAGATAAGGAGGAGAAAGATGGCCCAAACTTCCATGTTTGGTTTGAGCTGCATGACAAATTATACACACGTACTGTATGAATTCCTCTGTTTTATCTGATGGCAATTGTTGGCTAGAGACGATGTCTGGGAAACATCAGATCCTTCGGACTCTATACTTCGTCAAACATGCACGCACCGAGATGCACACACGCACACGCACACACACACAGCCACGCACGCTCACGGACAAATCAGGACTACTTCAATGTATCTACCAAATGATGCACATAATATGCTTGAAGATGAAGACTAACTGGAGGGGCAGTGTGTGTGAGAATCTGTATTTGACTTCATAGAGAATTGCCTTTTCGGGATTGCTCCCTTAAACAAGCGACATTCTACACACTTTGCCAAACTAACACAGAAATGTAAATACTCAAGGAGATACCTGTTTTAATGTAAATGCATGTTTAACTAAGAGACTATCTTGGAACATGATAATCTAAACTAAATATTTACTGTAGTTTATTATAGCCTTGCAATGAGGACAATTGCTGCAAGTATTTTCCCTTCATGTGCACTGATATCTGGAAGGCCTTGTTTTCTTGTTGTGCTGTTAAATAGTGTCAGCAGGGGGTATCCAAAAGCAGGCTAGAGAAGATGCTACGCTACATGTTTGTACAAGGGCACTGTTCTATTTTGTTGTAGCGGCTGACATTTTGGAACCAGTGGGTCAGCAGAATAATGAAGCAGTATACATGAATCAAAGCAGAGTAGGTTTTGATCATGAGACAAATTAATGTAATTATCTATACCCTGTGATATAAGACCTAATTCATGTTGTTGAGAGCTGGTTATGAGCACAATTTCAACTCTGTTTGATCATCACTTTGTTACCAATTACTCATATTCAAATACAAAATAATGTTGTTGACCAAAGACTGTGATTGAGACAAACCATCTTAGACTGAACTATGTCTGGAGTCTGACAAAGGGATGATACAGATGTTGTCATAATGTAGAAGACTTAGAGTACATAGATAGTTAGATAACAGGGAGGAGCCACACGCTGCCACTACACCATTGGTTGTCACTAAGGGAGCAAGGCTCATAATTGGACAGAGGTGTTGTGAGATAATGAAGCCAGACCTCACACCTGCCAGACCTCAGGGATTCCTATTGACTGGCCACTTAAATGTTCTCCACTGCATCTCCACCGCGGGTCTTAAGGGCAAGAGACTGAGTAAGAAACGAATGAAAAAGAAACAGGTTCCTGCTGTAAGGGAGGATCCCTGTCAGGATGAGAATGAGGGCAGAGAGGACCCCCCCCCCCCCCCATTCACTACCCAACTGACTGTAAAAATGTCATGAATCTTCAGACAAAATTGTGAAAATGCTGCACCAGCTATTTTGTTTCAAACTCTCAAAACACTCCTCACTTCATTCAATTTCCCCATGCAGGTTGTCTTTGGTGACAGCGTTTTTTGAGAAAAGGCATATTGTGCCAGCTTTTAGCAGACTACTGTGCAAAAAAGTGAGGGAACAGCAGAGAGATTGAGACAGAAACAGTTTGAATTGAGGAATGGAGAGAGTACATAGATTTTGAACCAAGATTTCATAGTCTTTAGGGCTAGTTTATGTAAGTAGGGATCCACAGATATCGGATGTCTGACCCAGCCATAGTTGCTGAGATATATGACACAAGTTAAGTATAAGCAGCAGTGGTTAATAGTTTTGGGCCAGTAACCGAAAGCTCGCTGGTTCGAATCCCCGAGCCGACTAGGTGACACAAATCTGTCGATGTGCCTTTAAACAAGGCACTTAATCCTAATTGAAACTGTATGGCGCTCTGAATAAGAGCGTCTGCTAAATGACTAAAATTTTAATGTGAAAATCTAGCATAGGTATGGGCTACGGCCTACACAGGCAACAAGTCACACACCACCAAAGGGCCTCAGAGGAGAGTGAATGGAATCTGCACCAGTAGAACTCATACACTGAGTAGACAGCAGAAATGGACATCCAGAGGGTTGACAAAAATTTGGGGTGGTGATGTGAGTCAATGTGTGGAAGTGTGTTGTAAGTATCTCTAACACGATTTAAAACTTAGTATTTGCTGATGTGGATCTCATTTCCTAATCACAGTGAAAAGCCATGCTGAAATGTACCCTGAAATGAAATCACACTGAAACCAAAAGCTTATCAAGGTGAAACTGTGCAATTACACCAAATGTATTTATCACCATCCGTCATGTACATATTTGTTTGCAGGAAACTAGTTACACGCATGCTGCTGGATCCTAGTTTTATTTTACCTGTGTTTGAATTATTTATGGTGTATGACTAGATTGATACTACAGTACAGAGTGCACACAACATTATGCGATGCAAGTATGTGTCAAATCAAAAGTCCCCTTTCTTTGATCCAATTTGCTGTGGATTCCAACAGCCTGAGCTGTCCATCTTCAGACTACCATTGCTAATGAGATGGGGGGGGGGGGTAAAATTGAGAGTGGTGGGCTGGCTGTCATCCACTAGGTGATGGTTTTAAAACTAAGCAGTGATACTTCATTAATTAACCTTCACATTCTATGTAGATCTGCTCATCAAGATGCAGTTAATTAATGAAAGGTCATTCCAAGGGCTGCTGGGTAGCGGCAGTATTACAATAGAGGAATGGCACTGTTTGAAGCGAGATAACACCGTGGGGAGGGGGCAGGCAGGGGACAGCCAGGGGGACATTTTGGAGACATTCAGAGATAAAATGGCCAACTGCAAGTGGAGGATGGTGGAGTGCTGAATCCAGGCTCTGGCTCTGAACCCTCAGCCTTTCTACCACCCCTCAGACCCACTTTGCAAACATATTTTTGGGGTTTTTCATTTCACTTTAGTTTTCTTTTATTTTTTCCCGCTATGTCAAAAAGCTCTAATGGATAAAGCAGAAGTTAAATATTTATCAATCTCAATTGACAGCGTCTATCTTTTAGCATCAAGGTGTTTTTTACAGTTCACCGGCTTCTCCACCGATTGGGAGCTCTAACCCCACTTTATTTGACCTTGGTTTGTGTCCATAAAACTGCCATCTTAAATAAATAAAAGGCCAGGAACTGAAGCACAACATGAAATAGTGATGGTTCATCTGTGAGTGAAATCCACATCCAGGGAGTGACTTATTCATTTTGATATCTATCTATCTTTACCTCCATCCCTAAAGGCATCATGCATGATATGCAGACAGCCTTGTGTTATGAAGTCCTAAAGTGGACAGTAGATTTGGAGGGTTGCCATAAAAAATCCAGTATTGACAAAACAAGCATGGTTAGTGAATGAGTCTCCTAGAGATATCACCTTGGGTAAGGACATTTATTTGGCCAGTAATATGAATGTGAACAACTTTAGTCTGTTCGCTGACCATTCACTGTCCATTGGTCAGGAGGTCAAATTTCTATGGAAAGCTAAGGCTAAAGCTTCTCAGAAATCCTGTCACGTGTAGTTCCTCTCCGGCCTCTAGTTCACCAGGCTGCTCGTTATGGCGCACACCTGTCATAATTTTTACGCGCATCAGCGCATAATGACACTCACCTGGACTCCATTACCTCCTTAATTACCTGCCCTATATACAGTTGAAGTCAGAGGTTTATATACACCTTAGCCAAATACATTTAAAATCAGTTTTTCACAATTCCTGACATCTAATCCTAGTAAAAATTCCCTGTCTTAGGTCAGTTAGGATCACCACTTTATTTTAAGAATGTGGAATGTCAGAATAATAGTAGAGAGAAGGATTTATTTCAGCTTTTATTTCTTTCATCGCATTCCCAGTGGGTCAGAAGTTTACATACACTCCATTAGTATTTGGTCACATTGATTGTTTAACTTGGGTCAAACATTTTGGGTAGCCTTCCACAAGCTTCCCACAATAAGTTGGGTGAATTTTGGCCCATTCCTCCTGACAGAGCTGGTGTAACTGAGTCAGGTTTGTAGGCCTCCTTTCTCTCACACGCTTTTTCAGTTCTGCCCACAGATTTTCTATGGGATTGAGGTCAGGGCTTTGTGATGGCCACTCCAATACCTTGACTTTGTTGTCCTTAAGCCATTTTGCCACAACTTTGGAAGTATGCTTGGGGTCATTGTCCATTTGGACGACCCATTTGTGACCAAGCTTTAACTTCCTGACTGATGTCTTGAGATGTTGCTTCAATATATCCACATAATTTTCCTCCCTCAATCTATTTTGTGAAGTGCACCAGTCCCTCCTGCAGCAAAGCCCCCCCACAACATGATGCTGCCACCCCTGTGCTTCATGGTTGGGATGGTGTTCTTCGGCTTGCAAGCCTCCCCCTTTTTCCTCCAAACATAACGATGGCCAAACAGTTCTATTTTTGTTTCATCAGACCAGAGGACATTTCTCCAAAAAGTACGATCTTTGTCCCCATGTGCAGTTGCAAACCGTAGTCTGGCTTTTTTATGGCGGTTTTGGAGCAGTGGCTTCTTCCTTGCTGAGCGGCCTTTCAGGTTATGTCAATATAGGACTCGTTTTACTGTGGATATAGATACTTTGTACCTGTTTCCTACAGCATCTTCACAAGGTCCTTTGCTGTTGTTCTGGGCTTGATTTGCACTTTTAGCACCAAAGTACGTTCATCTCTAAGAGACAGAACACGTCTCCTTCCTGAGCGGTATGACGGCTGCATGGTCCCATGGTGTTTATACTTGCATACTATTGTTTGTACAGATGAATGTGGTACCTTCAGGTGTTTGTAAATTGCTCCCAAGGATGAACCAGACTTGTGGAGGTCTACAACTTTTTTTCTGAGGTCTTGGCTGATTTCCCACTGATGTCAAGCAAAGAGCCACTGAGTTTGAAGGTAGGCCTTGAAATACATCCACAGGTACACCTCCAATTGACTCAAATGATGTCAGTTAGCTTATCAGAAGCTTCTAAAGCCATGACATCATTTTCTGGAATTTTCCAAGCTGTTTAAAGGCACAGTCAACTTGGTGTATGTAAACGTCTGACCCACTGGAATTGTGATACAGTGAATTATAAGTTAAATTATTTGTCTGTAAACAATTGTTGAAACAATTACTTGTGTCATGCACAAGTAGATGTCCTAACCGACTTGCCAAAACTAAAGTTTGTTAACAAGAAATTTGTGGAGTTTTAATTACTCCAACCTAAGTGTACGTAAACTTCTGACTTCAACTGTATGTCACTCCCTTTGGTTCCTTCCCCAGGCGTCATTGTTTCTGTTTCATGTCTGTGCGTTGTTCGTGTTTCTTGTTTTGTATTATGTTTTCATTTATTTATTGAATGATTCACTCCCTGAACTTGTTTCCTGACTCCCAGCGCACACGTTACAGAATGACGCATCACCAAAGGGAAGCGTCAGGGAGTTTTTTGTTTTCATGTTGGAGGTGATGTCTAGTCCGGGTGTCAGAACCAGAGCTACCTGGGAGGCCTCAGCCGGTTTGTCAGATTCCCATGCCTCGATGGGTCCCCCTGTCTTAGCTGGCTCGACAGGTTTCCATACCTCAGCGGGATCGATAGGCTCCCATGCCTCAGCTGGGTGAACAGGTTCCCGTGCCTCGACTGAGGCAACCGGGGAGGTCTCATCAGGCTCTCATGCCTCAGCCCATTCGCCAGGTTTCAGAGGTGACCGGTCCGCTCCTGATCCCTGGGATCGTCCCTGTGGTTGGCGTCCTGCGGCTGGAGCAGTGCGCCGGGGAGGGGGTAATGTCACGTATTCTCTCTCTCTGGCACTTTATGTCACCATGCTCCTGCGGATCGACAGGTTCCAGCACCTTAGCAGAGGTGACCGGTCCGCTCCTGATCCCTGGGATCCTCATTTTGGTCAGCGTCCTGCGGCTGGAGCCTCGCGTTGAGGAGGGAGTACTGTCACGTGTGCTCCCTCTCCAGCCTCTAGGTCACCAGGCTGCTCGTTATGGCTCACCCTTGTCACCATCGTTACGTGCATCAGCACATGACTCTCACCTGGACTCCATCACCTCCTTGATTACCTGCCCTATATATATGTCACTCCCTTTGGTTCCTTCCCCAGGCGTCATTGTTTCAGTTTCATGTCTGTGCTTTGTTCGTGTTTCTTGTTTTGTATTATGTTTTCATTTATTAAATGATTCACTCCCTGAACTTGTTTCCCGACTCCCAGCGCACACGTTACACATCCACAATGAACTAAATGTGTTCCCTTACACTGGTTCTTGGATCACTGTGGCCTCACCTTTGTTGGACAGAATCTGTGAAAGAGCGTTTTTTCATGTTTTCTAAGCGTAACTGCCTCCCCATGTCCATTCAACCCTCCCACGGACATCCATAAATGTCTTTTAAGGATCACTTCCAATAGCTTGTGGGGGTGTTTGTGTATTCCCCACCCCTCCTTATGATACAGTAACTGCTGACCCCGGACAGAGCACCATTACATCATGGAAGGAGAAGGTCGGGCTCCCTCTCATGCCTCCTTATTGGGGCCGACCGATGGTTGATAGTTGGAGAGACATTACTGCGGGCCTCTGCAATAATTTATCCTAAGAGCACTGCGATCCGCCATGTAGCCCCTAAGAGAGCTGCAGTACTTTATCAGCCTGCCTGTAAATCAGCCATGTCTGGGTGTTGTCTGCACCATTGTTTGATCTCTTTCAGACATGCTAATAATCTGGTCCCCTCTGATTGATACCTTCACACAACAAAGCGCATTACACCAGCAAAACATATGAGCTATGAAAGTGTGTGTGTGTGTGTGTAATATAGTGTTTTTCAACTGGTCATCAGTACGGCCAGTGGCCTGAGGAAGGGAAAATAGGAGAGGAATGAGTCTCCGAACGAATGATAGGCTAATGGGTTCACAAAATGATCATTGGTTGAAGGGAGAGGCGGGGAAGAGGACAGAAAGTCACTGCAGCCATAACCCTCAACAAAAAATACCCTGAATAGAACGAGAGCCATTGAAACAGTCAGGTTTCTTCAGCAGACATATTTCTTTACAGACTAAATGCTACTACTATATATTTCTGTCATACTGAATGTTGATTTTGATCATGTATAGTTTAACATCTCTAATGTAAAGAATCATAACTGATTCAACATATTGTTGTCCCTTAGAAAGGGTGCTGGTTCGAATACCCGAGCCGACAAGGTGAAAAGTCTGTGCCCTTGAGCAAGGCACATCATTTTCTCCAGGGGCGCCATAGTACTATGGCTGACCCTGTAAAACGCTAGATTTCACTGCACCTATCCAGTGTATGTGACAATAAAATATTTATTATTGTCATTATACATATGCTAATACTGGATTAAAGTCATAAATAATGTTAGCTTCTAAACAACAATCTTACAGCAAAAATATTGTTGTAATTGCCTCTTCGTTCTAGTACATATAGATATATCTCAGATTGGAATGTTCATACTGTAACAAATACAGTATATCTTTTCAAACTGACTGGTTGTATATTCTTGGTAAAATGCTTCTTTTTTTTTTTATTCACAGCCTCCCATCAAATCAAAGTGAAATGCATCCTTCCAAATTACATTCCAACTCCTCGTTGATATTGCTCATATACTGTACAATGGAGAGCAATGTCCCATTCAACAATACCTATACAATTTGTGCTATAGTACACTGCTTTGAAATGTCATTGGTTTGAGTGTGACACAAAAACATAACTTAACCTCATCCACCATTCTGTGATATTAGACAACATGGCTTCCAATTACTCAGCTCCGAATTCAATAGATATTTTGTCTGCATTGAAATATAGTGGTTTGAATCCAATCCAGAAAGTGCTGCCACTTTAGAGACCACTTCAAAACAGTATCCTGCATGAGTAAATGCATGAACATGGCCAAATTGAATGACTAAACTGAATAGAAAGAAGAAGAAACTATACTATGAAACAAAGATAAATTACATAAAGAATGTAAAAATGTCGGGCAAAAAGGCAAACTCTTCAAAAACTTAATTGAATCAGATGGCTCATTCATCACAAAACCCACTGATATTGTTAACCACTTTAATGATTTTTTAATTGGCAAGATTAGCAAACTAAGGCATGACATGCCAGCATCAAATGCTGACACTACACAAAGTATATCTGACCAAATTATGAAAGGCAAGCATTGTAATTTTGAATTCCGTAAACTGAGTGTGGAAAAGGTGAAACAATCATTGTTGTCTATCAACAATGACAAGCCACTGGGGTCTGACAACTTGGATGGAAAATTACTGAGGATAATAGCAGATGATATTGTCATTCCTATTTGCCATATCTTTAGTTTAAGACTACTAGAAAGTGTGTGCCCTCAGGCCTGGAGGGAAGCAAAAGTCATTCCCTTACATAACAATAGTAAAGCCCCCTAAGCTGGCTCAAATAGCCAACCAATCAGCCTGTTACCAACCCTTAGTACACTTTTGGAAAAAATTGTGTGTTGACCAGATACAATGCTATTTTAAAGTAAACAAATTGACAACAGACTTTCAGCACGGTTAAAGGGAAGGACATTCAACAAGCACAGAATTTACAGAAATGACTGATGATTGCTGAGAGAAATTGATATTAAAAAGATTGTGGGGGCTGTTTTGTTAGACTTCAGTGTGGCTTTTGACATTATCGATCATAATCTGCTTCCGGAAAAACATATGTGTTATGGCTTTACACCCCTGCTACATTGTGGATGAAGAGTTACCTGTCAAACAGAACACATAGGGTGTTTTTTAATGAAAGCCTATCCAAAATAAGGGCGGTAGCCTAGTGGTTAGAGTGCTTAGAGCGTTGGACTAGTAACTGATAAGGCTGCAAGTTCAAATCCCTGAGCTGGCAAGGTACAAATCTGTCATTTTGCCCCTGAACAGGCAGTTAACCCACTGTTCCTAGGCCATCATTGAAAATAAGAATTTGTTCTTAACTGACTTGCCTAGTTAAATAAAGGTAAAATCAGAAATTCCCCAGGACAGCTGTCTAGGACCCTTCCTTTAAATATTTTCTAATGACATGCCACTGGCTTTCAGTAAAGCCAGTGTGTATTTAGACCCCTTGTCTTTTTCCACATTTTGTTACGTTACAGCCTTATTCTAAAATGGATTAAATATTTCTTTTCCTCATCAATCTACACACAATACCCCATAATGCCCCATAAAGCAAAACAAGTTTTTTAGAAATGTTTGCAATTTATTAAAAAAAACGGAAATATCACATTTACATAAGTATTCAGATCCTTTACTCAGTACTGTGTTCGAACAACTTTGGCAGTGATTACAGCCTTGAGTCTTCTTGGGTATGACGCTACAAGCTTGACACATCTGTAGTTGGGGAGTTTCTCCCATTCTTCTTTGCAGATCCTCTCAAGATGGGGAGAGCTATTTTCAGGTCTCTTCAGAAATGTTCGACCGGGTTCAAGTCCGGGCTCTGGCTGGGCCACAGAAGGACATTCTGAGACTTGTCCTGAAGCCAATCCTGCGTTGTCTTAGCTGTGTAATTAGGGTCGTTGTCCTGTTGGAAGGTGAACCTTCGCCCAAGTCTGAGGTCCTGAGCACTCTGGAGGAGGTTTCCATCAAGGAACTCTCTGTACTTTGCTCCGTTCATCTTTCCCTCAATTCTGACTAGTCTCCCAGTCCCTGTCGCTGAAAAAACACCCCCACCACCATGCTTCACCGCAGGGAAGGTGCCAGGTTACTTCCAGACGTGACGCTTGACATTCAGGCCAAAGAGTTCAATCTTGGTTTCATCAGAACAGAGAATCTTGTTTCTCATGGTCTGAGGCTCCTTTAGGTGCCTTTTGGCAAACTCCAGGTGGGCTGTCATGTGCCTTTTACTGAGGAGTGGCTTCCATCTTGCCACTCTACCATAAAGGCCTGAATGGTGGAGTGCTGCAGAGATAGTTGTCCTTCTGGAAGGTTCTCCCATCTCCACAGAGGAACTCTGGAGCTCTGTCAGAGTGACCATTGGGTTCCCCCGATTGCTCAGTTTGGCCGGGTGTCCAGCTCTAGGAAAAGTCTTGGTGGTTCCAAACTTCTTCAGTTTAAGAATGATGGAGGCCATTTTGTTCTTGGGGACCTTCAATGCTGCAGAAATGTTTTGGTACCCTTCCCCAGATCTGTGACTCGACACAATCATGTCAACTGGCACTGTCAACTGTGGAACTTTATATAGACAGGTGTGTGCCTTTCCAAATCATGTACAATCAATTGAATTTACCACAGGTGGACTCAAATCTGAAGGATGATCAATGTTAACACGATGCACCTGAGCTCAATTCTGAGTCTCATAGCAAAGGGTCTGAATACTTATGTAAATAAGGTATTTATGTGTTTTAAGAATGTCTTAAAACCTGTTTTCACTTTGTCATTATGGGGTATTGTGTGTAGATTGTTTTCCTTGTCAATTCATTTAATCAATTTTAGAATAAGGCTGTAACATAACAAAATGTGGAAAAGGTCATGGGGTATGAATCCTTTCCGAACGCACTGTATATGTATGCGGATGACTCAACAATATACATGTTAGCTACTACAGCGATTGAAATGACTGCAACACTTAACAGTTAGTTTCACAATGGCCGGCAAGGAATAAGTTAGTCCTAAATATTTCAAAAACTAAAGGCATTGTATTTGGGACAAATCATTCACTAAACCCTAAACCTCAGCTAAATCTTGTAATGAATACTTTGGAAATTGAGTACATTGCAGTGACTAACCTTCTTGGAGTAACCCTGGATTGTAAACTGTCATGGTCAAAACATATTAACACAACAGTAGCTAAGATGGGGAGAAGTCTGTCCATGATAAAGCGCTGCTCTGCCTTCTTAACATCACTATCAACAAGGCAGGTCCTACAGTACAGGGCCTAGTTTTGTAGCACCTGGAATAATGTTCTGTTGTGTGGTCAGGTGTCACAAAGAGGGACTTGGGAAAATTAAAATTGGCTTAGAACAGAGCAGCACCATTGGCCTTTGGATGTACACAGAGAGCTAACATTAATAATATGCATGTCAATCTCTCCTGTGGATGAGATATTGACTTTATCAGTACTTGTATTTGTGAGAGGTATTGACATGTTGAATGCACTGAGCTGTCTGTTTGACCTACTGGCACACAGCTCAGACACCCATTCATACACCACAATACATGCCACCAGAGGTCTCTTCACAGTCCCCAAGTCCAGAACAGACTATGGGAGGCACACAGTACTACACAGAGCCATAACTACATGGAACTCTTTCCACATCAAGTAACTCATGCCAGCAGTAAAATTAGATTTAAAAAACAGATAAAAATACACCTTATGGAAGAGTGGTGACTGTGAAGCATTACAAACATATGCTATCATGTGTCTGTGCCTACACACTATAACAAACGATAACATATGCACTATACACACACGTACACATGGATTTTGTATTGTAGATATGTGGTAGTAAAGTAGGGGCCTGAGGGCAGACACTGAGGGCACACACATGTGAAATCTGTCGTGAATGTATTGTAATGTTTTTAAAATTGTATAACTGACTTAATTTTGCTGGATCCCAAGAAGAGCTAATGGGGATCAATAATAAATACAACTACATGGAGGGAATCATTGGGACCCACTAGCTTCAAGTCACAAAGTCAGATTCCACAGCCACAAAGTCAGATTCTACAGCCACAAAGGCAGATTCCACAGCCACAAAGGCAGATTCCACAGCCACGAAGGCAGATTTCACAGTCACAAAGTTAAATTCCACAGCCACAAAGTCAGATATCACAGTCACAAAGTGAGATTCTACAGCCACAAAGTCAGATTCCACAGCCACAAAGTAAAAATGGGCTACAAAAAGTAACTTTTTGGTCTTAATTTAATGTTAGAGTTAGGCATATGTTTAGCAGTGTGGTTATGGTTAGGTTTAAAATACAATTTTAAGAAGAGAAATTAGAAATGGGCAGGGTTTATGACTCATTGGACTTGAGGAGGAAAATATGCCTATATCTGCCTCTGCTAGCCTCTGTACTGCTTACTGTTTAGGGACGAAGATAATCGCTATACTCCGAAATGAAACATTAGTGTCCAATTAGTGTTATCTTCATAATAAGTCCCTTAGACAAGGTTGACAAATCAGGCCTCCCTGGATCTGGATGTATGGAACCTCAGGGACCATCCCTTTAATACGGCAGAGGGCCAGACATTGTCTGCGTCCAAAATGACACCCTATTCCCCATAAAATGCACTACTTTTGACCTGGTAGAATTGTACAGCCTTACCAACCAACTCAACAACAACCCCACCTCCTAACTCATCATCTCCCTTTATTCATTCTCTGTGGAGCAGAAGTCTCCAGAACCAAAGTAAAATACACCAGGGACCTCTAATAAAATACACCAGGGACCTCTAATAAAATATACCAGGGACATCTAATAAAACACACCAGGGAGATCTAATAATATACACTAGGGACCTCTAATAAAATACACCAGGGACATCTGATAAAGAAGAAAATCTAGTTGCATAGATACTACATCATCAGTAGGCCTATCAAGGGCAATATGTCTGTTCTGCATTTCTGTCTTATTAGAATTCCAACGTTGTGTTTCTCTGTATGTGAGATAGAATTTATGTTATGCTCTGGAGACTGAATGAATGATGCTGTTTGAGGTATTTAAACGGGTGTTCTGGCTCTTACCATGTGTTCAGATTGTTTCATGTGCACCTGTTCCTAAATTGTACACACTACCGTTCAAAAGTTTGGGGTCACTTGGAAATGTCCCTGTTTTTGAAAGAAAAGCTAATTTTTTGTCCATTAAAATAACATCAAATTGATCAGAAATACAGTGTAGACATTGTTAATGTTGTAAATGACTATTGTAGCTGGAAACTGATGATTTTTTAATGGAATATCTATTTAGGCGTACAGAGGATCATTATCAGCAACCATCACTCTTGTGTTCCAATGGCTCGTTGTGTTAGCTAATCCAAGTTTATCATTTTAAAGGCTAATTGATCATTAGAAAAACATTTTGCAATTATGTTAGCACAGCTGAAAACTGTTGTTCTGATTAAAGAAGCAATACATCTGGCCTTCTTTAGACAAGTTGAGTATCTGGAGCATCAGCGTTTGTGGGTTCGATTACAGGCTCAAAATGGCCAGAAACAAAGAACTTTCTTCTGAAACTCGTCAGTCTATTCTTGTTCTGAGAAATGAAGGCTATTCCATGCGAGAAATTGCCAAGAAACTGAAGATCTTGTAGAACGCTGTGTACTACTCCCTTCACAGAACAGCGCAAACTGGCTCTAACCATAATAGAAAGAGGAGTGGGAGGCCCCGGTGCACAACTGAGCAAGAGGACAAGTACATTAGAGTGTCTAGTTTGAGAAAATGACACCTCACAAGTCCTCGACTGGCAGCTTCATTAAATACTACCCGCAAAACAGCAGTCTCAATGTCATCAGTGAAGAGGCGACTCCGGGATGCTGGCCTTGTAGGTAGAGTTCCTCTGTCCAGTGTCTGTGTTCTTTTGCCCATCTTAATCTTTTCTTTTCATTGGCCAGTCTGAGATATGGCTTTTTCTTTGCAACTGCCTAGAAGGCCAGCATCCCGGAGTCGCCTCTTCACTGTTGACTTTGAGACTGCTGTTTTGACGTTACTATTTAATGAAGCTGCCAGTTGAGGACTTGTGAGGTGTCTTTTTCTCAAACTAGACACTCTAATACACTTGTCCTCTTCCTCAGTTGTGCACCGGGGCCTCCCACTCCTCTTTCTATACTGGTTAGAGCCAGTTTGCGCTGTTCTGTGAAGGGAGGGGTGGGGAAGGTAGGCAACAACACCTCTGCCACGCTGATCCTCAACACGGGGGCCCGACAAGGGTGCATGCTCAGCCCTCTCCTGTACTCCCTGTTCACCCATGACTGCGTGGCCAACTCAATCATCAAGTTTGCTGACGACACAACAGTGGTAGGCCTGAATACCAACAGCGATGAGACAGCCTACAGGGAGAAGGTAAGGGCCCTTGCAGAGTGTTGCAAGGAAAAAAAATCTCCCTCAACGACAACAAAACAAAGGAGCTGATCGTGGACTTCAGGAGACAGCAGAGAGAGCACACCCCCAACCACATCGACGGGGCCGCAGTGGAGAGGGTGAAAAGCTTCAAGTTCCTTAGTGTGCACATACAGTTGAAGTCGGAAGTTTACATACACCTTAGCCAAATACATTTAAAATCAGTTTTTCACAATTCCTGACATCATTTTAGGTAGCCTTCCACAAGCTTCCCACAATAAGTTGGGTGAATTTTGGCCCATTCCTCCTGACTGAGCTGGTGTAACTGAATCAGGTTTGTAGGCCTCCTTGCTCACACACGCTTTTTCAGTTCTGCCCACATATTTTCTATTGGATTGAGGTCAGGGCTTTGTGATGGCCACTCCAATACCTTGACTTTGTTGTCCTTAAGCCATTTTGCACAACTTTGGAAGTATGCTTGGGGTCATTGTCCATTTGGAAGACCCATTTGCGACCAAGCTTTAACTTCCTGACTGATGTCTTGAGATGTTGCTTCAATATATCCACATAATTTTCCTCCCTCAATCTATTTTGTGAAGTGCACCAGTCCCTCCTGCAGCAAAGCACGCCCACAACATGATGCTACCACCCCTGTGCTTCATGGTTGGGATGGTGTTCTTCGGCTTGCAAGCCACGCCCTTTTTCCTCCAAACATAACGATGGCCATTATGGCCAAACAGTTCTATTTTTGTTTCAGACCAGAGGACTTTTCTCCAAAAAGTACGATCTTTGTCCCCATGTGCAGTTGTAAACCGTAGTCTGGCTTTTTTATGGTGGTTTTGGAGCAGTGGCTTCTTCATCCTTGCTGAGCAGCCTTTCAGTTTATGTCGATATGGGTCCTGTTTTACTGTGGATATAGATAATTTTGGACCTGTTTCCTCCAGCATTTTCACAAGGTCCTTTGCTGTTGTTCTGGGATTGATTTGCACTTTTAGCACCAAAGTACGTTCATCTCTAGGAGACAGAACACCTCTCCTTCCTGAGCGGCTGCGTGGTCCCATGGTGTTTATACTTGCATACTATTGTTTGTACAGATGAACGTGGTACCTTCATGTGTTTGGAAATTGCTCCCAAGAATGAGCCAGACTTGTGGAGGACTACAATTTTTTCTGAGGTCTTGGCTGATTTCTTTTGATTTTCCCATGACGTCAAGCAAAGAGGCACTGAGTTTGAAGGCAGGCATCGAAATACATCCACAGGTACACCTCCAACTGACTCAAATGATGTCAATTAGCCTATCAGAAGCTTCTAAAGCCATGACATGTCATTTTCTGGAATTTTCCAAGCTGTTTAAAGGCACAGTCAACTTGGTGTACGTAAACTTCTGAATTGTGTCATGCACAAAGTAGATGTCCTAACCGACTTGCCAAAACTATAGTTTGTTAACAAGACATTTGTGGAGTGGTTTAAAAATAGTTTTAATGACTCCAACCTAAGTGTCTGTAAACTTCCGACTTCAACTGTAACTGACAGCCTGAAATGGTCCATTCACACAGACAATGTGGTGAAGAAGGCACAATAGCGCCTCTTCAACCTCAGCCTGAAGAAATTCATCTTAGCCCTTAAGACACTCACAAAATTCTACAGCTGCACCATTGAGAGCATTCTGTCGGACTGTATCACCGCCTGGTACGGCAAGTGCACCATCCACAACCGCAGGGCTCTCCAGAGGGTAGTGCTGTCCGCCAAACACATCACCGGGGGCACACTGTCTGCCCTCCAGGACATCTACTGCAATGGTGTCACAGGAAGGCCAAGAAGATAATCAAGGACCTCTGCAACCCGAGCCACGGCCTGTTCACCCTGCTACCATGAAGAAGGCGGAGACAGTACAGGTGCATCAAAGCTTGGACAGAAAGACTGAAAAACTGCTTAAATCTCCAGGCTATCAGTCTGCTAATCCTTTTAGAGTCTATAGACACACCCGTACCTGGGCTCCGTCTCAATCCACCACATCCGCCTTCCACATCTGTGGTGGAAAGTGACAGAACTACAGAGCTGTTTGTCAGACCAGGAGACATTCTTGGTAAGCAACGCCAGTGTAGATTTGGCCTCGTATTAATCTCCCATTGTCTGGTGGAAAGCAGACTGAACCAGGTTTTACTCTAGGATTTTGCCTGTGCTTAGCTCTATTACATGTATTTTTTATCCTGATAAAACTCCGCAGTCCTAACGATTACAAGCATACCCATAACATGATGCAGCAACCACTATGCTTGAAAATATGGAGGGTGGTGCTCAGTAAGGTCTTGTATTGGATTTGCCCCAAACATAAAACTTTGTATTCAGGACAAAACGTGAATTGCTTAGCCACATTTGTGGCAGTATTACTTTAGTGCCTTGTTGCAAACAGGATGCATGTTTTGGAAAAAATGTATTGTCTACAGACTTCCTTCTTTTCACTCTGTCAATTAAGTTAGTATTGTTGAGTAACTACAATGTTGTTAATCCATCCTCAGTTTTCTCCTATCACAGCCATTAAACTTTGTAACTGTTTTTAAGTCACCATTGGCCTCATGGTGAAATTCCTGAGCTGTTTCCTTAGGAAGGACAGCTGTATCTTTTTAGTGACTGGGTGTATTGATATACAAATAAAAGTGTAATTGATAACTTCTCCATGCTCAAAGGTATGTTCAGTGTCTGCTTTTCCCCCTCCCCCCATCTAGGTGCCCTTCATTGTGAGGCATTGGAAAACCTCCCTGGTCTTTGTGGTTGAATCTGTGTTTGAAATTCACTACTCGACTGAGGGACCTTACAGATCATTTTTGTGTGGGGTACAGAAACGAGGTAGTCATGTTTACTGTACCTGTCTCGCTGGTGTGATGTTCGGATGTACCAATCCTGTGCAGGTGTTGTTACACGTGGTCTGCTACTGCGAGGACGATCAGCTGTCCATCCTGTCTCCCTGTAGCACTGTCTTAGGCGTCTCACAGTACGGACATCGCAATTTATTGCCCTGCCACATCTGCAGTCCTCATGCCTCCTTGCAGCATGCCTAAGGCACGTTCACGCAGATGAGCAGGGACCCTGGGCATCTTTCATTGGTGTTTTTCAGAGCCAGTAGAAAGGCCTCTTTAGTGTCCTAAGTTTTCATAACTGGGACCATAATTGCTTACCGTCTGTAAGCTGTTAGTTTCTTAACGACCGTTCCACAGGTGCATGTTCATTAATTGTTTATGGTTCATTGAACAAGTATGGGAAACCGTGTTTTTTTTACAAATTATTTTTGAAAGACAGTGTCCTGAAAAAGGGACATTTCTTTTCTTGCTGTTTATATGCACTTTAAAAATCCTGTTTATCTTATTTTCCATAATTAGCTATTAGTATTTGTAGTAATGTAGGCAATTTATGCAGTGTATGTCTTAGTAAGACTACCCTTATCGTCTAAATTCCAAGATGGCGTAGCAGTCAGACGTCTTTGTCTTTGTCTCGTCCCATGTATATATCTTTTTATATATTTTTCTTCGCATTTTTTATATTTTTCCTAAACCACAACTTCAAAATACGCTCCTGCAACCAGCCTCACCCAATGTGTTGTGGATCTGTTTTTTTTCTAAAGTATTTCTATTTACCTCTGAACTGGAATACCTCAACTGAAGATAGCTAGCTAACTAGCTACCAGCTATCAGTCAGCTAACCTTTACCTCAGAAAGCTCTCGCCAGTTCGTACAACGCGTTTCAAACCAGAGCATACCGGACCTATTTTCTCTCCATATCCCCGGATTCCTACTGCAAACTCTGAAACCTTTCATCTGGATCATGGCAGCTAGCTAACTGCAACCCATCTCCCGGCTAGGGCTCCTGGGCTACTCCTGAAGCCCACTCCTCGGCTACAATATCCGGACCCCTCCTACTGCCGGTACGGGGCATGGAACCCCGTAACCCCGCTATCGTGCCCAGAAACCTGCTCCCTTTACTCTCTGTTCCCGAATGTGCTAGACGGCCAGTTCTTATAGCTTTTAGATGTACCCTTGTCCTACTTCTCCTCTGTTCCTCTGGTGATTTAGAGGTTAATCCAGGACCTGCAGTGCCTAGCTCCACTCCTACTCCCCAGGTGCTCTCATTTGTTGACTTCTGTAACCATAAAAGCCTTGGTTTCATGCATGTTAACATTAGAAGCCTACCCCCTAAGTTTGCTTTATCCACTGCTTTAGCACATTCTGCCAACCCGGATGTCTTAGCCGTGTCTGAATCCCCAAAGAATAGAAAGCCGCCGCGGTCATCCCCCTCTTCAAAGGGGGAGACACTCTAGACCCAAACTGCCACAGACCTATATCTATTCTACCCTGCCTTTCTAAGGTCTGAAGCCAAGACACGATTACTGACCATTTCGAATCTCACCGTACCTTCTACGCTATGCAATCTGGTTTCAGAGCTGGTCATGGGTGCACCTCAGCCACGCTCCTAAACGATATCATAACTGCCATCGGTAAGAGACATCACTGTGCAGCCGTATTCATCGACCTGGCTAAGGCTTTCGACTCAGTCAATCACCACATTCTCATTGGCAGACTCAACAGCCTTGGTTTCTCAAATGATTGCCTCACTTGGTTCACCAACTACTTCTCAGATAGAGTTCAGTATGTCAAATCGAAGGGCCTGTTGTCCGGACCTCTGGCAGTCTCTATGGGGGTGCCACAGGGTTCAATTCTCAGGCTGACTCTCTTCTCTGTATACATCAATGATGTCGCTCTCGCTGCTGGTGACTCTTTGATCCACCTCTACGCAGACGACACCATTCTGTATAACTCTGGCCCTTCATTCGACACTGTGTTAACTAACCTCCAGATGAGCTTCAATGCCATACAACTCTCCTTCTGTGGCCTCCAACTGCTCTTAAATGCAAGTAAAACTAAATGCATGCTCTTCAACCGATCACTGCCCGCACCTGCCCGCCCGTCCAGCATCACTATTCTGGACGGTTCTGACTTAGAATATGTGGACAACTACAAATACCTAGGTGTCTGGTTAGACTGTAAACTCTCCTTCCAGACTCACATTAAACATCTCCAATCCAAAATTAAATCTAGAATCGGCTTCCTATTTCGCAACAAAGCATCCTTCACTCATGCTTCCAAACATACCCTTGTAAAACTGACCATCCTACCGATCTTCGACTTCGGCGATGTCATTTACAAATTAGCCTCCAACTCTACTCAACAAATTGGATGCAGTCTAACACAGTGCCATCCGTTTTGTCACCAAAGCCCCATATACTACCCACCACTGCGACCTGTATGATCTCGTTGGCTGGCCCTCGCTTCATACTTGTCGCCAAACCCACTGGCTCCAGGTCATCTACAAGTCTCTGCTAGGTAAAGCCCCGCCTTATCTCAGCTCACTGGTCACCATAGCAGCACGCGCTCCAGCAGGTATATCTCACTGGTCACCCCCAAAGCCAATTCTTCCTTTGGCCGCCTCTCCTTCCAGTTCTCTGCTGCCAATGACTGGAACAAACTGCAAATTCTCTGAAGCTGGAGACTCTTACCTCCCTCACTAGCTTTAAGCACCAGCTGTCAGAGCAGCTCACAGATCACTGCACCTGTACATAGCTCATCTGTAAATAGCCCATCCAATCTACCTCATCCCCATACTGTATTTATTTATTTTGCTCCTTTGCACCCCAGTATCTCAACTTGCACATTTATCTTCAGCACATCCTACCATTCCAGTGTTTAACTGCTATATTGTAATTACTTTGCCACCATGGCCTATTTATTACCTCTCTTATCCTACCTCATTTGCACATGCTGTGTATAGATTTTTCTACTGTATTATTGATTGTATGTTTGTTTATTCCATGTGTAGCTCTGTGTTGTTGTGTGTTGAAGTGCTTTGCTTTATCTTGGCCAGGTCGCAGTTGCAAATGAGAACTTGTTCTCAACTAGCCTACCTGGTTAAATAAAGGTGAAATAAAATACCTTAGTTCTAGAACTGCGTATGTCTTAGTAAGGCTAGCCTTACCATAATATCTTAGTTCTACAACTGTGTATGTTTATTATTAAGACTACCCTTACTTTTCTTTATACTTTTTAATGATTTGAACAAAATGCTAATGGACACCAACATGCACCTGAGCAAGGACAAAAGTGCCCTAAATCCTGCTCTAAAGGTCAGGGAGATTAGTTATAGTGATGTAAGCACCTGAAAGCTATTCCCTTGTTACATTTGACAAAGAGAGGCTGCCATTTTCCACTTTAAAAAGAGTGTGGGGTAATAAATGATCATTTGTGAAAGTGTTAGTATCTATCGGCACGGCACTGACTTTTCTCTCTGACATACATTAAGAACACCTTTATAATATTGAGCCCCCCCCCCCTTATTTTTCACTTAGAACAGCCTAAATTCGTCGGGGCATTCGTCGGGGGAATGAAAAACCCAGCAGCATTGCAGTTCTTGACACAAACCAGTGTCCCTGGCACCTACTACCATACCCCATTCAAAGGCACTTAAATATTTTGTCTTGCCCGGGCCTCCCGAGTGGCGCAGTGGTCTAAGGCACTGCATCGCAGTGCTAGCTGTGCCACTAGAGATTCTGGGTTTGAGTCCAGGCTCTGTCACAGCCGGCCGCGACCAGGAGACCCATGAGGCGGCACGCAATTGACCCAGCATCGTCCGGGTTAGGGGAGGGTTTGGCCGGCAGGGATGTCCTTATCCCACCGCGCACTAGTGACTCCTGTGGCGGGCCGGGCGCAGTGCACGCTGACACAGTCGTCAAGTGTTTCCTCTGACATATTGGTGTGGCTGGCTTCCGGGTTAAGTGGGCATTGTGTCAACAAGCAGTGCGGCTGGGTTGGGTTGTGTTTCGGAGGACGCATGGCTCTCGACCTTTGTCTCTCCCGAGTCCATACGGGAGTTGCAGCGATGAGACAAGACTGTAACTACCAATTGGATTCCCTGAAATTGGGGAGAAAAAAGGGAACAAAAATAAATATTTTGTCTTGCCCATTCCCCCCGCAGAATGGCACACATCCATGTCTCAAATGTTTCAAGGCTTAAAAATCCTTCTTTAACTTGTCTCCTCCCCTTCATCTACACTGATTGAAGTGGGTTTAACAAGTGACATGAATAATGGATCATAGCTTTCACCTGGATTCACCTGATTAATCTGCCATGGAAAGAGCAGGTGTTCTTAATGTTTTGTACACACAGTTTACAGTAACTTTACTGCTGGCTGATCTACAAAATGTTTACAATTAGCATTTTATTCATGATCCCCAATGTGTAGGCTTATGTGACACATATTGTTGTATAATACATCATCATCAATAGAATTAGCAAGACTTGCATGATACAGTAACCGATACATGAAAACCTTCACCAGCACTTCACAGGTCTCACATACAGTACAGTACTTTTGTGTTACTGATGTTGACACAGGGCTGTGGGACAGGGATCAGTGTGGCAGTTTCAGGTGCTGGAGTCTATTAATAGCTTGCCTCTCAGCCTCTGCATTTTATCATTCTGGTGTCCGAGCTCTGAGGGTTTCCTGGTCCTGCTTCAAAAACACAAGGAAGAAGTGCACAAGGAAGAAGTGCATCTCCATCTCAATCCCCCCGCCCCTGTGCGATTAGTTACACAGGAACCTGTGAGTATCCTGATGATTCGTCTTCTGTCAGGCCTTCAGTGTTTATCCTTTGCAATCCAACAGGATTGGAATCAAAGACAGTGGCATTCATTCAGCATGAGAAATGACCTGTCTTTCCCAGAGGTGAAGAAACGGAAGGAGGGACCACGGATCAACAAAAGGCAATAGCAACAATACATCATACACTGTTATTTAGTCCCTAAAATGGCCTACACACAGAAAAAAGCAAAAGCAAGACATTGGCCGTGTTCAAATACTAAACTAGCGTACTACATACTTAAACATCATACTATGTACCAGTGGAGGCTGGTGACTTGAAAAATTGAAGAGGATGGGAGACCCACGAGATGTCAAAGTGTGTTTCAAAAATCATCAAAGAGTAATTATTTTAACCTAAAGCATTTAATAAATACATTTATAGTACAATATTATGGGCAATGGGAATGAGAAGGCTACTTACACAGTGTTGGGAAGGGATCACAGCAGTGATTGAATGAGGGTATGAGGCATGCGTTGAGGTGTTCAGAGGCTTGACTTCAGTGCAGGACAGGATTTGTCTGGGAAGACAAAAAAACAATAATACACTACACAGTTAGACCAAAAATCAAATCAAATCAAATGTATTTATATAGCCCTTCGTACATCAGCTGATATCTCAAAGTGCTGTACAGAAACCCAGCCTAAACCCCCAAACAGCAAGCAATGCATGTGAAAGAAGCACGGTGGCTAGGAAAAACTCCCTAGGAAAAACTCCCTAGAAAGGCCAAAAACCTAGGAAGAAACCTAGAGAGGAACCAGGCTATGAGGGGTGGCCAGTCCTCTTCTGGCTGTGCAGGGTGGATATTATAACAGAACATGGTCAAGATGTTAAAATGTTCATAAATGACCAGCATGGTCAAATAATAATAATCATAGTAGTTGTCGAGGGTGCAACAAGCACGTCCGGTGAACAGGTCAGGGTTCCATAGCCGCAGGCAGAACAGTTGAAACTGGAGCAGCAGCACGGCCAGGTGGACTGGGGACAGCAAGGAGTCATCATACCAGGTAGTCCTGAGGCATGGTCCTAGGGCTCAGGTCCTCCGAGAGAAAGACAGAAAGAGAGAAAGAGAGAATTAGAGAGAGCATATTTAAATTCACACAGGACACCGGATAAGACAAGAGAAATACTCCAGATGTAACAGACTGACCCTAGCCCCCCGACACATAAACTACTGCAGCATAAATACTGGAGGCTGAGACAGGAGGGATCAGAAGACACTGTGGCCCCATCCGATGATACCCCCGGACAGGGCCAAACAGGCAGGATATAACCCCACCCACTTTGCCAAAGCACAGCCCCCACACCACTAGAGGGATGTCTCCAACCACCAACTTACCGTCCTAAGACAAGGCCGAGTATAGCCCACAACGATCTCCGCCATGGCACAACCCAAGGGGGGGCGCCAACCCAGACAGGAAGACCACGTCAGTGACTCAACCCACTCAAGTGACGCACCCCTCCCATGGACGGCATGGAAGAACACCAGTAAGCCAGTGACTCAGCCCCTGTAAAAGGGTTAGAGGCAGAGAATCCCAGTGGAAAGAGGGGAACCGGCAAGGCAGAGACAGCAAGGGCGGTTCGTTGCTCCAGCCTTTCCGTTCACCTTCACACTCCTGGGCCAGACTATACTTAATCATAGGACCTACTGAAGAGATAAGTCTTCAGTAAAGACTTAAAGGTTGAGACTGAGTCTGCGTCTCTCACATTGGTAGGCAGACCATTCCATAAATATGGAGCTCTATAGGAGAAAGCCCTACCTCCAGCCGTTTGCTTAGAAATTCTAGGGACAATTAGGAGGCCTGCGTCTTGTGACCGTAGCGTACGTGTAGGTATGTACAGCAGGACCAAATCGGAAAGATAGGTAGGAGCAAGCCCATGTAATGCTTTGTAGGTTAGCAGTAAAACCTTGAAATCAGCCCTTGCCTTAACAGGAAGCCAGTGTAGGGAGGCTAGCACTGGAGTAATATGATCAAATTTTTTGGTTCTAGTCAGGATTCTAGCAGCCGTATTTAGCACTAACTGAAGTTTGTTTAGTGCTTTATCCGGGTAGCCGGAAAGTAGAGCATTGCAGTAGTCTAGCCTAGAAGTAACAAAAGCATGGATACATTTTTCTGCGTCATTTTTGGACAGAAAGTTTCTGATTTTTGCAATGTTACGTAGATGGAAAAAAGCTGTCCTTGAAACAGTCTTGATATGTTCTTCAAAAGAGAGATCAGGGTCCAGAGTAACGCCGAGGTCCTTCACAGTTTTATTTGAGACGACTGTACAACCATCCAGATTAATTGTCAGATTCAACAGAAGATCTCTTTGTTTCTTGAGACCTAGAACAAGCATCTCTGTTTTGTCCGAGTTTAAAAGTAGAAAGTTTGCAGCCATCCACTTCTTTATGTCTGAAACACAGGCTTCTAGCGAGGGCAATTTTGGGGCTTCACCATGTTTCATTGAAATGTACAGCTGTGTGTCGTCCGCATAGCAGTGAAATTTAACATTATGTTTTCGAATGACATCCCCAAGAGGTAAAATATATAGTGAAAACAATTGTGGTCCTAAAACGGAACCTTGAGGAACACCGAAATTTACAATTGATTTGTCAGAGGACAAACCATTCACAGAGACAAACTGATATCTTTCCGACAGATAAGATCTAAACCAGGCCAGAACTTGTCCATGTAGACCAATTTGGGTTTCCAATCTCTCCAAAAGAATGTGGTGATCGATGGTATCAAAAGCGGCACTAAGATCTAGGAGCACGAGGACAGATGCAGAGCCTCGGTCTGACGTCATTAAAAGGTCATTTACCACCTTCACAAGTGCAGTCTCAGTGCTATGATGGGGTCTAAAACCAGACTGAAGCGTTTCGTATACATTGTTTGTCTTCAGGAAGGCAGTGAGTTGCTGTGCAACAGCTTTTTCTAAAATTTTTGAGAGGAATGGAAGATTTGATATAGGCCGATAGTTTTTTATAATTTCTGGGTCAAGATTCGGCTTTTTCAAGAGAGGCTTTATTACTGCCACTTTTAGTGAGCTTGGTACACATCCGGTGGATAGAGAGCCGTTTATTATGTTCAACATAGGAGTGCCAAGCACTGGAAGCAGCTCTTTCAGTAGTTTAGTTGGAATAGGGTCCAGTATGCAGCTTGAGGGTTTGGAGGCCATGATTATTTTCATCATTGTGTCAAGAGATATAGTACTAAAACACTTCAGTATCTCCCTTGATCCTAGGTCCTGGCAGAGTTGTGTAGACTCAGGACAATGGAGCTTTGGAGGAATACCCAGATTTAAAGAGGAGTCTGTAATTTGCTTTCTAATGATCATGATCTTTTCCTCAAAGAAGTTCATAAATGTATTACTGCTGAAGTGAAAGCCATCCTCCATTTGCGAAGGCTGCTTTTTAGTTAGCTTTGCGACAGTATCAAAAAGAAATTTCGGATTGTTCTTATTTTCCTCAATTAAGTTGGAAAAATAGGATGATCGAGCAGCAGTGAGGGCTCTTCGATACTGCACGGTACTGTCTTTCCAAGCTAGTCGGAAGACTTCCAGTTTGGTGTGGCGCCATTTCCGTTCCAATTTTCTGGAAGCTTGCTTCAGAGCTCGTGAATTTTCTGTATACCAGGGAGCTAGTTTCTTATGACAGATGTTTTACATTTTTAGGGGTGCAACTGCATCTAGGGCATTGTGCAAGGTTAAATTGAGTTCCTCGGTTAGGTGGTTAACTGATTTTTGTCCTCTGACGTCCTTGGGTAGGCAGAGGGAGTCTGGAAGGGCATCAAGGAATCTTTGGGTTGTCTGAGAATTTATAGCACGACTTTTAATGCTCCTTGGTTGGGGTCTGAGCAGATTATTTGTTGCGATTGCAAACGCAATAAAATGGTGGTCCGATAATCCAGGATTATGAGGAAAAACATTAAGATCCACAACATTTATTCCGTGGGACAAAACTAGGTCCAGAGTATGACTGTGGCAGTGAGTAGGTCCAGAGACATGTTGGACAAAACCTACTGAGTCGATGATGGCTCCGAAAGCCTTTTGGAGTGGGTCTGTGGACTTTTCCATGTGAATGTTAAAGTCACCAAAAATTAGAATATTATCTGCTATGACTACAAGATCCGATAGGAATTCAGGGAACTCAGTGAGGAACACTGCATATGGCCCAGGAGGCCTGTAAACAGTAGCTATAAAAAGTGAGTGAGTAGGCTGCATAGATTTCATGACTAGAAGCTCAAAAGACGAAAACGTCATTGTTTTTTTTGTTTGTAAATTGAAATTTGCTATCGTAAATGTTAGCAACACCTCCGCCTTTGCCGGATGCACGGGGGGTATGGTCACTAGTGTAACCAGGGGGTGAGGCCTCATTTAACACAGTAAATTCATCAGGCTTAAGCCATGTTTCAGTCAGGCCAATCACATCAAGATTATTATCAGTGATTAGTTCATTGACTATAACTGCCTTGGAAGTGAGGGATCTAACATTAAGTAACCCAATTTTGAGATGTGAGGTATCACAATCTCTTTCAATAATGGCAGGAATGGAGGAGGTCTTTATACTAGTGAGATTGCTAAAGCGAACACCGCCGTTTTTAATTTTGCCCAATCTAGTTCGAGGCACAGACACGGTCTCAATGGGGAAAGCTGAGCTGACTACGCTGACTGTGCTAGTGGCAGACTCCACTAAGCTGGCAGGCTGGCTAACAGCCTGCTGCCTGGCCTGCACCCTATTTCATTGTGGAGCTAGAGGAGTTAGAGCCCTGTATATGTTCGTAGATAAGATGAGAGCATCCCTCCAGCTAGGATGGAGTCCGTCACTCCTCAACAGGCCAGGCTTGGTCCTGTTTGTGGGTGAGTCCCAGAAAGAGGGCCAATTATCTACAAATTCTATCTTTTGGGAGGGGCAGAAAACAGTTTTCAACCAGCGATTGAGTTGTGAGACTTTGCTGTAGAGCTCATCACTCCCCCTAACTGGGAGGGGGCCAGAGACAATTAATCGATGCCGACACATCTTTCTAGCTGATTTACACTCTGAAGCTATGTTGCGCTTGGTGACCTCTGACTGTTTCATCCTAACATCGTTGGTGCCGACGTGGATAACAATATCTCTATACTCTCTACACTCGCCAGTTTTAGCTTTATGTGGATGATCAGACCAAAGAGCTTAGAATGAGTTAGTCCAAGCAAGGAGTAAAATCATTGATGTGTAATAATGTGTTTGTGTATGTGATTGACTCTACATAGAGTAATGAGAGAAAATTGATAGGGGTACTCAAAGTGCTTGGAGAGGAAACATTCAATGTGTCAGTGGATGAGCGGGCACATGAGACGTGGCTTCAGTTCATGTCAGGACAGAGTTGACAATGGTAGTAGAGTGGTCATCACCTCTTAATGAGGGAACCGGAGGGGACTTAGCTGGAAATACAAATAGCAGATGCATTCCATTACAGCTGTGCCATCATAGGTTTGGACATGTTTCTCTGTGAAGTTAAACACAGAGTTGGCATCTCACCCACTTTACACATCAAAGTAGCCCAAGAAACATTCCTGAATAAAGCCCTGATCATCCACATACCTGACGATAACTGACAACTGCAAGCAAACTGGTGGCACCATAGGTTCCAGAGTGGGTGGGTAATTTTTACCCCCTGGGGCCCGGAGTTTTTCCTTATCTGTTAACCAAACCAGGAAAACTCTGGACCCTATAAGGTATGACAGTGATTAATCAGTTGTTGAAAGGTTTTATAAGGGGGACCAGTTTTTCCTAAACAGTTCACATGGTTCAAAAAAGCAGAAAACTCCTTGCCTTGCGGGGGAATGAAAACCCTATCAAACTGCAGCAACCTTATTTTTTTTTTTACTTTATTTAACTAGGAAAGTCAGTTAAGAACAAATTCTTATTTTCAATGACGGCCTAGGGACAGTGGGTTAACTGCCTTGTTCAGGGGCAGAACGACAGATTGGTACCTTGTCAGCGCGGGGATTCAAACTTGCAACCTTTCGGTAACTAGCCCAACACTCTAACCACCAGGCTACCCTGCCGCCCAGCAGTAAAGTTACTGTACACTGTGTACAGTATACTTGTTCATATTAATTATATTTAGACGAGATGAGGAAGGGGATTTCCTCTAACCAGACACAGAGACACCAACTCATAGACAATAGAATTCACAGGGCTGAGTTTGCTTTATGCATGTTTGCATCATGCAGTTCTATGCAACTGCAGGCCTTATAAAAAATTCTCTCACATCTGTCAACACTTTTACGTTGATTGATTCATTCCAGTTAATAATTTTGGATTGAAAACGTATAGGCAGCCTAGCCAGCCCAATTTTGAATATAAACCAAATTTGATCACATTCACATTTTCTCCTGACACACACATGGACTATAAATACCTAACGTTACTAATTAATTTACACTGACCAAATGGACAACGCACATAGGCTGTATGCAGCTGCTCTTATTAGTAGCCTACAGTTGATCAGACTGAAAAATGGTCTAGTTTTCATCCCATACTGCATGTTAGATCTCTAATGTTAAGGTGTAGCCTAGGCTGCTGCAACATTTATATCATGAGTTTTTGCTTGTGTCTGTCCGGAGTGATTGTGTTTTCATCTTTGCTAAATATATCCTGGAGGAAAGTGGAAAGCCTACTTGTCAACCTCTCTCTTTAATCTAACTTTTAATGGATGATGCGATGGAAGCTATAAAATCACTCGGAATTGATTTCGACATCCCAGAAGAACAGTCGAAAGTTCGATATGTTCAGCAAGTAAAGCATTGTTACGTGCAATTACCTCTGCGAGCTCATTGTAGTTTCCCTTGTCGGCAGAACTTTCCCTCTAATAGTGTCCTCTAAAAGCTAATTCTTGCATGCCCAAAAACGTAGGGATGTTGATAAGCCGCTTGAGAACATCCCTGTTTCTTCTAACTTTCTCGTTGTGTCGCGCAGTTTGAATACGCAGACCTTCGTCATGATCGATGCAGCTTTTTCCCAGAAGCTAGAATCTGATGTGGGCATTTATATATTTCCTGCTGAATGATCAATGCTCTCCAGGTCACTGTACCTACCCCTCTTTCGCCCAAGGCTCAGACTTTCCAAAAAGCAGGCTAGATTGATGAAAGGCTCCTTGTTATCCAGCTAACGTTATACTTTTGATACCAGTTGGTATTGAATGCCCTCACCTTTTCATCCTTCTTCATCAAACTGATCGCAGGCAGAGATCGACCCTCACTTTTAATTTGCACCGTGTACCCCAGAGAATGAAAGAGGTTCTTCAACGTAGAACCCCCATAATGCTCTGTGGGACAATCCCAATACAACTCACTAGGTTCATTCTCTGATCGTAAATCTATGATTGGATGGACAACATGTCAGTTCATACTGCAAAAGTTTGGATTGGTTGGAGGACCTGTTCATAATTACCATGTATGTCTATGGAAGCAGCTAAGGCCTACAGAGCCTCCTAGGTTTTGTATTGAAGTCAATGTAGCTAGAGGACGGAAGCTAGCTGTCCTTCTGCTACACCATGGTGCTACCCAAGACATTGCTGTTGAGGTTATTGTAGACCTTCATTGCAAAACAGTCAATTAATTGGTGACATATGAATATATTTAATACAGTTTTATCTAAAAAGGATAACTTTTTTAATGTTTCACTATTTTTGTTGTTAGGTGAGGATGGTCCTCCCTTTTTTCCTCTGAGGAGCCTCCACTGCTATGTACTCATCGTCACATACTATTTAGCACGTAACGTTAAGTAAAAAGTATGCAGTATGCTAAGGACGCAAAGCAGTGGAGGCTCCTGACTGGCTGTGTAGGTGGGCTGAGTCGGGGTGGATTTTTCCAAATTCAACAGACATGCATCGCATTAACCAGCCTGATAATAGCTCATTCTCAAGTTGATAAATGTATTTAAACTCTGAATAGAATAGGAACTGTGTTATAGGCCTACTCAGGCTGGTTATAGGCAGTCTATCACATTCAGCCTATACCGTAGCCCATATAGCCCATCTATCCTATTTAAAAACTTATTCGGGATAGGTGTCCCTTCCACGGGAAGGTTGAGCTAACGTAGGTGTTGAGGTTGTAAGTGGTTGTAAGTAACAAGAAAATATATAGGACATAGACATATCTGATATTGGGAGAAAGCTTACATTTTTGTTAATCTAACTGCACTGTCCAATTTACAGTAGCTATTACAGTGAAATAATACCATGATATTGTTTGAGGAGAGTGCACAATTTAGAACATAAAAAGTTATTAATAAACAAATTAGGCATGTTTGGGCAGTCTTGATACAAAATTTTGAACAGATATTCAATGGTTCATTGGATCAGTCTAAAACTTTGCACAGATACTGCTGCCATCTAGTGGCCAAAATATATATTGCACCTGGGCTGGAATAATACATTGTGGCCTTTCTCTTGCATTTCAAAGATGATGGTACAAAAAATACTAAATAACGTTTTTTTTGTATTATCTTTTACCAGATCTATTGTGTTATATTCTCCTACATTCCTTTCACATTTCCACAAACTTCAAAGTGTGTCCTTTCAAATGGTACCAAAAATATGCATATCCTTGCTTCAGGGCCTGAGCTACAGGCAGTTAGATTTGAGTATGTCATTTCAGGCAAAAATTGAAAAAAAGGGGCGGATCCTTAAGAGGGACTGAAGACAGAAACAGATCATTTGGTTCCATTTCAACATATTTATTAGTGAAAACGAAGTGCTGTAACATATATACATTAAATAGCCTGGTACACACACTAACACTTTTCAAATATTCAAATCTAAAGGTTACTACACAGAAAAACGTGGACAGTTGGTTGCATCAAAAGTTCAGAAACGCTGGAGAGCGACATAATTAATAACTAAAGCACTATCATTGGGAAAGAGATCAAAATGACTGCTAAGGCTTGATCCAAACATTAAATAATTAAATAGGTAGTCTAACCTACTTAGTTTTGTATCCATATGTTCAAATCAAAAGGCCTGATTAACATGATATCAATAACGTAGCCACATTCCGAATCCCCGGTGCTGACACATTCAGAAGTCAAAAGATGATTTAGAATTTAGTTTAAAAGCTCTGACAAAGGGCAAGAGAACAATACACACTTTTCAATGAGAAAGCAGAAATTCACAACAACAAAAATAATTTAAAAAATCATGTAGCCTACAATGCAATACTCTTGATTATTAAGGAGAAAAACTACTTAGCCTACATTTAAACACCACTGCAGAAGCTTTGCTATTTGGCAGCTTCCCAATGAATTAGCCTAGTTTTGTTGTTTGGCTACTTGAAGAGAACTAGGGCCTATCACTCTCAGCCCACCTATTCCAATGCATTGTGAAAAAGTGTACATCGAATTCTACTAGATGAAGAGCCGAAATGAATTCTGGGATTTAAACCATACTCGATTTCAGTGCTGTAAAGTACTTAAGTAAAAATACTTTAAATTACTACTTAAGTCGTTTTTTGTGGTATCTGTACTTTGCTTTATTATTTATATTTTTGACAACTTTTAATTTTACTTTACTACATTCCTAAAGAAAATGATGTACTTTTTAATCCATGCATTGTCCCTGACACCCAAAAGTACTCGTTGCATTTTGAATGCTTTGCAGGACAGAAAATTGTAAAATTCACACACTATGAAGAGAACATCCCTGGTCATCCCCACTGCCTCTGATCTGGCGGACTCACTAAGCACAAATGCTTTGTTTGTAAATTATGTCTGAGTGTTGGAGTGTGCCCCTGGCTATCCGTAAATAAAGAAATCTGTGCCGTCTGGTTTGCTTAATATAAGGAATTTTAAATTATTCATACTTTTACTTTTGCTTTTGATACTTAAGGATATTTTAGCTACATTTACTTCTGATACGTAAGTATATTTAAAACCAAAAACTTTTAGACTTTTACTCAAGTAGTATTTTACTGGGTGACTTTCACTTTTACTTGAGTCATTTTCTGTTAAGGTATCTTTACTTTTACTCAAGTATGAGTTTTGGGTACTTTTTCCACCACTGCTCGATTTAAAAAAAAAGACATAATACAAAACATTATATTTTCACATACTGAGAATGCGTCATGCGCGATTGCTTTGTTTCCCACTATTCATTGATTTCGGTAGCGCATCCCCATATCTAACTGATCAACTGTTTTCATTGCTGAAATGAGTATGGCATCCGGGCAATTAAAGCATACTTGATTTTCTAAATGTTTCATACTATTAAACTTTATTTTTTCGCATACTCAAATGGCCTACTATTAAGGAAGCATTTATGGGTATTTGGACACGGCCATTATCTTTGGTTCCCTGAAGTGGCCTGCACGCAGAGAGAAACGCATTCTGTAAAGAGGTGGGTTTACAGCACCAAGTCTGTTGCCAAAGAAAGAAAGAATTCAGGAGGGAACCAGGTACCTTCAAACAGCAGGTCAGGCGGCGGGTCATCTCCAAGTAGCGGTCTAGCGCTAGCTAGCTATGTATCCCTCCCTGTGCGACTCTCTGCTTTGACCACACAAATTCACCCCATCTCCCCCGAACATAGTCTCCCTGACAGAGTGCTGAGGTTAAGAGTAAAGAAAAACCTCTCACCCTCCCAATCCCCAGGTCTCTCCTCTCCAGTCCAGCGCTAGACCCAACACATTGAGACAAGGCTCTCTGTGGTTGGAGACGTTAGATCTCACTGGATCTTTGGTCTCTGACAAATAGAGAATGTGGTCAATGCTGCAGGCTTAAGGCATTATAAAGGGTATTATGGAGGGTGACACTAAAATGTAGGCCTTATTGCCCTCATTAACCCATTTAATCCTATCAGTCACAATAGTACAAAAAATTAAAGTCGTACTTTATAGGCTCTAGAGAAGTTCAAGTTGTACATTATACATTATTAAGGTGTCTAGTATGATTAAAATAAGTTTCATATGATTTCTCAAAATGATCACTAGACCACAAGCATAAATATACAAGGTGTATTTTTACAGACAAATTTGTTATCGGAAGTCTATTCAACAGCTTAAAAAACTATTGCATTGTTGAAATATAATCTCTAAGGGTGTAGTTTACATATGTGGCTTCATTTTCAATACATTGAATGCATGACGCTTGTGGTATATGAAAATATGTTAGCAATTGGAAAATACAGTAGCTCTAACTTATTATACATATTTAATTATAGCAGATTTATTTTTTCACTAGATTAAAGTTGAGTCGGGTTATGGACGTACAGTGCATTCGGAAACTATTCAGACCCTTTGACTTTATCCACATTTTGTTACGTTACAGCCTTATTCTAAAATGGATTAAATAGTTTTTTCCCTCTCATCAATCAACACACAATACCCCCATAATGACAAACCAAAAATAGATTTTTTGAAATCTTAGCAAATAAAAAATACAAAACTGAAATATCACATTTACATAAGTATTCAGATCCTTTACTCAGTACTTTGTTGAAGCACCTTCGTCAGCGATTACAGCCTCGAGTCTTCTTGGGTATGATGCTACGAGCTTGGCATACATCTATTTGGTGAGTTTCTCCAATTTCTCTCTGCAGATCCACTCAATCTCTGTCAGGTTGGATGGGGAGCGTTGCTGCACAACTATTTTCAGGTCTCTCCAGAGATGTTCGATCAGGTTCAAGTCTGGGCTCTGGCTGGGCCGCTCAAGGACATTCAGAGACTTGGCCTGAAGCGACTCCTGCGTTGTCTTGGCTGTGTGCTTAGGGTCGTTGTCCTGTTGGAAGTGAACCTTCGCCCAAGTCTGAGGTCCTGAGTGCTCTGGAGCAGGTTTTCATCAAGGATCTCTCTGTGCTTTGCTTCGTTCATCTTTCCCTCAATCCTGACTAGTCTTCCAGTCTCTCCCACTGAAAAACATCCCCAGAGCATGATGCAGCCGCCATCATGCTTCACCGTAGGGATGGTGCCAGGTTTTCTCCAGACGTGACGCTTGGCATTCAGGCCAAATAGTTCTATCTTGGTTTCATCAGACCAGAGAACCTTCTTTCTCATGGTCTGAGAGTCCTTTAGGTGCCTTTTGGCAAACTCCAAGTGGGCTGTTATGTGCCTTCTACTGAGGAGTGGCTTCTGTCTGGCCACTCTACCATAAATGCCTGATTGGTGGATTGCTGCAGAGATGGTTGTCCTTCTGGAAGTTCTCCCATCTCCACAGAGGAACTCTAGAGCTCTGTCAGAGTAACCATCAGATGGTTACTCTGACAGAGCTCTAGAGTTCCTCTGTCCAAGGCCCTTCTCCCCCTGACCAAGGCCCTTCTTCTCCCCCTGACCCCTGACCAAGGCCCTTCTCTTCCGATTGCTCAGTATATTATTTTTAATTCTTAGCAAAAATTAAATACAACTATTTTTTGCTTTGTCCTTATGGGGTATTGTGTGCAGATTGTTGAGGATTATTTATTTTTGTAATCATTTTTAGAATAAGTCTGTTATGTAACAAAATGTGGAAAAAATCAAGGGGTCTGAATACTTTCGGAAGGCATAGTATATTTTTTTTAAGTAATATGGATTACATGTTAGGGTTACTAATGGCATAAGATTTGCATAGTGGCATGTCTGGGAATAATTTGGGAACAAATGGGTTTAGGTATATCAAGTATTTTTTGATATACTAAAAGCTCCCTTGTTAGATTGTTTTAACTACTCCTATAGAAATGGTAGTCTGTCAGGTACTCAGCAGGAAGGTCTGATTTCTCTATTATTAAAACAAGACCGAGATGGCAAATATAAAGACCCAGTCTATCTACACTTCAATGTTGTGATGCAAAAATACTAGCAAAATGCATAGCACTCAGAATTAAAAGGGTTTTATCAGGTATTGTTCATCCTGATCAGACAGGTTTTTTACATGGACGATACATTGGAGATAATATACGACAACTTCTAGAATTAATAGAACATCATGAAACATATAAGAATCCAGGAATGGTATTCATAGCGGATTTTGAAAAGGCATTTGATAAAGTAAGACTGGATTTTATTTATAAATGCCTGGATTTTTTCAATTTCGGTAATTCTCTTATAAAATGGGTAAAAAATAATGTATAGCAACCCCAGGTGTAAAATAGTAAATAACGGCTACTTCTCCGAGATTTTTTAATTGTCAAGAGGAGTTAAACAAGGGCGTCCAAGGTCACCATATCTATTCGTTATGGCCATTGAAATGCTAGCTATTAAAATCAGATCCAATAACAACATTAGAGGATTAGAAATCCAAGGCTTAAAAACAAAGGTGTCCATGTATGCCGATGACTCAAGTTTTATATTAAGTCTGCAAGCTAGATCCTTGCAATGTCTCATTAAAGAGCTAGATAACTTTTCTGTACTCTCTGGACTAAAACCTAATTATGATAAGTGTACAATATTACATATTGGATCCTTAAAAAATACAACTTTTACATTACCCTGCAGTTTACCTATAAAATGGGCTGATGGTGAAGTAGACACACTCGGTATTCATATCACAAAATATATAAATAAGCTCTCCACAATGAATTTCAATAGAAAACATGTAAAAAGAGACAAGATCCTGCAACCATGGAGAGGTAAATACCTGTCTATTTATGGAAAAATTGCCCTGATTAACTCCTTAGTCATATCTCAGTTTACTCACTTACATATGGCACTGCCTACTCCTGATGATTCGTTTTTCAAATCATATGAGCAAAAAATATTTCGCTTTATCTGGGACGCTAAACCGGACAAAATAAAACGTGCCTATCTATACATTTACATTACATTTTAGTCATTTAGCAGACACTCTTATCCAGAGCGACTTACAGTAGTGAATGCATACATTTCATTAAAACATTTTTTTTCTTCCCCGTACTGGTCCCCCGTGGGAATCAACTCACAACCCTGGCGTTGCAAACACCATGCTCTACCAACTGAGCCACACGGGACCGGCTATATAATGAATATGAATTGGGTGGGTTGAGATTATTAAATATAAAAGCAGTATACCTCTCTCTGAAAGCTTCACTCATTCAAAAGTTTAATTTGAACCATAAATGGTTCTCAAGTAGATTACTAAGAAAAGCTCATCCATTGTTTAAAAATTGCCTTTTTGCCTTTGTGCAGATTGCCATGTCTCATTTTCGATTAATTGAAAATGATACTTTTTTCAAAGTATCTCTCTTTTTCAAACAAGCATTGCAGGGCTGGCTACAATTTCAATTTCATCCCTCTGAAAAGATAGAACAAATATTACAACAAATATTATGGCTGAACTCAAATGTGCTTGTTGATAAAATACCTGTACTTATGGGAAGATGTTTGAAAAGGGTATTTTGTTCTTAAATTATATTGTAAATTGGAATGGTAGAGTTATGTCCTTCATGGAGTTATCAGAATTGTACGGAAAGGTCTGCTCAATCCAAGAGTACAACCAATTGATTACAGCATTGCCCCAACAATGTAGGAGGCGGGTGGCAGCGGGAGGAGGTAGGTTCAGGAATGGTTGAAAATGCATAGCATTGATTTAAAATTGACCCTAGAAATAGTACTGTTAGGAGATCTGGAGAGACCGGGTCAGTCAATTACTAATATACTAATACTCTTAGTAAAAGTATTTATTTCAACTCTCAATCTATTCGATTAGATAGATTGAAATTGTACGTTAAACATCACAGCATTGTTGAAAGATATGTGTTGCTTAGAAACCCGAAGTGGGTGGCCAGCAGAGATAGATGGAATGGGCTGAGGGAAGCTGAGGGTTGGTATGTGGAATTGGAAACAAGTGGGAGTGGAGTTGCTGTGTGAGAGATAGAATGATGGTCAAAGATAAAAGTAAAAAAGAAAAAAAGTCAAAATTAAACATAATAAAAAGTACATTTGAATGACCCTAAGTGGCAGTGTTTTTACAACTAATGCAGGTTTGCCTGAGGCTGATCAAATCAAATCAAATTTATTTTTATATAGCCCTTCGTACATCAGCTGATATTCTCAAAGTGCTGTACAGAAACCCAGCCTAAAACCCCAAACAGCAAGCAAAGCATGTGAAAGAAGCACGGTGGCTAGGAAAAACTCCCTAGGAAAAACTCCCTAGAAAGGCCAAAAACCTAGGAAGAAACCTAGAGAGGAACCAGGCTATGAGGGGTGGCCAGTCCTCTTCTGGCTGTGCAGGGTGGATATTATAACAGAACATGGTCAAAATGTTAAAATGTTCATAAATGACCAGCATGGTCAAATAATAATAATCATAGTAGTTGTCGAGGGTGCAACAAGCACGTCCGGTGAACCATGCATGATGCCATGCAGGTGTTTGTACACATGCATATACACACACTCTCATTCAAATAAACACATTCAAGAACACACATATACATGTAATAGTGCCAGACATGCACACAAACATATACAGTTGGCATTGCTGTTATGATTTTAGTTGTCCTTGATGTCCTTGTTTTAAATGTATTGTTTTGTTTTATAAAAAAAAAAAATATGCATTGTTGTTTGCTGTTTTCTTCTGTATTTTCCTTTTTTCTCTTTAGTTCATTTTCTTGGTTGTTGGTGCACTGGGGGATTCTTGGGGGTGGGGAATGGAATTAATTGTATTTTTTATTTATTTTTTCTTCCTGGGGGGGTGACTGTGGGAGGGGTCTTGAATGGTTGAGGGACAGCTATTGGGGAACTGTGGGGGGATCTTGGAGGGTTCGGGTTCACATTTTTGGCCTGGTGGTAGATCGGTCAACATGCCCGTGAGCAGGGCATTGACTCTGGATGCTTCTGTGTGTACCTCTGAATGGGAATCTGTTGGATGACTGGTAGGATGTAGTTATTGAGCGGCTTCACTGCAAGTATATTGTAGGTTTCGAATATTCAATAAATACTAAAACATTTCAAAAATGGGTTTAGGCGACAGTCGCGTGACAATTATCCATGCAAAATGACTGAGCTTTGTTCTTCCATCATCAGAGAAATTGTCATTCAGGTTCAGCACTAATGCATTGAAAGCAAACGTGATGGATGTCAATCAGAACATATTAAAATATATAATGTAATGTTAATGTGCAGAACTTCAACTCTCCTTGAATTTAATTTGCTGCGGTTTTATTTTAAAAAAGTGTTGTGTTTAATATACCTTTTTGTTTGGGGAGGGTCCCTTTTTTTCAAGACCACAGTCAATTAGCAACCACCTGAAACCCTGCATTGACTCTCCTCCAGCAGATTGCAACTCATCCATTTTTTTATTAATTAAAAAAAAATATATATATATCTTTAGTCCCACAGGGTCTGGCTGCGGCGGTGGTCGTTGTCATCCGTCTGCCGTGACAGGAAGAAAGAGAGAGAAAGAAGAGGAACAGAGAGAGATGGAGTAAGAGAGAGAGGGGGGGTAGACAGATGAGGGAGAGATAGGGACAGCGAGAGAGACAGAAGTGGTGAGAGAGAACTAGAACAATAACGAGAGAGAGAGAGAGAGAGAGGGGGAGAGAGAGAGAGAGAGAGACCGGCAGAGACGAAGAGATACTGTATAGAGCAAGATGGAAAGAGAGACACGGGAAAGTGAGAAAGGGGGGGAACAGAGAGAGAGACACAGATAGGTTGAGAGAGAGAGAGCGGCTCCACGCCACCACCAACCACCCCAAGCTGATGTGTCAGGCTTATCACCCAGCCGAGTGATCCTGAGGTGACATCCTCCACTGAATCCGTGACATTTCACAGACGGTGCAAATCTATCCATCTTTGTCAAGCATCTGCCTCCATTTTAGCATTCCTCGAGTTAGCATATCACAGAGAACCCCGATCAAGAGAGGCTTTCTCCCTAAACTAGGCATTGTGAGTCCACAGGACTACTCTAGTCACTGTCCACTGCAAAATCAAATCAAATTTATTTTTATATAGCCCTTCGTACATCAGCTGATATCTCAAAGTGCTGTACAGAAACCCAGCCTAAAACCCCAAACAGCAAGCAAAGCATGTGAAAGAAGCACGGTGGCTAGGAAAAACTCCCTAGGAAAAACTCCCTAGAAAGGCCAAAAACCTAGGAAGAAACCTATAGAGGAACCAGGCTATGAGGGGTGGCCAGTCCTCTTCTGGCTGTGCAGGGTGGATATTATAACAGAACATGGTCAAAATGTTAAAATGTTCATAAATGACCAGCATGGTCAAATAATAATAATCATAGTAGTTGTCGAGGGTGCAACAAGCACGTCCGGTGAACAGGTCAGGGTTCCATAGCCGCAGGCAGAACAGTTGAAACTGGAGCAGCAGCACGGCCAGGTGGACTGGGGACAGCAAGGAGTCATCATACCAGGTAGTCCTGAGGCATGGTCCTAGGGCTCAGGTCCTCCGAGAGAAAGACAGAAAGAGAGAAAGAGAGAATTAGAGAGAGCATATTTAAATTCACACAGGACACCGGATAAGACAAGAGAAATACTCCAGATGTAACAGACTGACCCTAGCCCCCCGACACATAAACTACTGCAGCATAAATACTGGAGGCTGAGACAGGAGGGATCAGAAGACACTGTGGCCCCATCCGATGATACCCCCGGACAGGGCCAAACAGGCAGGATATAACCCCACCCACTTTGCCAAAGCACAGCCCCCACACCACTAGAGGGATGTCTCCAACCACCAACTTACCGTCCTAAGACAAGGCCGAGTATAGCCCACAACGATCTCCGCCATGGCACAACCCAAGGGGGGGCGCCAACCCAGACAGGAAGACCACGTCAGTGACTCAACCCACTCAAGTGACGCACCCCTCCCATGGACGGCATGGAAGAACACCAGTAAGCCAGTGACTCAGCCCCTGTAAAAGGGTTAGAGGCAGAGAATCCCAGTGGAAAGAGGGGAACCGGCAAGGCAGAGACAGCAAGGGCGGTTCGTTGCTCCAGCCTTTCCGTTCACCTTCACACTCCTGGGCCAGACTATACTTAATCATAGGACCTACTGAAGAGATAAGTCTTCAGTAAAGACTTAAAGGTTGAGACTGAGTCTGCGTCTCTCACATTGGTAGGCAGACCATTCCATAAAAATGGAGCTCTATAGGAGAAAGCCCTACCTCCAGCCGTTTGCTTAGAAATTCTAGGGACAATTAGGAGGCCTGCGTCTTGTGACCGTAGCGTACGTGTAGGTATGTACGGCAGGACCAAATCGGAAAGATAGGTAGGAGCAAGCCCATGTAATGCTTTGTAGGTTAGCAGTAAAACCTTGAAATCAGCCCTTGCCTTAACAGGAAGCCAGTGTAGGGAGGCTAGCACTGGAGTAATATGATCAAATTTTTTGGTTCTAGTCAGGATTCTAGCAGCCGTATTTAGCACTAACTGAAGTTTATTTAGTGCTTTATCCGGGTAGCCGGAAAGTAGAGCATTGCAGTAGTCTAGCCTAGAAGTAACAAAAGCATGGATTAATTTTTCTGCGTCATTTTTGGACAGAAAGTTTGTGATTTTTGCAATGTTACGTAGATGGAAAAAAGCTGTCCTTGAAACAGTCTTGATATGTTCTTCAAAAGAGAGATCAGGGTCCAGAGTAACGCCGAGGTCCTTCACAGTTTTATTTGAGACGACTGTACAACCATCCAGATTAATTGTCAGATTCAACAGAAGATCTCTTTGTTTCTTGGGACCTAGAACAAGCATCTCTGTTTTGTCCGAGTTTAAAAGTAGAAAGTTTGCAGCCATCCACTTCTTTATGTCTGAAACACAGGCTTCTAGCGAGGGCAATTTTGGGGCTTCACCATGTTTCATTGAAATGTACAACTGTGTGTCGTCCGCATAGCAGTGAAATTTAACATTATGTTTTCGAATGACATTCCCAAGAGGTAAAATATATAAAACGGAACCTTGAGGAACACTGAAATTTACAATTGATTTGTCAGAGGACAAACCATTCACAGAGACAAACTGATATCTTTCCGACAGATAAGATCTAAACCAGGCCAGAACTTGTCCATGTAGACCAATTTGGGTTTCCAATCTCTCCAAAAGAATGTGGTGATCGATGGTATCAAAAGCGGCACTAAGATCTACGAGCACGAGGACAGATGCAGAGCCTCGGTCTGACGTCATTAAAAGGTCATTTACCACCTTCACAAGTGCAGTCTCAGTGCTATGATGGGGTCTAAAACCAGACTGAAGCGTTTCGTATACATTGTTTGTCTTCAGGAAGGCAGTGAGTTGCTGTGCAACAGCTTTTTCTAAAATTTTTGAGAGGAATTGAAGATTCGATATAGGCCGAAAGTTTTTTATAATTTCTGGATCAAGATTCGGCTTTTTCAAGAGAGGCTTTATTACTGCCACTTTTAGTGAGCTTGGTACACATCCGGTGGATAGAGAGCCGTTTATTATGTTCAACATAGGAGTGCCAAGCACTGGAAGCAGCTCTTTCAGTAGTTTAGTTGGAATAGGGTCCAGTATGCAGCTTGAGGGTTTGGAGGCCATGATTATTTTCATCATTGTGTCAAGAGATATAGTACTAAAACACTTTAGTATCTCCCTTGATCCTAGGTCCTGGCAGAGTTGTGTAGACTCAGGACAATGGAGCTTTGGAGGAATACCCAGATTTAAAGAGGAGTCTGTAATTTGCTTTCTAATGATCATGATCTTTTCCTCAAAGAAGTTCATAAATTTATTACTGCTGAAGTGAAAGCCATCCTCCATTTGCGAAGGCTGCTTTTTAGTTAGCTTTGCGACAGTATCAAAAAGAAATTTCGGATTGTTCTTATTTTCCTCAATTAAGTTGGAAAAATAGGATGATCGAGCAGCAGTGAGGGCTCTTCGATACTGCACGGTACTGTCTTTCCAAGCTAGTCGGAAGACTTCCAGTTTGGTGTGGCGCCATTTCCGTTCCAATTTTCTGGAAGCTTGCTTCAGAGCTCGTGTATTTTCTGTATACCAGGGAGCTAGTTTCTTATGACAGATGTTTTTAATTTTTAGGGGAGCAACTGCATCTAGGGTATTGCGCAAGGTTAAATTGAGTTCCTCGGTTAGGTGGTTAACTGATTTTTGTCCTCTGACGTCCTTGGGTAGGCAGAGGCAGTCTGGAAGGGCATCAAGGAATCTTTGGGTTGTCTGAGAATTTATAGCACGACTTGTAATGCTCCTTGGTTGGGGTCTGAGCAGATTATTTGTTGCAATTGCAAACGTAATAAAATGGTGGTCCGATAGTCCAGGATTATGAGGAAAAACATTAAGATCCACAACATTTATTCCATGGGACAAAACTAGGTCCAGAGTATGACTGTTGCAGTGAGTAGGTCCAGAGACATGTTGGACAAAATTCACTGAGTCGATGATGGCTCCGAAAGCCTTTTGGAGTGGGTCTGTGGACTTTTCCATGTGAATGTTAAAGTCACCAAAAATTAGAATATTATCTGCTATGACTACAAGATCCGATAGGAATTCAGGGAACTCAGTGAGGAACACTGCATATGGCCCAGGAGGCCTGTAAACAGTAGCTATAAAAAGTGAGTGAGTAGGCTGCATAGATTTCATGACTAGAAGCTCAAAAGACGAAAACGTCATAGTTTTTTTTGTTTGTAAATTGAAATTTGCTATCGTAAATGTTAGCAACACCTCCGCCTTTGCCGGATGCACGGGGGGTATGGTCACTAGTGTAACCAGGGGGTGAGGCCTCATTTAACACAGTAAATTCATCAGGCTTAAGCCATGTTTCAGTCAGGCCAATCACATCAAGATTATTATCAGTGATTAGTTCATTGACTATAACTGCCTTGGAAGTGAGGGATCTAACATTAAGTAACCCAATTTTGAGATGTGAGGTATCACAATCTCTTTCAATAATGGCAGGAATGGAGGAGGTCTTTATACTAGTGAGATTGCTAAAGCGAACACCGCCGTTTTTAATTTTGCCCAATCTAGTTCGAGGCACAGACACGGTCTCAATGGGGAAAGCTGAGCTGACTACGCTGACTGTGCTAGTGGCAGACTCCACTAAGCTGGCAGGCTGGCTAACAGCCTGCTGCCTGGCCTGCACCCTATTTCATTGTGGAGCTAGAGGAGTTAGAGCCCTGTCTATGTTCGTAGATAAGGAAAATTATGTGGATATATTGAAGCAACATCTCAAGACATCAGTCAGGAAGTTAAAACTTGGTCACAAATGGGTCTTCCAAATGAACAATGACCCCAAGCATACTTCCAAAGTTGTGGCAAAATGGATTAAGGACAACAATGCCAAGGTATTGGAGTGGCCATCACAAAGCCCTGACCTCAATCCAATAGAAACTTTGTTGGCAGAACTGAAAAAGCGTCTGCGAGCAAGGAGGCCTACAAACCTGACTCAGTTACACCAGCTCTGTCAGGAAGAATGGGCCAAAATTCACCCAACTTATTGTGGGAAGCTTGTGGAAGGCTACCTAAAACGTTTGACCCAAGTTAAACAATTGAATGGCAATGCTAACAAATACTAATTGAGTGTATGTAAACTTCTGACCCACTGGGAATGTGATGAAAGAAATAAAAGCTGAAATAAATCATTCTCTCTACTATTATTCTGACATTTCACATCCTTAAAATAAAGTGGTGATGCTAACTGACCTAAGACAGGAAATTTTTACTAGGATTAAATGTCAGGAATTGTGAAAAACTGAGTTTAAATGTATTTGGCTAAGGTGTATGTAATCTTCCGACTTCAACTGTAAGTCATTTGTCATTCAAGACCAGGATGCATTAGACGCTCTAGGGATTTCTTTAGAAAAGCATGATAAGGTTCAAGGAAAACATCTCAGAAGTTTGAGGCAAAAGGCTGGCTGACAGTAACAATTTCAATCTTTTATCGGGAATCAGTCAGCATTGCTTCATATGCCAACATATGAAAGTTGGAAGTTACAACATTTATCCTTTGAATGATTAAACTTCGATGGAAAAAAAGTTCTGTAGAAAGAGTTTTATGTGACATTTTTTTTATAACTTCATAATAGATTCATTATGGAATGAAAGAGCACAATTGTGCAACGTATGTCATGAGATGGTTTGCCAGCTTGTCAACATTGTGTGGGTGTTTTCTGGCACAGATGTGTTCAATAAACCAAAGATCCATGCTTCCCAACAACAATTAAGTTACTTTTCCACCGGCTAGTTAGGCATCACCAATAGACAATAGGCAATGTTAACACAATCAGACATCTAAAACACCATAGAACAGAAAGTTCTTGGAAACTTGGTAGCCACTTGTGTTCAATAGTGATTTTATCATACACTTGTTTGTGTAGTAGATGTGTATTAGAATAATTGATTAATATAAACATGAATCTATGGGGAAAACTATAGCCCTAACACGAGAGCCCTGATTGTGGATGAACAAAACTAAATGAGCAGCGACAGAGGGGCATCTGGGACAACAACGTCTGCAGTGTTGAGGTTAACTTGTCCTGTGATTACAAAGCGCATTCCCGGAGCAGGTGTTGCATTGTGCCTGTGTGAGTGCAAGCAGCACTCAAATAGGCACAAACAAGCAGGCACACCAACGTGAAACACACACACAAGCGTGAAACACATACACACTGAACTTCAACCACACACACACACACACACACACACACACACGCACACACACACACACGCACACGCACACACACACACACACGCACACGCACACACACACACACACACACACACACACACACACACACACACACACACACACACACACACACACACACGACACACACAGACACATACACACATACACACACAGAGAGAGTACTCCCTCCCCACCACCACACAAAGAGAAAGCGAGAGAGTGGAAATAGAGAGGAGAATGGTTGCCTCCCCGACCATATGCTTTTGGCCCAACGCCTCTGCTGTGCACCCCGTGTGAAAACATGAATGAGCAGCCTGCAAATCGATAGGGACAGGAGATCTGGTGTTGAGCAAATCCAGTGCAGACTGTCATGTTCTCCGTGTAATCTCCCGCATTGTGTTGCAAGGGGAAAGATTATCCTCCTCTGACTGGCTGCTTTGCTGTACTTCATGTCTTTCTGCTATGCTCTCTGTGAAGAGAAAGGAAGGGAAAGGGAAGGGAGAGCATGATTGCATCCCAAATGGACACCCTATTCCCTATTTAGTGCTCTACTTTTGACTAGGGCCTGTCGAGCTCTATACAAAAGAAGTGCACAAAATATAGGGAATAGGGTGCCATTTGGGGCTGGAGCATATGCTTCCTATGTGACTGTGTACTCTCCCCCTCCTCATTCCTCTGTGACTGTGAACTCTCCCTTTCCTCTATGACTTTGTACTCTCCCCTCCTCCTTCCTCTGGGACTGTGCATTCTCCTCCTTCCTCTGTGACTGTGTACCTTCCTCCTCCCTCTGTGACTGTGTACTCTCCCCCTCCTCCTTCCTCTGTGACTGTGTACTCTCCCCCTCCTCCTTCCTCTGTGACGGTGTACTCTCCCCCTCCTCCTTCCTCTGTGACGGTGTAGTCTCCTCCTCCCTCTGTGACTGTGCACTCTCCCCCTCCTCCTTCCTCTGTGACTGTGTACCTTCCTCCTCCCTCTGTGACTGTGTACTCTCCCCCTCCTCCTTCCTCTGTGGCTGTGCACTCTCCCCCTCCTCCTTCCTCTGTGACTGTGTACTCTCCCCCTCCTCCTTCCTCTGTGACTGTGTTCTCTCCCCCTCCTCCTTCCTCCGTGACTGTGTACTCTCCCCCTCCTCCTTCCTCTGTGACTGTGCACTCTCCTCCTTCCTCTGTGACTGTGCACTCTCCTCCTTCCTCTGTGACTGTGTACTCTCCTCCTCCCTCTGTGACTGTGTACTCTTCCCTCCTCCTTCCTCTATGACTATACTCTCCCCCTCCTCCTCCCTCTGTGTCTGTGTACTCTCCCCCCTCCTTCCTCTGTGACTGTGTACTCTCCCCCTCCTCCTTCCTCTGTGAATGTGTACTCTCCCCCACCTCCTTGTCAGATGCCGGATTACTGCCGACATTATCCCTCCCTGACTCTCCAATAAAGGATGGTTCTTCTGGTCTTCTTTCAAAATCATAGGATTTATGACACAGGATTCAACAAAAGTTATTCTGTGCCAATTGTGATTCCTGTTAAGTATCCGATGCAGGATTAATAGGCCTCTTGATGTGATGTGCTCTCTCTTCTGTAGAGCTACTGTTGTAGCAGGAGTTATCAGCTGAGGAAATAAAAACACACACTGATTTCAGGGTTCATAGGTTACGAAGAACCTTGTGATGTTGCACAGTGCTATATTACTTTTGAACATTGCTAATAGAAGATAGAATGAGATGGCCTGTTTATAGTAGAAACATAATGACACTTGTAGGTGAAATGTCGGGATCGGCATTGGCACTTCTATTGCAAAAAGAAGTGACCGCTTACAACTGACAGTAAATTAAATCTTAACATTGCGGCACAATTTATAAAGGCATAATAAAAAGCAGCGACTGGCTCAGGTTAGTCTTGTAAAAAAGCAGTATACATGTTGTAAATTGTAATGAAATACAGCAATGACTTTGCTGATCTACAAATAAACCAAAAAAGATATCTGAAATCTGATGCCTGATTTAGTAGCTATAGACAGTGGTGGAAAAAGTACCGAATTGTCATACTTGAGTAAAAGTAAAGATACCTTAATAGAAAATTACTCAAGTAAAAGTGAAAGTCACCCAGTAAAATACTACTTGAGTAAAAGTTTAAAAGTATTTGGTTTTAAGTATACTTAAGTAGTACTTTAAAGTATTTTTACTTAAGTACTTTAGACCACTGGTTACAGAGTGTGTGAGTGTGTGTTCCAGACACAACAGGCAGTCACCTTCACAGCCAAGCCAACCATCCATTCAGCTCAGTCACCTTCACAGCCATGCCAATCATCCTTCCAGCACAGTGACCTTCACAGCCAAGCCAACCATCCTTCCAGCACAGTCACCTTCACAGCCAAGCAACCATCCTTCCAGCACAGTCACGTACACATGCATTTCTGCATGCCTATGCAGCTGGGTGGGTTGTGTGTGTATGCCGCTGGGTTACTGGCTGAGAACTTTGCTGAAGCAGATGTGACTATAGGCTCCTTGTCTGACAGTCTCTGCTCTGTGCAGGTGTGTGAAGAGAATAGGATTGTCTGATCAGACCAGGGCTCAGACTCAGTTAATAAACCCCCAGCCAGTTCCTGTTCGGGGTGTCTGTCTGCTTGCTGCCCTTGGAGCTTACACCAAAGCACCAATCAAAAACGAGTGCAGATATCATTTGTCATCAGGGATTTCCCGCTGGAGAATTACAGAGAAGATACAGGTCTGGATCAATACTATGGATTTTCGCTGCAGTAGCTGATTGTCCAATTGCAGTGAAACATGTGCCGGGATAAAAGGACAAGTCTGCCATTTTGTACAGACTGCAGAGTCAGCAAAAGGTTCTGGCTGTCAGATGCTTATAGCCTGCTGTGATTGAAAATGATCATTCTGCAGAGTCCAAGTCCTATTTAACACACTGCTCTCACAATGGAAGGGATGTGATTTTTAAAAGGATCCTCTCTCTCTCTCTCTCTCTCTCTCTCTCTCTCTCTCTCTCTCTCTCTCTCTCTCTCTCTCTCTCTCTCTCTCTCTCTCTCTCTCTCTCTCTCTCCTGCGTTTGAAGAGGCATGACTCTGTGTCACTGCTGAGTACAGCTTTGGCCACACATTTATGGAGATGATCAAAACAGACACACCATGGATGCCAGTGTAATACAAGCCTTCCTTTACAGAGTGACTTGAAGAATTAGTGAAGATGTGGACTGAATAGGCTAAACCCCTTCACTACACTGACCTCTGAGTGCATTTAGCTACCCATCCATCCTTATAATCCCTCTTCGTTGCAAACTTGGATCTAAATATATATTTCAGACACTGACAGTAACAACTAAACTGTAAATGTTCAAGATTATCGTCTTGAAGAGCTGCCGCTACCATTGCACTTGTAACCTTATCCTTTTTGCTAGAGCACCAACCATTTGGTTGTGCAATTTGGTTGTTTCAATGATACTTAATGGCTGGCCCTGTGTTGTCAATTTCTTCGGAATGTGTATTGAACCAGCTCAATGGTTGATCACTTCTCCTGCTTCATCATAGCTTCCTTTAGATCCTCAGAGAGTATAGGCATGTGTATAATGAGGACACACGTTGGGACCAAGTCACTATTATTTGAGTCACAAGCATGTCTCAAGTCACAAGGTCCAAGTCTAAAGTCAAGTCCCAAGTAGAATGGGTCAAGACTCGAGTCAAGTCCAAGTCGTGCATTCTAAGAGCAAGTCAAGTCGAGTCACACGTTTTTAAGTCAAGTCTTGTCTGTAGCCATGAAGTACTTTGAAAGGCTGGTTATGGCTCACATCAACACCATTTTCCCAGAAACCCTAGACCCACTCCAATTTGCATACCGCCCCAACAGATCCACAGATGATGCAATCTCTATTGCACTCCACACTGCCCTTTCCCACCTGGACAAAAGGAACACCTATGTGAGAATGCTATTAATTGACTATAGATCAGCGTTCAACACCATAGTTCCCTCAAAGCTCATCACTAAGCTAAGGACCCTGAAACTAAACACCTCCCTCTGCAACTGGATCATGGACTTCCTGACGGGCCCCAGGTGGTAAGGGTAGGTAACAACATTTACATTTACATTTACGTCATTTAGCAGACGCTCTTATCCAGAGCGACTTACAAATTGGTGCATTTACCTTATGATATCCAGTGGAACAACCACTTTACAATAGTACATCTATATCTTTTTTTTTGGGGGGGGGGGGGGGGGGTTAGAAGGATTACTTTATCCTATCCCAGGTATTCCTTAAAGAGGTGGGGTTTCAGGTGTCTACGGAAGGTGGTGATTGACTCCGCTGTCCTGGCGTTGTGAGGGAGCTTGTTCCACCATTGGGGTGCCAGAGCAGCGAACAGTTTTGACTGGGCTGAGCGGGAACTGTGCTTCCGCAGAGGTAGGGGGGCCAGCAGGCCAGAGGTGGATGAACGCAGTGCCCTTGTTTGGGTGTAGGGCCTGATCACAGCCTGAAGGTACGGAGGTGCCATTCCCCTCACAGCTCCGTAGGCAAGCACCATGGTCTTGTAGCAGATGCAAGCTTCAACTGGAAGCCAGTGTAGTGTGCGGAGGAGCGGGGTGACGTGAGAGAACTTGGGAAGGTTGAACACCAGACGGGCTGCGGCATTCTGGATGAGTTGTAGGGGTTTAATGGCACAGGCAGGGAGCCCCGCCAACAGGGAGTTGCAGTAATCCAGACGGGAGATGACAAGTGCCTGGATTAGGACCTGCGCCGCTTCCTGTGTAAGGCAGGGTCGTACTCTGCGAATGTTGTATAGCATGAACCTACAGGATCGGGTCACCGCCTTGATGTTAGTGGAGAACGACAGGGTGTTGTCCAGGGTCACGCCGAGGCTCTTAGCACTCTGGGAGGAGGACACAATGGAGTTGTCCACCGGGATGGCGAGATCATGTAAAGGGCAGTCCTTCCCCGGGACGAAGAGCAGCTCCGTCTTGCCGAGGTTCAGCTTGAGGTGGTGATCCGTCATCCACACTGATATGTCTGCCAGACATACAGAGATGCGATTCACCACCTGGTTATCAGAAGGGGGAAAGGAGAAGATTAATTGTGTGTCGTCTGCGTAGCAATGATAGGAGAGACCATGTGAGGATATGACAGAGCCAAGTGACTTGGTGTATAGCGAGAATAGGAGAGGGCCTAGAACTGAGCCCTGGGGGACACCAGTGGTGAGAGCACGTGGTGCAGTGATGTAACCAGGATGCTCTCGACAACACATCTGCCATGCTGATCCTCAACATGGGGGCCCCTCAGGGGTGCGTGCTCAGTCCCCTCCTGTACTGCCTCTACATTCATGACTGCATGGACAGGCAGTATTATGCATGGACAGGCAGTATTATGGATAGGGGGCAGTATTTTCACAGCCGGATAAAAAACGTACCCGATTTAATCTGATTATTACTCCTGCCCAGAAACTAGAATATGCATATAATTATTAGCTTTGGATAGAAAACACTCCAAAGTTTCTAAAACTGTTTGAATGGAGTCTGTGAGTATAACAGAACTAATTTGGCAGGCCAAAACCTGAGAAGATTCTGTACAGGAAGTACCCTGTCTGACCATTTCTTGGCCTTCTTTGCCATCTCTATCCAAAACAGAGGATCTCTGCTGTTACGTGACACTTCCTACATCTCCCATGGGCTCTCAGAAGGCGGCAAAAAGCTGAATCGTGGCTTTGCAGGCTCTGGTTGAAACAAAGTAGCACGTTTGGGTAGTGGCTGGTTACAGTACTGTGAGACTCAGGCGCGTGCCCGCGTCGACAGAATGCTTTGTTTTCTTTCCTCTGTTTACCTAAACGCAGATTCCCGGTCGGAATATTATTGCTTTTTTATGAGAAAAATGGCATAAAAATTGATTTTAAACAGCGGTTGACATGCTTCGAAGTACGGTAATGCAATATTTAGAATTTTGTTGTCACGAATTGCGCCATGCTCGCCACCCTTATTTACCCTTTAGGATAGTGTCTTGAACGCACGAACAAAACGCCGCTGTTTGGATATAACGATGGATTATTTTGGACCAAACCAACATTTCTTATTGAAGTAGAAGTCCTGGGAGTGCATTCTGACGAAGACAACAAAGGTAATAACATTTTTCTTATAGTAAATCTGACTTTGAGTGCTAAACTTGCTGCGTGTCTAAATAGCTAGCCCTGTGATGCCGGGCTATCTACTGAGAATATTGCAAAATGTGCTTTCACCGAAAAGCTATTTTAAAATCGGACATATCGAGTGCATAGAGGAGTTCTGTATCTATAATTCTTAAAATAATTGTTATGCTTTTTGTGAACGTTTATCGTGAGTAATTTAGTAAATTCACCGGCAGTGTTCGGTGGGAATGCTAGTCACATGCTAGTCACATGCTAATGTAAAAAGCTGTTTTTTGATATAAATATGAACTTGATTGAACAAAACATGCATGTATTGTATAACATAATGTCCTAGGGTTGTCATCTGATGAAGATCATCAAAGGTTAGTGCTACATTTAGCTGTGGTTAGGGTTTATGTGACATTATATGCTAGCTTGAAAAATGGGTGTCTGATTATTTCTGGCTTGGTACTCTGCTGACATAATCTAATGTCAGCAGAGTACAAACACAAAGACCGGGGCGACCAGTGCACGCGCCTAATGGCCATTGTCCCTTGATCGGCCACTTGAGAAAGGCGATAATGTGTTTCAGCCTGGGGCTGGGATGACGACATTCAGGTTTTTCCCGGGCTTTGAGAGCTTATTGGAGCCGTGGGAAGTGTCACGTTACCGCAGAGATCCTTTGTAATTGAATGAGATAAATGGTCAGACAGGCCACTTCCTGTAAAGGAATCTCTCAGGTTTTGACCTGCCATTTGAGTTCTGTTATACTCACAGACACCATTCAAACAGTTTTAGAAACTTTGGAGTGTTTTCTATCCAAAGCCAATAATTATATGCATATTCTAGTTACTGGGCAGGAGTAGTAACCAGATTAAATCGGGTACGTTTTTTATCCAGCCGTGTCAATACTGCCCCCTAGCCCTAACAGGTTAACAATGAATCCGTCAATAGGAACATCGCTGAAAGACGTCCAATGGCTTTATCGAACAAGGGCATCTACACGCACAAGAATGTATTGTAGCGACCCACACAGACAGCTGTGTGTTATGTGTTAGGCTATTAGTGGGTTGTGTTGTACTTACCAGTGTTCGCGGGGTCCGACATGCCAATCAACCTGCTATCTGCCAATCACGGGAATGCCTCAAATGTTCTGATGCCGGGCAGCCTGGTGGTTGGCGGAGTGGCGTGGAGAGGGGATGGGCAGGGGGTTGGAGCATTGGAAGTTAAGACCAGGTTTAGCCAATGTTCTCTCTCTTACGTCTGGCATTCACAAAAGAAGTTCATGGTTGGTTTGTGGGGTATCTTTCATTTATTTGGCGTGGGCTACGGCCAAACAGTAGCCTGTGTAAAGTTGGGTGAAATAAACCGTCAATTCGTAAACTCAATCCTCTGTCTGGACAATTGTTCCTTTATGATCTAGTCAGGTCATTACTGTCACGTCCTGACTATAGTAAGTTGTTATTTTCTATGGTAGAGTGGTCAGGGCGTGACAGGGGGTGTTTATCTGTTTTTGTATTTCAATGTTCAGCGATGGTCTGCAACCCAGAGCCTTCAGCAACGCTCCTCAGCCCAGAGCCTTCAGAGGTGATCTGCAACCCAGAGCCTTCAGCATTGTCTGCACACCCAGAGCCTTCAGCTGTGGTCTGCAACCCAGAGCCTTCAGCGGTGGTCTGCAACCCAGAGCCTTCAGCGGTGGTCTGCAACCCAGAGCCTTCAGCGGGCCTTCAGCGGTGGTCTGCAACCCAGCGCCTTCAGCGGGGGTCTGCAGCCCAGAGTCTTCAGCGGCAGTCTGCAGCCCAGAGTCTTCAGTGGCGGTTGGCGGTACGAAGCCTCCGGCGATGATCCATGGTCTGGTTCCTCTGGACATACAGAAGCGGGGGGATCAGCGGGTGGTGGGGGTACTACGCCCGGAACCAGAGCCGCCGCCATAGACATTATTCACCCACCCTACCCTCCCTTTGTGTTTTTGATTTTTTATTTAATTTAAAAAAAAAAAAATTGGGGGGGGGGTGTTGTTTGGGGGGGTTGTTGTTGTTTTGTAGGTGCGGTCGGAGTCCGCACCTTTGCGGGGGGTACTGTCACGTCCTGACCATAGTAAGTTGTTATTTTCTATGGTAGAGTGGTCAGGGCGTGACAGGGGGTGTTTATCTGTTTTTGTATATCAATGTTCAGTTCTAGTTTTTGTATTGCTATGTTGGTCGTTGTTTGGCATGACCTCCAATTAGAGGCAGCTGGTTGCCGTTGTCTCTAATTGGAGGCCATATTTAAGTTGATGTTTGTCCCACATGTCCTTGTGGGTGATTATCCTTTGAGTAGTGTGTTTTTTCCCTCTCTGTGTCACGGTTTGCTGTTTTGGTATTTCAAGTTTTCTGGATCTGCATTACATTTCACGAATATAATAAATATGTGGAACACAAACGGTGCATCTTGATCCGCTCCTTATCACAGCCGTGACAATTACAGTATAGAGCAATCAGTATAATCAGCATAGGGCCTTCGCGTAATGCCACAAAGCAGGACTACATTCATTTTTAGATCTCCCCCCATCAATACACCGGAATCTGTCATCGGGTGTATCATTCAGCACGCAAGCCCTGACATGCCTGACTGGCCAATTATGTGTGAAACACATCTCATTGTACTAGAAATGCCTCAGACATGATGAAAACAAGCCCAGATTCCACAAGGGTGAAGTTCACATTTAAACTAATTCCAAATGCAAACTTCATAAGAAAATGTTACATTTCAAGCATTCCTACATACTAAAATACCAGTAGCCTATGCTAGTAATTGTTGTCCTATTGCTGATGAGCAAAACAGTTAATTTTCTTGATCACCAAACAATTTTTGGAGCTGCATATTTATTTACTATGGCAATCCTCTCTCACTATAATTTGATGTTTGCACTGCACCCTATTCTATAGCTGTACAGCAAATCAGCAATCTGTTCGCTAGCTCACCACCTGACCTATATTAATTGACAGTTTTCAAGTCCAATCAGAGTGCCGAGTGTGCGTTTCACTAGCCAATCTGTTGCAGGTTTTTTGCAAAGGCGGTGCTGCGTCTACTGTCTCTGGCTGCATGTAGAGTAAGCCACATAGACTCTGTGCCACAAAATGAGTGACAGAACACTACAAAACCTGGCAAGATAAGCTCAAGTCATCAGTCTCAAGTCAAAGTCGAGTCCCAAGTCTTGAGGCTCCAAGTCCAATTCAAGTCTGAAGTTATTTTATTTTCTATCAAGTTGAGTCTCAAGTCATCAAATGTATGACTCGAGTCAGACTCGAGTCCCAGTCATGTGACTCAAGTCCGCAACTCTGGGTATACGAGGACATTTTCATGCAAGGACATATGTTGGGTAGACCACTAGGCCTTGACCATGGAGCCAGACAGTCATACTGTATCTGCCACTTCTGTTCTTTGTGCCAAGTCAATCCACTGTCTGAGAGCTGGGTCTTAGGGCACCATGCCAGGCATTGAAAATTATAAGAACATGCACTGACCCCCATGTAAGTAACTGAGTAGGAATGTACTTTGGCCCCTAGTCTAGTCTAGCTTGGTTGCCAGAATGTGTCTGTATTCAATGACTTAACATTGTTGCATAATTCGACAGTTGGCTGAAACGAAACAGACTGGCACCCAGGCTACCCTTCGACATTTGACAATAAAGAAATTTGCCTGGGTCATGGGAAAGCCAAAACGAAGCAGTACTTTGTAAGAAAAAAAACAATGGTCAGTGTGTCTCTCTACGTGTTTATATCTTTGTTCTACTGTATCTCAAGTGATTTATAGTGAATGTTTGAGGGAACATTTAGGTAATAAATTGTATACTGTGTCATAGAGCAGAAAACAGAGTTTATAAACATATGTCATAATAATAATGACTAAGACATGCACGTGCGATAATTGTTATTATTGCCACACACAAATTGAAACGCATAATCTACCTGACCCCAGCTATTAGTTGTCATCACGTGAGAAAACATGCGCTCGTTGGAGATAGCTGTCTGCTGACACCCAAAGTAATCGAGGAAGTAGTCTGGCTGTTGAACACACTCAAAGGGGAAAATAAACACTTGATCAGAGCAGTTTTATGTCTTTGGAGATGATTTGATTTCATATAATGTCTATTTTGCAACCAGCGTTGACATTAATTTGCATGATAGCAAGTCAAAATGTGACATTTATATTTAGACGTTCCCCCAATGTTTGGAGGACAATTAATTGGATGGTCTTTTTTCTTCTGTCAGTCTCTCAGCATCGCAGTCTCGTTATATCATATGTAACAGAGCACTGAGTAGATAACTCCCTCCACACATTGCTGTGTCAGGTCAATGTGCCATTCTTTACACGGTCACAGATTTCATTCTTTGGTGTTACAGTAGGCCTATTTACGTACAGTACAGTAATGGGGACTGGAGATTAATATAAAATAAATAACATTAATCAATAACTCTTGAGAGTGTTTGCACAATGTTGTAAAAACATCACTGTGTATTAGGTGAACACAAACCGCAATCAGCTTTCACAGCACTATGTAAAACTATTTACCTAAATTGTCATGCTACGTATGCATATGCAATTACAACGTAAATGTATATTGATCAACATTTAAGTCAAAGTTAGAAGATATGTTTTAGTTAGTCTGGACTGCCTCCATAGCCTGCCCATGTTCTTCTATTAGTTGATCCTAGCAGACAGGGCAAGTTTGTGCCTGGTGCCTCAGCCCGTAGCCTTGTGCCTAGATCCTGGTGCCTCAGCCTGTAGCCTGGTGCCTAGTTCCTGCTGCCATGCCGAGGCAGAAGGGAGGCAATGAAGCGAGAACAGGGGGCTTCTTCTCCATGATCTGGAGCCAAGTGGCAGCACTTAAGGTGAAGGGCCAAGGCGCTGGAGAAGTAATTTAATCTGAGCCTCTGCCCAATTCCAAGGGCTACTGAGTTTAAGAAAGGTCGCGCAGAGAAACAGGCACCGGCGACCCCTTCCCAATTACGGGCTGCTACAGCAGAACATATCACAGCACAGTCCGGAGTGACAGTCATTTAGCAGCAACTCATCTGAGGAGAGGGAAGTCGAGAGATGGATGATAAGGAAATACAAAATGATTTGCCAGGACCTGTTAGCCACTTCTCTTTCTACACCACTAGGCCTGGCCCGCTGCTCCCTGGTTCGGCTCCCCCCACCTCTTCCTTCCTCCTCCTTGTCTCATTCACACACATTAGCTCTCATATATTCGTTCTCCTCTCTTCCCACCCCCTGCCACCCCTGCTGCCCGTCACCCTCCCTCCCTCCCTTCCACAGACACGTGACGACTCCGCAAGATTATTGGCGCAATCACTCATGCAACAGCCTGCCCAGCTTTCCGTGGGGGCTCCAGTATTTGTCACTGTCACTTCCCCAAGTGCTCCTCCATTGTCTTGGAAATTGTATGTGTAAGGCAAGAGATGCCTGTGACCCACTTCGACAAGGGAGCCGGTGATGTGAGGGCGCTCATCACACAGAAAAAACAGCAGTTTGATGTGTCCTATTATGTGTCCCAGCAAGAGCCATAAATAATTTTGACAAGTTTTTTGTTGCGCGTGAAAGTCCTTGACTCTGCCTCCTGTTCCAGCACCTCCTCTCTGGTCGGGAGAAGCTGCCAAGCACCCCCGATGATAGATGGCACGGCACAGCAAATGACAACGGGATAGATTTTTAGTTTGTGCTTTGGAAGGGATCAGTAATGGTGCTTTGGAAGGGATCAGTAATGGTGCTTTGGAAGGGATCAGTAATGGTGCTTTGCTGTACAAAACAAAAAAAGAGAAGGACGAGAGGGAGAGAGGGAGAAAGAGAGAGAGGGAGAAAGATAGAGGGAGAAAGAGAGAGAGGGAGAGAGAGAGACGGAGAGACGGAGAGACGGCATTATATTTTACTAAAATCCATGCCACTCAAATACGGGACACTGAAATTAGTATAATATGTTACATTTGGCATGATAAAATAAGACAGTAGGTTACTTAAGGCAAAAAACAAAAGGAGGGTCGGGGTGGATAGGTAGGCATATAACGCAAACGTCTAGCAATCCAAACATTGCATGTTTGAAACTTATCATGGACAACTTTAGCATTTTAGCTAAGAAGCAACTTTTCAAATATTTAGTACTCTTTAGCAACTCTGCAACTATTTTGCATGTTAGCGAACCTTTCCCCTACCCTTAATTTTAACCATTTAACCATTTAACCTAACTCCTAATCTTAAACCTAATCTAACGTACCATATCATACCAAAGCAGTCAAATGTAATATATCATACTAAACAGGTCAAAGCAAACTGGTGCGATCATGACGTAGGATACTATATGTCTTATAAGTTGTATTATATTGTATGACCGCTATTACATTGGTAGGCCAATGGAATGTAACCAAAATAAAGTAACATATCATACTAAATAGAGTGGTACGGATTTTAGTCAAATATAATACGTTTTGCTCTGCGATCAGGTTACAGCGAAAATGGGATAATCCTATACTATACTTCCATATACTATACTTCCTTTATTGCTACAATGTATATTTTTTGTAGTTACTTGGGGTAGGCCTAAATAACTAGATTTTAGATGTTTTCCAACTTACATTTCTAACTTGAACCATGAACATCTCTTCAATAACATACATTAACGTTAGATTAAGTACCACCTGCAGGCCCCAGTGCCAAGCAGGCAGGATACTGGTCGAGAAGATGATCACTCATTGTAATGAGAGTAGGTCAACATGCTCCGCTGCAGAAACATTTATGAAGCCTTTCCACCTTCAGTCCAATCCTCAACCATTAGTTCACCTCTCTCCTTATCGCAGAGCCAAGCTGTGACACTGTGATATCATCATTCACCCCTTTTTACTCGCTCTCCTGTGATGGGTGGGTTTGTGGTTATGGTATTGGTAGTGGTTATTGTATTGGTAGTGGTTATGGTAGTTGTAGTGGTTATGGTATTGGTTATGGTATTGGTAGTGGTTATGGTATTGGTAGTGGTAGTCCCGTGTGGCTCAGTTGGTGGAGCATGGTGTTTGCAACGCCAGGGTTGTGGGTTCGATTCCCATGGGGGACCAGTTCGTATAATTTTTTTGATGAAATGTATGCATTCACTACTGTAAGTCGCTTTGGATAAGAGCTTCTGCTAAAATGACTCAAATGTAAAAAATGTGGTTGTGGTAGGGGTTATGGTAGTGGTTATATGTGGTGGTTATGGTACTGGTTATAGTATTGGTAGGGGTTGTGGTATTGGTAGTGGTTATATTGTTGGCAGTGGTTATGGTATTGGTAGTGTTCTGGTAGTGGTAGTGGTTATGGTAGTGGTAGTGGTAGCGGTAGGGGTTATGGTATTGGTAGTGGTTATCGTAGTGGTAGTGGATATGGTATTGGTAGTGGTTATGGTAGTGGTAGTGGTTAAGGTATTGGTAGTGGTTATGGTAGTGGTTGTGGTAGTGGTTATGGTTATGGTATTGGTAATGGTAGTGTTTATGGTATTGACAGTGGTTATGGTAGTGGTAGTGGATATGGTAGTGGTAGTAGTAGTTGTGGCATTGGTAGTGGTTATGGTATTGGTGGTGGTTATGGTAGTGGTAGTGTTTATGTTAGTGGTTATAGTATTGTTAGGGGTTATGGTAGGGGTTATGGTAGTGGTTATGGTATTGGTAGTGGTTATGGTAGTGGTAGTGGTTATGGTCGTAATTATGTTAGTGGTTATGGTATTGATAGTGGTTATGGTATTGGTAGTGGTTATGGTAGTGGTAATGGTAGTGGTAGTGGGTATGGTAGTGGTAGTGGTTATGGTTATAATCGTGGTCGTGGTCATGGTATTAGTGGTGGTTATGGCATTGGTAGTGGATATGGTAGTGGTTATGTTATTGGTATTGGTAGTGATTATGGTAGTTGTAGTGGTTATGATAGCGGTAGTGGTTATGGTATTAGTAGTGGTTATGGATTTGGTAGTGGTTATGGTAGTTGTTATGGTATTGATAGTGGTTATGGTAGTGGTTATGGTATTGGTAGTGGTAGTGGTTATGGTAGTGGTAGTGGTATTGGTAGTGGTAGTGGTTATGGTAGTGGTATTAGCTGTGGTATTGGTAGTTGTTATGGTATTGGTTGTGGTTATGGTAGCGGTGGTGGGTATGATAGTGATAGTAGTTGTTGTAATGGTTATGGTATTGGTAGGGGTTATGGTATTAGTAATTGTTATGGTACTGGATATGGTAGTGGTTATGTATTGGTAGTGGTTATGGTTGAGGTTATGGTAGTGGTATTAGTTGTGGTATTGGTCGTTGTTATGGTAGTTATTGTAATGGTTATGGTACTGGTTAAGTTAGTGGTTATTGTAGTGGTAGTGGTTATGGTAGTGGTTATGGTAGTGGTTATGGTATTGGTAGTGGTTATGGCAGTGGTTATGGTAATGGTAGTGGTTATGGTATTGGTAGTGGAAGTGGTTATGTTAGTGGTAGTGTTTATGGTAGTGGTTGTGGTTATGGTAGTGGTAGTAGTTGTGGTATTGATATTGGTTATGGTATTGGTAGTGGTTATGGCAGTGGTAGTGGTTATGATAGTGGTAGTAGTTATTGTAGTGGTTATGGTATTGGTAGGGGTTATGGTAGCCGTTATGTTATTCATACTGGTTATGGTAGTAGTAGTGGTAGTAGTTATTGTAGTGGTTATGGTATTGGTAGGGGTTATGGTAGCCGTTATATTATTCGTACTGGTTATGGTAGTAGTAGTGGTAGTGGTTATGACAGTGGTAGTGGTTATGATAGTGGTAGTGGTCATGGTATTAGTGGTGGTTATGGTATTGGTAGTGGTAGTGGATATGGTAGTGGTTATGGTATTGGTATTGGTAGTGACTATTGTAGTTGTAGTGGTTATGATATGGTATTACTAGTGGTTATGGATTTGGTAGTGGTTATGGTAGTGGTTATGGTATTGGTATTGGTAGTGATTATTGTAGTTGTAGTGGTTATGATATGGTATTACTAGTGGTTATGGATTTGGTAGTGGTTATGGTAGTTGTTATGGTATTGATAGTGGTTATGGTAGTGGTTATGGTATTGGTATTGGTACTGGTTATGGTAGTGGTAGTGGTATTGGTAGTGGTAGTGGTTATGGTAGTGGTATTATCTGTGGTATTGGTAGTTGTTATGGTGTTGGTTGTGGTTATTGTAGTGGTTATGATAGTGGTAGTAGTTATTGTAATGGTTATGGTATTGGTAGTGGTTATGGTATTAGTAATTGTTATGGTACTGGTTATGGTAGTGGTTATGGTATTGGTAGTGGTTATGGTAGTGGTTATGGTGGTGGTAGTGGTTATGGTAGTGGTTATGTTAATGGTTATGGTAGTGGTTATGGTATTGGTAGTGGTTATGGCAGTGGTTATGGTAGTGGTGGTGGTTATGGTATTGGTGGTGGTAGTGGTTATGTTAGTGGTAGTGGTTATGGTAGTGGTTATGTTAGTGGTGTGGCAGTGGTTTTGGTAGTGGTTATGGTATTGGTATTGGTAGTGGTCATGTTAGTGGTAGTGGTTGTGGTTGTGGTTATGGTAGTGGTAGTAGTTGTGGTATTGGTAGTGGTTATGGCAGTGGCAGTGGTAGTGGTTATGATTGTGGTAGTAGTTATTTTAGTGGTTATGGTATTGGTAGGGATTAGGGTAGTGGTTATTGTAGTGGTTATGGTATTGGTAGTGGTTATGGTAGTGGTTGTGGTAGTGGTGGTGGTTATGGTATTGGTAGTGGTTAAGTTAGTGGTAGTGGTTATGGTAGTGGTGTGGTAGTGGTTATGGTAGTGGTTATGGTATTGGTATTGGTAGTGGTTATGTTAGTGGTAGTGGTTATGATAGTGGTTGTGTTTATGGTAGTGGTAGTAGTTGTGGTATTGGTAGTGGTTATGGCAGTGGTAGTGGTTATGATTGTGGTAGTAGTTATTGTAGTGGTTATGGTATTGGTAGGGGTTATGGTAGCAGTTATGGTATTCGTAGTGGTTATGGTAGTAGTAGTGGTAGTGGTTATGGTGGTGGTGGTAGTTATGGCAGGGGTTATGGTGTTGGTAGTGGTTATTGTAGTGGTTATTGTATTAGTAATGGTTATGGTAGTGGTTATGTTATTGGTAGTGGTTATGGTAGTGGTTATGGTAGTGATAGTGGTTATGGTAGCTGTTATGTTAGTGGTTATGGTAGTGGTTATGGTATTGGTAGTGGTTATGGTAGTGGTTATGATCGTGGTAGTGGTTATGGTATTGGTAGTGGTTATGGTATTGGTAGTGGTTATGGTAGTAGTAGGGTTATGGTATTGGTAGTGGTTATGGTATTGATTGCTACAGATATGAATAGATTTAAAAGACATTGCTTTGAATTAGGTAGACCTACAGTTGCATCAATAATGTGAAGTGAACAACATGTACTGTTATTTACATTATCACCATACAGTATGATACATCTGTACTGTAAGGTTGTCCACAGTTCCTCTAACACAATCTATTCCAGTTCCTCAATCAACATTATTAAATTGTCTCAAAATCGCACTGCAGTGGTGATGAGGATCATCCATATAGTTAAGTCTGCTTCCATAAAATCCATCTTGTGCATCAAAGAACATTGCAAAGCTAATTAAAAAGTGGGCTAACGCCTGCAGATTCCATCAACTCAAACAGTGATCACTCTCTACTTAATCATATATCATTGTATATCATCTAAAATACTGTACAAGAAAATGGGATCAACAGAAGGAGAAAAAACTCCCCATACACACAAATACAAATGGTATTTTATCTATTTTAGGGTTATCTGAATCTTCATATCTTAATGCGGAGAAACGGACAAATTATTTAAAATATGCTGAGAATGTGGCATTAAAATAAATACTCCTGAGAACCTCTCAGACTGTGTACATTTAGCACAGTGGCACTATTAGGAATAATCTGTCCAATTAAAGGTTATGTAATTAATTAAGTGCACATTCTGTGAACAGGAGAGAGGGGAGAATTGATCAACCCTGCTAAAATATGACCTATCTTGTCTTAAAGACTAATATGTTTAAAGAAAAATATGAAAATTGATGACAACATCATTTGTAACAAAATGCTCACAGTGCAACTATAAAGCATCTATACCTGGATTCAGCGTTTTAGGGATTGTCTCTTACAGAATCAGTGATGTACTACCCTGAGCTGGCTGACAATATCTTTCAATTTTGGTAATTTTTTTAGTTGAACCTTTATTTAAAAGACAAGTCAGTTAAGAACAAATTCCTATTTACAATGACAGCCTACTATCATTGTAATTGTGCGCCACCCTATGGGACTCCTAGTCACGGCCAGTTGTGATGCAGCCTGGAATTGAACCTTGGTCTGTAGTGACGCCTCCAGCACTAAGATGCAGAGCTTTAGACCACTGCACCACTCAGGAACCCAATGAAGGGCACTTCTCTGCCTATTCATTGAAACATTCTGTTACTGACGTGTTACTTTGTATTATCACTTAATATAGGCTATTCACTCTGTAAACATTGCCCAGCAAGACAAGTGTAAGTCTCTTGATAATATGTAACTTGGTATGGTACTGTACAAACATCCTGAAACCACAACCCAGAAGTGCAGTAGAGCAGACAACACCTTTCTATGCAAACTTGCAGTGAAATCGGAGCCAAAGTTGTGTGTGCGTGTGTGTATGTGTGAAGGCATGCTTCACCTGGCATTACGTTCCAGTACTGTACCACAGAGCCAGAATCACATATGGCCCTGTTCAACACTACAGGGAACCGGACACCGGACATTGCCATCAAATTAACGCCATCATATTCCAACCGGGACGTGGTTAGACACAAGACGTGAATCAACACAATTCTGAAATGCCCGAGAGAAAAGCTTATTCTCCACCTAACAGCGATTTGGCATTGTTGACACCAGTCAGTGCCATTTAAGATGAGGGAGGACAATTTGTTTTCTTCTCATGAGTATGGCGTTATTTCTATTACATTTACATTTACATTTAAGTCATTTAGCAGACGCTCTTATCCAGAGCGACTTACAAATTGGTGCATTCACCTTATGATATCCAGTGGAACAACCACTTTACAATAGTGCATCTAAATCTTTTAAGGGGGGGGGAGTTAGAAGGATTACTTTATCCTATCCTAGGTATTCCTTAAAGAGGTGGGGTTTCAGGTGTCTCCGGAAGGTGGTGATTGACTCCGCTGTCCTGGCGTCGTGAGGGAGCTTGTTCCACCATTGGAGTGCCAGAGCAGCGAACAGTTTTGACTGGGCTGAGCGGGAACTGTGCTTCCTCAGAGGTAGGGGGGCCAGCAGGCCAGAGGTGGATGAACACAGTGCCCTTGTTTGGGTGTAGGGCCTGATCAGAGCCTGAAGGTATGGAGGTTTCCGTTCCCTTCACAGCTCCGTAGGCAATCACCATGGTCTTGTAGCGGATGCGAGCTTCAACTGGAAGCCAGTGGAGAGAGCGGAGGAGCGGGGTGACGTGAGAGAACTTGGGAAGGTTGAACACCAGACGGGCTGCGGCGTTCTGGATGAGTTGTAGGGGTTTAATGGCACAGGCAGGGAGCCCAGCCAACAGCGAGTTGCAGTAATCCAGACGGGAGATGACAAGTGCCTGGATTAGGACCTGCGCCGCTTCCTGTGTGAGGCAGGGTCGTACTCTGCGAATGTTGTAGAGCATGAACCTACAGGATCGGGTCACCGCCTTGATGTTAGTGGAGAACGACAGGGTGTTGTCCAGGATCACGCCAAGGTTCTTAGCACTCTGGGAGGAGGACACAAGGGAGTTGTCAACCGGGATGGCGAGATCATGGAACGGGCAGTCCTTCCCCGGGAGGAAGAGCAGCTCCGTCTTGCCGAGGTTCAGCTTGAGGTGGTGATCCGTCATCCACACTGATATGTCTGACAGACATGCAGAGATGCGATTCGCCGCCTGGTTATCAGAAGGGGGAAAGGAGAAGATTAATTGTGTGTCGTCTGCATAGCAATGATAGGAGAGACCATGTGAGGATATGACAGAGCCAAGTGACTTGGTGTATAGCGAGAATAGGAGAGGGCCTAGAACAGAGCCCTGGGGGACACCAGTGGTGAGAGCGCATGGTGCGGAGACAGATTCTCGCCACGCCACCTGGTAGGAGCGACCTGTCAGGTAGGACGCAATCCAAGCGTGGGCCGCGCCGGAGATGCCCAACTCGGAGAGGGTGGAGAGGAGGATCTGATGGTTCACAGTATCAAAGGCAGCAGATAGGTCTAGAAGGATGAGAGCAGAGGAGAGAGAGTTAGCTTTAGCAGTGCGGAGAGCCTCCGTGACACAGAGAAGAGCAGTCTCAGTTGAATGCCCAGTCTTGAAACCTGACTGATTAGGATCAAGAAGGTCATTCTGAGAGAGATAGCAGGAGAGCTGGCCAAGGACGGCACGTTCAAGAGTTTTGGAGAGAAAAGAAAGAAGGGATACTGGTCTGTAGTTGTTGACATCGGAGGGATCGAGTGTAGGTTTTTTCAGAAGGGGTGCAACTCTCGCTCTCTTGAAGACGGAAGGGACGTAGCCAGCGGTCAAGGATGAGTTGATGAGCGAGGTGAGGTAGGGGAGAAGGTCTCCGGAAATGGTCTGGAGAAGAGAGGAGGGGATAGGGTCAAGTGGGCAGGTTGTTGGGCGGCCGGCCGTCACAAGACGCGAGATTTCATCTGGAGAGAGAGGGGAGAAAGAGGTCAAAGCACAGGGTAGGGCAGTGTGAGCAGGACCAGCGGTGTCGTTTGACTTAGCAAACGAGGATCGGATATCGTCAACCTTCTTTTCAAAATGGTTGACGAAGTCATCCGCAGAGAGGGAGGAGGGGGGGGAGGGGGAGGAGGATTCAGGAGGGAGGAGAAGGTAGCAAAGAGCTTCCTAGCGTTAGAGGCAGATGCTTGGAATTTAGAGTGGTAGAAAGTGGCTTTAGCAGCAGAGACAGAAGAGGAGAATGTAGAGAGGAGGGAGTGAAAGGATGCCAGGTCCGCAGGGAGGCGAGTTTTCCTCCATTTCCGCTCGGCTGCCCGGAGCCCTGTTCTGTGAGCTCGTAGTGAGTCGTCGAGCCACGGAGCAGGAGGGGAGGACCGAGCCGGCCTGGAGGATAGGGGACAGAGAAAATCAAAGGATGCAGAAAGGGAAGAGAGGAGGGTTGAGGAGGCAGAATCAGGAGATAGGTTGGAGAAGGTTTGAGCAGAGGGAAGAGATGATAGGATGGAAGAGGAGAGAGTAGCGGGAGAGAGAGAGCGAAGGTTGGGACGGCGCAATACCATCCGAGTAGGGGCAGAGTGAGAAGTGTTGGATGAGAGCAAGAGGGAAAAGGATACAAAGTAGTGGTCGGAGATTTGGAGGGGAGTTGCAATGAGATTAGTGGAAGAACAGCATCTAGTAAAGATGAGGTCAAGCGTATTGCCTGCCTTGTGAGTAGGGGGGGAAGGTGAGAGGGTGAGGTCAAAAGAGGAGAGGAGTGGAAAGAAGGAGGCAGAGAGGAATGAGTCAAAGGTAGACGTGGGGAGGTTAAAGTCACCCAGAACTGTGAGAGGTAAGCCATCCTCAGGAAAGGAACTTATCAAGGCGTCAAGCTCATTGATGAACTCTCCAAGGGAACCTGGAGGGCGATAAATGATAAGGATGTTAAGCTTGAAAGGGCTGGTAACTGTGACAGCATGGAATTGAAATGAGGAGATAGACAGATGGGTCAGGGGAGAAAGAGAGAATGTCCACTTGGGAGAGATGAGGATTCCAGTGCCACCACCCCGCTGGCTCGATGCTCTAGGGGTATGCGAGAACACGTGGGCAGACGAAGAGAGAGCAGTAGGAGTAGCAGTGTTATCTGTGGTAATCCATGTTTCTAGGGACTGGAGGATAGCATAGGCTGAGATGAACTCAGCCTTGTTGGCTGCAGACCGGCAGTTCCAGAGGCTGCCGGAGACCTGGAACTCCACGTGGGTCGTGCGCGCTGGGACCACCAGGTTAGAGTGGCGGCGGCCACGCGGTGTGAAGCGTTTGTATGGCCTGTGCAGAGGGGAGAGAACAGGGATAGACAGACACATAGTTGACAAGCTACAGAAGTGTTGTTTCTTGTATTATTGTCTCTTGTGTCTTTAGAGAACTGTTTCACTTTGATATCCTTTTTCTTCTGTCCTGATTTTCAGCATGATTACATTTTACAGCATGTTGGATGACTGTAATTCATTTTCCATTCACCTAGTTCAATGTAACAGTGATAGGTTTAGGCTACAAAATGATATTCAAATTTTCCCTATACCCATCATGAGGTTTCTACAACCTAGCCGATGAATTTAAGTTTAAAATGTAGGTGCACACAGGTCGAGAGAAACATTTTAAGTGACAGACAGTAACACATGGACAGACAGTGACACCACCTTGCACACTCTTACCTGCATCTAGCTGATATAGGGTGTAATCATTAGTCCAAAAGTTCAGGTATGTTTATCCCCTCTGTTTGAGAAGGGTAGGCTAAACTAGCTAGCTGCATTTGCTAGCTAGGTAAGTGAAATTGAGAGTGTAAAAAAATATAATCTCTCTGTCTCTCTGTTGCTTCTCCTTCATTTTGGAAGAAACTGTTCAGCTATTGTTTTTCTCTCTCTTTGAGTCAACTACTCACCAAATGTTATGCACTGCAATGGTAGCTACAGTTGAAGTCGGAAGTTTACATACACCTTAGCCAAATACATTTAAAATCAGTTTTTCACAATTCCTGACATTTCATCCTAGTAAAAATTCCCTGTCTTAGGTCAGTTAGGATCACCACTTTATTTTAATAATGTGAAATGTCAGAATAATAGTAGAGAGAATTATTAATTTCAGCTTTTTTTTCTTTCCTCACATTCCCAGTGGGTCAGAAGTTTACATACACTCAATTAGTATTTGGTAGCATTGACTTTAAATTGTTTAACTTGGGTCAAACATTTCAGGTAGCCTTCCACATGCTTCCCACAATAAGTTGGGTGAATTTTGGCCCATTCCTCCTGACAGAGCTGGTGCAACTGAGCCAGGTTATTTGGCCTCCTTGCTCGCAGATGGTTTTTCAGTTCTGCCCACACATTTTCTATAGGATTGAGGTCAGGGCTTTGTGATGGCCACTCCAAAACCTTGACTTTATTGTCCTTAAGCCATTTTCCACAACTTTGGAAGTATGCTTGGGGTCATTGTCCATTTGGAAGACCAATTTGCGACCATGCTTTAACTTCTTGACTGATGTCTTGAGATGTTGCATCAATATATCCACATAATTTTCCTGCCTCATGATGCCATAATTTTTGTGAAGCGTACCAGTCCCTCCTGCAGCAAAGCACCCGAACAACATGATGCTGCCACCCCCGTGCTTCACGGTTGGGATGGTGTTCTTCGGCTTGCAAGCCTCCCCCTTTTTCCTCCAAACATAACGATGGTCATTATGGCCAAACAGTTTTTTTTTTGTTTCATCAGACCAGAGGACATTTCTCCAAAAAGTACGATCTTTGTCCCCATGTGCAGTTGCAAACCATAGTCTGGCTTTTTATGGTGGTTTTGGAGCAGTGGCTTCTTCCTTGCTGAGTGGCCTTTCAAGTTATGTCAATATAGGAATCGTTTTACTGTGGATATACATACTTTTGTACCTGTTTCCTTCAGCATCTTCACAAGGTCCTTTGCTGTTGTTCTGAGATTGATTTGCACTTTCGCACCAAAGTACGTTCATCTCTAGGAGACAGAATGCGTCTCCTTCCTGAGCGGTATGACGGCTGCGTGGTCCCATGGTGTTTATACTTCCGTACTATTGTTTGTACAGATGAACGTGGTACCTTCAGGCATTTGTAAATTGCTCCCAAGGATGAACCAGACTTTTGGAGGTCTACAATTTGTTTTCTGAGGTCTTGGCTGATTTCTTTTGATTTTCCCATGATGTCAAGCAAAGAGGCACTGAGTCTGAAGGTAGGCCTTGAAATACATCCTCAGGTACACCACCAATTGACTCAAATGATGTCAATTAGCCTATCAGAAACTACATCATTTTCTGGAATTTTCCAAGCTGTTTATTAAAGGCACAGTCAACTTGGTGTATGTAAACTTCTGACCCACTGGAATTGTGATACAGTGAGTTATAAGTGAAATAATCTGTCTGTAAACAATTGTTGGAAAAATTACTTGTGTCATGCACAAAGTAGATGTCCTAACCGACTTGCCAAAACTATAGTTTGTTATCAAGAAATTTGTGGAGTAGTTGAAAAATGGGTTTTTAAACCTGTTAGGGCTAGGGGGCAGTATTGACACGGCCGGATAAAAAACGTAACCGATTTAATCTGGTTACTACTCCTGCCCAGTAACTAGAATATGCATATAATTATTGGCTTTGGATAGAAAACACCCTAAAGTTTCTAAAACTGTTGGAATGGTGTCTGTGAGTATAATAGAACTCATATGGCAGTCAAAAACCTGAGAAGATTCTTAACAGGAAGTGGCCTGTCTGACAAGTTGTTGTTCATCTTGGCTCTTTTTATTGAAGACTGAGGATCTTTGCTGTAACGTGACACTTCCTACGGCTCCCATAGGCTCTCAGAGCCCGGGAAAAAGCTAAATGATATCGAGGCAGCCCCAGGCTGAAACACATTATCGCGTTTGGATAGTAGCTGGTCAGAGTACTCTGAGACTCAGGCTCGTGCACGAGGGCACGAGATGTTTTTATTTTCTCTCTCTTTGTACGTATACACGCTTTCCCGGTCGGAATATTATCGCTTTTCTACGAGAAAAATGGCATAAAAATTGATTTTAAACAGCGGTTGACATGCTTCGAAGTACGGTAATGGAATATTTAGAATTTTTTTGTCACGAAATGCGCCATGCTCGTCACCCTTATTTACCCTTTCGGATGGTGTCTTGAACGCACGAACAAAACGCCGCTATTTGGATATAACAATGGATTATTTGGGACCAAACCAACATTTGTTATTGAAGTAGAAGTCCTGGGAGTGCATTCTGACGAAGAACAGCAAAGGTAATAACATTTTTCTTATAGTAAATCTGACTTTGGTGAGTGCTAAACTTGCTGGGTGTCTAAATAGCTAGCCCTGTGATGCCGGGCTATCTACTTAGAATATTGCAAAATGTGCTTTCACCGAAACGCTATTTTAAAATCGGACATAGCGAGTGCATAGAGGAGTTCTGTATCTATAAATCTTAAAATAATTGTTATGTTTTTTGTGAACGTTTATCGTGAGTAATTTAGTAAATTCACCGGCAGTGTTCGGTCGGAATGCTAGTCACATGCTAGTCACATGCTAATGTAAAAAGCTGGTTTTTGATATAAATATGAACTTGATTGAACAAAACATGCATGTATTGTATAACATAATGTCCTAGGGTTGTCATCTGATGAAGATCATCAAAGGTTAGTGCTGCATTTAGCTGTGGTTTGGGTTTATGTGACATTATATGCTAGCTTGAAAAATGGGTGTCTGATTATTTCTGGCTGGGTACTCTGCTGACATAATCTAATGTTTTGCTTTCGTTGTAAAGCCTTTTTGAAATCGGACAGTGTGGTTAGATTAACGAGAGTCTTGTCTTTAAAATGGTGTAAAATAGTCATATGTTTGAAAAATTGAAGTTTTTGCATTTTTGAGGTATTTGAATATCGCGCCACGGGATTACACTGGCTGTTGAGTCCAGAGAGGTTATTAATGACTCCAACCTAAGTGTATGTAAACTTCAGACTTCAACTGTCGCTAGCTGTGTCCTATGCTTTCTGTACTAGATTAATTCTCTGATCCTTTGATTGGGTGGACAATATGTCAGATCATCCTGCAAGAGCTCTTATAGGTTGGAGGATGTCCTCCGGAAGTTGTCATAAGTACTGTGTAAGTCTATGGAAGTGTAATGCCCTGGCCAAAGAGAGAGGTTGTTGTTCAACCAGCTGCCAGAGCCGCCCGCCTGTCCGGAGCCGCCAGAGCCGGCCGCCTGTCCGGAGCTGCCAGAGCCGCCCGCCTGTCTGGAGCAGTCAGAGCCGCCCGCCAGCCCGGTGAGTCCTATGCCTGCGCCTAGGGCCAGGCCTCTTACATATCTCTTCAGCCTGGTGAATCCTGGGTCAGTGCCGCCGGAGCCGCCAGGGACGCCCGCCAGCCGGGCGCAGCCAGGGACGCCCGCCAGCCGGGCGCAACCAGGGTCGCCTGCCAGCCGGGTGCAGCCATCGCCGCCCACCAGCCGGGCGCAGTCATCGCCGCCCGCCAGCCGGGCGCAGCCATCACCGCCCGCCAGCTGGGCGCAACCAGGGTCGCCCGCCAGCCGGGCGCAGTCAGGGTCGCCCACCAGATCTTCGGCGCGGCCAGGTGCGCCACCTAAGAGGGCGACGCCGAGGGTGGAGCAGAGGCCACGTCCCGCACCTGAGCCGCCGCCGTAAGAAGGCCCACCCGGACTCTCCCCTTCAGAGTCAGGTTTTGCGGTCGGAGTCCGCACCTTGGGGGGGGTACTGTAACGCCCTGGCCATAGAGAGGGGTTGTTGTTCTTTATTTTGGTTAGGCCAGGGTGTTACATTGGGTGGGCGTTCTATGTGCATTTTTCTATGTTGGTTTGTTTCGTTGATTTTGGCCGTGTGGCTTCCAATCAGGCACAGCTGTAGAGTGTTGTTGCTGATTGGGAGTCACACATAAGTGCCTGTTTTTCCGTTGGGGTTTTGTGGGTAATTGTTTCTGTTTAGTGTTTTGCACCTGACAGGACTGTTTGGCTGTCGGTTTTCTTGTGTTGTTTTGTATAGTGTTCTTTCTGTTATTAAAATCATGATGAACACTAACTCCGCTGCGCCTTGGTCTACTCTCTCTCCCGACAGCCGCTACAGGAAGCGGGTGAGAACCATGAGCCTCCTAGGTTTTCTATTGAAGTCAATGTACCCAGAGGGGATGGAACCTACCTGTCCTCTGGCTACACCATGGTGCTACCATATAGAGTGTGGTTGAGGCTGCTGTAGACCTTCATTGCAAAATAGTGTGTTTTAATCATTTATTTGGTGACGTGATTATATTTAGTATAGTTTTATCTAAAAAAATATATATTTATTTTATGAAATTCACTGAGGAGGATGGTCCTCCCCTTCCTCCTCTGAGGAGCCTCCAATGGTTGACACAGCCATGTGAAAACTTGAGTTGAATATGTGGCTGTAAACACCAGGAATGACCTTCACAGCAACAGACACTACCTTGGTCACATCTAAACTGTCAATGTCTTACAGTTTTTTCCAACTGCTTACACACGTTTTCAAAACTGTCTCCTTTTTTTCAAAACTCTACACACAATTCCCTAAACTGCAGACACAAAATGCAAAATGCCTCACATCTCCTTCAAAATGTAACACTGCATTCAACATGCCAAAAACACATGTCAGAATGAAGCATTTGCATCAAATGCCAAACACTGCTTTCATAATAGTACATTTTTGGATATACCATGTAAACACTGTTGTTCTAAATCTAAAGCTCTTTGGTCTTTCATAGGCTTATATCTACATTTCAATACAATGTTCTACAGTGAAAGTAATCTGCTGAGAGGGGTAACAAGTACACTGTAAACACCAATGCAATGTAGAAACAGAAAATTTTATTAGGCCAAACATTACTGTTGTATACAGTAGCATACAACAAAACCATAAACATATGTAAACCAAAAGTATATTTTTTAGAATACAGTAAAGAACACAGTTGTGTGTGTGGGGTCCCGGGGGGGCAGTCCAGGAATTGGTGGGGGGGGGGGGGGCAGTCACCAGTGCTAAGCTACGCTTCATCTCTTCTCCGGGCTGGGTCTGGCCACAATACTTCGTCCACATCACAAGATACGTTTTCTCTTGCCAAACATCGAGGGAAGTATCTCCTAGCATGGCGTATCCAACCTTGGACAGAGGCAACCTCTATGTCCCCACATGCGTCCTCCATTGCCTGGAGAAGCGGCATGTGGGCATAGGGTTGGCGATCATACACTTTCCAGCGCCAGGCTGAGAAGAATTCCTCTATGGGATTTAGAAAAGGTGAATATGGGGTAGGTACAAAACTACAAATTGTGGATGGGTGGCAAACCAGTTTTGGACCCGAACAGCCCGGTGAAAACTAACATTGTCCCATAAAACCACAAATCTAGCAGGCTCCTGATCTGGATCAGGGACAAGCATTGTGTAAATTGCATCCAGAAAAGTGAGCATATGTGTTGTATGGACCCAGTGTGGCATTGTGATGGAGGACCCCGTTTTGAGTGATGGCAGCACACATAGTTATATTACCCCCAAGCTGTCCAGGGACATTGGTAATTGCCCTCTGTCCTATTGTGTGTGTGACCTGGTGAATAAGTGTAGCATTTTGATTGGTTGTGTTTGGAAAAGGAAAGCAAGTCACTTCCTGTTATATTTTTGTGTTTTAGGTAGAGAATTGTGTGTAGTGTTTTGAAAAAAGTGTTTTATGCAATTGACAACTGAGTCAAAGGCTGAGAAATAGCATATGGTTTTGGATATTTGGTGTGTAGTTTTGCTCTTTGAGTGAGAGGTTTCAAAAATCGTGTGACATGAAAAGATGTTGTGTGTAAGCAGTTGGAAAAAACTGTAAACGGTCTACATCCTTAGCTGTTGCACCTGGGATAAAACTTAAGTCTTCCTTGTATTGTGAAAGACACAGATTAGACAGATTTTGGTTGTGTAAGTGAACTCACCAAGACAAGTATGAGGCCTATGTGTGCTTGATGGCAGGCCTGCCTGGCCCTAGCCTGCACTAACACCCCCTCCATCCCCCCTCCACCCAAAGTGCCATAAGAACGCAACCAGCTGACAGCTCCAGTCCCAGCCAGGGAGAGAGCAGAGAGGCCGACAGGGGGAGGAATAAATCCTATGTACTATATAAAAAAATACTATCCATGTCAAGGAAAGGTGGGATGCCCTAAAATGAATAATAACAGACTAATTAAAAATAACAGCCGACTAAATGATAAATGACCTGCCTTCTATAAAGAGCACAGAAAGGCAGCCTGGACAAATGAAGACTGCAGTGTTCTGATAAAGATGTTATTTTACCTCTCCGGTCTCTCTCACCAAAATATCAACCGGCAATGACACTATGTCCAGTTTATTAGTGGCTTGGTAGATGGAAGACCTGGCACATACCCATTTCATTTTCTTAATTTCTTTAATTTCTTTAGTTAGAACTTAAGAAATAACAATAATTTGAAAGTAATATACTAATAAAATGAATATATATTGATATACTTGATGCTTGGTTTCGAAGTAAAAGTTGTAATAGATACAACATAATGACACCAAACTATCCCAACAAATTCAACCTAAACCCAGGACAGTAAAAAAGTATCTCAGTCCAACACATGCAGGTGGCATAAATAGATCCCACCTTTCTAAATACTGCAGAGCAGATCCCATTGTTGTCAGGGTGAGAGACAGACAGACTGAGGAAGGGTGAGTCCCTGACTTCTCTGCTGATAGACATCCACTACAGAGTAGCCAATGCCTGCTAGTGGTGAGACAGACGTGCCAGTGAGCGATCCCTCTCCCTGTCTTTTTTGTAAACACTGGAATTCCACAGACATGAGAACATCATCTAGCAAAATCTTGATCAAGATTGCAAAGACCTTTCGAAGACAAGAGTTATGGAGCTCGTCCCATCTAGTGTGTTGAAGCTCAACTAATCACTTTCTACAGTTTAGTGCCTCAAGGGGATAATGATAGGTAGGTATATCTACAAAAGGCACTTAAACCTCAAATGATATTGGAGATGCAATAATGATGCACATAGTGCTCTCATAGTCTGTCACGTCCTGACCAGCAGAGGGAGTTGTGGTGTAGTATTTTGGTCAGGACGTGGCAGAAGAAGTCTGTATGTGTTGTCTGGTATGTCTGTTTCTGTGTTAGTCTTGTGACTCCTGATCAGGAACAGCTGGGGATCGTTGTTCCTGATTGGGAGTCATATATTTAGGAGTATGTTTGTCACTTGGGTTTGTGGGTGGTTGTGCTAACACTGCTAGTATTTTTGTTTGTAGTACGCATGTTAGCCTGTCGTGAGTTTCGTGTTTATTGTTTTCCTGTGTATACTTTGCTTTAATTTATTATTCTTTACATTAAAAGATGAGTATCCACATTCCGCCTGCAGTTTGGTCCATTCAACACGGCTTCAACAATTATGACAGAACCACCCACCTAAACAAGACCAAGCAGCGGAAAAAGGAGAGGAACGCTGAGTACATGGACTATGGTGAGAAATGGACCTGGGAGGAGATCTTGGAGGGAAAAGGCTGCTACACTTGGGAGGAGACCCAGGCTGGAAAGGATCGCCTTCCACAGGTGGAAAGAGAGAGGGAGGAACGGCGAAAGGCTGGTGAGGACCGGGAATGCTACCGGGGTACACGACTGGCGAGGAAGCCGGAGAGTCGGCACACGGGTAGTTTGGCTAGGCCAAGGAAGAGCCATAAGCCAGCTACCCGTGATTATGTGGAGGAGCGTATGGAGTGGAGGGCGCTGTGTTTTGCTGAGGTGCGCACTATCTCACCGATACGCACGCACAGTCCGGTGCGCGCCATTCCAGCCCCTCGCAGATGCCGTGCTAGAGTGGGCATCCAGCCTGGTAGAAGGATGCCTGCGCAGCGAATCTGGTCGCCGGTACGCCTCCTAGGACCAGGCTACCCTACTCCCGCTCTATGCACGGCAACCATCAGGCCCCTGCACAGCCCAGTTCGCCCTGTACCAGCACCCCGCTCGTGCAGGGCTGCTAGTTCCATCCAGCCAGGACGGGTTGTGCAGGCGGTGCGGTCAAGGCCACCTGTGCGCCTCCATGGCCCAGTCTTTCTGGTTCCCGCCTCTCGTGCTATCCCGGAAGTGAGTAGCTCCAGTATGGCATGACCAGTACCAGCAACCCGGACCAAGCTTCCCATGAGTCGGCCTAGTTCTATTCAGCCTGTTCCCGCTCCTCGCACTAGCCCTAGGGTGTGTGTCTTCAGCCTGGTACCACCTCTACCAGCCCCACGCACCAGGCTTCCAGTGCGTCGGCCCAGCCTCAAGAGCCCGGCACCAGTGTGCAGTCCAGAGTATCCGGCACCAGTGTGCAGTCCAGAGTATCCGGCACCAGTGTGCAGTCCAGAGTATCCGGCAACAGTGTGCAGTCTAGAGTATCCGGCAAGTGTCTAGTCCGGAACCGAGGGAGACTGCCTGCGACCCGGAACCGAGGGGTCTGCTTGTGACCCGGAACCAGGTGAGTCTGCTTGTGACCCGGAACCGGGTGAGTCTGCTTGTGACCCGGAACCGAGGGAGTCTGCTTGCGACCCGGAACCGAGGGAGTCTGCCTGCGACCCGGAACCGAAGGGGTCTGCCTACGACTCGGAACTGAATGTGACTAACTGTGTTGTAAATGAGTCTGCCTACAGCGTGGAAATGAGGGAACCTGCCCACGAGCCACAACAAATTGAGTCTGTCTACGACCCGGACCCCAATGAGTCTGCCTACAACCTGGAGGGCAGGAGGCCGGAACCAGAGCCACCTCCAGGATGGGTGGGTTGGGGAGGGAGGGTGTAGCACAGTGCCGTCGTTGACGGCAGCCACCCTCCCTTCCCTCCCTTTTTTGTTTAGGGGGTATTATTTTTTGTTGTGGTATTGGGGATTTTTGTGTTTCCTTTTAAGGTGCATTCCGGGGTCTGCACCTTTAGGGGGGGGGGGGGGGGGGGGGTACTGTCACGTCCTGACCAGCAGAGGGAGTAGTGGTGTAGTATTTTGGTCAGGACATTGCAGAAGATGTCTGTATGTCTGTTTCTGTGTTAGTCTTGTGACTCCTGATCAGGAACAGCTGGGGATCGTTGTTCCTGATTGGGAGTCATATATTTAGGAGTATGTTTGCCACTTGGGTTTGTGGGTGGTTGTGCTAACACTGCTAGTCTTTTTGTTTGTAGTAAGCCTGTTAGCCTGTCGTGAGTTTCGTGTTTATTGTTTTCCTGTGTATACTTTGCTTTAATTTATTATTCTTTACATTAAAAGATGAGTATCCACATTCCGCCTGCAGTTTGGTCCATTCAACACGGCTTCAACAATTATGACATAGTCTGACAATTTAAAATGGACAAAGTACTTAAAAACGCTAATGTCTTTTCCCAAAGTATATCAAACATAGTATCAAACACAGTTGAAAGGAGGTATAGTGCATCCAGAAATGATTCACACCCCTTGACTTTCTCCACATTCCGTTATGTTACAGCCTGAATTAAATTAAGATTTTGTGCCACTGATCTACACACAATACCCCACAATGTCAAAGTAGAATTTTGTTTTTAGAAACTTTTACAAATTAACAAAATGTAAAGTTAAATGTTTTGAGTCAATAAGTATTCAACCCCTTTGTTATGACGAGCCAAAATAAGTTCAGGAGTAAAAATGTGCTTAACAAATTACATCATAAATTGCATGGACTCACTCTGTGTGCAATAATATAGTTTAACATAATTTTTTTGATGATTACATCATCTCTGTACCCCACACATACAATTATCTGTAAGGTCGAGCAGTGAATTTCAAACACAGATTAAACCACACATAGACCAAGGAGGTTTTCCAATGCCTCGCAAAGAAGGGCACCTTTTGGTAGAAGGGTAAACATGTAAAAAGCAGACACTGAATATCCCCTTGAGCATGGTGAAGTTATAAATAAATAAAAATATTCCAAACATGCATCTTGTTTGCAATAAGGAACTAAACTAATACTGCAAAAAAATGTGTCAAATAAATTAACTTTTGTCCTGAATACAAAGCATTATGTTAGGGGCAAATCCAACACATCACTGAATACCACTCTTCATATTTTCAAGCATGGTGGAGGCTGCATCATGTTATGGATATGCTCGTCATCGGCAAGGACTAGGGAGTTTTTTTAAATATAAAGGAAAAAAATCATCGGAATAGAGCTAAGCACAGGCAAAATCCTAGAGGAAAATCTGGTTGGGTCTGCTTTCCAACAGACACTGGGAGACAAATGTACCTTTCAGCAGGACAATAACCTAAACCTCAAGGCCAAATATACACTAGAGTTGCTTACCAAGACGACATTGAATGTTCCTGAGTGGAAATGGCTGTCTAGCAATGATCAACAACCAACCTGACAGAGCTTGAAGAGTTTAAAAAAGAATAATGGGCAAATGTTGTACAATCTAGGTGTGCAAAGCGCTAAGAGACTCACAGCTGTAATCTCTGCCAAAGGGGTTTCAAACATGTCTTGACTCAGGGGGTTGAATACTTATATAATCAATATATATTAGTGTTTTATTTTTTATTAATCTTTGAAAAAGTTTGAATTTCTTCTTTGAGAATTTTTTTTTTTGTTCACCTTTATTTAACTAGTAGGTCAGGTGAGAACAAGTTCTCATTCACAACTGCGACCTGGCCCATATAAAGCAAAGCAGTGCGACACAAACAGCAACACAGAGTTACACATGGAATAAACAAACGTACAGTCAATAACACAATAGAAAAAAAATCTATATACAGTGTGTGCAAATGAGGTAAGATTAGGGAGGTAAGGCAATAAATAGCACGTAGTGGCGAAGTAATTTCAATTTAGCAGTTAAACACTGGAGTGATAGATGTGCAGAAGACGAATGTGCATGTAGAGATACTGGGGTGCAAAGGAGCAAAAAAATCAAAAAAATAACAATATGGGGATGAGGTAGTTGGATGGGCTATATAGAGATGGGCTATGTACAGGTGCAATGATCTGTGAGCTGCTCTGGCAGCTGATGCTTAAAGTTAGTGAGGGAGATATGAGTCTCCAGCTTCAGTGATTTTTGCAATTCGTTCCAGTTATTAGCAGCAGAGAACTGGAAGGAAAGGCGGCCAAACGAGGAATAGGCTTTGGGGGTGACCAGTGCAATATACCTGCTGGAGCACGTGCTATGAGTGGGTGCTAATATGGTGACCAGTGAGCTGAGATAAGGCGGTGCATTACCTAGCAAAGACTTATAGAGGACCTGGAGCCATTGGGTTTGGCGACGAATATGAAGCGAGGGCCAGCCAACGAGAGCATACAGGTCGCAGTGGTGGGTAGTATATGGGGCTTTGGTGACAAAACGGATGGCACTGTGATAGACTGCATCCAATTTGCTGAGTAGAGTGTTGGAGGCTATTTTGTAAATGACATCGCCGAAGTCAAGGATCGGTAGGATAGCCAATTTTACAAGGGTATGTTTGGCAGCATGAGTGAAGGATGCTTTGTTGCGAAATAGGAAGCCGATTCTATATTTCATTTTGGATTGGAGATGCTTAATGTGAGTCTGGAAGGAGAGTTTACAGTCTAACCAGACACCAAGGTATTTGTAGTTGTCCACATATTCTAAGTCAGAACCGTCCAGAATAGTGATGCTGGACGGGTGGGCAGGTGGAGGCAGCGATCGGTTGAAGAGCATGCATTTAGTTTTACTTGCATTTAAGAGCAGTTGGAGGCCACGGAAGGAGAGTTGTATGGCATTGAAGCTCGTCTGAAGTTTAGTTAAAACCTGTTGGGGCTAGGGGGCAGTATTTTCACTGCCGGATAAAAAACATACCCGATTTATACTGGTTACTACTCTTGCCCAGAAACTAGAATATGCATATAATTAGTAGATTTTGATAGAAAACACTCTAAAGTTTCTAAAACTGTTTGAATGGTGTCTGTGAGTATAACAGAACTCATATGGCAGGCCAAAATCTGAGAAGATTCCATACAGGAAGTGCCCTGTCTGACAATTTGTTGTCCTTCTGTTGCATCTGTATCGAAAATACAGCATCTGTGCTGTAACGTGACACTTTCAAAGGCTTCCATTGGCTCTCTAAAGCCACCAGAAAGTGGAATGGGGTGTCTGCTGTCTCTGGGCAAAGTACAGCAGCAGAGTTTATAAGTGGTCAGCCTGGGGACAGGGAGACTGAGATGCGCATTCACGAGACTTCTCTATTTTTTTTCTTTCAGCCTTTGAATGAATACAACGTTGCCCGGTTGGAATATTATCGCTATTTTACGAGAAAAATAGCATAAAAATTGATTTTAAACAGCATTTGACATGCTTCTAAGTACGGTAATGGAATATTTAGATTTTTTTTGTCACGAAATGCACTCGCGCGTTACCCTTCGGATAGTGACCTGAACGCACGAACAAAACGGAGGTATTTGGATATAACTATGGATTATTTGGAACCAAAACAACATTTGTTGTTGAAGTAGAAGTCCTGGGAGTGCATTCTGACGAAGAACAGCAAAGGTAATCAAATTTTTCTAATAGTAATTCTGAGTTTAGTGAGCCCCAAACTTGGTGGGTGTCAAATTAGCTAGCCTGTGATGGCCGAGCTATGTACTCAGAGTATTGCAAAATGTGCTTTTGCCGAAAAGCTATTTTAAAATCTGACATAGCGTTTGCATAAAGGAGTTCTGTATCTATAATTCTTAAAATAATTGTTATGTTTTTTGTCAACGTTTATCATGAGTAATTTAGTAAATTCACCAGAAGTTTTCGGTGGGAATGCTAGTTCTGAACATCACATGCTAATGTAAAAAGCTGTTTTTTGATATAAATATGAACTTGATTGAACAAAACATGCATGTATTGTATAACATAATGTCCTAGGAGTGTCATCTGATGAAGATCATCAAAGGTTAGTGCTGCATTTATCTGTGGTTTTGGTTTTTGTGACATATGTCTCTAAGCCCCACACTGTGTCACTATGTCTTAGCTGTGTGTGTGTGTGTGTGTGTTTTGCAAATCTGATGGGATAAATTACTGATTTACAGTTCATGAGGGCTACCTAGTCACACATATGAAGTTTTGAAATGATTTGACTTTTTTAACCCTTCAAAACAGCCCCTGTGACCCATATTTAAGGCACTTCCGGTTGGCACAGGAAGCTATAAGTAAAAACATATCATGATTGGGGTATGCTATTACAGAATCCTGAGTTTTAAGTCTTTACGTTAAGAATTGACTGATCTACATAGGGTTGAATGCAGTGATTTTCACAATCGCAGGCTGGTTATAAAAAAACAACTTTAGGGTGTTTTTTACCACTTCCGGGTAGCTCCACGAATTTTTGAATCAGCAGAGGTAGACCGCATAGTGGCCTGATGGTATGTCATCGAAGACAGGTTCAAAAGGCATTTATAACCCACATAGGCATCAGGTTGAATTTAGGGGAATAGGCAATGTATTCCTATGGGGAGAAAAGTCAATGCAAACTTTTTAACCTGTTTGGGCTAGGGGGCAGTATTGAGAATTTTGGAAAAAATATGTGCCCATTTTTAACTGCCTCCTACACCAACTCAGAAGCTAGAATATGCATATTATTGTTCAGGTTTGGATAGAAAACACCCTGAAGTTTCTAAAACTGTTTGAATGGTGTCTGTGAGTACAACAGAACTCCTATGGCAGGCAAAAACCTGACAAGGTTTCATGCAGGAAGTGGCCTGTCTGACAAGGAGTCGTGCGTCTTGCATCTGTTTATTGAAAAGTAAGGATCTTAGCTGTAACGTGACAATTCCCAGGGCTCCAATAGGCTCTCAGGACGCGGGAAAATCATGAAGGTTGACGAGGCAGCCTCAGGCTGAAACAGATTATCATCTTATTCAAGTGTCCCATTAGGTGACAATGGAGTGAGGCGCGTGCGCGATTAGCCCCCGTGGAGTATTTTAATTCGGCTGTTTAGTTTATTGCAGATTCCCGGTCGGAATATTATCGCTTTTCTACGAGATAAATGGCATAAAAATTGGTTTTAAACAGCGGTTGACATGCTTCGAAGTACGGTAATGGAATATTTAGAATTTTATTGTCACGAATTGCGCCATGCGCGCGACACTTCTTTACTATTTCGGATAGTGTCTGGAACGCACGAACAAAACGTCGCTATTCGGATATAACGATGGATTATTTTGGACCAAACCAACATTTGTTATTGAAGTAGCAGTCCTGGGTGTGCATTCTGACGAAGACAACAAAAGGTAATCAAACTTTTATAATAGTAAATATGATTATGGTGAGTGCTAAACTTGCCGGGTGTCTAAATAGCGAGCCCGTGATGCCTGGGCTATGTACTTAGAATATTGCAAAATGTGCTTTCACCAAAAAGCTATTTTAAAATCGGACATATCGAGTGCATAGAGGAGGTCTGTATCTATAATTCTTAAAATAATTGTTATGCTTTTTGTGAACGTTTATCGTGAGTAATTTAGTAAAATGTTAGCGAATTCCCCGGAAGTTTGCGGGGGGTATGCTAGTTCTGAACGTCACATGCTAATGTAAAAAGCTGGTTTTTGATATAAATATGAACTTGATTGAACAAAACATGCATGTATTGTATAACATAATGTCCTAGGGTTGTCATCTGATGAAGATCATCAAAGGTGAGTGCTGCATTTAGCTGTCTTCTGGGTTTTGGTGACATTATATGCTGGCTTGAAAAATGGGTGTCTGATTATTTCTGGCTTGGTACTCTGCTGACATAATCTAATGTTTTGCTTTCGTCGTAAAGCCTTTTTGAAATCGGACAGTGTGGTTAGATTAACGAGAGTCTTGTCTTTAAATAGCTGTAAAATAGTCATATGTTTGAGAAATTGAAGTAATAGGATTTTTAATGTTTTGAAAATCGCGCCACAGGCTGCAAGTGGCTGTTACGTAGGTGGGACGAATTCGTCCCGCCTAGCCCAGAGAGGTTAATGTAAACACTTTCTTTTAACTGTTAAGGGTTAATGCCACACGGTCAAGGTTAGGCTTGCATAGATCGGGAGGACCTCAGGAACATTCCTGAGGTCGAATTGTGCTTCTAACCCTAACGGTTCCGCCGCTGTCACCCAAAAGCACTTGAAATTTAGGGCCAGGCTTCATTTTGGGCCTACTTTTATTCAAGGTCGCTGCGCTCAGACCGAGCGAGCTACGGTCAAGCGGGGCATCTCGTTGAACTCGGCACAGCCTAGAGATAATGGTAATGCCATTCCAGGCTCTGTGTGTCTTTAAGCACCGCACTGTGTCATTCCATCCTTGCTGTGTGTGTGTGTGTGTGTGAGAGAGCTTTTCTTTGACATCTGATGGGATAAATGACTGATTTACAGTTCATGAGGGTTGTCTAGTCACACATATGAAGTTTTGGAAAGATATTACTTTTTTAACCCTTCAAAACAGCTACTGTGACCCCAATTTAAGGCACTTCCGGTTGGCACAGGAAGCTTAGAATCGACACACGTTGTCATTGGGGTAGGCTTTTATGGAATCCTGAGCTTTAAGTTTTTACGTTAAGAATTGACTGACTTACACAGGGTTGAATTGAGTGATTTTAACAATCTGCAGGTTGGTTATATCAAAACACCTTTAGGGTGTTTTTGACAACTTCCGGTTGATCCAGGAAGCTTAGAATCGACACAGGTAGACCTCACAGTAGCCTGATGGATTGTTATCGAAAACAGGTTCATAAGGCATTCATAACCCACATAGGCTTCAGGTTGAATTAACCTGTTGGGTCTAGGGGGCAGCATTTGCACGTCTGGATAAAAAAAATGTACCCGATTTAATCTGGTTACTAATCCTACCCAGTAACTAGAATATGCATATACTTATTATATATGGATAGAAAACACTCTAAAGTTTCTAAAACTGTTTGAATGGTGTCTGTGAGTATAACAGAACTCATTTGGCAGGCAAAACCCTGAGACATTTTCTGACAGGAAGTGGATACCTGATGTGTTGTATTGACTTTAAACCTATCCCATTGAAAAACACAGGGGCTTAGGAATATTTTGGCACTTCCTATTGCTTCCACTAGATGTCACCAGCCTTTACAAAGTGTTTTGAGTCTTCTGGAGGGAGATCTGACCGAACAAGAGCCATGGAACGATGATGTCCCATTAGACACCTGGCGCGCGAGTTCATGTTGGGTACCCTCGTTCCAATACGTTATAAAAGAGTATGCATTCGTCCACCTTGAATATTATTCATGTTCTGGTTAAAAAAGGCCCTAATGATTTATGCTATACAACGTTTGACATGTTTGAACGAACGGAAATATATTTTTTCCCCTCGTTCATGACGAGAAGTCCGGCTGGCTTACATCATGTGCTAACGAGACGGAGATTTTTGGACATAAATGATGAGCTTTTTTGAACAAAACTACATTCGTTATGGACCTGTGATACCTGGAAGTGACATCTGATGAAGAGAATCAAAGGTAATGGATTATTTACATAGTATTTTCGATTTTAGATCTCCCCAACATGACGTCTAGTCTGTATCGCAACGCGTATTTTTCTGGGCGCAGTGCTCAGATTATTGCAAAGTGTGATTTCCCAGTAAGGTTATTTTTAAATCTGGCAAGTTGATTGCGTTCAAGAGATGTAAATCTATAATTCTTTAAATGACAATATAATATTTTACCAATGTTTTCTAATTTTAATTATTTAATTTGTGACGCTGACTTGACTGCCGGTTATTGGAGGGAAACGATTTCCTCAACATCAATGCCATAGTAAAACGCTGTTTTTGGATATAAATATGAACTTGATAGAACTAAAAATGCATGCATTGTCTAACATAATGTCCTAGGAGTGTCATCTGATGGAGATTGTAAAAGGTTAGTGCATCATTTTAGCTGGTTTTATGGTTTTGGTGACCCTGTCTTTGACTTGACAAAACATTACACACAACTCTTGTAAATGTACTGTCCTAACATACTCTAAATTTATGCTTTCGCCGTAAAACCTTTTTGAAATCGTAAAACGTGGTTAGATTAAGGAGATGTTTATCTTTCAAATGGTGTAAAATAGTTGTATTTTTGAAAAATTTGAATTTTGACATTTATTTGGATTCAAATTTGCCGCTCTTGAAATGCACCTGCTGTTGATGGAGTGCACCACGGGTGGCACGCTAGCGTCCCACCTAGCCCCAAGAGGTTAAGGGGAATAGGCAATGTATTCCTATGGGGAGAGAAGTCATTGCAAACTGTTTGATGTAAACACTTTCTTTTCACTATTAAGGGTTAATGCCATATGGTCAAGGTTAGGCTTGCACGGATCAGGAGGACCTCAGGAACATTCCTGAGGTCGAATTGTGCTTCTAACCCTAACGGTTCTCTCGCTGTCACCCAAAAGCACTTGAAATTTAGGGCCAGGCTTCATTTTGGGCCTACTTTTATTCAAGGTCGCTGCGCTCAGACCGAGCAAGCTACGGTCAAGCGGGGCATCTCGTTGAACTCGGCACAGCCTAGAGATAATGGTAATGCCATTGCAGGCTCTGTGTGTCTTTAAGCACCGCACTGTGTCACTCCATCCTTGCTGTGTGTGTGTGTGTGTGTGTGTGTGTGTGTGTGTGTGTGTGTGTGTGTGTGTGTGTGTGTGTGTGTGTGTGTGGTGTGTGTGTGTGTGTGTGTGTGTGTGTGGTGGGGGGTGTGTGTGAGAGCTTTTCTTTGACATCTGTTTGGAGAAATGACTGATTTACAGTTCATGAGTGTTGCCTAATCACACATATGAAGTTGTGGAAATATCTGACCTTTACAACCCTTCAAAACAGCCACTATGACACCATTTTAAGGCACTTCTGGTTGACACAGGAAGCTGAAAGTGAACACATATCCTCCTTGGGTTAGGCTCTTATAGAATATTGAGTTTTAAGTCTTTACGTTAAGAACTGACTTTTTTACAGAGGGTTGAATGAGTGTGTGTTGTTTCAGAAAATCACAGAAAATCACAGAAATCTCCCAGAGCTCCGAAACCCACCTTAACAGATTCATCTGAACACGCTGCAACTGGATCTGTAACTTTTTTGGGGAAAAAACTCATTTTTTGGAATATCACCAATTTGACATTGTACGATTTCTCTTAAATGACGATAGATAAATGTCTGGTTATTTTTTTCCTGACACCGTAGGCTCATGTACTTTGACGTGAAGCAGTCAAATTAGCGCTCTATTTTAATTTTTGACCTTTAATCCCAGAAAAATGGCCTTAACTCAAAAAGCGTTGAGGCCTCGACTCCATCTTGTTCGGGGCCAACTGCCCATTATGCCAAACCAATGCTCACCAAGTTTCGTCTTCGAAGTATTTTCCGTTTAGGAGAAAAGGCCACGTCGTGATTGGTGATGTTTGTTACATTTGCAATATGATTCCATTCGCCCTCCTGTGGTATAATCCGGGACAGGTGAGAAATTACCAAAATTTGAAAATTTTATAAAACGGAAACCGAATGTCCGAGAGACTCAGTTCGATGACTTCCCTGAAGATCCGGCCCCGGTGCACGGCCCGACGCCATCCGCGAATTTAAACGTCTAGTAAGGGACCGTACATTTGCAATATGGACTTTCTCATTAATCATACAGCAAATGCCGAAATGTTCCCTTCATGTATGTAATGCTACGTACTTATTGGTGAGGGAAAACATTTTTAGGGATATGTGTTTGTTCTTTCCTTCAGACATACTGTACAGTATTCTCTCTCTCCCTCTCTCTCACTCTCTCTCAGACAGTGAGCTGGAGGACTGAAGATAAATATATAGCGTAGTCAAAGTAGGTCAACAGCAGCAGTCTTTTCTAGGTGAACACACCTACCTACTGTAGTGTAGTGCATGTGAGAGGTGCTCAGTAGACTATGGTGTTGACTGTAACAACGCTCTGATACTCTACTTGACAGCCTCTTACCACAGCAGACCCTGTCAGTCCACCCAGGTCTAGACATGTCAGCTGGGTGTATGAATGCTCACAAGACATCCTCACAAGACATTGTCACAAGATTCTCATAAGGCATTATCATGGAGAGTGTTTCTGTACTTACGGTTCTTTTCTGTGTTGAGGTAAGCTCATCCTCATTTGGAAGTGACTGGACATAACCATCCAAATCAATCAGGTCAGAATATGTATTTGTTGTTGTTACTGTAATCATTTATCAGTCTAGTAGGCCTAGAGACCTCGTAGTAAAGAACTCATGGGACCTAGAATAGAATGTTGCCTCAAAAGGTTGAGCGAGGACCATGACAGACATGACCAAACATACTTGTGTACTGTAGGACAAATATTTGAAAATCCCAGAACAATAAAATCCTATCAGGTGTTTAATCTTTCAGAATATTATAATTCAGAACCCTAGACCCACCTCATAAAGGCAGTAAATTACAAAACATAATGGCTTTCTGTCATAGATGGTGTACAGCTCCCATCACAAGCACTGTCTCTTCACTTAAGAATGTTCAGTTTAAATACAGACGTTTCTCAAGTGGAGAGAGAAACAGTACATTTTGCATAAGTTTAACACACGTTTTGGATATGCCCTCCATGTAATCGGCTTGTGTGTAGCTGGTGTAAAGAGTCAGGCGCAGGACAGCAGATATGAGTAATCAACGTATTTACTCAAGTAATCACAATTACAACACAATATACCTAGCCCACAATAACGGACCGTATACAAGACAAACAATTACTCACAAACAAACATGGGGGAACAGAGGGTTAAATAAGGAACAAGTAATTGGGGGATTGAAACCAGGTGTGTAAGACAAAGACAAAACAAATGGAAAATGAAAAGTGGATCGGCAATGGCTAGACGTTGATCGCCGAACGCCGAACGCCGCCGGCAGAACAAAGCCTGAACAAGGAGAGGGACCGACTTCGGCGGAAGTCGTGACAGTACCCCCCCTTGACGCGCGGCTCCAGCAACGCGCCGACACTGACCTCGGAGACGACCCGGAGGGCGAGGTGCAGGGCGATCCAGCCGGAGACGGTGGAACTCCCGCAGCAACGAAGGGTCCAACCCGTCCTCCACCGGCACCCAGCATCTCTCCTCCGGACCGTACCCCTCCCACTCCACGAGGTACTGAAGGCCCCTCGCCCGACGCCTCGAGTCCAGGATGGCTCGAACAGCATACGCCGGGGCCTCCTCAATGTCCAGAGGGGGCAGAGGAACTCCATCACCTCAGACTCCTGGAGTGGACCAGCCACCACCAGCCTGAGGAGAGACACATGGAACGAGGGATTAATATGGTAATCTGGGGGAAGCTGTAACCTGTAGCATACCACGTTCAGTCTCCTCAGGACTTTGAATGGCCCCACAAACCGCGGACCCAGCTTCCGGCAGGGCAGGCGGAGGGGCAGGTTTCGGGTCGAGAACAAGACCTCACTGCGGTGGCGGTCGGCGCTCGCCTTCTGCCGCCTCAAGGCCCGTTGCAGGTGCACATGGGCGGCGTCCCAGGTCTCCTCCGAGTGCTTAAACCATTCGTCCACCACAGGAGCTTCGATCTGGCTCTGATGCCAAGGTGCCAGAACCGGCTGGTACCCCGGTACGCACTGAAAGGGAGAGCAGTTAGTGGAGGAGTGGCGGAGTGAGTTTTGGGCCATCTCTGCCCAGGGGATGAACGCCGCCCACTCCCCTGGCCGGTCCTGGCAATATGACCGTGGAAACCTACCAACATCCTGGTTTACTCTCTCCACATGCACGTTACTCTCGGGGTGAAAACCTGAGGTGAGGCTGACCGAGACCCCCAGACGTTCCATGAACGCTCTCCAGACCCTGGACGTGAACTGGGTACCCCGATCAGAGACTATGTCCTCAGGCACCCCGTAGTGCCGGAAGACGTGAGTGAACAGGGCCTCCACAGTCTGTAGAGCCGTAGGGAGACCGGGCAAAGAGACGAGACGGCAGGACTTAGAAAACTGATCCACAACGACCAGGATCGGGGTGTTGCCCTGTGAGGGAGGAAGATCTGTCAAGAAGTCCACCGACAGTTGCGACCACAGCCGTTGTGGAATGGGTAGGGGTTGTAACTTCTCTCTGGGCAGGTGCCTGGGTGCCTTGCACTGGGTGCACACCGAGCAGGAGGAAACATAAACCCTCACGTCCTTGGCCAAGGTGGACCACCAGTACTTCCCACTAAGGCAACGCACCGTCCGACCGATGCCAGGATGACCAGAAGAGGATGACATGTGGGCCCAATAGATCAAATGGTCGTGGACAGCAGACGGAACGTACAGGCGCCCACTGGGGGGGAGTAGGCTCTGTGCGTAATGCCCTCTCGATGTCCGCGTCCAGCTCCCACACCACCGGTGCCACCAGGCAAGAGGCTGGAAGTATGGGAGTGTGATCCATGGACCGCTCCTCTGTGTCATACATCTGGGACAGTGCGTATGCTTTAGCATTCTGGGAACCTGGTCTGTATGACAGAGTGAAATCAAAATGGGTAAAGAACATAGCCCACCTTGCCTGGCGAGGGTTCAGTCTCCTCGCCGCCCGGATGTACTCCAGATTGCGGTGGTCAGTCCAGATGAGAAAAGGGTGTTTAGCCCCCTCAATTACGCACGGCTGAAATGCGGTCACTCTCCATCTCCACCCCTGAAGTGGAAATGCGATACCCTAGGAAGGAGACGGACTGTTGGAAGAACAGGCATTTCTCAGCCTTGACGTACAGGTCATGCTCCAACAGTCGACCAAGCACCCTGCGCACCAGGGACACATGCTCGGCACTTGTAGCGGAGTATATCAGAATGTCGTCAATATACACCACTACACCCTGCCCGTGCAGGTCCCGGAAAATCTCGTGAACAAAGGCCTGGAAGACTGAAGGAGCATTCATCAACCCATATGGCATGACGAGGTACTCATAGTGCCCTGAGGTGGTACTAAATGCCGTCTACCAGTCGTCCCCCTCCCGGATACGCACCAGGTTGTAAGCGCTCCTGAGATCCAATTTTGTGAAGAAGCGCGCCCCATGCATTGACTCGATCGCACTGGCGATGAGAGGCAGCCGGTAGCTGTACCTCACTGTAATCTGATCGATACCCCGATAGTCAATACACGGGCGCAGACCTCCATCCTTCTTCTTCACAAAAAAGAAACTCGAGGAGGCAGGTGAAGTGGAGGGCCGAATGTATCCCTGCCTCAAGGATTCGGAGACATATGTTTTCATAGCCGCCATCTCCTCCTGTGACAGAGGATACACGTGACTCCTGGGAAGTGCTGCGTCTACCAGGAGATTTATCGCACAATCCCCCCGTCGAAGGGGTGGTAATTTAGTCTCCTTCTTCTTACAGAAGACGAGAGCCAAATTAGCATATTCTGAGGGGATGCGCACGGTGGAGACCTGGTCTGGACTTTCCACCGTATTCGCACCGATGGAAACCCTCACACACCTCCCTGAGCACTCTCGTGACCACCCCTTGAGAGCCCTCTGTTGCCATGAAATAGTGGGGTCATGACAGGCCAACCAGTGTAGGCCCAGCACCATGGGAAACGCAGGAGAATCAATAAGGAAGAGACTGATTCTCTCCTTGTGAACCTCCTGCGTAACCATGTCAAGTGGAGCGGATGCCTCCCTAATCAGCCCTGACCCTAATGGTCGACTATCTAGGGCATGCACAGGGAAGGGCATATCCACAGGAACAAGGGGGATTCCTAAACTATGGGCAAATGAATGGTCAATAAAATTCCCAGCTGCGCCTGAATCTACGAGCGCCTTATGCTGGGAATGCGGGGAAAACGTAGGAAATGTAATAAACACACATGTGAGCAACAGGGGGCTCGGGGTGAGCCTGGTGCCGACTCACCTGGGATGACACGATATTGTCCTGCCTGCTGCCTCGACTCCCTGAGGAACCCCCCCAGCACCGACCAGCAGTGTGCCCTCTGGCCACAGATGGTGCAGGGAATGGCCCTCCTCCGGTCGCCCTAAGCGCAGTACCTCCCAGCTCCATGGGCATCGGAGCGGAGGTGCTGGGGGATGGAACTGACAGGCCCCGATCCGGCGTCCGCGGGTAGCCAGCAGGTTGTCCAGCCGGATGGACAGGTCCACCAGCTGGTCCAACGTGAGGGTGGTGTCTCGGCAGGCCAACTCCCGACGGACATCCTCACGCAGACTGCACCGGTAGTGACTGATCAGGGCCCTGTCGTTCCATCCCGCGCTGGCGGCCAGGGTCCGGAAGTCCAATGCGAAATCCTGCGTGCTCCTCGTCCCCTGCCTCAGGTGGAACAGACCAACTCGACCCTCAGGCGGGTGGTCGAAAACTGCCCGAAAGCGGCGGGGGAACTCTGCGTAATGGTCCAACGCCACGTCTCCTTCACTCCATACAGCGTTAGCCACTCCAGGGCTTTGCCTGAGAGGCAGGAGATGAGGGCGGACACGCTCTCACGTCCCGAAGGAGCCGGGTGGACGGTCGCCAGGTCGAGTTCCAGCTGGAGTAGGAACCCCTGGCTTCCGGCAGCCGTCCCATCATACTCCCTCGGGAGCGCGAGTTGAATCCCGCAGTGGGGCCTGCTGTAGTGGTGCTGGTGGAAGCGCTGGACGACCTCCTCCTCTCTCCCAACGATCCATCGTCTTCAGCAGGCGATCCATTGCGGTGCCCAGACGTTGCAACATGGTCGCGTGCTGCTGGACGTGCTCCTCTACCGCCACAGGGAGGGCGTCTGCTCCTGCTGACTCCATTTGAAAGGTGAGTAATTCTGTAATCGGCCTGTGTGTAGCTGGTGTAGAGAGTCAGGCGCAGGACAGCAGATATGAGTAATCAACGTATTTACTCAAGTAATCACAATTATAACACAATATACCTAGCCCACGATAACGGACCGTATACAAGACAAACAATTACTCACAAACAAACATGGAGCAACAGAGGGTTAAATAATGAACAAGTCATTGGGGGATTGAAACCATGTGTATCAAGAATGGTCCACCAGCCAAAGGACATCCAGCCAACTTGACACAACTGTGGGAAGCATTGGAGTCAGCATTGGCCAGCATCCCTGTGGAATCCTGTCAACACCTTGTAGAGTCCATACCCTGACAAACTGAGGCTTTTCTAAGGGCAGAAAGGGGGGGGGGTGCAACTGTCTTTGTTCCTAATGTTTGGTATACTCAGTGTATGTAACTTTAGTGTGATATTGCTTCATAGACATTTACAACAAGCCATCCTCTACCATATGGACTCATCAACTGAAGATCACAGACTGACAAAAGCAATCAGCTTTTTAATTAACGGAATTAACAGTGCGATGTTAAACTATAATGACGGCAGTAAAAACATCCAAAACTGTTATTTTCATTACCTCAGGAAAAAGACAATACAACTATATGGGAAGGATGGAAAATGCTCTCTCTAACCCTCCTGTGACCTCTCGTACATTAGTAGAAGATAATGATATTGTGCTGATGATGGGCAATAAAAATAAGGCTTGAGTTCACCTGGACCCTCCAGGTAAGGTATTTTTTTATATAGGAAAATGGTTATGTTGTTCAACAAAGCACACTTCAACAACAATAAACTATTTAATCCCCCTCTTCTTAAGTCACTAATCAAATACAATAGGCAACCAGATTGGCTTTGGAAAGGCATTGGCAGCTGTTGAAAAGGCATTGGTAGCTGTTGATTAATCCTAATACATGCATGAGCATGCATGCATGCACACGTAAATACGTTCACACACACACACACACACACACACACACACACACACACACACACACACACACACACACACACACACACACACACGGGGAGATAAACCACACCACACCACAGCACACAAAAGAAAAGTCAAACTATCAGAAATAATGAATAGCCATCAATAAGAATTCAGCAGAGATTTGTTTCATTCTGTTTTCAACAACGCTTTTCAACCCATTATTTTCTGTAAATGTCGCCCAGCCCGCTCTATTGATTCTATTATTTTTGACCTTGCATTAGTGTCAGCTAATCTCGCATGCCATAAAATTTCATTTTGTAGTGAAAAATACTCTGAGGCCCTAAGGGCGAGTTATACACAGGTTGCAGTACCCTTGGGATTCAGAAGTGCACACTTGGGTAAACAAAACATAAATGTAATGTTTCTTAGGTGAGCCAGCGGCACTGGGGGTTTCATTTCTTCTCCAACTTTCTTTTTGTTTTCATGTTGGCTCAATATATGATTTAAAGTATGTACCGAGTCTTATTCAATGTATGGTTTAAAGTTGGTACCGAGTCTTATTCAATGTATGGTTTAAAGTAGGTGGTGAGTCTTATTCAATGTATGGTTTAAAGTAGGTGTGAGTCTTATTCAATGTATGGTTTAAAGTAGGTGGTGAGTCTTATTCAATGTATAGTTTAAAGTAGGTAGTGAGTCTTATTCAATGTATGGTTTAAATTAGGTGGTGAGTCTTATTCAATGTATAGTTTAAAGTAGGTACCGTCTTATTCAATGTGTGGTTTAAAGTAGCTCCCGATTTTATTCAATTAATGTTTTTTTCTTTTCTTCAGGCTTTAAAAAATAATAATGTGGGCTCAATATATGATTTAAAGAGTCTTATTCAATGTATGGTTTAAAGTAGGTACCGAGTCTTACACAATGTGTGGTTTAAAGTAGGTAACGAGTCTTATTCAATGTATGGTTTAAAGTAGGTAACGAGTATTATTCAATGTGTGGTTTAAAGTAGGTGTCACGACTTCCGTCGAAGTCGGCTCCTCTCCTTGTTCGGGCAGCGTTTGGCGGTCGACGTCACCGGTCTTCTAGCCATCGCGGCTCCACTGTTCATGGTTCCATTTGTTTTGTCTTGTTTCCCTGCACACCTGGTTTACATTCCCTAATCACACTACATATATATTCCCTCTGTTCCCCCCATGTCTTTGTGTGGAATTGTTTTTGTTACATGTTTCGTGTTACGCGCCAGGCTGGTTTTGTACACGAGTGTGTTTATTGTTACTTATGCATTTGTCATGAGGTTGCCCTCTTTGGGTACAGCGAGCACAGTTGACCCCCCTCCCTCTGCACCAGGCCTTTTCTATGCACCATCCCCCTGACCTCTATACTTCGACACCAGGCTCTGTGAGAGCGGTCATAAATTCCTATGAGAGATCCTGCCTGATCCTGAGAAGATCCTGCCTCATGGCCCCAGTATAGAGAGAGAGTACGTTTTCATAGAGAACAAAGGAGTTCTTCCACCTCACAGAACTTGACAACCGAACAATATTCAGGTTCTGGAGAAGGTATAAAAGATCGGTGAAGAATACAGCTACGAACTGGTCTGTTTGGTACAATTTTGTGAAACTCATGAGAGACAATACGGCCATATTACCATAATCATGTTTATACAATAGCCTCACCTATTAGACTTACATCTAAATGGTTGTATAAAATGAATGAATAAGGATGGAACTGTTTGTGAAATTGTGTAATGTGATTTCGGACTGTTTAATGAAGGAAACTTCAATTCCCTTTGGAGTCTTAACTAAGTCCTTGGCATGCCCCCAGGGACACAGACAGGACCTGGTGTCAAGAGACAGCCTTTTTCTATGTCCCGAAAAAAAAAACACTTTGGTTTTCTATCACCAGACCAAGCTTACCTCAATTACGAGATGGCTAAAGGTTGGAGACCAGCTTACCTCTTGCTGAACGTTTAACCTCTTACATCTAGACGTTCCGCTAGCGGAACACCTGCTCCAATATCCAATGATAGGCGTGGCGCGAATTACAAATTCCTCAAAAATCCAAAAACTTCCATTTTTCAAACATATGACTATTTTACACCATTTTAAAGACAAGACTCTCCTTTATCCTCTCTAGGCTAGGCGGGACGAATTCGTCCCACCTACGTAACAGCCACTTGCAGCCTGTGGCGCGATTTTCAAAACCTTAAAAATCCTATTACTTCAATTTCTCAAACATATGACTATTTTACAGCCATTTAAAGACAAGACTCTCGTTAATCTAACCACACTGTCCGATTTCAAAAAGGCTTTACAACGAAAGCAAAACATTAGATTATGTCAGCAGAGTACCAAGCCAGAAATAATCAGACACCCATTTTCCAAGCCAGCATATAATGTCACCAAAACCCAGAAGACAGCTAAATGCAGCACTCACCTTTGATGATCTTCATCAGATGACAACCCTAGGACATTATGTTATACAATACATGCATGTTTTGTTCAATCAAGTTCATATTTATATCAAAAACCAGCTTTTTACATTAGCATGTGACGTTCAGAACTAGCATACCCCCCGCAAACTTCCGGGGAATTCGCTAACATTTTACTAAATTACTCACGATAAACGTTCACAAAAAGCATAACAATTATTTTAAGAATTATAGATACAGACCTCCTCTATGCACTCGATATGTCCGATTTTAAAATAGCTTTTTGGTGAAAGCACATTTTGCAATATTCTAAGTACATAGCCCAGGCATCACGGGCTCGCTATTTAGACACCCGGCAAGTTTAGCACTCACCATAATCATATTTACTATTATAAAAGTTTCATTACCTTTTGTTGTCTTCGTCAGAATACACACCCAGGACTGCTACTTCAATAACAAATGTTGGTTTGGTCCAAAATAATCCATCGTTATATCCGAATAGCGGCGTTTTGTTCGTGCGTTCCAGACACTATCCGAAATAGTAAAGAAGTGTCGCGCGCATGGCGCAATTCGTGACAATAAAATTCTAAGTATTCCATTACCGTACTTCGAAGCATGTCAACCGCTGTTTAAAATCAATTTTTACGACATTTTTCTCGTAGAAAAGCGATAATATTCCGACAGGGAATCTCCTTTTCGGCAAACAGAGGAAAAAATCCCAAAGGCGGGGGCGGTCGGGGTCACGCGCATAAGCCAGTGTCCCTTGATCGGCCACTTGAGAAAGGCGATAATGTGTTTCAGCCTGGGGCTGGAATGACGACATTCTGTTTTTTCCCGGGCTCTGAGCGCCTATGGACGACGTGGGAAGTGTCACGTTAGAGCAGAGATCCTTAGTAAATGATAGAGATGGAAAAGAAGTTCAACAAATGGTCAGACAGGCCACTTCCTGTAAAGGAATCTCTCAGGTTTTGACCTGCCATTTGAGTTCTGTTATACTCACAGACACCATTCAAACAGTTTTAGAAATTTAGGGTGTTTTCTATCCATATGTAATAAGTATATGCATATTCTAGTTACTGGGTAGGAGTGGTAACCAGATTAAATCGGGTATGTTTTTTATCCAGCCGTGTCAATACTGCCCCCTAGCCCTAACAGGTTAACTAACCACACTGTCCGATTTCAAAAAGGCTTTACAGCGAAAGCAAAACATTAGATTATGTCAGCAGAGTACCCAGCCAGAAATAATCAGACACCCATTTTTCAAGCTAGCATATAATGTCACAAAAAACAAAACCACAGCTAAATGCAGCACTAACCTTTGATGATCTTCATCAGATGACACGCCTAGGACATTATGTTGTACAATACATGTATGTTTTGTTCAATCAAGTTCATATTTATATCAAAAACCAGCTTTTTACATTAGCATGTGACGTTCAGAACTAGCATTCCCACCGAACACTTCTGGTGAATTTACTAAATTACTCACGATAAACGTTCACAAAAAACATAACAATTATTTTAAGAATTATAGATACAGAACTCCTTTATGCACTCGCTATGTCCGATTTTAAAATAGCTTTTCGGTGAAAGCACATTTTGCAATATTCTGAGAAGATAGCCCAGCCATCACGGCTAGCTATTTTGACACCCACCAAGTTTGACCCTCACCAAACTCCGATTTACTATTAGAAAAGTTTGATTACCTTTGCTGTTCTTCATCAGAATGCACTCCCAGGACTGCTACTTCAATAACAAATGTTGGTTTGGTTCAAAATAATCCATAGTTATATCCAAATAGCAGCGTTTTGTTGTGCGTTCAAGACACTATCCGAAGGGTAACGAAGGGTGACGCGCCCGGCGCGTTTCGTGACAAAAAAATTCAAAATATTCCATTACCGTACTTCGAAGCATGTCAAACGCTGTTTAAAATTAATTTTTATGCGATTTTTCTCATAAAAAAGCGATAATATTCCGACTGGGAGTCGTTGTTTTCGTTCAAAGACTAAAAATGAAAACATGGAGTCTTCTCGTGCACGCGCCCCCAGTGTCATTGTTCTCAGATCGACCACTATCCAAATGCGCTACTGTTTTTCAGCCATGGCCTGCAAAGTCATCATTCAACGTTCTGGCGCCTTCTGAGAGCCTATGGGAGCGTTAGAAAATGTCACGTTACAGCAGAGATCCCCTGTTTTGGATAGAGATGATCAAGAAGGCCAATAAATGGTCAGAGAGGGCGCTTCCTGTTTGGAATCTTCTCAGGTTTTGGCCTGCCAAATGAGTTCTGTTATACTCACAGGCACCATTCAAACAGTTTTAGAAACTTTGGAGTGTTTTCTATCCAAAGCTAATAATGATATGCATATTCTAGTTTCTGGGCAGGAGTAATAATCAGATTAAATCGGGTACGTTTTTTATCCGGCCGTGTAAATACTGCCCCCTAGCCCTAACAGGTTAACGAGAGTCTTGTCTTTAAAGGCCGGTCCGTGAAAATATTGTCTGACATTAAACCAGTCCGTGGCCCAAAACAGGTTGAGGACTGCTGCTCTAGAGGCTACCCCCCCTTCTTCTCAATTTCCGCCTGAAGACATACCCTAATCTAACTGCCTGTATCTCAGGCCCAGAAGCAAGGATATGCATATTCTTGGTATCATTTGAATGGAAACATTCTGAAGTTTGTGGCAATGTTAATTTTAATGTAAGAGAATGTAACACAATAGATCTGGTAGAAGAAAAGATAAAGAAAGAGCATACGTTTTCTGTTTTGTTATTGTTGTAGCATCATCTTTCAATGTACAACAAATGCCAAACAGTCAGATAGGATGCTGGGGACAATTTAGTTGGAGAACACATGAGGACATCTGTAGTTGTGCAAAGTTTCAGACTGATAACTTCAAAAATGAGTGAGCTACATGACATTTAGCATGAAGTCACCCAGGTGTCCCACACAAGTTGCCCAAATGTATCCAAGTGGCCGAATTGGTGAAGTAATACATTTTTATGCCACTAACTATATACAACATAACAATATGCAATTGTAACACAAAAAAAAAACTTTTGGTAAAAATGTAGCACTTTTTTATATTTTTTATCAATTTTTATGAAAATAACTATATAAAACATAACAAAATGCAATTCCAACAAACCCTTTTTTTAAATAAAAATGTGCAAAAAATATTGGTCAGAAAATAGTTGTCAAAAGAAGGTACATTTTTTGTGCAAATAACTATATACAAAGTAAGAAAATGCAATTCCAACAAACAATTTTATTTAATGAAAATATGCAAAAAATATTGGTCAAAAAACGGTACATTTTTTGAGCAAATAACTATATACAAACTAACAATGCAATTCCAACAAACACATTTTTTTAATAAAAATGTGCAAAAAATATTGGTCAAAATAAGGTACATTTTTAGTGCAAATAACTATATACAAAGTAACAATGCAATTCCATCAAACACATTTTTTTTTTATAAAAATGTGCAAAAAATATTGGTCAAAAAAAGGTAAATTTTTTGGTGCAAATAACTATATACAAAGTAACAAAATGCAATTCCAACAAACATTTTTTTTTAATGAAATGTGCAAAAAATATTGGTCAGAAAATAGTTGTCAAAAGAAGGTACATTTTTTGTACAAATAACTATATACAAAGTAACAATGTTATTTTTTTTATGAAAATGTGCAAAAAATATTGGTCAAAAAAGGTACATTTTTATGCAAATAACTACACAAAATGTAAAAAATATTGAAAAAATATTTACAAAAAAAATATATACTGCTCAAAAAAATAAAGGGAACACTTAAACAACACATCCTAGATCTGAATGAAATAAATAATCTTATTAAATACTTTTTTGTTTACATAGTTGAATGTGCTGACAACAAAATCACACAAAAATAATCAATGGAAATCCAATTTATCAACCCATGGAGGTCTGGATTTGGAGTCACACTCAAAATTAAAGTGGAAAACCACACTACAGGCTGATCCAACTTTGATGTAATGTCCTTAAAACAAGTCAAAATGAGGCTCAGTAGTGTGTGTGGCCTCCACGTGCCTGTATGACCTCCCTACAACGCCTGGGCATGCTCCTGATGAGGTGGCGGATGGTCTCCTGAGGGATCTCCTCCCAGACCTGGACTAAAGCAGCCGCCAACTCCTGGACAGTCTGTGGTGCAACGTGGCGTTGGTGGATGGAGCGAGACATGATGTCCCAGATGTGCTCAATTGGATTCAGGTCTGGGGAACGGGCGGGCCAGTCCATAGCATCAATGCCTTTCTCTTGCAGGAACTGCTGACACACTCCAGCCACCTGAGGTCTAGCATTGTCTTGCATTAGGAGGAACCCAGGGCCAACCGCACCAGCATATGGTCTCACAAGGGGTCTGAGGATCTCATCTCGGTACCTAATGGCAGTCAGGCTACCTCTGGCGAGCACATGGAGGGCTGTGCGGCCCCCCAAAGAAATGCCACCCCACACCATGACTGACCCACCGCCAAACCGGTCATGCTGGAGGATGTTGCAGGCAGCAGAACGTTCTCCATGGCGTCTCCAGACTCTGTCACGTCTATCACGTGCTCAGTGTGAACCTGCTTTCATTTGTGAAGAGCACAGGGCGCCAGTGGTGAATTTGCCAATCTTGGTGTTCTCTGGCAAATGCCAAACGTCCTGCACGGTGTTGGGCTGTAAGCACAACCCCCACCTGTGGACGTCGGGCCCTCATACCACCCTCATGGAGTGTTTCTGACCGTTTGAGCAGACACATGCACATTTGTGGCCTGCTGGAGGTCATTTTGCAGGGCTCTGGCAGTGCTTCTCCTGCTCTTCCTTGCACAAAGGCGGACGTAGCGGTCCTGCTGCTGGGTTTTTGCCCTCCTACGGCCTCCTCCATGTCTCCTGATGTACTGGCCTGTCACCTGGTAGCGCCTCCATGCTCTGGACACTACGCTGACAGACACAGCAAACCTTCTTGCCACAGCTCGCGTTGATGTGCCATCCTGGATGAGCTGCACTACCTGAGCCACTTGTGTGGGTTGTAGACTCCGTCTCATGCTACCACTAGAGTGAAAGCACCGCCAGCATTCAAAAGTGACCAAAACATCAGCCAGGAAGCATAGGAACTGAGAAGTGGTCTGTGGTCCCCAGCTGCAGAACCACTCCTTTATTGGGGGTGTCTTGCTAATTGCCTATAATTTCCACCTGTTGTCTATTCCATTTGCACAACAGCATGTGAAATTTATTGTCAATTAGTGTTGCTTCCTAAGTGGACAGTTTGATTTCACAGAAGTGTGATTGAATTGGAGTTACATTGTGTTGTTTAAGTGTTCCCTTTATTTTTTTGAGCAGTGTATATAAAAAAAAATAACAGGGGTAGACCCTCAGTCCTCTACACAATATTTTGCTGCTGGTGCCATGTCCCATAGCAGTCCCTTTCTGCTGTAAAGCACAGGCAAACCGAACACGTGTTGCAGGTGATGAAGGACTTCATGCGGCAAAGAACACAACGACGCCTCCATGCTGTGCCCTTTTGGCCCCGAGGCACATTCATGCCTGCAGTTATGAACTTTGGCATGTGAACACCACTGGCGGCAGGAGTAGAGGGAGCAGAGGTAGAGGGGGCAGAGGTAGAGGGGGCAGAAGGTGATGCAGTGGACTTTGTGCTGTAGCCAGCAAGCTCCTGGATGAGCAGCTCCCTGAAGGCTAGCTGGGAGATGGGGGGCTGTCCACAGCTCTTAGCCATTTCCTTCTGGAGGATGAAGGAATTGACCACAGCAATGTCGATTAAATTATAAAACAATGTCTTGTACCATTTCATGGTCTTGTGAAGAACATTGTAATATCCGATCAGTGCGTCTGTAAGGTCCACACCTCCCATGCCCTTGTTGTAGTGCTTGATAGCTCCAAGAATGGGGATATTTTTTTGTGGTCCATGCCCCAGTAGCGCCCTTCACACGCCTGACGACGTGATCGCCACTGAAGGACTTGTGGATAGTACTGCACATCACCACCTCTCTGGTATCCATCCACTTCACGAAGAGCAGGCCATCTTGGCGAATCCATCGCATCGTTCCCCGCTCAGCCCGCTTAGGCATGTCATTTACCTTCGTCTTCGGAAAGCCCACTCTGTTGGTACGAATGGTGCCACAAGCCCACACATTCAGCTTCCTGAGGTCTGTGAACAGGGTAGGGCTTGTGTAAAAATTGTCGACAAAGAGTTTGTAGCCACTCCCCAGAAGTTTAAAATCCAACAGATCCATGACAGAATCATAATTTAGTCCCTTACTGGTCGCAAAACTGCTTTTCCCCTCATAAACAAAAAAATTGCAGGTGTACGCACACACAGAATCGGCCAAAACAAACAGCTTGTATCCCCATTTTGTTGGTTTGTTCCGCATGTATTGTTTTAGACCGATTCTGGCCTTTGAGGCTACCATCCTCTCATCTATTGACAAGTTCTGGGCGAGCTGAAAATAAGTCTTGCAGGCCTCAACCATGCTGGGGTAGAGAGGTTTAATTTTACAGAGCCTATCAAACCTTGCGGTGCCTCTCCTCTTGTCATTGGCCTCATCAACTTTAGGGTCACTGATGTGAAGCGCCCGTAAGATAGATAAAAACCTTTTACAGGACATGACAGTGGGGGGGAAAGGCAGTTGATAGAGCGGGGATGTTTTCCAGTAAGCCTTGAGGGATTTTAGCTTCACCAGCCCCATGTAAATGACAATCGAAAGGAAGCAGAAAAGGTCTTGCATGAAAATGGGCTTCCATGCATCTTTCTTGCCTGCTTGCTTTTTCCTCCATACTTGTTGGATGCTTGTTAGATACAAGTGAATCAATAACTGACGGGGTGAAAAACAGCTGAAATAGTTGAAGGGGGCTGTACTTCACTGTCATGTCTAGTTGCGGCCCTGGCTGCCTTTTCGGCCAAAATACTGGTGGAATTTGATCTTCATCCTCCTCCATCACAGAGTGCCAACGCCCATCTACCTCTCTGCCAGCAGGTTCCACGCTTCCCTTCCTCCGCTTCTTTGACGTCTTCCCACCTCTAGATGGCCGGGCGGGGGTAGGTGTGGTGCCGGAGACAGCAGGTGTCTGGCTGGATGAACCAGCTTCATCGGGGGATGGGCACCTTGGCACCGGGGGCTCGCAGTCGGAGTCGCTACCACTGTGAAAGAAAACATTAAAAAAATATTTGTTATGTATGAGCCTTGTATCATTACGTAAAATAAACAGATATATATAGAGCAGAGTCACTATGTCACAGTCACTATGGTGAAGTGCTGTTCCATTCAACTACGGCCATTGTGGGCCTGCCTGCCCTCCCCCCATCAGTGGCCATGTGTGTGTTTGCTGTTCTACTCCATTCCATTTTTATAAAAAATGTAATACATACATACACACACCCACCCAAACAAACACACAGGTTATGGGTCATACACACACTATGTATTGCCAATGTGTACTTTGGCAATACATAGTGTGTTACACATTTCATCACATTTCATTACTGATTATATTTCTATAAATTCCACAAAAAATAAATATTTTGCCAAAAAATATCAAATTATTTATATTTCAAACAACGGCATTAGCACTTATCAATCCAGAAGTATGTCCTCTCCTTGTAGAAACATTTCCTCAGCCTCCGAATCAAAGCTATGGTCACTCAAAGATTCATCGTCAAGTAAATATTCGGTCTCACTTATCCATATCATGTCTTGCAAATCTGTATACTTAGCCTTCGACTTCGCTTTTCCAGATTTATTCGCCATAATGTTTTCTATGAAATCACTGAAACTACTCTTCACAAAATACAACTGTGCGTAATGGTGTGTGCCTGCAACAAGTCTGATCTTCAATGGCGAATGAAGTTCGTTACGCGTGCATTTACTGACAAGGGCTGGTGTTCCAACCCATAACCATCACATACTGGCGTTTACCTCAGCTCATTGGCTATCTACCAAGCTAGATTTCAAGAAGATCAGTGACCATTGGACAGAAATACAGTCAATCAACGAAACATCGCTAATATTATTGGTGCGCAAAGATGTCATTGCTCGTTGTCTTCAAATCAGTTCCTTTCGGTCAATATGCCCCACAAAAAGAACCATCATGTTTGGCTGTGTTACAAACATCCAGAGGATTGCAATGAAACCAACCGTGACTAGATAAACGTATGTTTAGTGTGTGTAATTACATCGAATGCTTCGTCAAAAGTTGATAGATACGGAATTCACAACACAAGCGGTTTACAAAATGTTTCGTGTTAGGCTATAAAAATAAATTTTATCAAAGAAAACGGCACTTCATTTGATCACTGGGACCCCCAGGATGAGAAATAAGAGCAAGATATCAGAATGTAAGTCTTATTTTTACCTTCGGATGTGAATGTGTCATACCTGTCATGGCGGAAAAAGTTTGTTGTTGTTGATCGCTCTTCTCAAAGAAAAGCATGCCATTTTTTCTCTGTATTAGCTATTTTAAATCGGACAACGGAGTTTGATTACCAAGATTCTAATCTTTTGAATGGTGTAAGACACTTGTATTTTCAAGAATGTTTAATGTTATATTTCGCCGGATGTTGTCAAAGAATCCCGGTAACGGGATTGACATATCGAAGGGGTCCTCAAGAGGATAAGGATGGAACTGTTTGTGAAATTGTGTAATGTGATTTTGGACTGTTTAACGAAGGAAACTCCAATTCCCTTTGGAGTCTTAACTAAGTCCTTGGCACGCTCCCAGGGACACAGACAGGACCTGGCGTCATGAGACAGCCTTTTTCTATGTCCCGAATAAACCCCCCACTTTGGTTTTCTATCACCAGACCGAGCTTACCTCAATTACGAGATGGCTAAAGGTTGGAGACCAGCTTACCTCTTGCTGAACGTTTAATCATACCACGTGGTTAAACTCTTAGACTAACGATACCGACAGAATAAGAACAAGTCTTTGATATTAATTACTAGTCTGCAGCTAGGAATTAGGTATCATTGAACGCGAAGACCGACAACATCCATTCTATAACGACATGAATGAATGTCACTCTGAACTATCCATCCTAACACACAGAGAGAGAGAGAGAGAGAGAGAGAGAGAGAGAGAGAGAGAGAGAGAGAGAGAGAGAGAGAGAGAGAGAGAGAGAGAGAGAGAGAGAGAGAGAGAGAGAGAGAGAGAGAGAGAGAGAGAGAGAGGACAAACTTTTCAACAAAGATCCCGACGACACACTGAGCGTAAATATATATATTGATTGCAATTATTCCCGAATGAGTGAGCGTTCATGTGCAAAGGATTAGCATTTCAATTGTTATAATTATCAACTCTGTAGTGTCTTCTCAGCCTCCCCCACTCCCCTTTTGTCTAACAAGCCGCCATGCCGGTTTAGCCCACTAGGGCACATTCCTCTGTCATTTCTTGTAACGATATCTACTGTTTGTTATGCATTTCTGAGAATTACTTAGTTAGTAAATAAATGATTTTAAGACAATTGATGTATGGATGACTCATAGTGAAGACTGGGTTCGTGCAGATAACCAACAATTTACGACGTTTGGAATGAGACTGACATGATGTAACTAATACGTCATTAATCAGAAGACTAATAGATCAGATATTATAATATCTTAAAGTTATATTAGGAAAATTATAACTTTGTAATCTGAATATTTTCCTTGTGTCACAGGCCGGCTCATAGCCCGTGGCAAAAATGAGGGGACATCAACAACAGGTATAGGCCAATTCAAAAGGTTCTTTATTGTAAACAAAACTATTAACTTTAAACAAAGGAAAAAGGAATGAGGTGTGGAACTGTCATAATGCAGGGTGTATGTAAAGTGCATGGATGCGTGAATATGCATGCCGTATGGGGAGAAGAAGATGCGGCATTGGACCACTTCGAGGAGTTCACCCTTCCGGGCAATCTTCGACCATCCGCCCGAGGGTAGAGCGGCGGGAGAACGTCTCTTCCAGCTGAGGCAGGGGACGAGGAGTGCCCAGGTGTGTTACAGGTTACAGCTTCCCCCCGATTACCGAATTAACCCCTCGTTCCATGTGTCTCTCCTCAGGCCGGTGGTGGTTGGTCCACTCCAGGAGTCTGAGGTACAGGAGGTTCCCCCGCCCCCTCTGGACATCGAGGGGGCCCCGGCGTACTCCGTTTGGTCCATCCTGGATTGGAGGTGTCGGGCGAGTGGCCTTCAGTACCTTGTGGAGTGGGAGGGGTACGGTCCGGAGGAGAGGTTCTGGGTTCCGGTGGAGGATGTGTTGGACCCTGCTGCAGGAGTTCCACCGTCTCCGGCCAGATCGCCCTGCGCCTTGCCCTCCGGGTGGTCCCCGAGGCCGGTGTCAGCACGCTGCTGGAGCCGTGCGTCAAGGGGGGGTACTGTGACGACTTCTGCCGAAGTCGGCTCTTCTCCTTGTTCGGGTGACGTTCGGCGGTCGACGTCACCGGTCTTCTAGCCATCGCCGCTCCACTGTTCATTGTTCCATTTGTTTTGTCTTGTTTCCCTTCACACTTGGTTTACTTTTCCTAATCACACTACTTATATATTCCCTCTGTTCCCCCCATGTCTTTGTGTGGAATTGTTTTTGTTACATGTTTCGTGTTACGCGCCAGGCTGGTTTTTCGCCGGATATCGTGTTGTACCCGAGTGTGTTTATTGTTACTTATGCATTATTGTGACTGTTGTCGCGCTTTGCACTTTTGCCATTTGGCTGGAGGTTTTTGACGCAGTTGCGTCCGTCTGTTGTTACTTCTGCCAATTAAAGTGTGCACCTGATCACAACTCTCCGCTCTCCTGCACCTGCGTTCTTACCAGTAGCGCACACCTGACAGTAGGTACCGAGTCTTATTCAATGTGTGGTTTAAAGTAGATACAGTCTTATTCAAAGTGTGGTTTAAAGTAGGTACCAAGTCTCATTCAAAGTGTGGTTTAAAGTAGGTACCGAGTCTCATTCAAAGATGAATGGACGTTTTTTTTCTTCTGTCAGAACCATAATCATCCATAATATGTGACATACAAAGCAGAAAAGATAGGTCCCTGGAAGATCATGAATTCAATGCGTCATTGAAATTGTTATTTTTTTTTACATTGTTACAGTATATTTGCTACAAAATAGTCCCCCCCTCCACACACACCCCAACAGTGATACTGTATTTCACAGTGATTTCGAAGCAGCGGATGCATGGGTGGTGTGTTTGTCACTTTATTTAATCATCTCCTACCAATCCTTCAACTCTGGTGCATGTTAAGAGCTCTTCAAGCCATGAAAACAGCTTGCTGTGAGCAGCTCAACTGTCAAGGTCTCCTTTGCTGTCCATGATGGAAATATCAACCCAGTGAGCCGTGATGGACATCTCAATCTGAATCCTACTCAGCTCTGCTCTGCCCAACACCTGCCTAACAGTACTCCTTCAGATAATTCATGGGCATGTGCTCTGTGAAGCTGATCTTCAACTGATCTACTGTTCTATCTCCCCACAATGTCAAACTGAAAACATTTTTTAGATAATGCCATCAGTATGATAAAAAAAGAGCCTATGTGTACACATCACTTGTGTCCATTCAAAATAAGTACTATGACTGTCTGGACTATTTTCAGATATTGAACACATTTCTGAGGTGAATGAAAAGGCTAAGTACATTGATGCACTCAATGGAAAGCGTTCTCTGAAAAGCATTGTTTCAGAAATGATGTCCATTTAGCGTATAGTCCTATTGGCATTGAGATTACATTGGAACAAGAGGACACCATTTCAATAATTTTAGGAATATCTATGTCTTTCTGGGTTATTGGCCAGAATGTATTTTATGTCGATCCCCCATTTCTATTTCCAGTATCTGTTGTGAAGCACAAGACAAGGACACGATGGTCATGTGACTCCATATGGAGCGTGTCCAGGGGAGATTCTCAATTGGGAAAAAGTCTGTTCTCTCCTCGACTCCTCCGTCCTCCTCTCCTCCATGTGGTCGAGGAGAGTGTCATATCGTTAGTAAGCAAATGGAGGAGCATGCTCACCTCTTTGATGCCATACTTTGGCAGATGACGCACAAGATGATCCTCCTAGTGGCTAGTGCAGAAATGTTTTAAAATCCACCACACCACTTTTGAATCAGCTGTTGTTTTCTGGAAGGAGAAAAGCATTTAAAAATCATACGCTACTTATCCTTTTACCAATAAAATGTTCTGCACAACTAGCTACATTTGTTTTTATCACTTTACATATTTTCTTTTTAGGATTCCACCCCTTTAAACAACATATGCCCGATGACACGCGAGTGGAGAAGGAGAGTCTCATATCATACAAGTGCTTTTGTTTCCATGTTTTCTCCCCTCTCCTCGCCTCCACCCCTGGATTACCTTTGACCTTTTTCAAAAGCACGCGAGGAGAAGATGGAGCAGAGGATGCGAGGAGTCGAGCAAAACCAATTGAGATTCTCCCCAGATGTCTTCTTCCTCTGATGTCTTGCATGAACAAACACAACAACATTGAACTTTTAGGTTGAACAGAAATACTAGAGAATGTGAAATGTGGAAAACGAAATGTTTTGTCTGTTAATTAACTATATTGTTAGAAGCAGTTCACTAATACTACATGTTATATTTTGTTGATCAAAAACACCAATTTAGTTAGTGAGCACCCAATGTGTATGGGGATCACATATTTCTAGAACATATGCAACTCTATGGTTGGAATGTTATGTTTGTTTGTCTTTGACACTCCATTTCACCGTATTGTGTTTCCAATATGATGGACGTTGGTGATGGAATTATTGAAATGCCTGGATCTCATCCGAATTTAACGAGCCAAATGACCTCATCATTATGAGACAAGCTTACCTTAAGCCCCCATTGGTGCGACAGTACAAAGCCTCTCTCAGGGAAAATAATGTCATAAATAAATGAGCAGACGAGTTTGGTTCTGACAAGTGAGGGACATGGTGTACCAGGAACATTTTTGATAGTGATCTAATTCATCTGGCAGCCGTGGATGTTGATTAAATCAGGATGTCAGCCACTTGACAAGACAAGACACAAACCGAAGTGGAACCTGTTTGAACAGCGTGAGCAGTGCAAGATGACCAGGGAGATTTGCTCCAGAACTGCCTGCCTGCATAGCTGCTGAACGTTGAACACATGCATACCACACACACACACACATAAACACACAAACACACACACGTTAACGTCACTTTCCACAACACGTCCAGATAGAAATCTACCCACCGGAGCTTACGTACAGTACCTCTTCTGCTCTCTCTCACAGCCCCTGCCCTGGCTACTCACTCACAGGATGACATCAGCCCTCTCTGACACTCCTGGCTGAGAGGAGCACTTCCCCCGACCCAACACACACACATGCGCACACACACACACACACACACACACACACACACACACACACACACACACACACACACACACACACACACACACACACACACACACACACACACACACACACACACACCAAGTTTTGTAAGAGCTTTACTGAGCCCAATGTGATGGCATGGTTGATGCCACCATGAAGTAACTCTGACTATGCCAGACAGACAGACAGACAAGCAGCAGGCAGAACATGTAAAAATAACAGGCCCTATAATTATAGCATGTGAAAAACAAATACATTCTGAGTCAGTACTCAAAATAATAGACCAAATGCAAGAGAGTAATGCTTGGGGTTGACACATTGCTTACAGTACACAATGGGGCTGTGGTAAAAGGGGAGGTTCAGAGAAGGAAATAATGGAGCAGAGGTTTCTATTCAACTGCTGAGCAGAATTTATCAGTTAAAAAATAAGTGACTACAACAAAATGTGATGTGCAACTTTATCAAAACATAAAAATGGGATGCAAATAATATAATCACAACAAACAATAATAATGGTGAGAGTATCTAAAATAATGGCACATTTTTCTACTTCCCTTTCACTTGAGATATACTGTACCTTGATCACATCTAGAAATTCTTATGTGATCACCACATACTAACAATTATTAAGAAGTATTCTCTAGATGACAAACTAGATGCACTCAATGAATCAGACCTGGGTTCAAATACTATTTAGAGTATTTTAATTAGAGTTTTTTTATTTAAAAAAACAACAAGTAGTTGAATGTTGGAATGTATTTGAAAATACTAAAATACACTGATGCAAATACACACTGACGCAAATACTCAGGTATTTGAAATAAGTATTTAAATGTTTTTTGTAATAGTAGGCTATTTAAAGGAAATTATTTGAAAATACTTTTAAATACTTCCAATAGAAGTAGTTGATTTGGGCCACATTATTTGAATATAATAAAATATACAGAAAATAAGTATTTAGATAACAAATACACATGTATTTGAACCCAGGTCTGCAATGTTTACAAATACAGATGATCCTGTACTGTGTTGGACTAGCCAGCAGCATCTCCTCTCCACCTGACCCAGCCTACTGTTCTCCTTCCTGCCTGCCCCATGGAGGTCAAAGTTCCATGTACAACGTCGCTATGCTAATCTCCTTTGCCACTCATTAAATGTACACTACATCTCCCACTTGGAGGCCTGTCATTTTGGCTGTCAGTGAACGTAGATAATACCTCGGAGCGTTCCGAGAAACCCTTGATTATTTATAGGGCTGGATCTGGATGTCTGAAAAAATTTAAACATATATTCTGCTTTGAATTACTTCACATTAGTTCCAATACAAGAAAATTACGTTTTTGGTAGAACTTTCAGATTTCGTCTGTTACAAAATGCCATCTCTACAAATTAACACTCCTGATTCCTACTTACAATCAAAAACTCAAACAGGAAGTACCATTGACGCCTTCAATACAGAAGTGGTCCGATGAAGCGGATGCAAAACTACAGGACTGTTTCTCTAGGCCAGACTGGAATATGTTCCAGGATTCATCCAATAACATTGAGAAGTTTACCACATCATTCACCGGATAAGTGCACCGATGACGTCATCCCCACAGTGACCATACATACATATCCCAACCAAAAGCCATGGATCACAGGCAACATCTGGACTGAGCTAAAAGCTAGAGATTCATTCAAGGAGAGGGACACTAATCAGGACGATTGTAAGAAATCCCGCTACGACCTCCGACGAGCCATCAAACAGGCAAAGCGTCAATACAGGACTAAGATTGAATCCTACTATGACGGCTCTAGTGATGCAAGCCTACCAGATGAACTAAATGCTCTCTAAGCTCGCTTCGAGGCAAGCAACACTGAACAATGCATGAGAGCACCAGCAGTTCAGGACGACTGTGTGATCTTGCTCTCCGTAACCGATGTGAGTGAGATCTTTAAACAGGTTAACATTTAGACTAATTACCAGGGCGTGTAGTAAGAGCATGCGCTGACCAGCTGGCGGGTGTCTTCACTGACATCTTCAACCTCTCCCTGACCCACTCCGTAAAACCTACATGTTTCTAGCAGATCACCATTCACACTGCCCTCTCCCACCTGGACAAGAGGAACACCAATGTGAGAATACTGTTCATTCACTACAGCTCAGCATTCAACACCATAGAGCCCTCCAAGCTCATCACTCAGGATGTTTTAAATTACGTTTTAGTGTCACATACACTGAATAGCTGCAGTTAAATTTGTTGTTTTACAGGGTCAGCAATAGTAATACGTGGCCCCTGGAGCAAATTAGGGTTAAGTGCCTTTTGCACTAATTCTTTTGATTCATAGTTACCTAGCCAGTTTACCCCTACCTACAGTGCATTCAAAAAGTATTCAGACCCCTTCACTTTTTCCACATTTATTTACATTAGAGCCTTATTCTAAAATGGACTAAATCATTCTTTCCCCTCATCAATCTACACACAATACCCCATAATGACAAAGCAATTTTTGCTAATGTATTACAAATTCAAAGCTGAAATATCACATTTACATAAGTATTCAGACACTTTACTCCGTACTTTGTTGAAGCATCTTTGGCAGTGATTACATCCTTGAGTCTTCTTGGGTATGACACTACAAGCTTGGCACACCTGAATTTGGGGAGTTTTACTCGTTCATCTTTGCAGATACCCTCAAGCTCTGCCAGGTTGGATGGGGAGTGTCGCTGCACAGCTATTTTCTGGTCTCTCCCAAAATGTTTGATTGGGTTCAAGTCCGGGCTCTGGCTGGGCCACTTAAGGACATTCAGAGACTTGTCCTGAAGCCGCCCCAGCATTGTCTTGGCTGTGTGCTTAGGGTCGTTGTCCTGTTGGAAGGTGAACCTTCGCCTCAATCTGAGGTCCTGTGCACTCTGGAGCAGGTTTTCATCAAGGATCTCTCTGTACTTTACTCCATTCATCTTTGCCTCAATCCTGACTAGTCTCCCAGTCCTTGCCGCTGAATAACATCCCCACAGCATGATGCTGCCACCCCCATGCTTCACCTTAGGGATGGTGCCAGGATTCCTCCAGATGTGACGCTTGGCATTCAGGCCAAATATTTCAATGTTGGTTTCAAGAGGATCCTTTACGTGCCTTTTGTCAAACTCCAACTAGGCTGTCATGTGCATTTTACTGAGGAGTAGTTTCCTCTACCATAAAGGCCTGATTGGTGGAGTACTGCAGAGATGTTTGTCCATCAGGAAGGTTCCCCCATCTCCACAAAGGAACTCTGGAGCTCTGCCAGAGTGACCATTGGGTTCTTGCTCAGTTTGGCCGGGCAACCAGCTCTAGGAAGAGTCTTGGTGGTTCCAATCTTCTTCCATTAAGAATGATGGAGACCACTGTGTTCTTGGGGACCTTCAATGCTGGAGACATTTGTTGCCAACTATAGGACCTTATATAGACAGGTGTGTGCCTTTCCAAATCATGTCCAATCAATTGAATCATCTCAAGGATGATAAATGGAAACAGGATGCACCTGAGCGCAATTTCGAGTCTCATAGCAAAGGGTCTGAATACTTCAGTTTTATTTTACAACATTTTTTAATAATCTGTTTTCGCTTTGTCGTTATGGGGTATTGTGTGTAGATTGGAAAAAAGGAAAAAAATAATTTCATCCATTTTAGAATAAAGCTTTAAGTTACAAAATGTGGAAAAATTGAAGGGGTGTGAATACTTTCCGAATCCACTGAATATGTACATATCTACCTCAGCTACCTTATTTTTCTATCTTTTTCTCTCAGCATTGTTGGGAAGGGCCCATAAGTAAGCATTTTAGGCTGGGTTTCTGTACAGCACTTTGAGATATCAGCTGATGTAAGAAGGGCTTTATAAATCAATTTGATTTGATTTAATTTGATTTGACCTGTTGTTTATGAATCATGTGACAAATACATTCTGGTTTAATGTAATCCTTGTAGTCATTGTGTCTCTTAGACATAGGAAGGCCTGATTTACAACCCACCAAATTATATAGGTGAATGTAATAACATTCAGCCGTCAAAGCTAATGTATCGCCTTTCCTCATCCTTGGGTCAATTAAAGGAAATAAACTGCAAACATAAAGCACATTATTTTCTTCTGTCCTAATCAAAATGAATGAATTAGTTAGATTATAGGAAACATGTTTACTGTAGTTCTGTTACTGTAGTTCTGTTTTTTAGATGGTTTTATTGGGATCTGTATCTCCCTTTCAGCAACATCTCATCAAATAGGGGATGTCCTGAGGACATTCTGCAACGTTCCCATTAGGTCCCTTAAGGGTTTCGGCACGACGGTATCCCTCTAGCATTCTGAGAACATTCTATGAACGTTGCTTAATTGTCCTAAGGGAATGTTCTCCAGGGGACCCCTCCTCCACATTGAGACTTGTGCTGTCTGCCATCCTTCACCTGAAGAAGCCTGTCTCCTCAACATCAGGTCAGTTGAATGAGCCCATCAGTCCAACAGTCAACAGTCACCGTATTGTTTTCTAACATCTACAGTATGGCATAACCTCAGGCCTTGTCACTCAATGAGTCGCTCACAATTATACCAACATGTGAAGCTCACAACATGTCATTCTGACCCTCGTCTGTCACAATGGAGAGAGAGAGGTTGAAAACAATCTTCAAGGGACAATAGTTGTCATTTGTATGCAACAAGTAACAGAGAAATATAATGTCAGTACTTATAATCTGTCTTTATGTAGAGTTAAAATACAAAGTTTAAGGTTAACAAAGTATTTAAGTCAATATTAAACCAATGTCTTTGAATTAGTTTCTAATTTGGCAGTCACAAATGGGAATGATTCATTCATTTTAAAAGCATCTGCATATTTGAATCTAATACATTTTAAATGCAGGCATAATAAGAGATGGCAATTCCGTGTGCAGTCAATTTGGTGTCCGTCGGGACATAAAACTGCATATCGTACGATAAGAGTCAAGATCAAGCAGGAACAGGTACCTTTTTTTATCGCAGATACCTTTTTTTAATCGCAAGGAGAGTTAGAAGACAGTTATGAATTTACAATTAGCTTCATCCTGGCAAACTTCTTAAGGTTTATGACAGTATCTCTCTGGCCTTCACTAAAGGGCATGTGTGTGAACCATGAATTTCTTACGACAGCCCTATGATACCAGAGAGGATATATTTAGTGAGGATAACTAGTACTGCACGGTATAATCTGACACTTGTACCACAAGGGAGTCATACTGCATTGCTCACAAATGACAGTGTCACTGTTGGTTTGCATCCCTGGTGGAATAGGTTAAAGAGAACAAAACATGTTTTTGCAGTGGAGTGCCGCTCCACAAGACAGATCTAATAAAACTATATTTGATTTAGGGGGTATGATCTGACTGTGCTTGTCAGTGGTGAGTGAGCCCCCAGAGCTCCCAGACAGCAGCAGTCTGGCTGAGGAAGGACAAAGACAGAGTCCCTCAGAGCAATCTCAGTAGACTCAAGAACAGGAGTCTGCATGACTGGCCTGCTTTTGATGGCTGACTCCAACAGTGCATTTCAACTTCCTTCTGTTGCCAAGCCTTGCTCTCAATTGCCCTGAGACTTAGTACAAAAACAAAGCATTTCTGCCATTTTAGTTATGGAGATTTGATAAGAGTTTATTATAAATATATAGGAAATAGATACATGGAATAAATGCATAAACATCAGTTATTGATTGGAAAACATTGTAACAAATCCATAAAATCATTCCTGCTAGTGCTACTGGTAATGGTCTATTATACAACATCTCCCTATTGCTTCAAACTGGTCCCGATATTTTAGTTTAAATTAGAACCAACAATTAATAAACATTTGAAGAACTATCAAACTCTAGTAAACAATAACAACCGTGTTGAAAGTGTACTCAATGAGGCAATTCGTTAGGCAATGTCAAACAGTGGTCCACTTCAGTTTGTTGCTGCTCTTCCTTACCTCTCCCCTTGGCTACAGAGAATACACTCAGGTCCACATTCCCCATGGTGATTAAACCTCAGCCTGCATCAGCCTACACCTGCCTCCTCTCCTTCTCAGGAGGATCCAACAGTGGTTGCATAACAAAGCTATATTGACACACTATGGGAGTTCCTTTAGCAGCTTCTTCAATTAAAGTCTCATGGCCATTGGAACATTTCTAATACCAGGAAAAGGGGGACTGACTACATTGCATTTGGGGAATTTGATTTTGGATTCATGTTGATAAAATAAAATAAAACGTTGTCCCCACTTATTCTGGGATGGTCTTTTTACACAAGTATTCACAAAATAATATCGCACCAAGCAATAATCCGGTATTGTGTAACAATTAGCATAACATTCAATATAATTTCTTCCTTATTTTCATTCTATAAAGCTACCTTGTAGGACAAGGACCTGCAATGAACAAACTGAATTGAAAACATCAAATTAGACTCTGTGAGACATCTTCCTCAGGAGAAATCCTGAATGACGATTGGATAAAACTCGCAGTTATAGAATATTGTACAATGTGTATGCCTAATTTAGGTTTTGGGAATTAGTAACTGGCAGGCTTTTTTTCAATGATATGTTTGAATTATTTCTCATGGGTGTTCATAATGGCGATATAAATCTTTCTGTTTGCAATTACAGACTGGCATGGTCTATTCCCCACTGGGTGATCGCCTGCGAACAATGACATATTACCGGCTGGCCTGATATGGGATTTATGGGCAGTCTTTAAACATGAGATGGTATTAAAGAGATTTGAATACAGTCAAAATGGCACAGCAGAGGCTTCTGCCTGTCTGAGCTAAGATGTAGCTAATGAATCGTGGTTGGTTGAAATGCTAGGGGATAAAGGAGTTATTTTGGGCAATACCAATTTCTTATTGAACAAAATTAGTCTTTATTTCATAACTTCGTCATTGGTCGTAGTCCATAAGATGATGGATGGTTATTGTTATTTTTTGTCATTAGTCTGGTGTCACATTGCTGTAATAAAATTATGAAATAGACTATTGGACAAGATTAGGACATTGTACTGCTTATTGAGTGAAATTTAGGTTTTATTTTACAGTACTTTCCACTGGTATTTGCCTGGTATTTATTAGAAAATGATGTGGTAACAATGGTTACTTTCTGGTTCTTAAACAATTGGTAACTACCTGGGAGCTAATGTTGGCAAACGTTGCTTGATTTAATGAATCCTAAGAAACAACCAAGTAATTCATAGGGTTTTACTGTATTATTACTAGTGCTCGCAGAGTTAATTGAGTTAACGTTTAATAATTTTAATTCCCAAATATCATATTTTTTTATCGCGATTAATCACATTGTCAGAAATAGATTGACATTGAGGTTAAATAAAGTCTGCTTTCTCATTTGATCTAATTTTGCTAACAGTTACATTACACAAAATCAACCAGCAAACCGGGAACATTAGCTCAACATTCTCAGAACATTCTCAGAATTTAAAAAAATAAATATTAACATTCACTAAAATAAATTAACGTTCACTAAAATGTTGTGCGCAACATCTGTAACAACCACCACAGACCATTCCCCAAAAGTTCTCATTAGGTTTCCAGATAATGTAATATCACAATGTACCAGTAATGTTTTCCCAGCAAACCAAAATTGATTCTGTGCAAGTTCCCAGAACATTCGTTAGGTTGTGGCAAATGTTCTCATAACACAAAAATTGTCTAGTTGTGCTTATGATTATACAATGTTTGTATACTGTAAAACATTTGCATGATGTGGCAAGGATGTTCCCAGAACATATTTTGTTTGGTCTTTAAAGGTTCCCAGAATGTTTCATTTTGTTGTGGGAACAGTCTGGTGGGAACATTGTGGGGACAACACAAAATGTATGTTCCCAAAACACAAAAACTGTCCAGTTGTGCGAATAATTAAAAATATATATTTTAGGGTACAAAAAACATTCACCAGATGTTACAAGAACATTCCCAGAACACATTTAGTCTGTTCTTTAAATGTTCCCAAAATGTTTAATTAGGTTGAGGGAATAGTCTGGTGGGAACATTGTGCGGACATCACAAAACATAAACTCAGCAAAAACAGAAAGGTCCTCTCACTGTCAACTGCATTTATTTTCAGCAAACTTAACATGTGTAAATATTTGTATGAAGATTCAAGATTCAACAACTGAGACATAAACTGAACAAGTTCGACAGACAAGTAACTAAAAGAAATTGAATAATGTGTCCCTTACCAAATGGGGGAGGTCCAAATCAAAAGTAACAGTCTGTATCTGGTGTGGCCACCAGCTGCATTAAGTACTGCAGTGCATCTCCTCCTCATGGATTACACCAGATTTGCCAGTTCTTGCTGTGAGATGTTACCTCACTCTTCTGCCAAGTCATCTGCAAGTTCCCGGACATTTCTGGGGGGAACGGCCCTAGAGCACACCCTCCGATCCAACAGGTCCCAGACGTGCTCAATGGGATTAAGATCCGGGCTCTTCGCTGGACATGGCAGAATGCTGACATTCCTGTCTTGCAGGAAATCCCGCACAGAATGAGCAGTATGGCTGGTGGCATTGTCATGCTGGAGGGTCATGTCAGGATGAGCCTGCAGGAAACGGTACTACATGAGGGAGGAGGATGTCTTCCCTGTAACGCACAGCATTGAGATTGTCTGCAATGACAACAAGCTCAGTCCGATGATGTTATGACACATTGCCCAAGACCATGATGAACCCTCTCCCTCCAAATCGATCCCGCTCCAGAGTACAGGCCTCGGTGTAACGCTCATTCATTCGACGATAAACACGAATCCGACCATCACCCCTGGTGAGACAAAACCGTGACTCGTCAGTGAAGAGCACTTCCTGTCAGTCCTGTCTGGTCAAGCGACGGTGGGTTTGTGCCCATAGGCGACATTGTTGCCGGTGATGTCTGGTGAGGACCTCCCTGACAACAGGCCTACAAGCCCTCAGTCCAGCCTCTCTCAGCCTATTGAGGACAGTCTGAGCACTGATGGAGGGATTGTGCATTCCTGGTGTAACTCGGGCAGTTGTTGTCGCCATCCTGTACCTGTCCCACAGGTGTGATGTTCGGATGTACCGATCCTGTGCAGTTGTTGTTACACGTGGTCTGCCACTGCGAGGACGATCAGCTGTCCATCTTGTCTCCCTGTAGCACTGTCTTAGGCGTCTCACAGTACAGACATTGCAATTTATTGCCCTGGCCACATCTGCAGTCCTCATGCCTCCTTGCAGCATGCCTAAGGCACATTCACACAGATGAGCAGCGACCCTGGGCATCTTTCTTTTGGTGTTTTTCAGAGTCAGTAGAAAGACCTCTTTAGTGTCCTAAGTTTTCTTAACTGTGACCTAATTTGCCTACCGTCTGTAAGCTGTTAGTGTCTTAACGACCGTTCCATTGAACAAGTATGGGAAACAGTGTTTAAACCTTTTACAATGAAGATCTGTGAAGTTATTTGGATTTTTACGAATTATCTTTGAAAGACAGGGTCCTGAAAAAGGGACGGTTCTTTTTTTGCTGAGTTTATGTTCCCAAAACACTAAAACTGTCCAGTTGTGCTGACATTCAGAAATTTCTGGTATCAGGGTGTACAAAACATTCCTCTGATGTTGCAAGAATGTTGACAGAACAGCCTTTCAGAGTTGTTTAACCTTTTACTGCAGTGGGCTAAATCAGGGTCACAAAGAGTGTTTCTTGGTAGTCTTCAACAAATCTACTTTGAAATAAAAGTATTCACCTCACACACATGGTTATGGGCTTAAAAAAAGACAGATATATAATTGAAATTAATAACATTTTGAGTTTGTGTCCCAATATTATACTTTATATACATCACAAAAGACTGAAATATAACAAAAACGTTTGACGTAGAAAATAACAGATTTTCTGGAGTACTTCATTTTTAAAAAATAGTTTTATTTTCCATATGCACAAAAAACGTATTTCCCTCAAAATGTGTGCACAAATTTGTTTATATCCCTGTTATTGAACATGTGTCCTTTGCCAACATAATCTATCCACCTGACAAGTGTGGTATATCAAGAAGCTGATTTTACCCCATGATCATTACACAGGCGCACCTTGTGCTGGGGATAATGAAAGGCCACTCTAGATTTGTCACACAACACAATGCCACAGATGTCTCAAGTTTTGAGGGAGCATGCAGTTGGCATGCTCACTGCAGGAATGTCCAACAGAGCTGTTGCCACATCATTTAATGTTAATTTCTCTACCATATGGCACCTCCAACATCGTTTTAAAGAATTTGGCAGTACGTCCAACCGGCCTCACAACCGCAGACCACATCTGCTTCCTCACCTGCGGGATAGTCTGAGACTAGCCACCTGGACAGCTGATGAAACTGTGGATTTATACAACCAAAGAATTTCGTCTCAGGGACGCTCATCTGTATGCTCGTCGTCCTCACCAGGGTCTTGACCTGACTGCAGTTCGGTGTTGTAACTGACTTCAGTGGGAAAATGCTCACCGTCGATGGCCACTGGCATGCTGGATAAGTGTGCTCTTCACGGATGAATCCCTGTTTCAACTGTACCGGGCAAATGGCACACAAGCGTGTATGGCGTTGTTTGGGAGCGCTGTTTGCTGATGTCAACATTGTTAACAGAGTGCCCCATGGTGGTGGTGGGGTTATGGTATGGACAGGCATAAACTTCTGACAATGAACACAATTGCATTTTATCAATGGCAATTTGAATGCACAGAGATACCGTGACAACATCCTGAGACCCATTGTCGTGCCAATCATCTGCTGCCATCGCCTCATGTTTCAGCATGATAATGCACTGCCACACGTCGCAAGGATCTCTTCACAAGGAAGCTGGAAGCTGAAAATGTCCCAGGTCTTCCATGGCCTGCATACTCACCAGACTTGTCACCAGCCATATTTCTGCTGCTTGGCCGCCTCCGATAACATTCCTTTGTGCTTAATAAGCATTTAATTTGTCATGGAGCTAGTTGTGCTGTGATAGGAGAGCTTGATCGTGATAGGGAACTTAACAGGGGTCGCATTAACGCAGAATTCAGCATTTTCCATGCAGAAAAAAATATATAAAACACATAAGAAATATCTTTGCTGCGTTTTATAAACTGCTTGTTATTGTAATTTCCAGCAGCAGCCGCTGATTGGCTGAATACCCAGGGAGCGAGGTGGTTGGAGTTGTCAACAAAGCAACATGAAAGAAATATGATGGCAAGTTTTCTAACTACCGGTAGTTTCTTTGAGAAGATATATAAAGTGATCTGTGCATTTTAACAACAGCATAAATACACCTATTTCACTTTTGTATGTCAAAAACCAAATGAGTACTGCTGCACATGTTGCCACTGTTTTGAACAGATTAGATTATACTATTTAGAATGAGAAGACAGCTCACAAACAAATGTGTGCATCAGGGAGAATGGTTGTCACTAGTTACCACACTACTAATCTAACTTATGGAATTGTTTTAAGATGGTCATACCATGGATCATTAATCTATTTAATTTGGAATTTTAGGACCCCTGTATGTATAAAAAAAAGTACATAAAAAGAATGTTGATAGAATATTGAATTTGGCCTTTACTGCAATTTCCTATGTTGTCACAAAACTACCTCCATCCTTCCATAAATGTGTATGGTTTACCTGCAGATGAGTCCCGTGACATTGTAGTTAGTGGGCCCAACCTTTCTAAAGCTACAGATTTTGATGGGGATTTTTTAAATTATGTTAATTAGATTGACGCGTGGGTGTGTCAATAGACTATTAAGACTATTGAGGATTTTAAATCCAAAAACTAAATATTTGTTTTCAGGAATTTTGACTATATATCACATTTTTTGTTTTTGCTTGTGGTAACTAGTGGAAACCAGGGAGAACGCAAAAGCATGCAGATGCAATAAGTGAAAACATATGATCTAACTGGGGATAGCTAGCTAACATAATGTCAGAAAGCATGTTGCGCTAGCCAGTTAACTTTTATTATGAAATAACTTCATATTTCCGAGTCAGATATGAGTTGAAATTGGCATGGGAGCTAATTAGCTGGCAGGCTACCAGCTAGATATAGCTAGCTAGCTAGTTGCTTATCAAAGGTACAGTACCAGTCATAAGTTTGGACACACCTACTCATTCAAGGGTTTTTCTTTATGTTTACTATTTTCTACATTGTAGAATAATAATGAAGACATCAAAACTATGAAATTACACATATGGAATCATGTAGTAACCAAAAAGGTGTTAAAGAAATCAAAAGAAAAATTACATTTGAGATTCTTCAAAGTAGCCACCATTTGCCTTGATGATAGCTTTGCACACTCTTGTCCAAACTTTTGACTGGTACTGTAGATCACTGGTTAATTTGAGCAAAACATCACCCAAACTATTTCTCAATGTTTCTCAAAATTACTGTAGCTGGCTAATTAATTTGATAATGCATTGTGATTCACCCAGTTTTATGCTGTTTTATTCCACACATGTTGCCCTGTCACCTACAGTAGAACCGGATGAACAACATGAGGGGAAACAAAATTGGCCATGCTTTTTTGCCCTACCAGATGTGCAATGAGGTTTTAGCTAGTGTATCCCTTTGTCCTTCAACTCTTGTTGGATGTAAATGTCCGGTTTATCAGGTCCCAGGCTCCCATGACTGTTATGATTATTCATTTACAAGTTAATTACAATTAGCTTTTTGCTTTGGCGCAATCTGCACCTGATCTAGTCTCACATGAGGAAGTAAGCCGTCTGGCGTGTGAGACTCATTGGGAGGGAGAGTAGAGCAGACCTAGAAATTATGACTTAATGGACAAACATTTGAGCGCCCCAGGATGGTCCATTTACTTTGTGCTGTTATAATTTTGCTATGAAATCCCGCGATTTTATTGGGGCAGTTCCCCCTCATAGCAAATAGCTGGCAAAACAATCCAAGTAATGTTTACACGGCCTATGTGCCCACGGAGGCGCAGCTGCTGAACAGCTTGTCTTTGAACAATATATTTTGGTAGTAGGAAAATGTACACACTTACCACACTTTTATGAGCATTTAAAACATAATCCATTAATTATATAATATATATTTGTATAAATAAAACAAATATATGTTTGTTTACCAATCACAAGTTTTTTTGTTGTTGATCAATCACAAGTGGGGCGACGCTGGTAATTTCTGCTTGGCATCAGACTCATTTTGTGCTTCAGTTGCACTGCGCTTGATATGGTCCCCCCTGTCTTATTTTTCATGATCTGAAAAGCAAAAGAGATCCTAAATCCGCACTCATTGTCTTGGTTAACTTGTAAATATGGGCCCAGAAGTACACAGCATATAAAAGGATGGGTGGAGTGATGGTGAATAAGTTAGTTATGTCTAAGAACACTAAAAAGCATGGAATTCCTGATTGACCATACTGCCATAGCTACTGTAAATACTGAAACAATAAGCTGTGAAAGAGCTTCCCTGGTGGCGCAGAGGCTAAAAGACTTGACTGGGGAACCAATCACTGCAGGTTCAAACCCCATATGTGCAGATTGCCAACATGTAAAACACAGTAGATTTGTATGATTTGAATGCTGTTCAAATGTCTTATGAATAAAATTAAAATGCCCTGTGTCTGTAAATCAGATACAATTCTCAAATATGAATTGGCATTAAATGTGGAAAGGTAATTTGGATGTATTCCAATCTGCTGTCCTATGCTTTAAAGTTTTGCATGCTCAAAATATCGTGGTGATATTAGTTCAAACTTAAATATAACATTTACAAAATGTTCTAAGGACCTCCAAGACAATGTAAAATGTACACTACTGTTCAAAAGTTTGGGTTAACTTAGAAATGCCCTTGTTTTCCATGGAAACATAGATGAAATGAGTTGCAAAATGAATCGGAAGCATAGTCAAGACGTTGACAAGGTTAGAAATAATTATTTTTAATTGAAATAATAATTGTGTCCTTCAAACTTTGCTTTCGTCAAAGAATCCTCCATTTGTAGCAATTACAGCCTTGCAGACCTTTGGCATTCTAGTTGTCATTTTGTTGAGGTAATCTGAAGAGATTTCACCCCATGCTTCCTGAAGCACCTCCCACAAGTTGGATTGGCTTGATGGGCACTTTACGTACCATACGGTCAAGCTGCTCCCACAACAGCTCAATAGGGTTGAGATCCGGTGACTGTGTTGGCCACTCCATTTATAGACAGAATACCAGCTGACTGCTTCTACCCTAAATAGTTCTTGCATAGTTTGGAGCTGTGCTTTCGGTCATTGTCCTGTTGTAGGAGGAAATTGGCTCAAATTAAGCTCCGTCCACAGGGTATGGCAAGGCAATGAAAAATGGTGTGATAGCCTTCCTTCTTCAAGATCCCTTTTACCCTGTACACATCTCCCACTTTACCACCACCAAAGCACCCCCAGACCCTCACATTGCCTCCACCATGCTCGACAGATGGCGTCAAGCACACCTCCAACATCTTTTCATTTTTCTGTGTCTCACGAATGTTCTTCTTTGTGATCCGAACACCTCAAACTTAGATTCATCTGTCCATAACACTTTTTTCCAATCTTCCTCTGTCCAGTGTTCTTTTGCCCATCTTAATCTTTTATTTTTATTGGCCAGTCTGAGATATGTCTTTTTCTTTGCAACTCTGCCTAGAAGGCCAGCATCCCGGAGTCGCCTCTTCACTGTTGACGTTGAGACTGCTGTTTTGTGGGTACTATTTAAGTTGAGGACTTGTGAGGTGTCTGTTTCTCAAACTAGAGACTAATGTACTTGTCCTCTTGCTCAGTTCTGCACCGAAGCCTCACATTTCTCTTTCTATTCTGGTTAGAGCCAGTTTGCGCTGTTCTGTGAAGGGAGTAGTACACCGCGTTGTGCGAGATCTTCAGTTTCTTGGCAATTTCTCGCATGGAATAGCCTTCATTTCTCAGAACAAGAATAGACTGACGAGTTTCAGAAGAAAGATCTTTGTTTCTAGTCATTTTGAGCCTGTAATCGAACCCACAAAGGATGAAGCTCCAGATACTCAACTAGTCTAAAGAAGGCCAGTTTTATTGCTTCTTTAATCAGAACAACACTTTTCACTTGTGCTAACATAATTGCAAAAGGGTTTTCTAATGATCAATTAACCTTTTAAAATGATAAACTTGGATTAGCTAACACAACGTGCCATTGGAACACTGGAGTGATGGTTGCTGATAATGGGCCTCTGTACACCTATGTAGATATTCCATAAAAAAAATCTGCTGTTTCCAGCTACATTAGTCATTTACAACATGAACAATGTCTACACTGTTTTTCTGATTAATTTGATGTTATTTTAATGCTTTTCTTTCAAAAACAAGGACATTTCTAAGTGACCCCAAACTTTTTACGGTAGTGTATATTGAATGAAGATCAATAAATATTATGTTAAACCTAAAACAAATATGCTATGAACATCATAAAAACGGACTTATTTGGAAATTGTGGAATGTGTAACATTGTGGGAATGTTCTGTGCAACCTATGTGAATATCACAAGAATATTCTTGCAACATCCCAGACAACTCCCATAACTTAATTAAATGTTCTGAGAACCTTTAAACAACATAGACCAGGTGTTCTGTTAACATGCTAGGAATGTCCTGTGCAATCCAACTTAAACATTGCATGAATGTCATCACAACTGAGCATATTTTGTGTTTTAGGAACCGATTTACCCACAATGTTCCCACAACCTAAATAAACATTATGGGAACCTTTAAAGAACATACTAAATGTGTTTTGGGAAGGTTCTTGTAACACCAGGTGAATGTTTTTTGCACCCTAAAAGAAACGTTGTAGAATTGTCCAAACAACTATACATTTTTTGTGTTTTGGGAACATATATTTTGTGATGTCCCCACAATGTTCCCACCAGACTGTTCCCACAACCTAATAAAACATTCTGGGAACCTTTAGTTTAAATGTGGTCTAGGAATGTTCTACAAACATTCTATAATCATCAGCACGACTAGACAGTTTGAGTTATTAGAACATTTGCTGCGACCTAACGAATCTTTTGGGAACTTTCACAGAATCAATTTTGGTTTGATGGGAAGACGTCAATATTCTTGTTGTCACGTCCTGACCAGTTTAGGGAGTATTTGCTATTGTAGTTTGGTCAGGACGTGGCAGAGGGTATTTTGTTTATGTGTTTCGAGGTGGTGGTGTATGTAGTAGGGTATTTGATTTATTATTTCCGGGTTTTGGTCTATGTTCTATGTTTTGTATTTCTATGTTCTTTCTGGTTTGTTGTATTTCTATGTTTAGGTTGATGGGGGGTTGGACTCTCAATTGGAGGCAGGTGCTTTCTCGTTGCCTCTGATTGAGAGTCCTATATATGGGTAATTGTTTGGTTTGGTGTTGTGGGAGATTGTTTCTTGTTTTGCCTGTGTGAGCGTGACAAGACTGTTTTGTTGTTTGTCTATTCTGCGGTTTGTTATTTTGGTGTTCTCTTTATTTAAAATAAATAACAAGATGAGCATCCACATTCCTGCTGCGTTTTGGTCTTCTGTTCCCAACGACAGCCGTTACACTTGTAATGTTTTTTGTATGAAATATCATAAATTACAAAAATGTAGCATGTTCAGAATGTGTTATTAATTACGAATAAATGCAGAAACTCCTGCAAGTTAACTCAATAATATTTTTTATCGTTTGGCAGCCCTAGTTATTACCCTAAGACCATGTACTTACCTGGTCATTTCTGTACTGTACCATAAATATAACATTTGTCAATCAAGAACATAATAAATCTATCTTAGCCTGTAACCGGCCATGAGGAGCAAAGGCAAAGTCATGCTAAAGTACCTAGACAATATAACAAATCTCTCAGCGCCGTTGCATCCTCAATAGCTCTACAAGCATCTGACTAATTTCCAGTGGCAATTAGGAGCCTATATACATTCCAAACTGCACTGCTCCTACAGCTGCTACCTCTGAGGGAATATAAGGAGCTTAAACATTAGATGTGTTCATTGGAAAGTGAGATATCAAGCCTTTGCCTCATCACATTAGTGCCAGCCCTTAAAGTGACTGTTTACCATGAGGTAGTGTTCACGGCTTTTAATGAGCTCTCTGCATGTTCTAGTATCATTCCAATTAGGCCCTCTTCTCAGACTACGGCATGATTACCACCATATGAAGCCTCAGACACCATTGTTTTAGGTACAGCAGTGAATGGAGCCCAGACTGTTTTCCCTGTATAAGCCAGCACCTGGTGAATTACACATAGTAGCATATGATTAAACAGGTATTGGTTAATTAATACCGAGGAGAGGAGTATACACATCCCTTAGGTCACATCTGTGAAAATTCATATGCGAATTGAATATTATTTTCTAGAATTGTAATTATAGACTACAGGTTGATGGAGGTTACATGCCACCACATGTTTAATGTGTTGAATGCCTCCTTTCTTACAATGAGATGGTATTCTCAAAAGAATATGGATTGACTGACGTTAGTAGTATAGATTTTGAATGACATCATTACATGTCTCCTGAGTGGCGCAGTGGTCTAAGGCACTGCATCTCACTGCTAGAGGTGTCACTACAGACCCTGGTTCAATTCCAGGCTGTATCACAACTGGCTGTGATTGGGAGTCCCATAGGGTGGTGCACAATTGGCTCAGTGTTGCCTGGGTTAGGGTTTGGCCATGCTGTAGTTGTAAACAAGAATTTGTTCTTAACTGACTTGCCTGGCTAAAAATAAAAGATCTCTGATGTGATAACAAACCATCACTAAGAATAGGCTGATCTGATGTGGTACAATTCTGGCCACTGCCATATCCCCAGCTAGCAGAAGCTATTGTGTTTCTGATCAAAACACAGGCAGGAGGAGAGTCAGCCATTTACACTGACAGCTTGCTGCTCTCACATCATGATGGCTGTTATATGTGCCCTTTATAGGACACTACTTTTTATCAGGGCCCGTATGGATCTGGTCAAAAGTAGTGCACTATATAGCACTATATAGGGAAGATGATGATTTGTCAAGAAACACACTACCCAGACAAAGAATGTATATTTTGACACAAGAGAATGCTGTGGGAGAGTATGATGGAGGACAACATTATATAGGCTACTTTAGTTATTAGCTATGTTAGTTGCCATCATCACTGACAGAAAGCAGTATTAGAATTTAATGTATAGTAGCCTATAATTCCAGAAAATGCTATTTAAACAGAGCAAAACAGGAGACATTGATAATGGCTAAACCAACACCAGATTTAGATTTAGCCTAGATTTGACACTCTTCACATGAAGAAGAGACAGGGGAAAAAATTATACAAAAGAAAGACCTTAAAAGAATCAATTTGGCAAGGTGTCTGGGAATGTGACTTCATACAGCACTGTGATTCCAACTGTCTTCCAGAAAGAGTGGGATGACTGTCTCTCTTCCACACTGACAGGCAGGCCGGGGCCAAATTGACAGTTCTTTAAAGCAGCTGACAGAAAGCGGAATTAATGAAGTCATTGCTGGACTTTAATTGTGTTAAGAAGTAAAAAAAGAAAATAATCTAATATAAGAAAAGGTTACCAAGTCCTCCATGGTGTCAGATTATCTACTTTCTATGAATATTAATGTGCCTAATGAAGACAATCTTTGCTTCATTACCTTCATTATTCTGTATTCAGGTGCCAAGCTTCCACTGCCATTGATTTGTTGTTAAAGAACAAATATGTCACGGGAAAAATGACAGTCTTACCTTTTATCTGAAATGTATCAAAATGCCTTTCTTTTCAGATGATGGGATTTTTTTGGTGTGGATTTTTTTCCATGCATATTTAATTTTCAAAAACAGATTTGAGTGTGTATGTAATCGTGGCACACTTGCAAGTAGGCTATATTGGATAAACTGGATAAGCAATATTATTTTATGGTGAATTATTTAAAGGGGGCAGAGGGAATGTAAATTCTATATGGACATTATACACTCCATTCCACTGGACAACAAATAAACAGGAAGCCACTAGAGCAAAATTGTTATAAGGGTCAATTACTGTTTAGACTTATGTTAATATTTTTTATCATACTATACTATACTATATTTCTTTCCTGATTCCAAAAGATAAACACAGCGATTCTATTGCGTCTAAGCAAATAGATATTAGAGGACAAATAGAGAATATATAAGTCTGAGGATCATCAGCTTTGCAAGGTGGGGGAATGCAAATGTTGGCCATTGTTGGCAGATACCGTTATGTGATAAGATGTTTGATGACAAGTTACGTGCTCCTTCTGCATGCTACAATATGGGCCGTGGGGGAGGGAAACACCAAGTGCTCCCCAAACTTCAATATTAACCGAGTATTATGATCGCCAGTTTCATTGAAGAGACAGAAACACAGAAATTAAAATGAACCTCGTTCTCCATGACAAGGCTACCTGAGTCCTTGTGAAGGATGAGCTATGGCTATTTCTGGAGAATTAAGTGCTGAGTCTTTGCCACAGGGCAAACCCTGAATAGCCAGGGCTGGAATTACTTGAAAAGGGACAGGACTGATGTACTCTCTACTTGTCATTGAAGGAGTGTCTTTTTTCCCAGAACTCATAGATCAACATGGAAATCGACTGACTGTACACGAGGACTGATATGCAATGGTGAAATCTTTTGTAGAAAATTATCCTCCCAAAGTCAACAAATATACAACGAGGAAATGTATGTTCCTGGTAAAAATGTATGTTTGTATGCAATATAATGTACATCTACAGTACATGTTAGATAAACTGTATGCCATTTGGTAACACATTGTGCACTCAATGTGAGTTGTAAATATAATCATCATGACATCGTTTTTGAAGGTTTTCTCAGGAAAATCTAAAAACGACATGGAAGATTGAAATCCCTGTTTTGTTCTAAACATGTCTGGCTGAGGAAGGATATACTGTCGTAATATTGATATATTATGACAGTAAATATTCATATTTGTCCAGATGTCTTTCTTTGTCCTGAATGGTTAATAAAAAGAAATAATCACCTTAGCTAATGTATGTCTTGGCGTGATGTATACAACTGTGTGAAGGATGGGAAAGTATGTACCTCTGGTCTTCGTTTTACTGCAGCTGACAGATTACTTTTTAATGTTGTGTCTTCGTCTGTACTCTGTATGTGGGAGTTCCAACTACTAAACTAAGATATTTAGTCAAACAATAAACTTTGGCCATCATCATCATCTGAATTACTGATGATGATTTGAAGTGGGTTTTTGGGAAACAGTAATTCAGGCCAAGATGATTGCGTTTGTGGACCCAATAATTTTGGAGGATCATGATTTTTTTGTGTAGTTTTATGTTTCAGCTGTCTGTGTAACAAATGGAACACACAGCACACTAATCTTAAACAATTTGGAAGAGATAACTAAGTCATGAACAATATTTAGCTTCATTGGAATGTTTGACTTTCACCATGCACAATGGCTTTTGTTTGAGATGCTGCTCAACCTCAGCCATTGTATGGCACAGCAGTCTGTGACAAATTGATTATTTTGATTCAGATACCGTTATTCTGTATTCCTGTTGAAATGTTTAAACATTTACTTCGTGTTAAGTTTAAAAAGGTTGTTCTCCTTTTCCTCATGAGGAATGGTTGAATAAGTAATTTTCTCAGCATGTTCTCAAGTTTATTGACTTCCATGTCACTGTAAATACCATTAGAATTTACGAGGAATATACAGTACACTGTATTGTAAACAATGCAGAATATCTCATCATCTTACAGTTTATTTACCTTCTTATGAATGTATGAATTAGTAGTAGTGTGCCGTTTGTTTTTCCCTCCGATCTCTGCAACGCCACAGACGACCCAGGAGACTGTAGGAAGCGCCTGATCTGAGAGAAAAGTAATGATAAGTCCTTCAACAACGCTTTTCTCTCTTCCACAAGCCTAGTCTGGCCTACCTATTAACACTTCCTTTAAATTATTCATGCTGATGGATAAAACACTTCCACAATTAATTGCATATGAGCCACCAGCACCCTCTGAAAACTACTGATAGGGCAGATACTGCAGTCACCGCATAGCCAACACCCATTCATTTACTTTGAGGCGTTTTCAGGATTTTATAGGCTCATTTGTTGCAAAACAAATATAATAGCAATTTGATACTAACACTATTATGTAAACATTGCTTTGGACTCTGAAATGAATTGTATCAGATATTTGGTAGGCTACAGTAGATACACACTGTAAATTAAGGTCTGATGGCCTCCTCCACTAATAATAAGCATTGAAGAGATAGAAAGAAAGAAAAGATAGACCCTTAAGATATGAAACTTTCCTAGCTTGTATACTGTATTCTGTTTCATGGACAGAACTTCAGAGAAAATGAGCACCACACGTCTGACATGCTCATGTAAATTAGATTAGATTAGAACCCCAACCTTGAGCCCATCCGCTATGCAAAAGGCATTTCATTTCATATATTCATTATAAAACATTCAATGGATGCAGTATTAATTGCCCTACTTATTTAAACATCTTAAAGATGGTCTGTTGGAGAGTTTTGGGATCACACTTCATACTATATACATGTGTGTTCAAATCAAACTCAGTGGGGCATCATTTTTCCCCACACCATGTATCTATCTTCTCTAAAAGCTCATATCTGGACAAAACTTTCAAACATGTCCATTTGAACAGTACCTTAGCTAATTGACTTCAGTGACCAACCACTTTCATGTAGAGTGGCAGGTAGCCTAGTAGTGTAACGGCTGTCTGGAAGAGGGAACCAAGGTGCAGCAGAGGATGTGTTCATCATTAGAATTTTAATTAAAAAAAACAAGAGAACACTACAAACTGAACAAAAACGACAGCAAACAGTCCTGTTAGGAAAACACTCTAAACAGAAACAATTACCCACAAAACCCAAAGGAAAAACATGCTCCTTATGTGTGACTCCCAATCAGCAGCAACGAGCTTCAGCTGTGCCTGATTGGGAGCCACACACATGGCCCAAAACAAAGAAATACCAAAACATAGAAAAAGGAACATAGAACGCCCACCCAATGTAACACCCTGGCCTAACCAAAATAAAGAACAAAAAACCCCTCTCTATGGCCAGGGCATTACAAGCAGTTAGAGCATTGGGCCAGTAACCAAAAGGTTGCTGATTTGAATCCCCAAGCTGATAAGGTGAAAGATTTGTTGATGTGACCATGAACAAGGCACTTAACCAACATTTTCTCCAGGGGCGCCATACTACTTCAGCTGACCCTGTAAAATCCCACATTTCCCTGCATATATCCGGTGTGCATATATCCAGTGTATGTGACAATAATAAAACATCTTTAACATCTCAGATGCAATTAAACATAAATTCACTCAAACATTTGAACCGTGATATAGTCAATGTTGTTATTAACAGTTAATAAACAAAACTTTTCTTTAGATTTCTTCCGCATTATGGGCTGTAGATTCTGTATCATCAGACAAAATACACAAGACATAAAATAATTGTATTTTCAACGACAGTATGCATACCCCCAGCTAAGGCTAATGTGTAGCCCAGCTTTCTATTGCCGTGCTGCTGAGTGCAACACCATGCATGCAGCCCAAAAGGCTTCAAATCATTGGGGAGATTGTTAGGCTTCTGTGGAAATTATGGAAATGCAGGGGGAAATGGACGAGCAACACTTCATAACAATTAATCAGAGTCCGCTGATTAATAAAGTTATATCTTTTTTTATTCTCGATGATTCAGGGGATTATCAAAAGGACACTGTCCTTGTCATATTGATTAAGAGAACGCCTCTGCAAGAGGACGATGCGCTAAAGGGAGATGCTCTCTCTCTTGCCTGTAAAATAAATATTAAATGAGAATATTAACTCGTTAACCTTGACAAGTATTTGTAATTTCCATAAGGGGGGAAAAGTGTAGCAGATTCAGCACAAAAAATGCTGTGTGGGTTTAAGAAAGGGATGGCAGAGGGGAGCAGGGTGAGAGGGACGACGACAACACACAACAAATTACAGAGAATGAAGAATGCTACTGCATGAATCCTGTCATTTTTATGGGCTGAAATGATTAATTTGTTTGTTCAAATTCTCAATTAAGGCAGGAGGAACTGTGGAGAAATAGAGGATGAGAGCACTGCAGTGCAGTGCGGTGCTGTATTGGCTTTGCTATGACCCAAGGGAAAGATACCTGATTCAGTGCATTCAGAAAATATTCAGACCCGTTGACTTTTTTTGTTATGTTACAGCCTTATTCTAAAATGGATTAAATAAAACCTTTTCCTCATCAATATACATGATACCCCACAATGACAAAGCAAAAACTGTTTAAAAAAACAGAAATAGCTTATTTACATAAGTATTCAGACCCTTTGCTATGACACTCGAAATTGAGCTCAGGTGCATCCTGTTTCCATTGATCATCCTGGAGATGTTTCTTCAAATTGATTGGAGTACACCTGTGGTAAATTCAATTGATTGGACATGATTTGGAAAGGCACACACCTCTCTACATAAGGTCCCATTGTTGACAGTGCATGTCAGGCACAGATCTGGGGAAGGGTACCAAACATTTTCTGCAGCATTGAAGAACACAGTGGCCTTCATCATTATTAAATGGAAGAAGTTTGGAACTACCAAGACTATTTCTAGAGCTGGCCACCCAGCCAAACTGAGCAAATGGGGGAGAAGGGCCTTGGTCTGGGAGGTGACCAAGAACACAATGGTCACTCTGACAGAGCTCCAGAGTTCCTCTGTGAAGTATGGTGGTGGCAGAATCATGCTGTGGGGATGTTTTTCAGCACCAGGGAGACTAGTCAGGATGGAAGGAAAGATGAATGGAGCAAGGTACAGTGAGATCCTTGACGAAAACATGCTCCAATGCACTCAGGACCTCAGACTGGGGCGAAGGTTCACCTTCCAACAGGACAACAACCCTAAGCACACAGCCAAGACAAAGCAGGAGTGACTTGGGACATGTCTCTCAATGTCCTTGAGTGGCCCAGCCAGAGCCCGGACTTGAATCCGATGAAACATGTCTGGAGAGACCTGAAAATAGCTGTGCATTTGCAAAAATTCCCCAAAACGTGTTTTTGCTTTGTCATTATGGGGTATTGTGTGTAGATTGATGAGGGAAAAAACTATTTAATCCATTTTAGAATAAGGCTGTAACGTAACAAAATGTACATAGGCCTTGGGTCACGTAAGCTACATATGTCCATACATAGGCTGAAACAGGACTAAAAATGTACATTCATAGGCTGAAACAGGGATAAATATGTACATACATAGGCTGAAACAGGGCTAAATTTGTACATACATAGGCTGAAACAGGGCTAAATTTGTACATACAGTGATATAGGCTGAAACAGGGCTAAATATGTAATACAAAGGCTGAAACTGTCACGCCCTGACCTGATAGAGACGTTTTTCCTTGTTTAGTTAGGTCAGGGTGTGATATGGAGTGGGCATTCTATGTATTTTATTTCTATGTTTTGGCCTGGAATGGTTTCCAATCTATCGTTGTCTCTGATTGGGAACCATACTTAGGCAGCCTTTTCCCACCTATGTTTTGTGGGTAGTTGTTTTCTGTTTTACCTGACAGAACTGTGCGCTTTCGTTTCCATTGTTTATTATTTTGTTTAAGTGTTCTGAGTAAAAATAAATATCAAGATGAACACTTACCACGCTGCACCTTGGTCCCCTCATTGCGACGGTCATTACAGAAACAGGGATAAATATGTACATACATAGGTATTCATATGGTATTTTTTTTTGACATAACATAGTAATATGTATATGTAAGATCAAGCAAATACAAATCGTTTTCATTCCTCATGTCATTCTGCCTACTATATTTATTTGTCCAGGTTTCTCGATCAGTTGTCTTCTATTAGAAATAAAGTGCAGATCACCACACACACACACACACACACACACACACACACACACACACACACACACACACACACACACACACACACACACACACACACACACACACACACACACACACAGCAGCCTTGGCATCACATGCACAGAACATAAAATATGTAGCTTGCACTTCTTTTTCCCCAGGGGGCCAGTGCACTTATTATTGTCAGAGTGACAGATGTTTTTCAAATGACCCGTCCCATGTGTGTTGAACCTTTACCGAAACCGTGAGAGACTATAGAATCCTCTACACAATCTGATTGAAGAAATCTCCATGAAATAAGGAGTCTCATGTGTCTGCTGGAAGTTCCACTTCTGTTGGATGCACTCGGATTGTAAAGATCTCCAGCAACCAGCAGGAGATCTCTTGACTGCAGGTCTTACGGAGGAACAGCAAATTCTAGTGAGAATATCACCAATTATACATGGACAATACAGCCACTCTTAGCTTGTACATTGGATGAGGCAGGTGCTCATATGTTCCTAGAACCTCTCTGAGATAGAGACTTCACATCGTTCTTGTCACTGATTTGACAACAATGCTGCATTTCGATGCTTATAAATGCTAAGTGTCTGTTGGGCAACCTGCCCAAAAACCCAAACAACAATCCTTTACTGTCCACTGCAAGCCTTACTCTTACTTAAATCATCAAAACATTTCCTGACAGAGGAAGTTATTGCATTTGGCATACACTACAGTTTTTTTAAGACAAAGCGCAACTCCGTTATAGTCTTTTAGACCGTTTTATGATTTTCCTAATGAAATCACAGTGTGTTTTCCAGATCAGTGCCTGCATTTAATGGTGTTGGCCACTTTTTCCTCCAACAAGGTGTCCTCTAAAAATCCAGAACGGATTGACTGGAGCCAGCACTTCACAGTGAAGTGAAAATGCTTATTAGTCAAACAATGCCCATGAGAATAATGCCAGCGTCAGCCAGTAGTGAAGGATAACTCTGTCTCCATGACACTCTGGAGCCTGTGTTCCACACCAGTCCTGCTTGAGTACACAGAGTACACACATTATGTATATGAGTAAACCATACAGTACTACAGGCTAGGCCAAGGTAAAGGACAGTCATTTTTAGCAGCACAGGCCTCTTATGAAGTATGAATTTCATGAATTTGCATACGTTTTTACTAATTCGGCTATTAGATACCTAAAGACATATCACGCTATTCATCTTGTACATCTCACTATGATTCTAATACACCAGTCCCTTGTTTGCACATGTTTAAAACAAAGAGGTATGTCAAAGCACTGCGTATTTATGGGGAACATTTGCTGCGTACGGAAAAGATGGGAATCAATTTCCCGCTCCTACTGATAATTGATGGCTTTTCTGAGTGTGCTCCTAGAGAGAAAGATGACAAGCCAGGTCTATCATAGTTGGAATGGTAGTAAAGCTGCCAAGGCCTCATTTCCTGGAAGCTTCTGACCCCTGGGCAACCCAGTGTCTCTCTTACTGCCTAGAGCCAACACTCATTCATCAACCAGGCCTGGAACAGGTCCAATGTGTCAATATCACTGTCACACATATCCTTCTATCTATATGGACTGTATGTATCTACTGTAGGTGGTGTATCTATGAATGAATCTATTGGTTATGGTAAATGTGTAAAATCACAGATTATAGATATGCACAGAGTATACAAAACATTTAGAACACCTTCTCTTTCCATGACATAGACTGACTAAATCCAAGTGAAAGTTATGATCCTTTATTGATGCCACTTGTTAAATTCACTTCAATCAGTGTAGATAGATTGCCTTGAGACAATTGAAACATGAATTGTGTATGTGTGCCATTCAGAGGTTGAATGGGCAAGACAAAATATTTAAGTGCCTTTGAATGGGGTATGGTACTAGGTGCCAGGTGCACCAGATTGAGTGTGTCAAGAACTGCAACGCTGCTGGGTTTTCCACGCCAAATATTCTGAATCAAGAATGCTCCACCACCCAAAGGACATTCTGTCACGCTTGCTCCCGCTCCCTCTCTCTGGCGCTCGAGGATGCCAGGCAGCCCATCATTACGCACACCTGTCACCATCGTTACGCGCATCAGCGCTTCATGGGACTCACCTGGACTCTTAACTTTTTGATTGCCTCCCCTATATCTGTCACTTCCTCAATATCTTCCCCGTGTCTGCATTAATGTCGTTTTGCTTCAGCCTGCGTGTTGGGCATCCATGCCTCAGACAGCTCGTCTGGCTCCCACGCCTCGGCCGGTCTGTCAGCCTCGGTCAGGTGGGACGCCGGGTGGTGCCTCTAGTGGTGGGGGTACTGTCATGCTTGCTCCCGCTCCCCCTCTCTGTTTCATGTGCGTTATTTATTAAATATTCACTCCCTATACTTGCTTCTCGTCTCCCAGTGTCTGTCCTCACACACATCCAGCCAAGTTGACACAACAGCATTGGAGTCAACATGGGCCAGCATCCCTGTGGAACACCTTGTATAGTCCATGCCATAACAAACTGAGGGTGTTCTGAGGGCAAAAGGGAGGGTGCAACTCAATATTAGAAAGGTGTTCCTAATGTTTGATATACTCAGTCTAGTTTTTCTGGTTTTACGCATTTACCGTAACATATCTATATATCTTTCTATCAATCTATTCATCGATCAATGCACAATCTATCTCTAAGAGTGGAGTTTAAAACCATAGGTTAGATATACTGCATTTATGTTTGTTTAAAAACCTCTTAAGGATCTGACCCATTTTTCAATCTTTGCCTAAAATGACATACCCAAATCTAACTGCCTGTAGCTCAGGACCTGAAGTAAGGATATGCATATTCTTGATACCATTTGAAAGGAAATTTGTGGAAATGTGAAATTAATGGAGGAGAATATAACACATTAGATCTGGTAAAAGATAATACAAACAGAAAACATGCATTTTCTTTTTTTTCTTCCATCGTCTTTAAAATGCAAGAGAAAGGCCATAATATAATATGCAGTTTAGGCACAATTTAGATTTTGGCCACTAGATGGCAGCAGTGTGTGCACAAAGTTTTAGATTGATCCAGTGAAGCATTGCAATACTGGACAACATTTTGTATCAAGTCTGCCCAAATGTGCTGAATTGGTCAATTGATACATTTTCAAGTACAAAACTATAGAGAACATACAAACATGATATGGTAATACAAAATGTAAGTTTACACAGTCCCAGGAATGTCATACATGATGGATCATTAGCTTATACACTTACTTTCACACATCTAGATGGCTGGGCAGGGTGGGTGTGGAGCCAGAGACAGCAGGGGTTCAAACTGTAGAACCAGTTCCTATATTTGAATATAAAAATGGATTTTATCAAACAAAACTATGCTACATTTTATCTCTGGGACCCTCAGGATGACGAATTAGAGAAAGATTACTGAATGTACAGTGAGAGAAAAAAGTATTTGATCCCCTGCTGATTTTGTAAGTTTGCCCACTGACAAAGAAATGATCAGTCTATAATTTTAATGGTAGGTTTATTTGAACAGTGAGAGACAGAATAACAACAAAAACATTTCCTGAAAAAACGCATGTAAAAATGTAATAAATTGATTTAGATTTTAATGTGGGAAATAAGTATTTGACCCCCTCTCAATCAGCAAGATTTCTGGCTCCCAGGTGTCTTTTATACAGGTAACGAGCTGAGATTAGGAGCACACTCTTAACCTTTTGGGGCTAGGGGGCAGTATTTGCACGGCCGGATAAAAAACTTAGCCGATTTAAACTGGTTACTACTCTTACCCAGAAACGAGAATATGCATATAATTAGTAGATTTGGATAGAAAACACTCTAAAGTTTCTAAAACTTTTTGAATGGTGTCTGTGAGTATAACAGAACTCATATGGCAGGCCAAAACCTGAGAAGATTCCATGCAGGAAGTGCCCTGTCTGACAATTTGTTGTCCTTCTAGGGCATCTCTATCAAAAATACAGCATCTCTGCTGTAACGTGACATTTTCTATGGCTTCCATTGACTCTAAGAAGGCGCCAGAAAGTGGAATGAGAGCTCTGCAGTCTCTGGGCGAAAAACAGCAGGAGTGTTTGTGAGTGGTCAGGCAGCGAACACTGACACTGGAGCGCGCGTCCACGAGAGGACTCAATTTTTTTCTTTCTCTCTTTGAACGAATACAACGTCGCCCGGTTGGAATATTATCACTATTTTACGAGAAAAATAGTGATTTAAAAAAAATGATTTTAAACAGCGTTTGACATGCTTCGAAGTACGGTAATGGAATATTTTTTGTCACGAAATGCGCTCGCGCGTCACCCTTCGGATACTGACCTCAACGCACGAACAAAACGGAGCTATTTCAATATAACTATGGATTATTTCGAACCAAAACAACATTTGTTGTTGAAGTAGAAGTCCTGGGAGTGCATTCTGACGAAGAACAGCAAAGGTAATCCAATTTTTCTAATAGTAAATCTGAGTTTGGTGAGGGCCAAACTTGGTGGGTGTCAAATTAGCTAGCCGTGATGGCCGGGCTATCTACTCAGAATATTGCAAAATGTGCTTTCGCCGAAAAGCTATTTTAAAATCTGACACCGCGATTGCATAAAGGAGTTCTGTATCTATAATTCTTAAAATAATTGTTATGTATTTTGTGAACGTTAATCGTGAGTAATTAAGTAAATTCACCGGAAGTTTGCGGTGGGTATGCTAGTTCTGAACATCACATGCTAATGTGAAAAGCTGGTTTTTGATATAAATATGAACTTGATTGAACAAAACATGCATGTATTGTATAACATAATGTCCTAGGAGTGTCATCTGATGAAAATCATCAAAGGTTAGTGCTGCATTTAGCTGTGGTTTTGGTTTTTGTGACATACATGCATGCTTTGAAAATGGCTGTGTGATTCTTTTTGGCAGGGTACTCTCCTGACATAATCTAATGTTTTGCTTTCGCTGTAAAGCCTTTTTGAAATCGGACAGTGTGGTTAGATTAACGAGAGTCTTGTCTTTAAAATGGTGTAAAATAGTCATATGTTTGAGAAATTTAAGTTATAGCATTTATGAGGTATTTGTATTTCGCGCCACACGATTCCACTGGCTGTTGACTAGGTGGGACGCAAACGTCCCACCTTGCCCAGGGAAGGTTTCGTAAAGGTTTCAAGGCTGACGTTTGGCAACTCGAACCTTCAGCTCCCTCCACAGATTTTCTATGGGATTAAGGTCTGGAGACTGGCTAGGCCATTCCAGGACCTTAAGAACGGGAAGCATATAAATAGCGCACATAGAACATGTCTACCACTTCTTAGACTTGCTTTCAATGAGAATGACAGACTACATTTCCATGTGAAATTTGGTCGGGTCTCCTAAAAAGTTAAATATTGCAGCTTTAATGATTTTTTATATTTATTTTGTTGTCATGAAAATAAAATAACCATCACAACTGTATGCATATATTATTATTTTTTCTGGAGAGGAGGGGCGACCAGGTGACTGAAGACGGGATGACCAGGCAATTAATGCGGTTGAGTGTGTTTCTGCAGTAAAATTGACTCTTAATAACGTGATGAAACTTTGTTGCTCCTTGCTGAAACAAGCAAGGTTGTTGTAGCAAACGAGTCTTCAGTTGCCTAGACAACGCACCCCTACCCGCAGCAGCACATATAGAAATAGAATGGATAGAGGGGGCTTGAAACCTCTAACCCTGGCAATTTCACTGGTAAATTCATGGGTACCCTCGCAATGGCTGCATGGTATTGTGAGTCACAAATTTCTATTGTAATGTAGAATGTTTATTCAAATGATGTTAACTGATGTGGCACATGCATTGGAATGTATTTTTTGTAATGTCAGTTGAGTTGAATCAACAAATCCCAGCACATATTGATGGGTACACTTCCTGCTTTTACTTCCTGCTTTGCTACTCGCAATGTCCGCCAGTCCACCAATTATGCCATCATTGACTTGAATGGGGACGCCGGTTTTATTCATTCTATTTTTGTGGCAGCACATGCAGCCAGGAGCGGAGGAGAGGAGAACATTTAAAAAAAAAATGTTTTATCCATGACCGTCACAGCCCTACTTATACTGTAAATGAGCGTTGATGTACTACAGGATTACTAGTCTTTAGATGCTAACAGAACAGTACCATCATATAAAGAAGTGTTGAGAAAATATAATTAATTGTCTTTGGGGCTTACAAGTAAAAAATTCAGGAGTGTAAGTTGGCGTTTTCATTATAGCATTGGTAAGCTTCACAAAATGACAGTCACGTCTTTCGGCTCTAATTTTAGGTATGTTGTCAGGTCTGCTTCATCTCTTTGATGGCATCGCTGACGATTAGCAAGACAGTGCCACACAAAACCATCTGGACAGACACACATCTCTCACTGCTGAGGGAGACAGTTTTGGGTCTGACAAAAATAAATTTCAAGGTCATCGTTGTTGTCACTTTAAAAGTATCAGGTTCCCTTGGAGACATACATATTTACTGGATGACATTGATATTGAGATGGCAGACTCACTTGATGAAGTGTTTTGGAAAATGTTACGTTTTGTTTTTGCATCTTTTACTTTCGCTTTTGTACACCAGCTTTAAACAGCTGATGATACAATCTTTTCTGTGATGGAAAATATTTTTCCCAGTGGTTTAGATGGTACAATGATTCTCTACACTATACTTGCTTGTTTTGTCACTAACTGAAATTAGGAGAACTATTCGAATTTAAGCAATCAGGAAATGGCAGAGCGATTTCTGCATTGTCTATCTTTAAGTGTCACCAACTTGGTTAGAATGAAACACCAACCAAACCCATGGCTGTCCCTGCTGATTGCATTACGTACAAAACAACCATATGACACTTCAGACTGACATGTGCTAAAGTGCATTATAGTTATAGCTGGGATAAAGGTCACGTAGCCTGCTGTTATAAATTAAATCGGACAGCTTGAGCATACATGCAGTGTCAAGTCTGAAGGAAAATCCCTTGGATCTTTTAGGGACAGACGTAGACAGACCTCGAAAGATCTCTCCTTCCTTCTTTGTGAGTAGCAGACACTTAATCATCAAATTGAACAGAGAGAGAGAAGTATTTTAACCAGTTCATTACATAAGAGATAATAGACAAGACATGGAGATGTTGTGCCTCTGTGTGAAAATGTGAAAATGCCCTTTTGATTTTCACTACTGTCTTTCTGAACTAGAAGGTTTGAAACCTGCCAGGGGTCATCAGTATTCTGCATCATGCAGGAACAGTCAACGAACAGTTCATACTGGCTAATTCATCTTTCCTTCATGATATTGTCTGGTCATCATGTAAATTTGGAGGTCTTATTTATTCTGTTTCTAGAATGTAGTATATCTACATATTCATTGCAGGCGTAATGGTCTGTCAGCTACCCTGTCCGGAAAAGGCTGTATAAGTGTGCGAGTAGCAGACTTTTGCTCAGAGGGAGAGAGAGAGACTTGAAAGGAAGGAAGCAAATTAATGCAATGCCTCATTAGCATGGTTTTATTTGACCATGCCTGCGCGGCCAATTAGAGAGCATATGTAATTTAAAACATTCAACCTAAATAGAACAAACTTAAACCAAAAACAAATTTTTCTCATGGGACTCCATCTTTGCCTTGTTTTAATTCAAATTACGTTTTCCCAGTAACACAATTTATGACGTTACTGAAGTGTATGCATATAATATTATGGGTATATTCAGGCTTAAATGCATGTAGATGGCTTATCTATGTATGGTGTAAATACCTTTGTACATTAGGTCAAGGTTAAGGCCAGAAATCACTAGGCTCACGTCTGGCTATAGCTGACATGTTTGGCTATTGCTCTTTGTAATCAATACCTTACATCCTGTCTTAAGAAACGGATGCTTGGCTGAAATATCTGTGTGCCGCACTAACGACACAACATGCAGCTCTCAGCTCAGCCCTAACGACACAACGTGCAGCTCTGACCTAACGACACAATGTGCAGCTCTGCCCTAACGACACAACTGCCCTAACGACACAACGTGCAGCTCTGACCTAACGACACAATGTGCAGCTCTGCTTGAGACTGAGTCGCAGTCAGAAATAGATTGACAGCCAGTTCGCCGATGAATCATTCCCTTACTGAAGATTTAACAGAGCATACATCACAATCACAAACAGAGACAGCAGGGACTGAAAAATGTATACAAGTAAAAGGCTGCTTGTACATAAGACACATAGCAACTGATCTGCACCAATGATAGCCTTACGACCAAAGCATGATCCAGGTCCCAAATTTTTACTGTGCAGTGGACTCAGAGCCTCAGCCACGTGAAAAATAGTAACACCTGTATTGCTTATACTGGTTGTTAAGCATTGGAATAAAATGTTGAGCAATATGCATAACCAAATGCTGGAATAATGAGACATCTGCATGTGTGGTCTCCTCCTTGGAGATGCCAGGAACGGAGCCATCTGTGAGGCTGCTGCCAGCTGTTTTCGTTCTTATAACATGTTTATTAAAAGCTGGAGTTGTTGTCCTCTTCAAGAAAAGGAAAAAAATATAAAGTATGGGTGGCAATGTCTGTCTGTGATCGGATTGTCTCCATTGTCTTCATTAGAAAAGGAGTTGGGATTCATTGTCTCCACTGTCTTCATTAGAAAAGGAGTTGGAATTCATTGTCTCCACTGTCTTCATTAGAAACGGAGTTGGGATTCATTGACTCCACTGTCTTCATTAGAAAAGCAGTTGGGATTCATTGACTCCACTGACTTCATTAGAAAAGGAGATGGGATTCATTGTCTCCACTGTTTTCATTAGAAAAGGAGATGGGATTCATTGTCTCCACTGAACTCATTAGAAAAGGAGTTGGGATTCATTGTCTCCACTGTCTTCATTAGAAAAGACGTTGGGATTCATTCTCTCCACTGACTTCATTAGGAAAGGAGTTGGGATTCATTGTCTCCACTGATTTCATTAGAAAAGGAGATGGGATTCATTGTCTCCACTGATTTCATTCGGAAATGAGTTGGGATTCATTGTCTTCACTGACTTCAATAGAAAAGGAGTTGGGATTCATTGTCTCCACTGTTTTCATTAGAAAAGGAGATGGGATTCATTGTCTCAACTAACTTCATTAAAAAAGGAGTTGGGATTCATTGTCTTCACTGACATCATTAGAAAAGGAGTTGGGATTCATTGTCTCCACTGTCTTCATTAGAAAAGGAGATGGGATTCATTGTCTCCACTGAACTCATTAGAAAAGGAGTTGGGATTCATTGTCTCCACTGTCTTCATTAGAAAAGAAGTTGGGATTCATTGTCTCCACTGACTTCATTAGGAAAGGAGTTGGGATTCATTGTCTCCACTGATTTCATTAGAAAAGGAGATGGGATTCATTGTCTCCACTGATTTCATTCGAAAATGAGTTGGGATTCATTGTCTTCACTGACTTCAATAGAAAAGGAGTTGGGATTCATTGTCTCCACTGATTTCATTAGAAAAGGAGATGGGATTCATTGTCTCCACTGATTTCATTAGAAAAGGAGTTGGGATTCATTGTCTTCACTGACTTCAATAGAAAAGGAGTTGGGATTAATTTCCAACTCCGATAAAATATGTTGATCTTTTTAAGAGATCGATACAAAATAATTCAGAGCCACTGTAAATACAGACATAAAAACTGGACAAATGTAAATCAAATATCCCTTAAGACTTATGATTGCGTTTGTATTATACTACTATATCAACTGAGTCATATCTTCATTATGCATGCATAATTATGAGATCATGAGATCAAATCAAATTACTTTCTATTTTCAGAGTCAATTAGAAAAATATTGATTGGCCACAATCAGGCAAGTGTTTGCACAGCAGGCATCCACCAACCTAAACTTCTCAAGTTAGAATCAGATCAGAACTCCCATAATTGAGGGTGGCAGAACTGCAGACCACCCTCTGTAGCTGTCAACAAGATGCGTCAGGGATGCATCCTGCCATCCTTCCTGGGCTGGGTGATGGACATGGAGAAGGAGCACTGGAAATGTCCATCAGCATCCTTTAGCCAGTGCCATGTGCTGAACAAGACAGCTCAGGTCTGAACAGACACTGACAAACCCAGGGTGGACACACTGTCGACACAGACTAAAGCAATGCCAAGAGACAAGTGACAGGTTGCTTTGATGCCTTACCTAACTGCCCACTGCAGTAGGCCCACATGCAAACAGGGAGGCAGAAATAGGCACACGGAGTGGATGCTCGCATGCTCACACACACACACACACACACACACACACACACACACACACACACACACACACACACACACACACACACACACACACACACACACACACACACACACACACACGTTATCATAAATATACCCTAAAGATACATACAGGCCATCACAAACGTTTAAACTGCAGAAACTCAGGGAGAGGCAAAACGATGTACTAACAGCAGGCCTACAGTTCAATAACATGTGCATTACATTGACATACAGCTCTAGACTAGGTAAGATGTAGAGCTCTAGATAGTGTGTTCAATGTTCAGTACTTTAACAAACAAATGCTCTTTTTCCTTTTTAAGCAATTACCTGCCACAGGGTGAACCTTATAGGATCAAGTGAAATGTTTGAGATAAATCATTAAAGACACTGACAGGGCATTTATCTTCACTCCTGCTTTACTGTCTCAAGTGCACAACACACACACACCGACATACACACATACCGACACGCACACACACCAACACGCATGCACACACACACACACACACACACACACACACACACACACACACACACACACACACACACACACACACACACACACACACACACACACACACTCCCTGAACCCAATGGGGTGTTTTTGAACAGCCCTGCTGCTTAGTCCCAGTGTGCCTCAGTGTGTGTTCTTGTAAGAACACCGTTGCATGTGTCAATCCTCCAGTGGATCCATGTTCTTAAAGCGCTTCATTTTGAAATCAAGCATGAATAATTAATTAATTTCACAAGGCTTCCTTAACGATATATTACAGGAGAGGAAATAGGTCAAGCGGCTCGATGGTAGAAATATCTTTTGAAAATTATATTATTGGGTTAAAAAGACACACTTTAATCTGGTAAAGAATAACCTAACTTCCACACTTTCTCGCTTCTCAACACCACAACCACCTTCAACCACCATAGTAAAAAAATGTACTAACATGTTTGATGTAGCCTATGCCAAAACTGATATATTAGGATTTATAAACTGGGTGGTTTGAGTCCTGAATTCTGATTGGCTGAAAGCCATGGTATACCACAGGTATGACACAACATTTTGTTTTACTGCTCTAACTACGTTGGTAACCAGTTTATAATAGCAATAAGGCACCTCAGGGTTTGTGATATATGGCCAATATACCACCAGGCACCACGTTGCGTTGCGCTTAAGAACAGCCCTTAGCCGTGGTATATTGGCCATATACCACACCTCCTCGGGCCTTATTGCTTAAATATTATCCTAAAGATATCAAGGCCATTGTTTAGTCAACTTAGATAATAGACACCAAATTTAGAATTAAAAACAACAGAGATATTTAGATCCAAATACAATATTCTTGGACATTGAGCAATGTCATTCTCTAACATGTTAGTCTTGGCAAACTTTGACAAGGATTTCTCGCAGTGAAGCGTTTGCTTCAAGGTTAGCAATCAGAGCATACAACAGTTGTCATAAATATGTGCATTTCAAATTACTCCAAATTAATATACAAAGTTCTCATGCAGCTAATTGTAATATAGTTTGATATTTTATTGAAGCTCTTTGTTCTTTTAGCTAGTTTTTTTTCCTAACTGGTTTCTATATTTGATTTTGAAATGGGCATCTGCTGTTAACAGTATGCATATGTTGTTGTTCTACCTTGAAACCTATGACTCTCAAGATGGATCACTGGCTGTCCGTCTCACATGAAATTTCAGCTTTGAATCAAAAACAGGTTTGGATTCCCTAGGCCTTCCTTCTTTCATCACGACTAGAACATTTTAATTAGACTGGCTATGCTGCTCGGTTTTGTAGCCAACCTGCGTAACTAAATAGTTGAACCAAAGATGCAAATGAGTACTGGGTTGTTGGGTTGTTGCAATATTGGAAACAGTCAGGAGGTGAAACTAACTGCTCTTAGTGAATTCCAGAACACTGAATTCCTTAAATAAGAAAACCCATGTTCAACATGAGGTCGTGGTCAAAAGGTTTTGTTTTGTTTCACATACACTATATATACAAAAGTATGTGGACACCCCTACAAATTAGTGGATTTGGCTATTTCAGCCACGGCCGTTGCTATCACACTTATCTTCGTCTTCTGACGATATTGCGAAATCGTCGTCTGAAAAGGTAGACCAAAACGCAGCAGGCATGCGGTTGTTCATTTTGAACATTTAATTAAATCAAAACGACCACAAAACCAACAAACAAGAAAACGAACGATCTACTGACAGTCTGCAAGGCACAAGGCTAACACAGAACAATCACCCACACCCACACCTAACAAACACAAACACACCCTAATATATGGGACTCTCAATCAAAGGCAAATAGACAACACCTGCCTTCAACTGAGAGTCCCAACCCCAATTAACCAAACGTAGAAACAGACATACTAGACTAAACATAGAATACATGAAAACCAAACAGTGCCCAAAAACCCCGGAATACTTAAATCAAATGCCCCTTCAACAAACACACCACCCCGAACCACATAAAACGAATACCCTCTGCCACGTCCTGACCAAACTACAATATCAATTAACCTTATACTGGCCAGGACGTGACAGTTGCTGACAGGTGTATAAAATCGAGCCCACAGCCATGCAATCTCCATAAACAAACATTGGCAGTAGAATGGCCTTACTGAAGAGCTCAGTGACTTTCAAATTGGCAGTGTCATAGGATGCGGCCTTTCCAACATTAAACAGTTTTTTTTTACAGAGACATTTGAGAGATTTTTGGACAAAAAAATGTGACTGATTGATGTCAAAGTGCATGTTTGTGCTTTTCTTGTGTTTAGCGAACATCGACTACATGTTTCATCATTGAATGAGTACATGTGAGCAACATCATTTGCAACTGGAATATGTGATTTGATTTTATAATGTTGGGGCTTTGATATCCTCAGACAGACAAAATTCTAACTAAGTATACACACATCAATGTGTCTTTGTTTACGGCCTTCTCAGCATGCAGGCAACACAATGCATCTAATTGCTGCAACACTGAAAATGATGGAAGCTTGAAGCCACAAGTGTCCACAGTTAAAAACATAATCCCACTAAAACTGGTTTGTTACCATATGTTATGGTGGTGGATCATCAGCTATGTGGTGGAAAATCCATAAGCAGCCAAGTAAGAGAGATGCAGCCGTGTAACACTGAAATGCTTGACAAAAAGATGTGAAATTGTACTATAGTGTAGACTAGTAGCAATATACTGTATATACACTGATTGTACAAAACATTAGAAACACATGCTCTTTCCATGACATAGAGTGACTAGGTGAATCCAGGTAAAAGCTATGATCCCTAATTGATGTCCCTTGTTAAATCCACTTCAATCAGTGTAGATTAAGGGAAGGAGGTTAAATATAGATTTTAAGCCGTGAAACAATTGAGACATGGATTGTGTATGTGTGCCATTCAGAGAGTGAATGGGCAAGACAATATTTAAGTGCCTTTGAACGGGTATGGTAGTAGGTAGTAGGTGCCAGGCGCACTGGTTTGAGTGTGTCAAGAACTGCAACACTGCTGGGTTTTTCACGCTCAACAGTTTCATGTGTGTGTCAAGTTGGCTGGATGTCCTTTGGGTGGTGGAGTCAACATGGGCCAGCATCCCTGTGGAACACTTTCTACACCTTGTAGAGTCCATGACCCGACAAAGGTGTTTGTACACTCAGTGTATAGCAGAGTGTATATCCCATAGACATCAATGCATGATTCACGCATGCACGCACGCACGCATGCACACACGCACACACACACACACACACACACACACACACACACACACACACACACACACACACACACCACACACAAACACACACACACACACACACACACACACACATCAATGCATGATGTACACACACACACACGCATGCACACACATAAGAACACACACACACCCCTGAACTGAGGGGAGCTGGGTGGCGGTGTACACACACACATGCTTCTTTTGAAACACACAGCCGGGACCGGGGTGGGTGTTAAAAGCTGTCAGACAGGTATGGCTGGGGTTGCATCTAAGCCGTGATTGATCACACCGGTTCAGGCCGAGTTCAGGGGAGGTCGCTGGCATTGTGGGTAAGATGACTGATATCCACATCAATGGCATGATGGAATATTATTATGAAGCCATTTGTAATGTGGGGACGGACTGGCCAGGGCAAACCAGTTTCTCCGAAAGGGTTTGTGAGATCATGTTGCACTGTGAGGACCACCGAAGTCATCCATCATATTACCTAAACCTAGTTTCTGATTATGTCATGAGTAGCTTCTCTATGTAATAGGAACACAATTTGTCTAAACATACAGGTACCTACTTACCTCAATAATCTAGTAAGGACATTTCTGGTGAAGCAGTTGGTCAAGTTCTCCTGCAGCATTGCAATTCTCAAACAGAAATTGTAGAAATGGGCGGAGATTAGACATAATTATCACTGTACAAGATATTTCCAACATATTAGAGCACAATATTACAGCACAAAACGTGTTTTTGTGAGGGTGAATGTGAAGTTGATGAACATGATGCTACGCAAGACTGAATCACAGAATACAAAGACATGAACAGGTGTTGTATACTTCTTATACAACTCTATAACCTCATAATATAGCATTTACTATGTTTGGAAGAAATTTCAGTTTTGAAATGCCTATGTCTTTCTTCCAACACCTCAGCAAAACATTGTAAAAACAAAAGGGAATTTAAATCAATGACGTCCAGTACCTTTTTTACAGTTTCTACCGGGCCATATGCTGGTGTTTTCTCTGGCCCCTGTCCCTTTAATAAGTTATTGAGCGTAACAAATGTCTGGTTTCCACTAGCTTCCATAGCCATAAAACGAAAATTGGCACAAAATAAAGTAGCTTTTTGGTCTTACTTTAAGGTTAGGCATAAGGTTAGCAGTGTGGTTACGGTTAGGTTTAATATAACATTTTAATAAGATGCATTTTAGAAATGGGCGGGGTTTAGACATAATTATGACTTAGTGGCTAGTGACGACCAAATGTCTCACTGCCATCATCAAGTCCAGGCGAGGAGGGAGGAGTTTTTAATGTTCAGTTTGTACTATGTATCGATGTTTGCTGGCATCGCCTCACCCTGCCTGCTCCTTGCGTGATATAGCCTACTGTACCATTACCCAAACGTTTTACGCTCTTCCTTCCATATATGCTATTCAATACAGGGTGCTCTCAGAACCTGACTGGCATCTATCTGACGGACGTCGTCCTATGGCTTTAGTGGACCGAAACGGAAAGAAAAGGAGAAGACAATCCGCCCTATATGATATAGGAACGGTGAAAAAAGAATAATTGTTTTGACACCTGCATTGCCCAGGCAACGTTTTCTGACTCTGGATTTTATAGTAAGAGGAAAGAAGTAGGCTACTCTGAGAGCAAAATAGAGAGTCGCTCGCTCTGCATGGACTAGTTTATTAGACCGCATACTGATTTCACCTGGACAGAGTGAGCTACGTGAACTACGAGTTAAAAATGCCTAGGAGGAAACAGCAGGCGCCGAAAAGGGCTGCGGGTAAGAGGACATTCACACGTATATTGGTCTTGAACAATATTAGATGTTATTCTTATCAAACTGATATAGCCTCTTTACTGACCCAAAGCGAATATCAAAGTGACGGTAATACGAGATGACAAAGGTGCAATTTATTCAAATATACTCGAGTCTTTTTTTATTATAAGTTAAAGTTTTCTGTTTTTGAATAAGAGAGAAATGCATAGGCTATTATGCGCACATATGTGGGGGTAATTTCATTGAATTAGTCTACTTTAGGGTTTGTAATTTAGTCCAAGTCATTCGAAAATAGTTTTACTAGAAAGCAAAAGTGGTGTGTATTGCCATAAACGATTAAGACGTGCGTAAAAGTATATTTCAGATGTGTGCTTCGGGTAGGCTATCTGAAACAGTTTAACTTACAAAGTATTTGATATCACAGACAAATGGAGAACAGAGTGAGAAAGAAGCATTTATTTTACTTTTTGGCGTGTGTGTGTCTACTGTGTTATGTGTTTTAAACAAGATGGAGAACACCTGAGACAATCATTGACAACCACTGTAACAGTGTAATGCAAATGTTATGTAAATAGTTATACCTGACTGTCACTCAGTAAACTGAATACATACAGTAGGCCTACATCATCTACAGTGCAAGGTGTAAAATATGAACAAAGCTCTGTTGCCTAAATGTAGGTGTTAGGGGTCATCAGGAAAAATATATGCACATCTTTCAAATAAGGCTAGAGTTTGTGTTGCCCTTAGTTTTTGGTGTGTGTACTTAAGCATATGTTCTCAGCGTGGCCTTTCTTCATGTCATGACCAATAGTGAAATAGTACTGTAGTGTTAAATGTCATCAGTGTGCCAATACTTGGTTTGTTATGGTGACCAACTAATTTTAGTGTTTACTAATCGGGTTACTTAAGCCAGATCGATCATTACCAAAACCATAAGGCTGTCCTACTCCTTCTTTCATCCTTTGTTACCTCACTCTGCTAAATAATTGGTGTTAATGCTCAGTAATTCAGGCCATATACGTCACTTGTATGATTAACCTTAACCTTGTTCTTTGACAGTGTTTCCACCATTGTAATAACGCACTGTAGTGCAGACCAGTGGCGTTATTAAAATAGGGACTGAAAATAATTAAGGTGATGGATATGAATTGATTGATAAAAGGTATTGTCAGTGGAGGTGGCAGGATGGGGTGGGTATAATTTGTGGAACGTTCCAACAGGAATCTGTTCCAAAAACGTCATAAATAACAAGGTTGCCAACAAACAACGCATACCAAGTTGTATAGCGGCCGAATAAGATACCGGGTACGGAGTGGGCTATTTCATCAAGTTTTCACTTACCACGTTTATTCAGAAAAATGTCTCTGGTAGCCTATGGACAAAGATTAAGAATAAGCTACGTTGGTGAGTTTATGCATATTCGGCAGCTAGTTAGCTAGGTGAATTGATCATGCTACTTTGATCATGCTACTTTGTATGTGTTGTTTGTTGGCAACCTTGTACTTTATGAAGTTTGTGGAACAGATTCCTTTTGGAACGTTCCACAAATTATACCGACCCTGCAGGATGCTGTTCAGTGGGTCACTCCTTATTATGATTGCGGATGTAGGCACCAGATGGGGATTGTTCTCTGCCAGTAATGGCGGATCTATATAGTCGCTTAAGATAGTGAAACCCTTATCTAATAGACACCCACTCAAGTGTATGGACACACACACACACACACACACAGACAGAAAATCACCTCCAAACACACACACTCATCCTTATATATATATATACAGTGCCTTCGGAAAGTATTCAGACCCCTTGACTTTTATCACATTTTGTTACGTCACAGCCTTATTCTAAAATGGATAATAAAAATGATAAAAAATCACTCTACACACAATACCCCATAATGACAAAGCGAAAACAGTTTTTGTGACATTTTTGCTAATTTATTAATAATAAAAATAGAAATGCCTTATTTACATAAATATTCAGACCCTTTGCTGTGAGACTCGAAATTGAGCTCAGGTGCGTTCCCATTGATCATCCTGTGTTTCCATTGATCATCCTTGAAATGTGTTTTGACAACTTGATTGGAGTCCACCTGTGGTTATTTCAATTGATTGGACATGAATTGGAAAGGCACATACCTGTCTATATAAGGTCCCGCAGTTGACCGCAGTTGACCGTGCAAAAACATAGCCATGAGGTCAAAGGAATTGTCCGTGGAGCTCCGTGATGGTATTGTGTCAAGGCACAGATCTGGGGAAGGTTACCAAAACATATCTGCAGCATTGAAGGTCCCGAAGAAAACAGTGGCCTCCCATCATTCTTAAATGGAAGAAATTTGGAACCACCAAGACTCTTCCTAGAGCTGGCCGCCAGGCCAAACTGAGCAATCGGGGGAGAAAGCCCTTGGTCAGAGAGGTGACCAAGAACCCGATGGTCACTCTGACAGAGCTCTAGAGTTCCTCTGTGGAGATGGGAGAACCTTCCAGAAGGACAACCATCTCTGCAACACTCCACAAATCAGGCCTTTATGGTAGAGTGGCCAGACGGAAGCCACTCCTCAATAAATGGCACATGACAGTCCGCTTGGAGTTTGCCAAAAGGCACCTAATGACTCTCAGACCGTGAGAAAGAAGATCCTCTGGTCTGATGAAACCAAAATTGAACTCTTTGGCCTGAATGCCAAATGTAATGTCTGGAGGAAACCTTGCACCATCCCTACGGTGAAGCATGGTGGTGATGGCATCATGATGTGGGGTTGTATTTCAGCGGCAGGGACTGGGAGACTAGTCAGGATTGAGGGAAAGATGAACGACTCAAAGTACAGAGAGATCCTTGATGAAAACCTGCTCGAGAGTGCTCAGGACCACGAAGGTTCACCTTCCAACGCGACCACAACCCTAAGCACACAGCCAAGACAACGCAGGAGTGGCTTCGGGACAAGTCCTTGAATGTCTTTGAGTGGCCCAGCCAGAGCCTGGACTTGAATCCAATCGAACATCTCGGGAGAGACATGAAAATAGCTGTCCAGCAACACTCCAAATCCACCCTGACAGAGCTTGAGAAGATCTGCAGAGAAGAATGGTAGAAACTCCCCAAATACAGGTGTGGCAAGCTTGAACTGTCATAGCCAAGACGACTCGAGGCTGTAATCGCTGCCTATCATGCTTCAACAAAGTACTGAGGAAAGGGTCTGAATAGTTATGTAAAATAAATATTTCCTTTTTTAATTTAATGTTTTATACATTTGCAAACATTTCTTAAAACCTGTTTTTGCTTTGTCATTATGGTGTATTGTGTGTAAATTGTGTGGGGAAACGAGTTAATACATTTTAGAATAAAGCTTTAACGTAACAAAATGTAAAAAAAGTCAAGGGGTCTGAAAACTTTCCGAATGCATTGTAATATACATACCTACATACACAAAACACCAGTCTCAACGTGAAGAGTGAAGAGGCGACTCCGGGATGCTGGCCTTCTTGGCAGAGTTGCAAAGAAAAAAACATATCTCAGACTGACCAATAAAGATTAAGATGGCCAAAAGAACAAAGACACTGGACAGAGGAACTCTGCCTAGAAGGCCAACATCCCGGAGTCGCCTCTTCACTGTTGACGTTGAGACTGGTGTTTTGCGGTTACTATTTAATGAAGCTGCCAGTTGAGGACTTGTGAGGTGTCTGTTTCTCAAACTGGAGCCTCCCACTCCTCTTTCCTTCCTGGTTAGAGCCAGTTTGTGCTGTTCTGTGAAGGGAGTAGTACAGAGCGTTGTGCGAGATCTTACATTTCTTGGCAATTTCTTTCATGGAATAGCCTTCATTTCTCAGAACAAGAATAGACTGACGAGTTTCGTAAGAAAGGTCTTTGTTTCTAGCCATTTTGAGCCTGTAATTGAACCCACAAATGCTGATGCTCCAGATACTCAACTAGTCTAAAGAAGGCAGTTTTATTGCTTCTTTAATCAGGAACAACAGTTTTCAGCTGTGCAAACAGAATTGCAAAAGGGTTTTCTAATGATCAATTAGCCTATAAAATTATTAACTTGGATTAGCTAACACAATGTGCCGTTGGAACACAGGAGTTCTGGTTTCTGATAATCTGTACGCCTATGTAGATATTCCATAAAAAAATCTGCTGTTTCCAGGGATAATAGTCATTTACAACATTATCAATGTCGACACTATTTCTGATCAATTTGATGTTATTTTTATGGACAAAAAAAATTGCTTTTCTTTGAAAACAAGGACATTTCTAGGTGACCCCAAACTTCTGACCGGTAGTGTATAATATTTTGGCCAATTCCTCCTGACAGAGCTGGTGTAACTGAGTTAGGTTTGTAGGCCTCCTTGCTCACACACACTTTTTCTGTTCTCCCCACAAATTTTCTATAGGATTGAGGTCAGGGCTTAGTGATGGCCAGTCCAATACCTTGACTTTGTTGTCCTTAAGCCATTTTGTCACAACTTTGGAAGTATACTTGGGGTCATTGTCCATTTGGAAGACCCATTTGCGACCAAGCTTTAACTTCCTGACTGATGTCTTGAGATGTTGCTTCAATATATCCACATAATTTTCCTCACTCATGATGCCATCTATTTTGTGAAGTGCACCAGTCCCTCCTGCAGCAAAGCACCCCCGCAACATGATGCTGCCACCCCCGTGCTTCATGGTTGGGATGGTGTTCTTCGGCTTGCAAGCCTCCCCCTTTTTCCTCCAAGCATAACGATGGTCATTATGGCCAAACAGTTCTATTTTTGTTTCATCAGACCAGAGGACATTTCTCCAAAAAGTACGATCTTTTTTCCCATGTGCAGTTACAAACCGTAGTCTGGCTGTCACGGGCAGATAGAACACTTGGAGGATGAGTCAGGTGCAGGAGACTGAGGTCCGTTTGAACAAACGTAATTTAATACTGCCAAGGTGCAAAATCCACATATAAGGCAGGGTGCACAAAAGTCAAATGACGAGAGGGAAGCTCCACTCTAAAAGACAAACGGGGCGCAGCCCGGCAACCCTAATGCCTAAACGATACGTAGCAAATGCAACTACGTTAAATAATTACAACCCTTACCACACGTAACATAAAACAATCCCGCGCGAATCCTAACTAAACACAGACAAACTAAATACCCCCCCACTAATGACAAACACGAAACAGGTGCAACCAAAAACAGACATAACTAACAGACACTGAAACATAGATCGGTGGCAGCTAGTAGGCCGGCGACGACGAACGCCGAGCACCGCCCGACCGAGGAGAGGCGCCACCTTCTGTGGACGTTGTGACACTGGCTTTTTTATGCCGGTTTTGGAGCAGTGGCTTCTTCCTTGCTGAGCGGCCTTTCAGGTTATGTTGATATAGGACTCGTTTTACTGTGGATATAGACACTTTTGTACCTGTTTCCTCCAGCATCATCACAAGGTCCTTGCTGTTGTTCTGGGATTGATTTGCACTTTTCGCACCAAAGTATGTTCATCTCTATGAGACAGAACGCGTCTCCTTCCTGAGCGGTATGACGGCTGTGTGGTCCCATGGTGTTTATACTTGCGTACTATTGTTTGTACAGATGAACGTGGTACCTTCAGGCATTTGGAAATTGCTCCCAAGGATGAACCAGACTTGTGGAGGTCTACAATTTTTTTTCTGAGGTCTTTGCTGATTTCTTTTGATTTTCCCATGATGTCAAGGCACTGAGTTTGAAGGTTGACCTTGATATACATCTACAGGTACACCTCCAATTGACTCAGTTGATGTCAATTAGCCTGTCAGAAGCTTCTAAAGCCATGACATCATTTTCTGGATTTTTACAAGCTGTTGAAAGGCCCAGTCAACTTAGTGTATGTAAACTTCCGACTCACTGGAATTGTGATACAGTGAAATAATCTGTCTGTAAACAATTGTTGGGAAAATTACTTGTGTCATGCACAAAGTAGATGTCCTAACCAACTTGCCAAAACTATAGTTTGTTAACAAGAAGTTTGTAGTGGTTGAACGACGAGTTTTAATGACTCCAACCTAAGTGTATGTAAACTTCCGACTTCAACTGTGTGTGTGTGTGTGTGTGTGTGTATATGTGTCTGTATATATATGCACACACACACGCGCGCGCATATATATACAGTTGAAGTCAGAAGTTTACATACACCTTGGCCAAATACATTTAAACTCAGTTTATCACAATTCCTGACATTTAATCCTAGTAAAAATGGGTATGACGCTACAAGCCTGACACACCTGTATTTGGGGAGTTTCTCCCATTCTTCTCTACAGCTGTTTTCATGTCTCTCCAGAGATGTTCAATTGGGTTCAAGTCCGGGCTCTGACTTGGCTACTCAAGGACATTCAGAGACTTGTCCCGAAGCCACTGAACCTTCGTTCCAGTCTGCGGTCCTGAGAGCTCTGGAGCAGGTATTCATCAAGGATCTCTCTGTACTTTGCTCCGTTAATCTTTGCCTCGATCCTGACTAGTCTCCCTGTCCCTGCCACGGAAAAACATCCCCACAGCATGATGCTGCCACCACCATGCTTCACCGTAGTGATGGTGCCAGGTTTCCTCCACACGTGACCCTTAGCATTCAGAGCAAAGAGTTCAATCTTGGTTTCATTAGACCAGAGAATCTTGTTTCTCATAGTCAGAGTCATTTAGGTGCCTTTTGGCTAACTCCAAGTGGGCTGGCTACTGCCTTTTCCAGAGGAGTGGCTTTCATCTGGCAACTGTACCATAAAGGCCTGATTGTTGGAGTGCTGCAGAGATGGTTGTCCTTCTGGAATGTTCTCCCATCTCCACAGAGGAACTCTGGAGCTCTGTCAGAGTGACCATCAGGTTCTTGGTCACCTCTCTGACCAAGGCCTTTCTTCCCAGATTGCTCATTTTGGCCAGGAGGCCAGCTTCAGGAAGAGTCTTGGTGGTTCCAAACTTCTTCCATTTAAGAATGATGGAGGCTACTGTGTTCTTGGGGACCTTCAATGCTGCCAAAATGTATTGGTACCTTTCCCCAGATCTGTGCCTTGACACAATCCTGTCTCGGAGCTCCACGGACGATTCCTTCAATCTCATGGCTTGGTTTTTGCTCTGACATGCACTGTCAACTGTGGGACCTTATGCAGGTGTATGCCTTTTCAAATCATGTCCAATCAATTGAATTTACCACAGGTGGACTCCAATCAAGTTGTAGAAACATCTCAAGGATGATCAATGGAAACAGGATGCACCTGAGCTTCATTTCAAGTCTCATAGTAAAGGGTCTGAATACTTATGTAATTAAGGTATCTGTTTTTTTATTATTCATAAATTGGCCAAAATGTCTAAAAACCTGTTTTCACTTTGTATTGTGTGTAGATTGATGAGTAAACTTTTTTATTTAATCCATTATATAATAAGGCTGTAACAACAAAATGTTAAAAGTTCAAGGGTCTAAATACTTTCCAAATGCACTGGGTATTTATTATTATTATTATTATTATTATTCACACACTAAATATTTTTGTCCCACAAAAATCCCTTTTCTTAAAAACAATTTGTCCCCAACCCACTATTATCCTGGGAACTTTTGAGAAGATGCCTAAGATCCCTTTACACGCTCTCAGCTGCCTCTCCTGTAATCTGGTAAATGTGTCAGCCCTTTAGAGAAATAAGCCTTCCTGAAGAGTTTCTTCATTGTTGAGGTAATTGTCTCCACTTTGACAGGCACATTCATCAGTGGCTTAATGGTCAATCAAAAGTTGGCAGGCAGTGTGTTTCCATTCTTTCCTATCCACTACATTAGGAATACTTAATCAAAATGTCTACCGGTAATGGTTGTAAAGAGTTCATGACTGACTGATCCGTTGTCTGTGCCGATAGAAAATTAACAGCTCGGCACCAGAGAGATGTTGGCCTGCAGATAAACAAATTGTGCATTAATATTTCATCTTCAAGACCTGGGATGTGCTAGCAGGCAGCTGAATATTCCTGGGCGGTGTTGTCATTTCTCTCACTCGCTTTTTTCCCCCTCTGTATTCTTGAAGGCTCTTTGCAGCTGTAACTCATTTCGCTTGATGACTTTACTGGGGCTACAGAGAGTGACGACAAATTGATTACCTGGCAGAGCAAGAATGGTGCGAAGAGAGACACGGGCTGACAGTCATGGTATAATAATATGTTTAATGATGTGTGGAAGGGAACAGGGAGAGAGGGCTATTGAAATAAGAGATGCAAGGATTAGGTGTTTTTTTTGTGTGCAGATGTAGTAGGCCTATACCTCCAGTGAAAATGTGATTTTGAAGGTGTAATGAAGAGATTGTCCTCAGCTACAGCCCATTCATTTATGGGACATTTTGTTTGAGGCGACAGACATTCATGCGAAGTCCAGTTACAGTATTAGATTTGCTCATCATTCATTGAACGTAAGGGTAACTTAAAGTGACAATTCCTTCCTGGCACACTGCAAAACACACTAAACTTTTAGATTTAGATTTAAGTCACCATACGCCATTGTGGAAACGTTAAGGAATATGGGATGGAGTATAGGAAAGCATTTCAGTGTTTTGTTTCATATGTTGCAGACACAACCCTATGACTGGAATAAATACTGTAGCTCTAGCTGTGCCTCAAACCGTTAGCCCAATTTGCTGTTAACAAGATACATTAGACAACAAACAAAGGCTTTAAGTGCTGCAGTGCCAGTAAGTTAGTGACAGTAGCTTGTGGGGATTGGCAAACTGAAAGTGATTTGTTCTGGAAACATCTTATCATCAGGGCAGATGTTGTTTATTCTAGTTCATGTAAAAAGACAAGGATGTCCAGTGCAGAAGTTTGATTTGAGTGACAAAAGATGAAAGGAAGGGCACCACCAAATATAGAAGTGATACATTTTCTGGCCTATTTTTCTATAGAAGATTATAACCTTTGCTAATTATTGTGTTTTGTACCAAAACGTGTTGACTTTGTCGAAGGTCTTGATGGCTTAGTTTTGCTCTCCTATTGAGTTGTCCTCATATTTGGTATAAGAGTAATATGGGGTGTGTTGTGTGATTTAGTAATGATAAATGCCATTTAGCAAATGTTTTTTATCCAAAGCGACTTACAGTCATGCATGCATACATTTTTCGAGTGGGTGGACCCAGCAGGAATCAACCCACAATCTTGGCATTGCAAGCACCATGCTCTACCAGCTAAGCTATAGAGATCTCATTACATTTCACGACAGTGAGGTGAGGTGACAGCAGGTGTGGATAGGTAATAGTCTGAGAGGGAGTCAGCAGGGGGGCGCACTATCTATGTGATAAGAACAGAGACTCCTATGCCCTCCAGCGGACTGATCTCTCCTCACTCTAGCTCCTCTCCTGTGTGGAAAACAGACTGTTGTGATTGGTCTCAAGGCGAGTGCCTGACTGCCTGTGCAGTGTTGCACCGTACCGCCTCAGTCTCAACGCAACTGCAGCCTGCAACTGCTCATCCACCTTGCGTTCCCTCTGAGACCTGCGCTAGTTTCCAGGCAAATTACACAATTTGATATGCCATTGGGCTGGGTGATTCATGTGGATCATGTGATCATCGGAGCAGAATTTTTTTTTAATTGTTATATTTTTTTCCTCATTAAGGCAGACAATAACTAGAATATTGGGAGAGTTTATTGTAAGCGGGCTAAATCTCAAGGATCAAGGAAATTATGCCACAGCACTGTGCTTTGTCCAGGTTCCAGATACAATGGTTTAAAGACCGAAATGGGGAAAAGACTGAAGAGTAAGGGCAGTTCATCTAAATGTACTTTGAAGATGAAAATGGGGAAGGACTAGTAGCGATAATGTAATAACACTCTGTTCCTGCTGTGTGAAGGACGTTTGTATATGAAGTACAGTGGAGGATTTCCACTTGCCGAGAGCACTGCATTCTTATAAGTATGCAAAAAGCACATTTACCCTGTACATCACCTTATAAAACACAGTTTACTCCAACACAGGAAAGACTAGGACTACCTGAGAGTTGTTGAATGAAATGTATGGTTGTAGACCTACTTTTTGGACATATGGCTCTGAAGGCAGTGCTGGATCAGGTATCTAGCGCCATATGCCTCTCAAATGGATACATCCATATAAATTCATATCTGTTCTATTTGACCCAATTCACAGAAGAATATCCTGTGTTGTATATACGATGTTCTCTCATTTCAGTTGTATACACATAATATTGTGTACGCCACATCATATTGTAAGTTACTTTAAATTGTAAAATAAATAAAAAGTAGTTGTGTGTGTAAGATTAGCATAGAGAAATTTCAAATTTGACGACAGAACCTCGAGAAACTATACCACATTTGAGCGATTCAGTGCTTTTTGAAGTTGTTTCGTTTTGAATCTTATTTAGATTTTTTGGGGTTTCGATTATATATATATGTGTATGTATGTGTGTATGTATGTATGTATGTATGTATGTATGTATGATGATGAGTGTGTGTGTGTTTTACAGAATGCTCTATGTGGATTGAATGCTGTAACAACACAGAATAAAACAACTTAATACCAGTCCCATGATGTTAGTGTCTGCCCGTTACTGCTAATCGGTTATAACCCATAATTTATTTATTCACATTACTTTAATCAAATATTTCAGTAGTTGTGTATATTACATTTGATTTATTTGATTACTTCATTATTTTATTCTCAAGTCATCAACTCATCTCTATAGAGCTGCTGCCTATACTGTCTGACAAAATCATAATTTTAGTAGTTCTTCAAAGTAAATAAGGCGTACTTTTATGACTGCTGAATACCTACTATCAATCACTTAGATTGGGTATTTTCAGGTAGAGAGACCTCGCGAAGTAACTGCTCTCTATCCCTTTCCATCATGCGTTCTTCTGTCTCTTCTCTCTCTCTCTCTCTCTCTCTCTCTCTCTCTTTCCTTTTCTTCCCCACACTAACCTAATGTGGCAGGCGTAAAAGAAACACACAGACCAGACAAGTAGGCGTGCAATGGATTATGGTCATTGTAGTTAGTTTAGCGCAGACAATGTGGTAAATTATGTCGAATTATTGGTCTGTTGGAAGCTACAACTCCCTACAACATCACACAGTTCGCAGTAGTGATCTGATTTATCTTTAGAGAAACTGTGCAATATGCACATTAAGCTCACTGAAAAAACAGACAAATAATTGAACTGATTGGTTCAATTAGTTGTTTTAAACAAAAAAATTATAAACATTTTGGTTAATTGCTCCGTGCCACTGAATGCAATAAAATCTAAAACACAGTGAAAACATTCATCTGAAGTTATCTGCGGTGTACCTGATTTGCTTCTAATCAAATCCTTAATAGGCTTAAATTAAGATGTATTATGCAAATGAACTCTCAGCAGTCACTGTCTGCAGTATTAGGAGCTAGGACAATATTGTGCTAATGGTGTGATCTGTAACAATTACAAAGGTAAACTGACTTCATACTGTGGCTTTATGCTTTTCCTAGAGGTCAAAAGGCAGTTCAATTTGCATTTAAATGTTGTTCATATTTTAGCATAGACTCTTACAAAAAAGGGTTCCAAAAGGATTCTTCAGTTGTCCCCATATGAGTAACTTTTAAAGAACAATTTTTGTTTTCAGGTAGAACCTTTTTGAGTTCCATGTAGAACCCTCTGTGAAAATGTTTCTACATGGAACGCAAAATGATTCTACATCGAACGCAAAATGATTCTACATGGAACGCAAAAGGATTCTACATGGAACGCAAAATGATTCTACATGGAACGCAAAATGATTCTACATGGAACGCAAAAGAGTTCTACCTGGAACCAAAAAGCTGACCTCCCTGGCCTATGCTCTCCATTCTCTAGACTGGGGTCAAACGGAGGCTTTTACGTTTGAAAGAATTTCACCAATTCAATCACATTTCATGTCTTGAAGAACGACTCTTGTACATTAACCTCTTAGTATTCAACTATTCAGGAATATAAAGTGGGCAAAAAAATCATGTTATTTTCAATGTCAATTACTGTATAGTGCTGTATTTGACAATCAATTCATTGATCAATCAATGGACTAAACAGAACCGTATATCGGTTTCTTCTGATTTTGGACATTTAAAACTATTTTGCTATGGTAGCTTCAGTGTATATAATGTCAGTTGATGGGCCTCTTAGTAACATATTGCAATAAACATTCATACTGAACAATATTCCTAAAATTCAATACAGCAAATGTAGTATGGTTACTCAAATCAGACTGTTTTTTCGCTCTTCACTTTCCGTTGGTGTGCATTTCAAGCCTTGAGTTATTTGCCTGCATGTGCTGAGCCAGTCTTTTGAAACCAACATCTTAATTGAATCTCATTAAATAGCACTGACAGCTTGGGTGTTCGTGTTGAATATAGAATAATTCTGCTGTGCTTGCAACTTGATTAAGAGGATTCAAGAGAACATATTATTGTATGCCTTGGTTTACTCTGGTATGTAAAATTAATAAGTCAATCATTAAAGGGAATAACTTGTTTAATTACTTTTCACCAGGCATGTACTTACTAGGTAACAGTTATGTTACTTACAGTGCATTCGGAAGTTATTTAGACCCCTTCCCCCTTTTCCACATTTTGTATTCTGTTTTTCCTCCTCAATCTACACACAACACACTATGACAAAGTGAAAACAGGTTTTTAGAAATGTTTGCATATGTATCAAAAATGTTAAAAAACAGAAATACCTTATTTACTTAAGTATTCAGATCTTTTGCTATGAGACTCGAAATTGAGCTCAGGTGCATCCTGTTTCAATGTATCATACTTGATGTTTCTACACCTTGATTGGAGTCCACCTGTGGTAAATTCAATTGATTGGACATGATTTGGAAAGGAACACACCTGTCTATACAAGGTCCCACAGTTGACAGTGCATGTCAGAGCAAAAACCAAGCCATGAAGTCTAAGGAATTGTCATTAGAGCTCTGAGGCAGGATTGTATCGTGGTACAGATCTGGGGAAGGGTACCACAAAATGTTCGCAGCATTAAAGGTTCCCAAGAACACAGTGGACTCCCTCATTCTTAAACGGAAGAAGTTTAGAACCACCAAGACTATTCCTAGAGCTGGCCGCCCGGCCAAACTGAGCAATTGGGGGAAAGGGCCTTGGTCAGGGAGGTGACCAAGAACCTGATGGTCACTCTGACAAAGCCACTCAGTAAAAGGCACGCGACAGCCTCCTTGGAGTTTGCCAAAAGGCACCTAAAAGGACTCTGACCATGAGAGTCCTTTTAAGCGTCACATCTGGAGGAAACCTGGTACCATCCCTATGGTAAAGCATGGTGGTGACAGCATCATGCTGTGGGGATGTTTTCAGTGGCAGGGACTGGGAGACTAGTCAGGATCGAGGGAAAGATGAACAGAGAAAAGTACAGAGATCCTTGATGAAAACCTGCTCCAGAGCACTCAGGACCTCAGACTGGGGCGACGGTTCACCTTCCAACAGGACAACGACCCTAAGCACACAGCCAAGACAATGCAGGGATGGCTTTGGGACAAGTCTCTGAATGTTCTTGAGTGGCCCAGCCAGAGCCTGGACTTGAACCCGATCAAATATCTCTGGAGAGACATGAAAATAGCTGTCCAGCAACGCTCCCCATCCAACCTGACAGAGTTTTAGAGGATCTGCAGAGAAGAATATGAGAAACTCCCCAAACACAGGTGTGCCAGGCTTGTAGTGTCATAACCAAGATGACTCGAGGATGCTACAGACCTGCCAAAGGTTCTTCAACAAAGTACTGAGGAAAGGGTCTAATTACTTATGTAAATCTAATATTTTATTTTATATACAGTTGCAAAAAATGTCTAAAAAATATTTATCATTATGGGGTATTGTGTGTGTGTGTGTGTGGTGTGTGTGTGTGTGTAGGAAACATTGAATCAATTTTAGGACAATGCTGTAACGTAACAAAATGTGGAAAAAGTCAAGGGGTCTGAATAGTTTCCGAATGCACTGTACGTGCCTATTAGTACTTACATTCTCATTTTCCAAGAAAATACAGTACTAAACAAATAATTGAGCATCTTAGACAATTACTGCATGAGTTCATATGTTTTTATTATCTTGTAGTACTGTATGTAATATCTTGTAGTATGTTATCTTCTAATATCCTGTTACTTTGTTATTCCACTGGAACAATGTTACCTTGGAAACTCAACATGCACAACAACAAAGTACTATGCAGTAACAGGACAGTTTGCATGCAACCCAAAATGTGAATCATTTTCACTTTATTATTGCATTTATTCATGCAGGGCACAATATATTATCTTAGCTACAATAACAGAGTCCGTAGTAGACAGAGTTATGAAAAATATGCATCCTGTATCATCTAAGCTAGCAATAAAAGGCAATTGGAATTGGTCTGTCCTTGTAATGAGAGGATGACGAATGGTATAATTTAGGGAAAGGAAATGAATGCGGGCAAACCAAAGAAATAATGATTCTGCTGCATTTTTTATTCGCCATGAAGATTCACTAATTCTGCTAAATATACCAGGAAATGTATGATCGCCAGTTAATCATTACGTATTTTCTAACATTGTTATAGTCTGGTAGTAACACAAATGATGTATGGACAATGTAGATTTGATAGATGAACAGAGCATAGATACTGTGTGTATGAAGACGAGTAGGCTACACAAATATTTTCTAAATTGAATCCATTTCTTAGCCCACTTTTTCTTCTTTTGCCCCCCCCTCCTCTTTTTTACCATTAACTCAGATTGTACTTAAGGACATTAATCATTGCAGATTCCAGTACTTGGCCCATGTATGATCTCAGATTGCAGACCTCTGATTAAACCACACAATTCAAATGGAGTGCTTTTCACCATTTTTAAGATCATGAAAAGGGGGGGATTTCCGAAGGAGATGGATCTAAAGCTCAATAATTTTGTCCTCACATGATTAATAGTAGACAGGGAGGGCTTTGTACAGGAAAGAGCTACATCTTATTGTGGGCCAAGTGTATCTAAGTGAAAGAAAACATGATGCCAAAGGCTTCCGTATGAAGTGACATGACTAATCATGAAAGGTTCACGTGGGTGTTGGATGCTGTGATGATGTCACAGATGAGATTTTGGAGACTGCAAATGTTTCATGACTGATTGGGCAAATGCGTTTCTGGCATTTCCACACAATCCTAAAGAACACCCAGGCAACTTTTTCCAAAGAAATGTTGTTAGTTGAAAAGGCAGAGGTGTGTGTGTGTGTGTGTGTGTGTGTGTGTGTGTGTGTGTGTGTGTGTGTGTGTGTGTGTGTGTGTGTGTGTGTGTGTGTGTGTTAGGGTTTCCGGTAATAGCCGGCTTTTGGCGTTTATTATAATTATTTTGGGCTAGAAATAAAATTGGTGCCAGCCAATTGTCCGGGAGAATAAGAAAAAATCCTGTTGCGAAATAATGCGTTTTAGCCTCTTCATTGATGTAAATACCAGTCGATGTAAATACATTTGACTGGTAATGCTATTCGGTCTATAGGTTAATTTGCATAATTTAGTGGAATTAAAATGGCGCGTGTGTACACAGTATATTCGTTATGTATCTTATTTATGACACTCGTACAGCATGCAGATACTGCTGCCACATCTCAAACAGCACACATATGCAATAGAAGGCAGGCTTCATCACTTTGCAATGAGCTGTAGGTAGTACGCATTTTGAAAACATACACTACCGGTCAAAAGTGTTAGAACACCTACTCATTCAAGGGGTTTTCTTTATTTTTACTATTTTCTACATTGTAAAATAATAGTGAAGACATCAAAACTATGAAATAACACATATGGAATCATCTAGTAAAAAAAAAGTGTAAAACAAATCAAAATATATTTTTGATTTTAGGTTCTTCAATGTAGCCACCCTTTGCCTTGACAGCTTTGCACACTTGGCATTCTGTCAACCAGCTTCACCTGGAATGCTTTTCCAACTGTCTTGAAGGAGTTCTCACATATGCTGAGCACTTGTTGGCTGCTTTTCTTTCACTCTGCGATCTGACTCATCCCAAACCATCTCAATTTAGTTGAGGTCGGGGGATTGTGGCCAGGTCATTTTTATTTTATTTATTTCACCTTTATTTAGCCAGGTAGGCCAGTAGAAAAATCTATGTACAATGTGTGCAAATGTAGAAGAGTAGGGAGGTAAGGCAATAAATAGGCCATAGAGGAAAAATAATTACACTTTAGCATTAACACTGGAGTGATAGATGTGCAGATGATGATGTGCAAGTAGAGATACTGGGGAGGAAAAGAGCAAGAAGATAAATAACAACAATATGGGGAAGAGGTAGTTGGGTGTGCTATTTACAGTTTGGCTGTGTACAGGTACAGTGATCGTTAAGCTGCTTTGACAGCTGATGCTTAACGTTAGAGAGGGAGATATGACTCCAGCTTCAGTGATTAAAAAAATATTATATATTTATTTTTTTGCAATTCGTTCCAGTCATTGGCAGCAGAGAATTGGAAGGAAAGGCAGCCAAAGGAGGAATTGGCTTTGGGGATGACCAGTGAAATATACCTGCTGGAGTGCGTGCTACGGGTGGGTGTTGCTATGGTGACCAGTGAGCTGAGATAAGGCAGGGCTTTACCTTGCAAAGACTTATAGATGACCTGGAGCCAGTGGGTTTGGTGACGAATATGTAGTGGGGCCAGCCAAGCATACAGGTCGCAGTGGTGGGTAGTATATGGGGCTTTGGTGACAAAACGGATTGCACTGTGATAGACTGCATCCAATTTGCTGAGTAGAGTGTTGGAGGCTATTTTGTAAATGACATCGCCGAAGTCAAGAATCGGTAGGATAGTCCATTTTACAAGGGTATGTTTGGCAGCATGAGTGAAGGATGCTTTGTTGCGAAATAGGAAGCCGATTCTATATTTAATTTTGGATTGGAGATGCTTAATGTGAGTCTGGAAGGAGAGTTTACAGTCTAATCAGACACCTAGGTATTTGTAGTTGTCCACATATTCTAAGTCAGAGCCGTCCAGAGTAATGATACTGGGGGGGCAACAATTGGTTGAAGAGCAAGCATTTAGTTTTACTAGCATTTAAAAGCAGTTGGAGGCAGTGTCCAAAGAAGGGCCAGATGTATACAGAATGGTGTCGTCTGCGTAGAGTTGGATCAGAGAATCACCAGCAACACGAGCGACATCATTGATATATACAGAGAAAAGAATTGGCCTGAGAATTTAACCCTGTGGCACCCCCATAGAGACTGCCAGAGGTCCGTACCACAGGCCCTCCGATTTGACACACTGAACTCTATCTGAGAAGTAGTTGGTGAACCAGGCAAGGCAGTCATTTGAGAAACCAAGGCTATTGTGTCTGCCAATAAGAATACTGTAATTGACAGAGTCGAAAGCCTTGGCCAGGTCGATGAAGACGGCTGCACAGTACTGTCTTTTATCGATGGCAGTTATATTGTTTAGGACCTTGAGCGTGGCTGAGGTGCACCCATGACCAGCTCGGAAACCAGATTGCATAGTGGAGAATGTACGGTGGGATTTGAGATGGTCGGTGATCTGCTTGTTAACTTGGCTTTCGAAGATTTTAGAAAGGCAGGGCAGGATTGATATAGGTCTGTAGCAGTTTGGGTCTAGAGTGTCTCCCCCTTTGAAGAGGGGGATGACCGTGGCAGCTTTCTAATCTTTGCGGATCTCAGACGATTCGAAAGAGAGGTTGAACAGGCTAGTAATAGGGGTTGCAAAAATTTTGGCGGATAATTTTAGAGAGGGTCCAGACTGTCTAGCCCAGCTGGTTTGTAGGGATCCAGATTTTGCAGCTCTTTCAGAACATCCGCTGTCTGGATTTGGGTGAAGGAGAAGCGGGGGACGGGGGACGGGGGCTTGGGCAAGTTGCTGCAGGGGGTGCTGAGCTGTTGGCCAGGGTAGGGGTAGTCAGGTGGAAAGCATGGCCAGCCGTAGAAAAATGCTTATTGAAATGATCTATTATTATTTTCGATGCTAATGCAGAATGCCACGGGATGTTTTTGTGCTGGTCAAGGGCAGTCAAGTCTGGGGTGAACCAAGGACTATATCTGTTCTTAGTTCTAAGTGTTTTGAATGGGGCATGCTTATTTTAGATGGCGAGGAAAGCACTTTTTAAAGAATAACCAGCCATCCTCTACTGACAGGATGAGGTCAATATCCTTCCAGGATACCCGGGCCAGGTCGATTAGAAAGGCCTGATTTGCTGAAGTGTTTTAGGGAGCATTTGACAGTGATGAGGGGTGGTCGTTTGGCACAGACCCATTAGACGCACGGGCAATGAGGCAGTGATCGCTGAGATCCTGGTTGAAGACAGCAGAGGTGTATTTAGAGGGCATGTTGGTCAGGATGATATCTAAGAAGGTACCCATGGTTACGTATTTAGGGTTGTACCTGGTCGGTTCCTTTAATAATTTGTGTGAGATTGAGGGCATCTAGCTTAGATTGTAGGATGGCCGGGGTGTTAAGCATATCCCAGTTTAGGTCACCTAACAGTACGAACTCTGAAGATAAATGGGAGGCAATCAATTCACATATGGTGTCCAGGGCACAGCTGGGGGCTGAAGGGGGTCTATAACAAGCGGCAACTGTGAGAGACTTGATTCTGGAAAGGTGGATTTGTTTGGGAACAGACCTGGATAGTATGACAGAACTCTGCAGGCTATCTCTACAGTAGATTGCAACTCCGCCCCGTTTGGCAGTTCTATCTTGTCGGAAGATGTTATAGTTAGGGATGGACATTTCTGGATTTTTGGTGGCCTTCCTAAGCCATGATTCAGACACGGCTAGGACATCAGGTTTGGCAGAGTGTGCTAAAGCAGTGGATAGAACAAACTTAGGGAGGAGGCTTCTAATGTTAACATGCATGAAACCAAGGCTTTTACGGTTACAATAGTCAACAAATGACAGCGCCTGGGGAATGGGAATGGGAGTGGTGCTGGGGGCTGCAGGGCCTGGGTTAACCTCTACATCACCAGAGGAACAGAGGATGATAAGGGTACGGCTAAAGGCTATAAGAACTGGTCGTCTAGTGTGTTCGGAACAGAGAGTAAAAGGAGCAGATGTCTGGGCACAGAAGAATAGATTCAAGGCATAATGTATAGACAATGTTATGGTAGGATGTGAGTACAGTGGAGGTAAACCTAGGCATTGAGTTACTGTGAGAGAGGTTTTGTCTCTAGAGGCACCAGTTAAGCCAGGTGAGGTCACCGCATGTGTGGGGGGTGGAACAAAAGGGCCATCTCAGGCATATTTAGCAGGGCTGGGGGCTCTACAGTGAAACAAGACAATAATCAGTAACCAAAACAACAATAGACAAGGCATATTGACATTAGGGAGAGGGATGTGTAGCCGAGTGATCATAGGGTCCAATGAGTAGCACTAGATGAGTCAGGGAGCCAATTCAGTAGTATCTACTATGCTAGGCGAGCTGGTGATACGGTGATTCAGACAGCGGGCCGGGGATAGCAGATGGGCATCCGGCGACGTCGCAACAGAAGAGCCTGTTGAAACCACCTCGGACAGTTACGTCGGCAAACCAGTCATGATGGATCGGCGGGGCTCCATGTCGGCAGTGAAGGGTCCAAGCCAATTGGCAAAAGAGGTATTGTAGCCCAATAATTGGCTGGTGGACCTCTTTGGCTAGCCAGGAGATGGGCCTAGCTCCAGGCTAACTGGTTCGGGACAGAGACGTTAGCCAGGAGTAGCCACTCGGATAGCAGCTAGCTAGCTGTGATGATCCGGTGTAAAGGGTCAGAGCTTGCGGTAGGAATCCGGAGATGTGGTAGAGAAAAAGCAGTCTAATATGCTCTGGGTTGATGTCGCGCTGTGCAGACTGGCAGGATTTGACCGGGCTGAGGCTGGCTGATGTCCGAGTTAATGGTGAGGACTGCTAGCAGTGGCTAACTGACTACTAGCTAGTAGCTAGTTAGCTGGCTAGCTTCTGATTGGGGTTCCGGTTCTGAAGTATAAAATAGCAGATCCATACCACATTGGGTGAGGCGGTTGCAGGAGAGTATATTCAGTCTGTAGCTGGAAAGTGAGATTAAAATATATACGAAAAAAATGATATATACACGGGAAAAGGCAAACACCCACGTCCGACTGCTACGCCATCTTGGATTAAAATAACCTTGGTCTTTTACCAAATAGGGCTATCTTCTGTATACCACCCCTACCTTGTCACAACACAACTGATTGGCTCAAACGCATTAAGAAGGAAAGAAATTCCACAACATTTAGCAAGGCACACCTCTTAATTTAAATGCATTCCAGGTGACTACAGTACCTCAGGAAGCTGGTTGAGAGAATGCTAATAGTGTGCAAAGCTGTCATCAATGCAAAGAGTGGCTGTTTGAAGAATCTCAAATATGAAATATAATCTGATTTGTTTAACACTTTTTTGATTTTGACATGATTCCGTATGTGTTATTTCAAAGTTTTGATGTCTTCACTATTATTCTACAATGTAGAAAGGATTCAAAATAAAGAAAAACCTCGAATGAGTAGGTGTTGTAAAACTTTTGACTGGTAGTGCGTACTTTGTTTGAAACCTGAACGTTTTACTACATATTATGAGGCATGTCTTACCTTGCTTCAAAGTAGCCTAGCCAAAATCAGACCATATCCGTTGAGGCAATTATTTTCTGTTATAAACTGGGTGGTTTTAGACCTGAATTATGATTGGCGGGCAGCCGTGGTATATCACACCGTATACCACAGGTATGACAAAGCATTTAATTTGACTACTCCTTCAAAGTGCGCATCAGAATTTGGTAAGAAGGACCGCACATCGTTGCACCCTCGACTTGCATGTTCTGTTTAATATTAATACCATAATCAAAATGAGATCTCTGTCATTCTGAACACCATGGGTGGACGCCTACTCAGGTTACACACCCAATGCATACGGGTCAGGTACATTTCTCAAATGACCGGTAAATTTAAATGTTCCCGGTCAATTGTCTGACGCCACATTTTCCTAACGAAAACCCTGGTGTGTGTGTGTGTGTGTGGGAGGCAGGGCTTTCGGGGATCAGCAGTGTAATACATGCCATTACATTGCCAGGGGGAGTCATTAAGGGTTAGCAGGATCCTGTTCCACATCATACTGCAGTCAAATTAATTCTGCGGTAAAATGATAATATGCATTTCAGTGGAAACCAGACCTTAATGTTCTCAGGCATTTCCACTGTTGTTCCCTGAACATACAGTGTACATATTTATTTCTACCTTACTGTTTTTCAATAAAATGTCAAATGGAAAGTGGAAAAGGGAAATATCAATACTTATTGAGCTAACAGTGATGTGATCAGGTACTGGTGGGAAGTCTTCACATTCAGATGGAATGTTAAAATGAGTCCAAAAGCCACTTTAGCTGTAAAGGACAATATTTTTTTCCCCTCCCTCTCATATCCTGAAAAACATGCTGACTCAGCATTTCCTTTTTGTTTTGATCAAAGTTCATAAGTTGTATATTTTTATCTTTAACTCTGCATTTTTGGAAAAGGACCTTTCAGTAAGTGTTTCACTGTTAGTCTACACCTGTTGTTTACGAAGCATGTGACAAATACAATTTGATTTGAATGATCTCACAGTCCCCTCAGGTAATTTTGTGAAGGAGATCACGGCCATTTTCTCCATGACAGTCTGTGGTGTAGTGTTTGGATAAGAGGGAAGCCATTGTCTGGTGGTGAAGGTGATCATGTTGGGAGTGAACCACGAGCCAGTCGTCTCCTTGGCCATAATAAGCCACAGCAATTCTCTGTCTGTGAGTCTGAGTGACATGACCAGAGCTCAGGGCTGTGGGAAGATCATCTCCACGACAATGTAACAGAGGTCACACATAGATCAAAACACGTTGCCCAGAGCCATGACATCAACACTGGACAGGCTCTTTGTCAGCTGGACAGGGTACTGCATATCTCTTCATATCTACTGGAAACATACATCTAAACAATCTGCTCCTCTATCATTGTTATGAACTGAGCCAGACTGTTTCAGTTCTGTATGTACCCAACAACAATCATTGCCTTTCTCAGTAACTTACAGTATATGCATTCATCCACAGCCCTGTAAGGCTGGCTGAACAAGGCTTAGAGACAGGGGTTGATTCAATTTGAAAAAGGGACTTTGTGATTGGCTGTTTGATACGTGAAACTGTATATCAGATGTCATATGGATGATGTAAGCAGATTAATTTATGATGTCTATTTAACACCTATATCAGTCAAGGAGTGAAGTGTTTTGGGAACACATTTGATGTAGTTTATATAGATCTGACTTTCTGTTTGTAAACATTGTTAAATGTTAAGTGCATTTCCCTTGTATTTTGACAACACCCCCTCCCCCTTCAGAATAACTTTGACTCTGAACCCCTAACCCTATTTGCCGCCACTTCCATTTGCTGAAACACAAAAGAGGCGGATCCAGAAGCGCTGAGTTATGACTCATGACTTCCTGTCCCGTCCACTCTCTTACCTTGTCAATCTAAGAGCTGTCTGCAGCTGTCAGGACACATGTACGATGGCCAAAATAACAGCTGCTATACATTTGTCTTAGAAAATCTCTTATCCTTATGTTGTTGTTGTTTTGTAGTGTGTTTGCATGTATGTCTTGTGCTCTACTGTACATATGCATTTGCAGTCCTTATACATTGTCAGTGACGTGTTTGCACACTTGTTTGTGCGTACATATGTGTTTATTTTTGCATGTTCCCTACATGCGCTATGGCAGCCCTACCATTCTGGCATGGACCCAGCTCAGAAGGTTCCGGAAGTGTCCAGACGCATCCTTTAGGGACCTCATCAGGCCCTGAATCCCCTCCCCCCCTCCCTCTCGCCTGCCGGAGGGCATTCATATTCATTTCCTCCTCTGATTTGGGGGAAACGATAAAAGGCGAGTTTCTTCCCCCCACTCTTATTTCCTGCCTGCGTTACTTCCAACACAAACCTGCACACTCATTCACATTTACATTTTTCGTATTTTTTAAATATATTTTTCAAATGTATTATTTCCCCCTAACCCTACCACCCCTCCTCTAATTGAAGTAAAGTAATGGACAACAATACTTAGGCTTCTACTTCCAGCTTATACATTCCCATTTGATTTAGACCCTAGACTGTTAATGATTGTCATGCCATGTCAGAGGGTAGGAAGAAGGAAAGCTCCATGTTAGGAGCTGCGATTACTGAGTGTAGTGTTAGTGAACTCTTTGTTGGGTGTTTTTTTTATGACATTCATCACTCCAGATATCCATATCTTAGTTGCTTCATATACTAGTACACTTTTGTGTCATCTTAAAGATGTGTTTCTCATCCTGAACTGAAAAAACCCTCTAAATTAAGTTATTAGTGCTCGATGATATAGAAATTTTAAATAAATTACTATGATTAGACTGCTGGCTGTATATTAATTTTCTTACTGAGGACGTTGAGGAAATTAATGGTAATGAAAATAAGTCAGTCATGTAACTCAACTCTGTAATTACTGGCATACTTTGATGGTGCTATATGATACAGACAGAATACGCATCTACCTATTTATCCAAAACTCAGGTATCATTACATCTTATCCAGAGCGACTTACGGGAACAATTAGGGCTAAGTGCCTTGCTCAAGGGCACATTGACATATTTTTCACCAAGTGAGCCCAACGCTCTTAATCACTAGGCTACCTTCCACCCTATCATTTACACAATATTAAGTATCCTTCCTCTAAATATGCAGGCCTGGGTGGGGTAGCTTAGCTATAGCTCTGTGACTCTGTAGGCTGTAGTCTGTATGGTTGCCATGTCAACTCTAAACACACATACACACAACTGCAGCACCTTTAGCTTTGAGAGGATGATCTCCACCTCTGGCTCAGATCATGAGGGGTCTCTGTCTCGGCTCTGTTCAGTCAGCGAGGAATGTGCTCCCTGCTCTCTGCCTCCCTCTCGCCTACAAGCACATTGAGCAGAATGTGTCTGCGGGCTTCAAACAGCCCACATTGATCATTATTCATGACAGAAAGTCATAGGAAGGTTTATGCTTATTCTAATGAGAACGGAACAGTGTGTTTCGATCTGAGTAACAGAAACGTAACTTTTTTAGTAGATAGGCATAAACCACAGTTACTGTAAAGACACCCACTTCTTCTTGTAATAGGTGGTGCGATTCATATATGCGATTGAAGTGTGGATAACGAAATACATTTCCAAGGTTGTTCATTATCTTATTTGCACATACTTTCTCTGTGTGTGTGTGTGTGTGTGTGTGAGAGAGAGAGAGAGAGAGAGAGAGAGAGAGAGAGAGAGAGAGAGAGAGAGAGAGAGAGAGAGAGAGAGAGAGAGAGAGAGAGAGAGAGAGAGAGAGAGAGAGATGTATGGGCAGCCTATACTGTATACGAGCTCTGTTGGGATGTGACTGTGTGCACCATCTTGAGTCCCCTCTCTGCAGGGGCAGCAGGCTGGCTTATGGCATCAGTAAGGCACTGGGCTAGCTGAGATTCCAGCCTGTGAGTAATTGACTTGCTCTGGTAAACTCCTCTGAATGACACAGGCATAATTCACCCTAAAAGTTTGCACTGTCACCAAGATGACCTAACTGTCTCCCACAAATATATGGGTGCAATTTTCGTAATTGGGTTTATAGCAATTCTTGGGAGAGGAGAGTGAGATTGCGATATTACTGACTTTATTACTGTAGCTGAACACCATCTAGCACCTTTCCCCTCAGTATCTCTCTATTCCTCTATTGAACACTATTGTGAAGGTTCACATGGCCCATACATTTGAGATATTACCAAAGCGAAGATTTTAAATGGTACTTACGTACAATACAGAATAGGAGGATGAAAAGTCACCATACATAATGTCTTATTACCCATGCCTACCGTATATTCTATTACTGATGTAATAATGTCAGAAATTGTGTTCCAGTTTCCTGATCCTCTGGTACATTACTGTAGTTGCAGCCCTTGGTTATTGTGGTGGTGTGTCTGCTAGCATGACCTTGTTTTCACCATTATTGGTAATTTTAAAGTAGAAATTGTGCACCAGTATTGAATTTTAAGACCACATGGAGAATGCAATAAATGTGAAAGCACGCTAAAGTGCCAAAATGCTGCATTTTGACATGTCCCTGTGTCACTTCTAGGAAGTTATGAACTCACTTTATCCCAAAATGTCACAATTATTGTAAAGCCCTAGTTGCTTTGACAAAATTATCTCTGAAGATGATTATTTATTTAATGTGATTAATTTACATCTGTCCCGCATTTTACAGTCAACCCTGTTACGTGAACTGAACACTCGTTTTAATATTGTGAAACTATTCATTTTAAAATATATATTTTTCAAAAGACACATTTGAACATCTAGTAGTCAAATCATAGAGTAAAATCAGGTGAGCTGGTTCTACTCTTTGGCAATCTCCTGGTGTTGTTGGTGGAAAACTGAGCGGGTCTAGCATAACACTGTTACACATAGGCTAGAAATGTTTTGAACAATTTCTTTGTTGTTGTGAAGGTTTCATTCAGTTGCCACTCCCTGTTGCACATAAGATTCCATTCCCCCTGTTTTTATTTAACCTCTTGAGATTGGAAAACTAGTTTTTTTATGAAGTTGAACATGTGCTCTTATTGTCAGAATGTTCAAATTAGTTGAAATCAAAAGGTTTTTTGACCAAGTTGCACTTCTCAAAAGGCAAAGAATTGGTGGAAAGAGCCATTAACATTTGAGTTGGCTTGTATTATGTTTCATGTTTGCCTTTTAGTAGTCCGGACTAAAAAGGCAAACACGTGGTTCAGTTGGTACAGCATGGCACTTGCAACGCCAGAGTTGTGGGTTCGATTCCCACGGGGGACCAGTACAAACAAAATATAAAAATGTATGCACTCACTACTGTATGTCGCTCTGGACAAGAGCGTCTGCTAAATGACTAAAATGTAGAATGTAAGAACCACAAAAAAATACACATTTTTCTGAAATGAATGATTTTACTTTACACATACAAAATAAGAATTTGTGCCAAGGACTACAAAGGATTACAAATGAGATCATGATGTATGAGTTCTTGTTGTTGAGCTATAAAGCAAAAACAAAATGTATTTAAATGTCATCTACAAAAACTTTCCCTACTAAAGCAAACAGGTTCTTTATCAATCATGGTGCATTTTCAATCGTCTTTTTTATTAAAATCAAATCAAAGTTTATTGGTTGTGTAGACAGCGTAGCAGATGTTTTAGCGGGTTCCGCGGGATGCTTATGTTACTAGCTCCTAACAATGCAGTAACATTTCAAACAAGTACAAAAAGTATATATATATATATATATATATATAAAAAATATTAATTAAACAAAATCAAGAAATGTCTGAACAAATCGAATTAACAACCCAAGTAATCCAAATGCAATCTTTACGTATATAGACCGGATGAATTTCCACAAGATACAGTTGAAGTCAGAAGTTTACATACATTATATATGTATTTCAAGGCCTACCTTCAAACTCAGTGCCTCTTTGCTTGACATCATGCGAAAATCAAAAGAAATCAGCCAAGACCTCAGAAAAAGATTGTAGACCTCCACAAGTCTGGTTCATCCTTGGGAGCAATTTCCAAACACCTGAAGGTACCACATTCATCTGTACAAACAATAGTACGCAAGTATAAACACCATGGGACCGCACAGCTGTCATACCGCTCAGGAAGGAGATGCGTTCTGTCTCCTAGAGATGAATGTACTTTGGTGCGAAGAGTGCAAATCAATCCCAGAACAACAGCAAATGACCTTATGAAGATGCTGGAGGAAACAGGTACAAAAGTATCTATATCCACAGTAAAACGAGCCCTATATCGACATAACCTGAAAGGCCGCTCAGCAAGGAAGAAGCCACTGCTCCAAAACCGCCATAAAAAAGCCAGACTACGGTTTGCAACTGCACAAAGATCGTACTTTTTGGAGAAATGTCCTCTGGTCAGATGAAACAACTGAACAAAAGAACTGTTTGGCCATAATGACCATTGTTATGTTTGGTGGAAAAAGGGGGAGGCTTGCAAGCTGAAGAACACCATCCCAACCATGAAGCACCGGGGTGGCAGCATCATGTTGCGGGGGTGTTTTGCTGCAGGAGGGACTGGTGCACTTAAAAAAATAGATGGCATCATGAGGCAGGAAAATGATGTGGACATATTGAAGCAACATCTCAAGACATCAGTCTAATTTCTACTAATTATTCTGACATTTCACATTCTTAAAATAAAGTGATGATCCTAACTGACCTAAGACAGGGAATGTTTACAAGGATTAAATGTCAGGAATTGTGAAAAACTGAGTTTAAATGTATTTGGCTAAGGTGTATGTAAACTTCTAACTTCAACTGTTTACTAAGAATGATATGTACAGCAGTAGATGCAGTATATTGCAGTGAGCTATGTCAAGAATCCAGTATATAAATAATGTAACGTACAGTAGTAGAATGAACAGCTCATTGTTGAACCCTCTCATTGGATAATTTCCCCATCTTTACTCATGTGCCAAAACATAATGTGAACTCATAAAAAATCTAATATACATAGGCTGTATAACACATCCGATAAATGGATTTTGACTCAAGCGTTTGAACAAAAACATCACTGTTACATTGCCCATGTTAGAGAGCTGATGCCACTCCCCTCTCTGGCTCCCTGTGAATACTCTCCTTTAATAGTGTGATGGTTGGTAGCTGAAAAGGTAGCTTACTTTGTGGGTTGAGGGAGAGGAGAGGTAGGATGGGGTTTCTGTGACTGGCAGCAATCAATCACTTTGTGAGTGCAGGCTAATGAAGCGGCCTGTGGTTTATTAAAGGCTAGCAGGGAAAAGATTACTGCTGGGCCTGGATTTCTCGACAGACAGACAGACAGACAGACAGACAGACAGACAGACAGACAGACAGACAGACAGACAGACAGACAGACAGACAGACAGACAGACAGACAGACAGACAGACAGACAGACAGACAGACAGACAGAGCTGCTATAGCTGACGGTTAGAAGGCCAGCCATAAAGCAGTCAAGGTGTTAACTCAACACTGGCTCCTACTATGTGACCTGGGTATATATGTGAATGCAAAGCTTTATACATTCTGTATTTTAGTAGGAGAGAGAGAAAATAAAAATGTTAGGATTTTTATTAGGATCCCCATTAGCCGACGCAAATGGCAACACATAATGACGCCATCCTGGGGTCGACACATAATGAAAAATTAATTACAGACAAAAAGGCTTTACAATTGACAAACATTTAAAATCGAATCAAATTTTATTGGTCACATACACATGGTTAGCAGATGTTAATGCGAGTGTAGCGAAATGCTTGTGCTTCTAGTTCTGACCGTGCAGTAATATCTAACAAGTAATCTAACAATTTCACAACAACTACCTTATACACACAAGTGTAAAGGAATGAATAAGAATATGTACATATAAGTATATGGATGAGCGATGGCCGAACGGCATAGGCAAGATGCAGTAGATGGTATCGAGTACAGTATATACATATGAGATGAGTAATGTAGGGTATGTAAACATTATATAAAGTGGCATTGTTTAAAGTGACTAGTGATACATTTATTACATTCAATTTTAATTATTAAAGTGGCTAGAGATTGAGTCAGTATTTTGGCAGCAGCCACTCAATGTTAGTGATGGCTGTTTAAACTGTCTGGGCTAGGGGGCAGTATAAACATACCCAATTTAAACAGGTTACTACTCTGGCCCAGAAATTAGAATATGCATATTATTAGTGGATTTGGATAGAAAACACTCTGAAGTTTCTAAAACTGTTTGAATGATGTCTGTGAGTATAACTGAACTCATATGGCAGGCAAAAACCTGAGAAAAATCCAAGCAGGAAGTGGAAAGTCTGAGAATTGTAGTTCTTCTTTTGATTCTCTATCGAAACTACAGTGTCTACAGCCTTCAGAAAGTGGTTTGAGCATTCTCCTGTCACTGGGCAGATAATAGGAGCTCAGTTTCTGAGTGGACACCCTGGCAACAAAGGGATTGGATACGCGCAGTCACGCAAGCGTGCCGTTCCTTCTTTTTCTTCTTGAATGAATATGCTATTGTCCGGTTGGAATATTATCGCAATTTTACGTAAAAAATACCATAAAGATTGATTTTAAACAGAGTTTGACATGCTTCTAAGTACGGTAATGGAACATTTTAGTCTCTGGTTCAGCGCTCACGCGTTATGCCTTTGGATAAGTGATCTGTACGCACTAACAAAACGGAGGTATTTGTACATAAATATGGATTATTTAGAACAAAAACAACATTTCTTGTGGAAGTAGCAGTCCTGGCAGTGCATTCTGACGAATATCAGCAAAAGTAAGAGAATATTTCTAATACTAATTCTGAGTTTAGGTTGCCCCGAACTTGGCGGGTGTCTGAATAGCTCACCGTGATGGCTGAGCTATGTACTCAGAATATTGAAAAATGTGCTTTCTCCGTAAAGCTATTTTAAAATCTGACAAAGCGGTTGCATCCAGGAGTAGTCTATTTTGTCAACGTTTATGATGAGGAGTATTTTTGTAAATTGATGTGCACATTCACCGGATGTTTTGGTGGGAATACATTTTCTGAACATCACACGCCAATGTAAAATGCTGTTTTTGGATATAAATATGAACTTTATCGAACATAACATACATGTATTGTCTAACATAATGTCTTAGAAGTGTCATCTGATGAAGATCGTCAAAGGTTAGTGCTTCATTTAGCTGTGTTTTGGGTTTTATTGACACATGTCCTTGCTTGGAAATTGGCTGTGTGATTATTTTTGTCTATGTACTCTCCTAACATAATCTAATGTTTTGCTTTCGCTGTAAAGCCTTTTTGAAATCAGACAATGTGGTTACATGAAGGAGAAGTGTATGTTTGAGAAAGTTAAATTATGACATTTTGTTGTTTTTGAATTTGCCGCCCTGATATTTCACTGGCTGTGTCCCGCAGGTGGGACGCTAGCTTCCCACGTAGCCCATAGAAGTTAACAGTCTGATGGCCTTGAGATAGAAGCTGTTTTTCAGTATCTCGGGTCCAGCTTTGATGCACCTGTACTGACCTCACCTTCTGGATGATAGCGTGGTGAACAGGCAGTGGCTCGGGTGGTTGTTGTCCTTGATGATCTTTTTGGCCTTCCTGTGACATCGGGTGGTGCAGGTGTCCTGGAGGGCAGGTAGTTTGCCCCTGGTGATGTGTTGTGCAGACCTCACTACCCTCTGGAGAGCCTTGCGGTTGTGGGCCAGGCGGTGATACAGCAAGACAGGATGCTCTCGATTGTGCATCTGTAAAAGTTTGAGTGTTTTTGGTGACAAACCACATTTCTTCAGCCTCCTAGGTTCTTCACCACGCTGTCTGTGATGTGTATGCCGAGGAACTTAAAACCTTCCACCTTCTCCACTACTGTCCCGTCGATGTGGATAGGGGGGTGCTCCCTCTGCTGTTTCCTGAAGTCCACGATCATCTCCTTTGTTTTGTTGACGTTGAGTGTGAGGTTATTTTCCTGACACCACACTCCGAGGGCCTCACTTCCTCCCTGTAGGCCATCTCGTCGTTGTTGGTAATCAAGCCTACCACTGTAGTGTCGTCTGCAAACTGATCAAATCAAATCAAATGTATTTATAAAGCCCTTCTTACATCAGCTGATATCTCAAAGTGCTGTACAGAAACCCAGCCTAGAACCCCAAACAGCAAGCAATGCAGGTGAAGAATCTCGGTGGCTAGGAAAAACTCCCTAGAAAGGCCAGAACCTAGGAAGAAACCTAGAGAGGAAATAGGCTATGAGGGGTGGCCAGTCCTCTTCTGGCTGTGCCGGGTGGAGATTATAACAGAACATGGCCAAGATGTTCAAATGTTCATAGATGACCAGCAGGGTCAAATAATAATAATCACAGTGGTTGTCGAGGGTGCAACAGGTCAGCAAATCAGGAGTAAATGTCAGTTGGCTTTTCATAGCCGATCATTCAGAGTATCTCTACCACTCCTGCTGTCTCTAGAGAGTTGAAAACAGCAGATCTGGGACAGGTACCACGTCCGGTGAACAGGTCAGGGTTCCATAGCCGCAGGCAGAACAGTTGAAACTGGAGCAGCAGCAGGGCCAGGTAGACTGGGGAGAGCAAGGAGTCATCAGGCCAGGTAGTCCTGAGGCATGGTCCTAGGGCTCAGGTCCTCCGAGAGAGAGAGAAATAAAGAAATAAAAATTCACACAGGGCACCGGATAATACAGGAGAAATACTCCAGATATAACAGACTGACCCTAGCCCCCCGACACACAAACCTACTGCAGCATAGATACTGGAGGCTGAGACAGGAAGGGTCGGGAGACACTGTGTCCCCATCCGACGATACCCCCGGACAGGGCCAAACAGGCAGGATATAACCCCACCCACTTTGCCAAAGCACAGCCCCCACACCACTAGAGGGATATCTTCAACCACCAACTTACCATCCTGAGAAAAGGCCGAGTATAGCCCACAAAGATCTCCGCCACGGCACAACCCAAGGGGGGCGCCAACTCAGACAGGAAGATCACGTCAGTGACTCAACTCAGTCAAGTGACGCACCCCTCATAGGGGCGGCATGGAAGAGCACTAGTAAGCCAGTGACTCAGCCCCTGTAATAGGGATAGAGGCAGAGCATCCCAGTGGAGAGAGGGGAACCGGCCAGGCAGAGACAGCAAGGGTGGTTCGTTGCCTTTCCATTCACCTTCACACTCCTGGGCCAGACTACACTCAATCATAGGACCTACTGAGAGATGAGTCTTCAATAAAGACTTAAAGGTTGAGACCGAGTCTGCGTCTCTCACATGGGTAGGCAGACCATTCCATAAACATTGAGCTCTATAGTAGAAAGCCCTGTCTCCAGCTGTTTGCTTAGAAATTCTAGGGACAGTTAGGAGGCCTGCGTCTTGTGACCATGGCGTACGTGCAGGTATGTACGGCAGGACCAAATCGGACAGATGGGTAGGAGCAAGCCCATGTAATGCTTTGTAGGTTAGCAGTAAAACCTTGAAATCAGCCCTTGCCTTAACAGGAAGCCAGTGTAGAGAGGCTAGCACTGGAGTAATATGATAAAAAATGTTGGTACTAGTCGAGATTCTAGCAGCCGTGTTTAGCACTAACTGAAGTTTATTTAGTGCTTTATCCGGGTAGCCGGAAAGTAGAGCATTGCAGTAGTCTAACCTAGAAGTGACATGATGATTGCGTTAAGGCGTGCATGGCCACACAGTCATGGGTGAACAGGGAGTACAGGAGAGGGCTGAGAACGCACCCTTGTGGGGCCCCAGTGTTGAGGATCAGCGGGGTGGAGATGTTGTTTCCTACGTTCACCATATGGGGGCAGCCAGTCAGAATGTCCAGGACCCAGTTGCACAGGGCAGGGTCGAGACCCAGGGTCTCGAGTTTAATGACGAGTTTGGAGGGTGCTATGGTGTTAAATGCTGAGCTGTAATCGAGGAACAGCACCCTTACATAGGTATTCCTCTTGTCCAAATGGGTTAGGGCAGTGTGATTGCGATTGCGTCATCTGTGGACTTATTGGGGCGGTAAGCAAATTGGAGTGGGTCTAGGGTGTCAGGTAGGGTGGAGGTGATATGATCCTTGACTAGTTTCTCAAAGCACTTCATGATGACGGAAGTGAGTGCTACCGGACGATAGCCGTTTAGCTCAGTTACCTTAGCTTTTTTGGGAACAGGAACAATGGTGGCCCTCTTGAAGCATGTGGGAACAGCAGACTGGGATAGGGATTGATTGAATATGTGTGGTAAACACACCAGTCAGCTGGTCTGCGCATGCTTTGAGGACGCGGCTAGGGATGCCGTCTGGGCCGGCAGCCTTGCAAGGGTTAACACGTTTAAATGTTTTACTCACGTTGGCTGCAGTGAAGGAGAGCCCGCAGGCTTTGGTAGTGGGCTGTGTCAGTGGCACTGTATTGTCCTCAAAGCGAGCAAAGAAGTTGTTTAGCTTGTCTGGGAGCAAGACATCGGTGTCCGCAACGGGGCTGGTTTTCTTTTTGTAATCCGTGATTGACTGTAGAACCCGGCCACATACGTCTCGTGACTGAGCCGTTGAATTGTGACTCTACTTTGTCTCTATACTGACGCTTAGCTTGTTTGATTGCCTTGCGGAGGGAATAGCTGCACTGTTTGTATTTGGTCATGTTTCCGGTCGCCTTTCCATGATTAAAAGCAGTGGTTCACGCTTTCAGTTTTGTGCGAATGCTGCCATCAAACCACAGTTTCTGGTTGGGAAGGTTTTAATAGTCACCGTGGGTACAACATCACCGATACAGTTGCTAATAAACTCGCTCACCGAATCAGCTTATACATCAAGACCTGACCACGGGCGTTTCCTGTTTTAGTATCTGTCTATAGGCAACAAAATGGAGTCGTGGTCAGATTTGCTGAAAGGAGGGCAAGGGAGGGCTTCGTATGCATCGCGGAAGTTAGTAGCAATGATCCAGAATTTTGCCAGCCCGGGTCGCGCATTCGATATGCTGATAAAATTTAGGGAGCCTAACATTGACATTACAGACTTAAATATAAAAATATTTGTAAACTGCTACTAAAGACACAAATATACCCCTCCCCCAAAACATACAGAAACATTGTGTCGTAGGCTGGAGTTCAAAATTATAGTTGACACTGCAGATTGATGGTGTCTACACTGGGAAATTCAATTTAAGATGGCAAAAGATGTTAAACTAATCACACTAAGTTGGTTATTTTATTGGTTTCTCATTTCATGTAATAGTGGTGTACACATACAGATGTAGGATCTTAATTTTAGCCAGTTTGCTACAGCAGGAGAATAATCCTACAGCAACAGGCAATGTAAATTATTATGTGGATTATAATTAATATACTTTTTTGTAGCGGTTGATACATTTTTTGTAAGGGAAAGTGGATGTGGAAATTACAAACTTCAGAAGCCTTTTTAACCTCAAATATACAAGTAAAAAAATGTCCTGCATTGCAGGAAAGTTATCATGCAACAGAGTGATCAAATTAAGATCTGACATCTGTATAGCTGGATCAGGTGTGTGAGTGTAGTACTTTTCCATTGTACAATTAACTTCCTCTGTTGAGGGGTTTTGGAGGGGCGCAATGTGTGACTTACGTGTTTTCCGTTTGCTCCCGCAGTATTCTTAAAGTTTATGTAAATTTTGCAGCAGAACTGTATTTATTTTCCAATATTAGTTTAGTGATCCCTTTCCGTAAAAACCAAGACTACTTTGCTTTGGAATGTCAGCATGTCGACGAAACATAAGGCCAAAAACATGACTTTGAGAAAACCCGGCCTACAAGACCCACTCTTATCACCACCCTCTCCTGAGTCTGAGGGCCCGGGGACTCACACTTTACCTGGAGGTACGGCTTGGCCTGGCGGCTCTGAAATGAACATTCTCGAGGCCATCAAACTACTACACTCTGAGGTAGTTGAAATGAAAACAGAGGTAGTTGCTACGATTGAGGCCCGAATACAGGAGGTTTCTGATACTTTACAAGCAGGTTTAACCATCCTGCGGAACGAGACAGTGCCAGCAATCACATCACTCAAAACTAAAACTGAATTGCACACTACAACAATTTCAGCACTGGAGACCTCTGCTACCAATGTTTCCGACCTAACTACCTCCCTGGAAGCTGATGTGAAACGCCTGGCTGCGGATCTGAAAAAGGTGCAGGAGAGGGATTCTCGGCGAGGGATTCTCTCGCCGCAATAACCTGAAACTGGTATCGGTCCCAGAGTCAGCGGAAATGCCTCGCGCCACAAATTCCGTTGCTGGGCTCCTGAAGGATGTTCTTGCCATGGATGAGAAGCCCCTTATTGATCGTGCCGACCGGTCGCTCCGCCCAAAGCCCCGGGATGGTGAGAGGCCCTGTGACATCATTCTTCAATTGCACTTTTTCCATGAGACGATGGAGATTCCCGCAATACCACTCTGAGCTTTCAAGAACAGAGCTTCTCTATCTACCAGGACTACTCCCCCACTGTTTCCAGGCAGCGCACAGCTTTTGGGCAGGCCAAACGACTACTACGGGACCATCCAGGTGTAAAGTATGGACTGCACTTCCCGTACCATTTATGGCTTTCTCATGATGGTAAAGACTACACATTTGATTCTCCGGATGAGGCTATGGCTCACATTCAATGGCACATCAAGAAGTCTTGAACTTGCCCATAGATCAGCAACTGTTGCTTGCGAACTGTGGATAGTAAGTAAGTAGCCCACCTATGGTACAATTATGTTTAGTTATAACGTACTATTCTTGTATAGTTTGGGAGTTGGCGAACCCATTCAGGCTTATTTGATGTGATCTAATGTTTTGATCATCTAGTGTGCTTGCCTTTACAAGCATTCAGTCATTTTAATTTCATTGTATTAAGGTTTTACTTAACTCCTTTGTTTCCAGGCTGTCTCATTCACCTATTCAGTTTGTTTACATGGTGTCTGTGACCTCAAAATATATTTGGTTATTTGTTTACTGCATCCGTTTGTACTGACCCAGTAAACAGTAAATATTCTGAGGTTACATGTTTTTGGGGGTCTTCACTTCAATTTTAAAGGTTTTGAACGTCATTTATGCCCAGCAAACTTTCAACGTTCCACACACGTAGTTTTTTTGGTCTTAGCTGTAAGTTGTCTTATCATCCAACTAGACAATTATAATTCTTTGATCGTCTTACTATGATTTGCTTACTTCAAATTAGTTTTTTGGCTGAGAGCCTTGATATATTTATTTTATTTTCTCTCTCAATGCCTGTTATAAGACTGGGAATATGATTATATACATCAACAAGTGGTGCCTTTGTAATATCAATTGCACAAGGGATTCACTTTTAATTTTTTTTCTCTCTTTTTGCTGTTTGATCCACTAACACAAAACGTGACTTTAAAGAGCGGGACTGTGGGTTTGGGTTTAACACCGCACTCTCACAGACATACTGTGCGAAGAAAACATGTTCTATTTACGCTTGTACCTCGTTTGGGGAGGTACTGTCTGGGATGGGGGGAGGTGGTTGGGGGGAGGAAGGAGGTTGAATTTTTCAGTTCTAATCATTCTATCTTTTTTTTTTTTTTACTGTACTTTTTCAAAGTATCTTACACCGTACATTATTACTCTGAGACTAGTTATTCTGGGGTTTTGGGGTATTCATTGCTTTTCCACTCTATGCTCTAATGATGGGGTTGTATAATGGGAGTGCTCAGGGTGCCCGAAATAATACGATCAAGTACATTTCGTGGAACATCAAACAACCCTGTGAAGCGTAAGAGGGTGCTGACACACTTAAGGGGTTTGAATGCAAATGTTGCATTTCTACAAGAGACTCACTTGAGGACTGGTGAGCACTTTAGGTATGACCTTCTCTACCATATGGGAGTCTCTCAAAGCATACTTACGTGGCCAAATTATTTCTTATACGGCCAACCATAACAAAGCTCGCTCTCAGCGACTTCAAGACCTGAGCGAATCCATAGCTACATTGGATGAGAAGTATGCTACAGATCCTCTGATCTACATAAAGAGCGCCAACTACTCCAATCTGAATTTGATGAGCTTTCTACCAGGCAAGCTGAACAGCTACTCTTGCGAGCTCGATACAGAGTGTATGAACAAGGAGACAAGGCCAGTAAACTCAGATCCGTAAATCTGATGCCTCACGGTTAATCCCACAAATAAGGATCCTGTCTGGTGCCACCACATTTATACATAAAGAGATCAATGATCAATTCAAACAATTTTACTCTACGCTATACACCTCTGAATCTCCTCAAGAACCTTTGCTGATTGATTCATTCTTTAATGGTCTGAATATGCCTTAAATTAATACAGACTCCAATGACTGTTTAGAAGAAGAATTTAGACTTGAGGAGATTGCAACAGTAGTGTCCGCATTGAAAAGTGGTAAATCACCGGGTCCGGGTGGTTTTCCAACCGAATTTTACAGGATGTTTTCTGGTCTGCTTTGCCCATTCTTGTCTCGATTGCCTTAATATCTCAAAGCTATCGCCTAGTCTTTATCAGGCTTCAATTTCATTACTATTAAAGAAAAACAAAGACCCCCTGGAATGTGGATCCTATCGCCCAATCTCTCTTTTAAACTGTGATTACAAAATCCTAGCCAAGCTCTTAGCCATCCATATGGAAGGCTCGCTGCACCAAGTAATACACCCTGACCAGACTGGCTTTGTGAGAAATAGGCATTTGTTTTTCAATATTAGACACCTTATGAATATACTGTACTCCCCAGCATCGGGGAACCCGGAGGTGGTGGTCTCGCTCAATGCTTTTGACCGTGTTGAGTGGGATTACCTAACAGCTGCCCTTTTATAGATTTGGCTTTTGCCCCAAATTCATTGCGTAGATAAACATTCTTTATTTTTCTCCCACGGCTTTGGTACGGACTAACAACTTGTCCTCTAACTATTTTCCCTTTCACCATGGATGCAGACAGGGTTGTCCACTCTCCCCCTTGTTGTTTGCTTTGGCAATCGATCCCATCGCCATCGCACTATGCTCTAATCATGCCATTCAAGGTATAATCAGGACTGGCTTAGAGCAGAAAGTCTTGCTATATGCTGACAACCGCCTTTTGTTTATCTCCAACCCTGATACCTCATTGCCACGTGCCGTATCTATTCTGAAAAAGTTTGGATCAATCTCAGGGTACAAGCTGAATGTAGGCAAGAGTGAGCTTTTTCCTGTAAATATGGCTGCTTTAACGTGCTATTTTACAAGTTTTCAGTTTAGGATTATCCAGGATCAATTCACCTACTTGGGAGTTAAATTAACAAGGAAATATTCAAATTTGTTTCAGGAAAACATTGTTGTTCTAGCAGACAGTTTGAAACTATCTTTTACTTTTTGGAATTCGCTACCTATTTGTCTTATTGGAAGGATTAATGTCATTAAAATGAATATGTTGCCCAAGTGTTTATATTTCTTTCAATGTTTACCCATTTTTATTCCAAAATCTTTTTTTAATTCACTGGATCAAACATTCATGTATTTTATTTGGGATGGCAACGGATTGGTATAAAACATTTACAGAAGCTGAAAGCATTGGGTGGTTTAGCTCTACAAAATTATCAAACATACTATTGGGCTGCAAATTTCAGAGCCCTTTTGTACTGGCTGCAGACTGAGCCTACTGGCCCTAGACCATTCTGGGTCCAGATGGAGTCTGAATCGTGTAAACCTGATGCACTTTCTTCTGTGTTGTGCTCGTCTCTCCCAGTGTCCCTAGGCAGAAGGTGTGTCAACCCAATTGTAAAGCAGTCTCTTAAAATGTGGAATCAGTTCCGTTTAGCCTTTACCCTCCGAGGCTTTTCTCTATCGGGCCCAATCAATCAGAACATTTTATTTCATCTGTCTTTAAATGATGGGGCTTTTGGCATCTGGCACTCGCTAGGCCTCTCCTCACTAGCCCAATTATTCTTTGATGATACATTTGCCTCACTTTCTCAGCTACAGGAAAAGTTAAACCTCCCCTAATCCCACTTTTTTCGCTATCTCCAGAATAGGAACTTTGTCAGAGCTAATCAAATTATTATTATTTTTTTTTATATAGCCCTTCGTACATCAGCTGATATTCTCAAAGTGCTGTACAGAAACCCAGCCTAAAACCCCAAACAGCAAGCAAAGCATGTGAAAGAAGCACGGTGGCTAGGAAAAACTCCCTAGGAAAAACTCTCTAGAAAGGCCAAAAACCTAGGAAGAAACCTAGAGCGGAACCAGGCTATGAGGGGTGGCCAGTCCTCTTCTGGCTGTGCAGGGTGGATATTATAACAGCTAACACACCTGAATTTCCCCATAGGCCTGCGAATACAGCTTTAGAGAGCATCTTTGAGCTGAACAAGCTTCCTAGGGGTGCAATTTCAGATGTATATGCAATCATTAATGACTTACAGAACCCTTCTTTGGTGCCTTGAAAGACTCGATGGGAAAAGGATTTGGGGGAGGAACTTGGGGAAGACACTTGGGAATCTGTGCTGCACAGATGTGTTGTGCTCTCTGAAACTAGAAAAAATTAAATTCAATACACGTGGGAACCCCAAACTGTTTTATGAGGCTTGGGCTCCATTCCGGTCTTACTTTAAACAGTCCATCCTCTGATGGCATTCATATTAAAACAAAAATAAGTCTGTATTTGACTCCCCTGTGACTTAAGGGCTGATGAGCATTTCTTTGTGGTTTTTTTTTTGGGGGGGGGGGGGGGGGGGGGGGGGGCATTAAGGTTGATGATGTGCCTATTGAATGTGACCTGCGGGTGCATTTTTCACCTTGCCCTGTCAGAGACTAAAATGTGAGCTTGTTTTACCTTGTTTTTTATTTTTGGTTTTGTTCACTCTTACATAAAATGATCATAATTATTTTTTTTTTTAAAGCATTGTAAACTTAGTTTTTTTGTCCAGTGGATGGTCGGTCTGTGGCCATGACTGTCTGTGAGTGATTGCATTTCTCCACCCCTATCCCTTGTCTGTTTACAGGAACAAAGGTGAGGTGTCTGCTCTGCTCCTGTACTACAGATTGCCCTTTAACCTTGGTAGCCTTCTGCCCGGTGTGTTTAACTTGTCCAAAGTACGGTATCTTTAAAGCTATTATTTTTTATATTTTTTCTAGTTGAGTATATTATTTATATTGTTTTGTGTTGTCCTGTGTGTAAAACTGAATAAACAGTTTAAAAAAAAAACATTCATCTGTTGAAGTTTATAAAAGTAACTTTTTCTTGTCATTTTTTTTCAACAAAGAGAGCATTTAAATCAAGGCATACAAATATAGTTAGGAAGACAAATGAGTAGCAAGAGAGTGAAAAATGCAAAGCAGATATTTTTCTCTTTATTTTAATGGTGGGGAAACATTACTGATGCCATTACAGAGACCTTTTATTGCCTTCTTTTTGTCCCTCAACCCGCTCGCCCAGAGGAAAGAAAACCCTTGTGGTGCAAAGTAGCCTCTTTACTTTTAAGAGATAATTTGAAGCCATTTCCAATTCATTCCCTTATCTGTCAGCAGGCTTAACAGGGCTTCCGATGCAATTACTCTACTAACTGAAATAAGGTAAAGAAAGATAACTCTGAGGTAAATCTATCGTATTAGTTGTCTGTGTTTAGATTGATACCATCAACTGAAAATGGCTCTTGCTGATAATGAACTGTAACAAAAAATGGAAAATCCTTTGTAAACAGAGATATAGGGTACATAGTTACAACTTTTCTAAAGCATTATAAATGATAACGATCAAACAAATTCATTATAACCACCAAACAAATTTTCGTCAGACATTCTAACTACATATCCTGATCGGATTTACATGTGGTGTGTGTGTGAGTCATACGTTTGCTCCCAGTATCAGGTCCAACCTGCAGGTCTCCCAGGGGTCTGACTCTGGGATGGGGTGAGATGAACTATATGGCTCCATCCCATAATCCAGACGGTAGTATATCAGCGGAATCGCAGCCGCATGGGCGTGTGTGTGTGTGTGTGTGTGAACATGCTGCTCATAAATATCCCCTCCCCCATAGGGGCCCCTCTGATGGTGATGGCGAAAGGATGTTGCTGAGTGATTGAGTGCTCCTGATCCTGGCCCTGGGCACATCCCTGTACTCAGCACCCAAATGGGAGGCCTACCGCTGAGCTGAGCAGAGCACTGGGCTGGCTGGCTGGCCTGAGGGGGCTCTTCTACTAACGCAGGCCGATCAGTCGCAGACATACAGCTACACACACAGCATAAAAGCTGCAGAAACCCTTTCTCCCTTTCAGACCTCAGACAAAGGAACACTTGCAGTGCAGCCAGCTACACCGTGAGCACAGTGTGAATGGGGTATTGTCTCATAGAAGCCTACATCTGTGGGGAGAAACATACATTAATTTATGAAATGTGAAACTTGGTGTGCTGAATTGTTTTCTTTTAGTGGAAAAACATGATACCATTTTTTTGGGGTAGATCATGTGATAAATGTGTCTTCACGTAACCTCCTTAAAGGCGTCAGCAGACTTCAGTTCGGCTGGCGGCTAGGCGAACCGAACGAGTATGCTCGCAATACTCCCTTAAAAGATTCAATAGTACTGTTTGTCCATTTTGAGACGCCATGGCCAGCATTCACTTCCTCAAAATAATCAGAATTAATCTAAGATATCTCAAGAAATCTGTCATTCATTTTTTGCGGAGTAGATCTTAGTCGCACAATTTTACATTTAACTAAGATGTTTGGTGCAGTATTTCAATAAAAAAATGTCCCTCGTTGAATGACAACAAAGAAGAATCCCTAATGTTGACCAATCACCGACGGAAGGGCATAGAAAAATGTTTGTGTGTCGGAACTGCCCTAAACAAACTCACTGAAGTCCAAACAAAAACGCCACAAAATGTCATCATAGTATATGCACAAACTCTTCTAAGCGGTTTCGGCTGGGAAGCATGCATGCTCCTTAAGTACTGTAACATTATCAATACAGTATTGTGTGCCCTGCCATTAACTTTCAGATAGGAATCTCCCCCCTCTCTCGCTCTCTCTCTCCCCTCTTGCTCTCTCTCTCTTTCTCTCCCCTCTTTCTCTCCATCTCTCTCTCTCAAACCCTCTCTCTCCCTCCTGTCTGTCTATCACTCACTCTCACAGGAATCTGAGATAATCAAGGAGCGGTAATTAGCCTTACTTGCTTCATGGTAATTGGGGGCAGGAGGATGTTGATCTTTCTCTAATGTTTTTCTTTTGTTTCTGATAATTATGTACTTTAGGTTGCTCAAGACAGCTTTTTTCCTTCAGTCTTCTCCTCAACTCGTCCCGCTGAAGTGGATAGCAGCCGTTTTATGGGCTCATGACCAATTCTGCTGTTTGGTGTGTTTTTCTACACTGATCTTAACCGTTTTGTACATAATGTCTCCGCCATGATTTCCTATGACCGAAAAGAGCTTCTGGACATCAGAACAGCTATCACAAACCTCAATTTGAATGACAATTTCTATTTCAACGAGTTCGCAGCTCTGGACGTTATGCTTACTTTGGACCAGGCCCTAATCCCTTGGACTCGAAAGAGGAAGCGACGGCGCAAGAGAGGCAGGCGAGCCGGCATCCTGACGAGACTTCGTTGGCGAACAAATAAATCACTTCTACCCTCCGTTCTATTTGCGAACTTACAGTCACTAGAGAACAAACTGGACAAGCTTGGTTCGAGACTATCCTATCAATGGGACCTGAAGAACTGTAATATTCTATGTTTCTTTTTCAATGCAACGTCAAGACTGGTCGGCAGCCTCGGGTAAGACAAACAACAGCTGGTGTGCGGTCTCTAATTAATGTTAAGGAAGTCTCAAGTTTCTGATCACCTGAGTTAGAAAACCTCATGATAAGCTGCAGACCATACTATTTACCAAGAGAGATTTCATCTACCACCACAAACTGAGGCTGACACTAAGACCGCATTTTACAAGCTGTATAGGGCCATAAGCAAACAAAAAAATGCACATCCAGAGGTGGCGATTCTTGTGGCCGGTGATTTTAATGCAGGGAAACTGAAATCCGTTTTAACACATTTTTACCAGCATGTCACCTATGCAACTAGAGGCAACAAAACTCCAGATCACCTTTACTCCACACACAGAAACACAAAAGGCAAATCTGAACATAACTCTATCCTGCTGATTCCTGCTTACAAGCAAAAACTCAATCAGGAAGTACCAGTGATGCACTCAATACGGAAGTGGTCAGATGAAGCGGATGCTAAACTAAAGGACTGTTTCTCTAACACAGAGTGGAATATCTTCCTGGATTTATCCGATAACATTGAGGAGTTTACCACATCAGTCACCGGTTTCAGTAATAAGTGTATCGGCAACGTCTTCCCCACAGTAACCGTACGTACATATCCCAACCGGAAGCCATGGATTACAGGCAACATCTGCACTGAGCTAAAGGCTAGAGCTGCTGCTTTCAAAGAGCGGGACACTAATCCAAACGCTTATAAGATATCCCGCTACGACCTCCAATGAACCATCAAACAGGCAAAGCGTCAGTACAGGACTAAGATTGAATCCTATTAACTGGCTCTAATGCTCGTTGGATGTGGCAAGACTTGCAAACTATCACGTATTACAAAGGGGAACCCAGCCGTGAGCTTCCCAGTGACACAAGCCTACCAGACTAGCTAAATGCCTTCTATGCTTGCTTCGATGCAAGCTACACTGAACCCTGCATGAGAGCACCAGCTGTTCCAGTTGACTGTGTGATTTTGCTCTCCGTAGCCGATGTAAGACCTTTAAATAGGTTAACGTTCTCAATGTCGTGGGGCCAGACAGATTACCAGGACGTGCACTCAGAACATGCGCTGACCAGCTGGCAAGTGTCTTCACTGACATGTTCAACCTCTCCCTGACCCAGTCTGTAATAACTACATGTTTCAAGCAGACCAGCCTGCCCAAGAACACTAAAGTAACCTGTCTAAATGATTATCGCCCTGTAGCACTCACTTCTGTAGCCATGAAATGCTTTGAAAGGCTGGTCATGGCTCACAACACCATCAGCCAAGAAACTCTGGACCCACTCCAATTTGCATACCGCCTCAACAGATCCACAGATTATGCAATCTCTATTGCACTCCACACTGCCCTCTCCCACCTGGATAATTGGAACACCTATGGCAGAATTCTGTTCATTGACTACAACTCCATGTCAACACCATAGTGCCTTCCATGCTCATCACTAAGCTCCATGCTTCTGGTTGGGATATGTACATATGGTCACTGTGGGGACACAGGGACTGAACAACTCCCTCTGCAACTGGATCCTGGACTTCCTGATTGGCCGTCCCCAGGTGGTGAGGGTAGGCAACAACACATCCGCCACGCTGACCCCTCCAGTACTCACTGTTCACCCATAACTGCGTGACTGCGCATGATTAAGTTTGCTGACGACACGGCAATGGTCACTGTTAGTCTACACCTGTTGTTCACGATGCATGTGACAAATACAATTTGATTTGATTCTTTTATGTTTGTTTTTTACATAATGACCCTTGCATTTCATCATCAGTCAGTAGCAGCTCAGGCATTTGAGAAAGGTTAGAGTTCAGGTATTGAAACCACTGTCTATTCCTTTTTAGGTTTAGTCAGTCAGTGCCTCAGTCCTTATGCTGAGCTTTCAGCCTGAGCATTGACACTGTCCAGGTCCGTCCCACTTGGTAAGAGACGCTGCAATAGAGAAAGGGAGAGTTTATTTCCTGTTCTTGCGAATCATATATCAGTACAAATCCCCTCTGTGCTGTTTGGCAACAGCATAATGAAGGGTGTCATTTATCATACAGGTTGAAAGAGGCTGTGGGAAAATGGATTTGAATTTTTTCTGAGGTGTGTGGATTCTCCTTAGTGGAGGATGATTAAATGCTGGAGTTTTTCAAGCGGGGATATAAGTAGCACCTTGTCTAGATGTTACTTTGTGCCCTGTTGTATTGCTTGGCTCAATCACTCATTGTATCAGAAAATGAGATTTAGATGGTTTCGTATGGCGATGAAGACAGAAAAATTGTGACATGTCGTTAGCAGTATTATTTTTAAACCTACTAGTAGGTTCATTAATAGACATTGCAGTATTTATTTGGTTGGCAATCTACAGCATTATGATCAATGGCAACCCGTCATTCAGGCCCCCACCTGTTTAGCCTAAAAAATTATAATGTATTTATTTTTGTTGTTGCCTGTTTTGCATGTTATTTTGGTATTAATATGTGTCACATATAGGTCTGCAAAAGTGTATGTATGTGTGTATGTGTGTATGTGTGTGCGTGCGTGATATATATATATATATATATATATATCCTGGACTTCCTGGCTAGACAATCTGGCCGGGCTAGACAATCTGGACCCTCTCTTTCTAAAATGATCTGCCGAAATTGTTGCAACCCCTATTACTAGCCTGTTCAACCTCTCTTTCGTGTCGTCTGAGATTCCTAAAGATTGGAAAGCTGCCGCGGTTATCCCCCTCTTAAAAGGGGGAGACACTCTAGACCCAAACTGCTACAGACCTATATCTATCCTACCCTGCCTTTCTAAGGTCTTCGAAAGCCAAGTTAACAAACAGATCACCGACCATTTCAAATCCCACCGTTCCTTCTCCGCTATGCAATCTGGTTTCAGAGCTGGTCATGGGTGCACCTCAGCCACGCTCAAGGTCCTAAACGATATCTTAACCGCCATCGATAAGAGACAATACTGTGCAGCCGTATGCATCGACCTGGCCAAGGTTTTCGACTCTGTCAATCACCACATTCTTATCGGCAGACTCAACAGCCTTGGTTTCTCAAATGACTGCCTCGCCTGGTTCACCAACTACTTCTCAGACAAAGTTCAGTGTGTCAAATCGGAGGGCCTTTTGTCCAGACCTCTGGCAGTCTCTATGGGGGTGCCATAGGGTTCAATTCTCGGGCTGTCTCTCTTCTCTGTATACATCAATGATGTCGCTCTTGCTGCTGGGGATTCTCTGATCCACCTCTACGCAGACGACACCATTCTGTATACTTCTGGCCCTTCTTTGGGCACTGTTAAGACAAGCTTCAATGCCATACAACTCTCCTTCCGTGGCCTCCAACTGCTCTTAAATGCAAGTAAAACTAAATGCATGCTCTTCAACCGATCGCTGCCCGCACCTGCCCGCCCGTCCAGCATCACTACTCTGGATGGTTCTGACTTAGAATATGTGGACAACTACAAATACCTAGGTGTCTGGTTAGACTGTAAACTGTCCTTCCATACTCACAATAAGCATCTCCAATCCAAAATTAAATCTAGAATCAGCTTCCTATTTCACAACAAAGCATCCTTCACTCATGCTGACAAACATACCCTCGTAAAACTGACCATCCTACCGATCCTCGACTTCGGCGATGTCATTTACAAAATAGCCTCCAACACTTTACTCAACAAATTGGATGCAGTCTATCACAGTGCCATCTGTTTTGTCACCAAAGCCCCATATACTACCCACCACCGCGACCTGTACGCTCTCGTTGGCAGGCCCTCGCTTCATACTCCGCCAAACCCACTGGCTACAGGCCATCTACAAGTCTTTGCTAGGTAAATCACCGCCTTATCTCAGCTCATTGGTCACCATAGCAGCACTCACCCGTAGCACGCGCTCCAGCAGGTATATTTCACTGGTCACCCCCAAAACCAATTCCTCGTTTGGCTGCCTTTCCTTCCAGTTCCCTGCTGCAAATGACTGGAACAAACTCCAAAATTCTGTCACATCCTGACCATAGGTAGATGTGATTTTCTATGGTAGAGTTGGTCAAGGTGTGACAGGGGGTGTTTTATGTTTTTCTATGTTTTCTATTTCTATGTTTAAGTTCTAGTTTTTCTATTTCTATGTTTTTTGGGGGGTGGTTGATCTCCAATTGGAGGCAGCTGGTCCTCGTTACCTCTGATTGGAGATCATATTTAAGTAGGGTTTTCTTTTTCCTGGGTTTTGTGGGTGATTATGTTTGTGAGTAGTGTTTGTTCTCCTCTGCGTCACGGTTTGTTGTTTTTCATCTATTCAGTTATTTTTAGGTACTGCATGAGTTTCACAGAGTAAATAAAATGTGGAACTATCAACACGCTGCGCTTTAGTCCCCTCTCTACAACAGCCGTGACAAAATCACTGAAGCTGGAGACTCATATCTCCCTCACTAACTTTAAGCATCAGCTGTCAGAACAGCTCACAGATCACTGCACCTGTACATAGCCCATCTGTAACTACCTCATCCCCATATTGTAATTTTTTATTTGCTCCTTTTCACCCCAGTATCTCTGCTTGCACATTCATCTTCTGCACATCTATCACTCCAGTGTTTAATTACTAAATTGTAATTTCTTCGCCACTACGGCCTATTTATTGCCATACCTCCCTAATCTTACCTCATTTGCACACACTGTATATAGATTTTTTCCTATTGTGTTATTGACTGTACGTGTGTTTATTCCATGTGTAACTCTGTGTTGTTGTTTCTGTCACACTGCTTTGCTTTATCTTGACCAGGTCGCAGTTGTAAATGAGAACTTGTTCTCAACTGGCCTACCTGATTAAATAAAGGTGACATTGTTTTTATAATAAATACAATCTAGGTTCTATGAAAATGCATATTTGGCCTGTATTTTGTGTCCAATTGTCCCATTGTCTTTCAGGGTTTACTTCCTAGCCACTGTAGACAGACATGGTCCATATCCCTACACAGCCTTCACTCTCACTGAGTGCAGGGTAGAGCAGAGGTGTGTCGGGGTGTTTTCTAAACCCAACTCGGAGTGCATGACCTTTTCCAGTAGCAATATAGTCTGGAGCCAGTATCGTGACATGTAAGGCTGCCACTGCCTGCTGAAGAAGAGTGTAGCTGCCCCTGAGGTAAATGAAAACATTTGGTTCTTGCCAGACCTGCTCAAGTCACGTCTCAACTGGGCCACATGGGCAGGCAGGCGAGCAAGCAGGCAGGTGGCACGTGTACCAGAGGAGAGGAGATCTACACTAGAGACTGTACCGTGGTGGTGGCCTACTTCTTCTACTGTCTCCATGCAGGCCAGTGCCACAACCCAATGAATCCATTTGTCTTGTTTCAGAAACACACCTGTATAAAGCATGACCTGCAGGCATTGAGGTGGGTTAACCTTCTACAGACTAAGCCCTGTCTAAACTGGGAGGGGCAAAACTGAGAACACCATCGTGTTCAAGTCTCATCTTTCCATAGAGGGGTCATAATAGTTTGTAGGCCAAACCGCTCGGACACTACAGACGATTTTGTGAGAAGACCAATTTTTTTTGGGGGGGGGGGGGGGGGGGGTGTCTCATGGTCTGACAAATACCGCTCTAGCTCTGTCACCTTTTACCACAGACGCGGAAGTACAACATTGGCGGATACGGTGGATTGAGACACATCCAATGCAAAAAAAACAATGTCGCTAGCTTAAACTGACAGATTTCTATGGGGATTTTTATGAATATGCTAATTTGATTTCTGCAGGGCGTGGACATCAACTCTAAGGGGTTTTAAAAGGTTTATGCAACATTTTGCCATGGTCTTTACAGCATTAAACCATTATCTAACTTACACTCTTAGTAAAAAGGGTTCCAAAAGGGTTCTTTGGCTGTCCCCATAGGAGAACCCTTTTTGGTTTCAGGTAGAACCATCTATGGAAAGGGTTCTACATTGAACACAAAAGGGTTCTACCTGGAACTCACTGTCTCCTATGGGGACACCCAAAGAACCCTTTTTCTAAGAGTGTACAGTATGATGATAAAAGGCATCGTACTACAGTAACCTATATGTAGTATCCTGAGTAAAATGTTTCTATAACAATATGTTCTATTGTTCTTGTGCATATTAACTTAGCATTATTGCAGTGGAGAGAATGGAAACACAGAGAATATTCTTCCTGTCATCTAGTGTAGTGATGTTCCGTAGACAGGCATGACTAATCAACCTGCTGGCCTATCTGTATTCTACTCTGAAAATTCACCATGGAGGGTTGACACTGTCACAAACTCATATCAACATTCACAATTACTGAACAGCCCCCGTATGAGTCCCTAAGGGAACCATGATTGCAATTAAAAAGCATGGGCTAAATGTAAATTAAGTAAACTACTTGAAACGGGAAACAATGAATGCTTGAAATTCCTTGACTTATAACTCTGTGCTACAATTTAACTTCCGTTTTATCTTTGTTGCCTGTTGCCCATTAAGATAATGATAATGCTTTATTTCACTGGCATACTCATTATAGTCCCTGTGTCTAAAACAAATTGCTTTGTTTTGAAATTATTGCTATTAAACATAATTATGTTAAGGATAGCTGATACTATGGTATCATAATATAAAAATTAAGATACTGTAATTTACAGCTTTCTTTTAAAATCAAACCCCCATGCAATGGTTCATGTTTATTTTTGTGTTGCTCTTCAGCTGAGTGGAATTTTGTTGTAGATAGATAAGGAGAGACGAGGAGAGCACTGCAGTTCATGGGGTTATTAAAATCAGTAGAGCAATAGCAGCTGAACTTCTGCCTATCCACCGTGATTGATGACCCAAGCCTTATTTGCTGAGGCGGAGTGTTTGTTCCTGTGTAATTGTCTACCAGATGGCTAAGCTAAGTGTTCTTAAATGCCTTTAGACCTGCAGGGGTCTGAGGTCCAAACATTTTAAGTACTAATGGTATTGTTGTTGTTCTTAACATCCTGCCGTTTGAAATGCTGTTTGAGATCATGATTCACTAGCAAGCATTGAGTTGAAATAAGTCCTCCTAAACTCCACCTACTTAATGTGTTCAACCTAGATCTTTTCCAGTGACGGTATTTGTAAAACTAAAACAGTAAGATCAAATTTTATTGGTCACATACACGTGTTTAGCAGATGTTATTGTGGGTGTAGCAAAATGCTTGTGTTTCTAGCTCCAACAGTGCAGCAATATCTAACAAGTAAGAACGTTGACAGAAGGGAAAAGAGGAAAAAACGGACTATTTGTATCCACTAGCTAGGCTACCTGAGGTAGAGGAGCCAGATTGTGTAGAAAAGTGGATCTAGGTGGCAGTGTGATCATCAATCAAAGGCCCTCAAGGGGAGCTGCAGCTAAAGCTGGGCTGAAGTGTTATCTGTCAGCTGCTTCTCTGATACAGGCCCGGAGAGGAGAGGGGCCCTATCAGCAGCCATCAGCTCATATCCCAGCTACAGAATGCCATGTAAACACGTACAAGTGCTCCTGTCAAAATAACCCCTGTCCCAGTTCAGCAGGTCACACATATTTCCACAAATGGATGGATAGTCGGTCATCCTTGTTTAGTGGTATGAAGGAGGACACGTTGCATTGGGATGTTTTACATCCTGGCTCTTCTAGATAGACGCTGCTGCCATTATTTTTTAATAATACATTGTTTTTCTGTTGGCATCAACGGCTGGTTGTAAACAACAATTCAATATTTGTAATTTATAAGGGTATGTACTGTGTGTACTGTCTCGCTCCCTCTACATCCTACTTTTGAATAAATCCACCAAGAGCTTCTCCACTGAGCCGCTACTGTCAATACCTCTCAAGATGGATAGTTGTTCTGCATGCTTGTTTATTCGGCACTGGGAAGATATATACTACCGTTCAAAAGTTTGGGGGGTCACTTAGAAATGTCCTTGTTTTTGAAAAAAACCCATTTTTTTTGTCCATTAAAATAACATCAAATTGATCAGAAATACAGTGTAAACATTGTTAATGTTGTAAATGAGTATTGTAACTGGAAACTGATGATTTTTAATGGAATATCTACATAGGCGTACAGAGGCCCATTATCAGCAACCATCACTTCTGTGATGACCTTCTAGGCAGAGTTGCAAAGAAAAAGCCATATCTCAGACTGGCCAATAAAAAGGTTAAGATGGGCAAAAGAACACAGACGCTGGACAGAGGAACTCTGCCTAGAAGGCCAGCATCCCGGAGTTGCCTCTTCACTGTTGACGTTGAGACTGGTGTTTTGCGGGTAGTTTTTAATGAAGCTGCCAGATGAGGACTTGTGAGGCGTCTGTGTCTCAAACTGGACACTAATGTACTTGTCCTCTTGCTCAGTTGTGCACCGGGGCCTCCCACTCTTTCTATTCTGGTTAGAGCCAGTTTGCGCTGTTCTGTGAAGGGAGTAGTACACAGCGTTGTACGAGATCTTCAGTTTCTTGGCAATTTCTCACATGGAATAGCCTTCATTTCTCAGAACAAGAATAGACTGACGAGTTTCAGAAGAAAGGTCTTTGTTTCTAGCCCTTTTGAGCCTGTAATCGAACCCCCAAATGCTGATGCTCCAGATACTCAACTAGTCTAAAGAAGGCCAGTTTTATTGCTTCTTTAGTCAGAACAACAGTTTTCAACTTTGCTAACATAATTGCAAAAGGGTTTTCTAATGATCAATTAGCCTTTTAAAATGATAAACTTGGATTAGCTAACACAACGTGCCATTGGAACACAGGAGTAATGGTTGCTGATATTGGGCCTCTTTTAGCTGCTATTTGCTTTCACCACTGTCCAAGAAAAAGGATGTGATGGGTCCAAGGACTGAGTAGCATCGTCCTGTCATGTGCAGCTGCAGCCACACAGCGAACAGGGTGGTCCGAGCTGAGCAAAAGTTACATGCTGCATATGCGTAGGCGCAGTACACTTGACTGCAGTCTGCTGGTCTATGGACCTGGAATGAATTTGCCTGTTTAAATACAAATATTCAGGATATGTTGAATATAAATATGCATGTTGTTTTGACCATTTTCATCATTTGGAAGAGCAACACTACTAGGAAGAAACACTGTTTAGTAGTCAAAGCTACAGTAGTATCCCTGTGACTCTACTTTGATTATGTTCCACTTTGGGCTTGGAGCCAACTGTGAGCACTCGCTTTGTTACTGTATGGATCATCTTTTAAGACCATTTAAGATCACAGTGCCCAGAGTCACAGTCAAGTAATGACTACTTCAACAGACTCAGATGTTCATTAAGCTCTTTCATTCATTCAACTTGAGGAGCACTTCTTCTTTGACATGCTTGTCTTTTTTTGTTTATCTCTGTACAGAATAAACATACCAACGGTGTTATGACAAATTCTTATTTTTATTTAAAGCAGATATGCTATTTCTGTTACTTCTGAGATCTCCCTCAGTGGTTTGAATTTGAAAAATAATTATACGAGTTGGGACAACAATAAGAAAACAGAGAAAGAAAAACTGAAACAGATGAATGACAAGCAATTACTTCAGTTGTCCATCAAACTGTTTTGATCCATTGTTGAATCAAACATGATTGATATACAGTATCAAATCTCACCTGAAAATGATTACTACTGTATTTGAAAAGCTGTTTGTGTCAGTGTGCATGTGAGCTTCTGCATTCAATATCCACGGTATTCCACTGCCACAGAGTTTCAATTCTAAATGGCCATTGTGTCTTCAGTTGCATTTTAGACTGACAAAATGTATTTTCCCAGCTGGAATGAGTGCGCTTTTGCTGTCGTTCAGCAACAACGGGGATTATCCCACAAAATGCTGTTTGTGTCTCGGCTGTCCCCAGTCTCCCTCTACAGCCATTGAATATAGGACAGTTAGGACAGTCCACCAGGCCTTGGTAATTCTGCTACATACTCATCACGTAGCCCTTTCCTCCCATACACATTATAAAACCTGGTTGCTTGGATGCTGATTGGTTGATAGCAGGGAGATAACACACAATAATTCCTGAAAAATACCATGATGCTGTAATGGCATAACTCCTTTTCAATTATCAATATGTATCCACTGTCCCCCACCCCAGCCAGGCAATTAAACTTCAAATGCCCTCGGGCGGGGGCATCTCGAAATGATTTACCCATGCTTCTTACCTAGCGTTTGGTACAGCGGGGGTTAATGTAAGCCTCACTGTCTGACTATCTGACCTTGGTAACAACGTTTCACTTTTAAGTTGCAATCTGCCCTGTACGAGTGAACGGTGCCCAGACGAGACAAGACACATTTTTCTGAGCCAAGCAAAGTCACACATCATCATCATTATCATGGATATATCCAATTAAATACCAATAGAAAAAGCAAAAAAAAATGAAAATGCAGCTAGTGTACTGTCATTCCAGTGGCATGTTTGATGTGACCAAATTAGCACAAGTTGGCTAGCTAGCCAGCAAGTTGCTGTTCATATCAACATCACCAACTACTAGCTTGCTATAATATGGACTGGCCAACCATTTACTAGTTGTTGCCTACCAGTATGTATTTGAATATTTATTAAAGTGATTCTCTGTTACTATTGTATACTTTTTAGTCAGTAGTTCTGAAAGTAGTGCTCACAAGACAAAAGTGGTCCCCAAAAATGTGTTGAGTACTATATCACATATGTGCGCCACGTCATTGCTCTCTCTCTCTCTCTCTCTCTCTCTCTCTCTCTCTCTCTCTCTCCCTCTCTCTCTCCTCTCTCTCTCTCTCTCTCCTCTCTCTCTCTCTCCTCTCCTCTCTCTCTCTCTCTCTCTCTGCTGTATGTGTGCGTCTTACTAGCTGTCAATCAAACGCTGAAGCTCACAGCTTCTGGAAAACTGTTGCTTTCAAACTAGGGATTTCGTGGCTAATTGAGGTAAGACAGTAATTCTGCTCATTAAGCATGTATGAACTACACATTGATAAATCCAGCCCAAAGTCGGAGGTTTTAAAATACTTGCTAGTCGCCAAAGTTCCGGGAACATGTCTTTAAATCATTAATTATTGAAGTTCTTGTCTCTCATCATCATCGAATCTCTGCTAGCTAGCTAACTATATAGCTAGCTAACTAGCTACATGCCAGTGATTTGTTTAGCATAGCAACGTGGAATAAATAGAATGAACAACTGGGTCAAAACATGAGAATAGAACGAACAACCAGCCCATTTGGATATCAACGTCAGAATCTCCGAACTAACGATTGGCTATTGCCCAGATTAATTTGTATGGTGGAATTTACTCAATATAATTGTTTTTAACCCTTTACAGTCGTGGGAATTGGCCTATATGGATAAGGCTAAATTGAAAAGCATACAGTATGCATAACAACGGTAGGAATTTAAAGGGAACAGTTCGGAGATAATGGGAAGATTATTAGACCAAATGTGAGTACACAACAGTTCACCTGACACAGTACTGTATCCAAAAATGTTTACATTATGTGCATTTTACATTGAAACCTGAAAATAATCTGGATACATTCAGTAACGTAAGACTAATCCTGGAAAATGTGGGGTAGCTGCAACATAAGACAAAAACATGACAAGGGTTTCAGGGGAGGACTAACTGGTGTCTCCAAGTGGTCACACACCTCTCCAAAGTGTGCACAATTCCTAAGCAATTTCAATGCACTTTTATGACTCAGAGTCTTATAAGGTATTTTTGTAGCTCTTCTAGCTGTGCCATTGAGGGTCTAGAGCGAGCACACTTGTAGTTTCATTTGAAACATAACCTTGCATCCCCACCATCACACAATTACTGTTTATACAATAAAATAAACGGTCCATTATAAATCGTAATCTGGGTTAGGTGGGCATAATTTGAAAGCTTGTTCTATTGGCAACATAAATTATAAAATATAATCTTACTCTTATGCTTTCACAATGCAATTCAGTGAAACCGTTTTTGTACTTTTGGTGAGTATAGAAAGGACTCATGAGTGCGTTCAGGTGCTTGTGCCCCGGCAAATTTTCTTCACAATTAACAGACACACACAGGCTCATTCTGTTCAGAACAACCCAGGGTATGATGCGATGTCATCTTGTAACTGTACATCAAACATAGAGACACTGTATATGATTTGGAAAGTGCACGTTTGGTTTGCTTGTTTGAAATCAAAGCAGTATTTATTATAATCCTCAACGTCTCACCTTTGAAAATACATCGAGTCATCTTAATTTATAGTGTTTCCCTCACTCAGACATTTTTATTTTTTGTTGCAAGTTGACCAATTACTGGGAAGAATGGGGGCAACTTGTCACATGCTTAAGTTCAGTCAAAACCCATAGAGTGCTGTGAAGTGCAGAGCCAGAGCTCTCACATCATGTATAGCATGTTACTGTAGAGCCACTATGTTCCAATTTAGGTGCTTATTAGTGGCCAAATCTGCTATTTTCAACCCGTATATGGGTACGAGTGCTAAAGGCTACTGAAAACATGTTGTTAATCTTTTTTTTATATGTTGGCAACCGGTTCATGAAAGCAATAAGGTCCTCAAACCCAGGAATTATTGTGTGATAACTCCATCCTAAGGGCTGTTTCACCAGCCCTTGGCTTTGCCTCGGGCCTAATAACTGCCCCTAGTCGAGAGTTATCACATGATAATTCCCGGGTTCTCATGCCTTATTGCTTAAACAACCCACCTACTAATGCCCCTGGGCGCAGTCCATTCTGTAGGCTACTTGATGACACAGTATGTCAAAGCAACCATATGCAAACAGAGATGTAGAGCAAAGTGTTACCATTAGAGCAGTCATCTCCATTTTGTTTGACTGAGCAGTGACGCAACACACAACAAAATAACCTTTTGCATGCTGAATCTTTTTGGAAAACTAGGATATGAAATTACATATCCCTCTTTCTCTCTCCCTCTTCTTCCTCTGCTTGTTAATGTCTTTCCTAGAACTTGTACAAACAGCATGTGTGTAGGACACATAAGACAGATGTTTAGGATTACTTTCACCTTGTTTGCACTTTAACAGAGCTTAGCTGATGTGGAATACCACTCATTCAACCTCCTTGCTACCTCAGGGCTTTTCTAGCCTTTCTTCCATAGAGCCATCTGTACTGGACAGAGAGTAGCTCTAACCCACGTCTCAGGCCATAATCTCCGCAAGTGGGATTTTTATCCAAAGGTTAAATAGACTGTGTTATCTTAAATACAACCAACTTCTGTTATCAAAAACTGAACTGATGTGTATTACTCTATTGAATAGGCCTCATTCAAACATGGTTTACTATTTGCATGGCTATGTTATCACTTGTGTGTAGTCCCGCTGTATGCTTTTATCAGTTTGTGCTGTCGGGTCTGTTTGCAGACTAGGCCCTCATTTATATTGTTGAGGAGTGACTATCTTTAAGCAGTGCACTTATCTAATCAGTCTGCTGTGCTTTGGGAAGCCAGAGGAAGCGGCTACGGGACAGGAGCAGGGAGAGGGGACAGGAACGGGCTATGGATGCTACTGCATCTTTAATTATCGTTGATATTGCCACAAAGAGAAAAGGAGAGAGAGAGGCAAGAGGAGAGGATAGAGGAGCAGAAGGAGGGAGGGGATAGGAAGCGAGGACCCGCCATGTTCACTTTTTAATTAAGGCTCCGTAGTGTAACTCGTCAATGTACATTATTGGAAGAATGAACGTCAATGCCATTGCTTCTTCTCCCCCTCCTTTATCTCTGTCAATGATTCAAAGACATGATTTATGGTTTGTCTCCGTCTTTCAGGATCATCCATCAAGTTCCGGCTCTGCCGCCGCGCCACCCGTTGTAAATCATTCTGAAAGCCTGTCACTCATTACCATTAACCCCTCCTCTGTCGCTCTGGTCTGCGGCTTCCTCAACCTCTTTTTTTCTCTTCTTCCCTCCCTCCTTTTCCTCCCCCTCAATGCACAACCTACAGCCACACAGGGTATCAGTTCCGTTTCACTGCCCCGTCCGTCCGCCTACCTTCTTTTCAATAAATTAACCAATGAATAAAAAGGCCCTGTACTCGTCAGGCAGGCAGCCCCTACTCCTCCTCCATTACTTTAATGCTGCTTTCATAACCTAGTGGGAAGTGGGAATTTACCACATATGACTGGGACAAATCCACATGAGCAGCCCTCCACCTGATAATTACTAGTTGGAAACTGGTCTATTGCCACGTTCACGCGCTAGTCGGGAACTAGGTAACTCAGAAATGTCCAACTTGCTAATTGGTTGAACGCAGCACCTGAATAACTACAACCAGTTAACAAGTCAGAAATTTAAGTTTCCTAGTTCCGACTAGTATATGAACACAGCATATCATCATGAGCCCCCACTTCTCCTACATGGTGACCCCTGACATTGCCTACTAAGGAAATTACCTTGATAACAGTATTTTCAGCAGTTAAATGCAACATCAAAACTTTATTTATAAAAAGCATTCTATTAATATGGTTTTTAAATGCTATAATTTATTTGCGTTTCTCAACAAGTTCAAAGCACATGAATGCATCCAACTGGTATTTACAACGGGTAAATTCCCACCTCATACTTGGTTACGAATGCAGCATAACACCACAGAAATGTCACTGCTGAGAAGCACAGGGTAATTGAGGATGTAGCACATAGAAAACATTTGTTGTGGTTTTGCAATGGAAATATTTGAACACCTATATGTGCACATAATTGTTTTACTCAGTTACATACAGTACTTAAATATACTATTTAAATCTATCGATTTAACATCCTAACAAACTAAAGGAATATCATCACAAGGATTTTGTTATTTGTATCCGGGGTTATAAAGTTACTCTGTAGTTTCAAACCAGTATTTGTGGTAGGCCCTTCCACTAAATTATATTGCTTTACTGGAAACATTAATGCTTTACAAACTGAGGCTTACACTGACACAATGACTGTACTCTTTAACCAGATCTTATAGAAAAAGGTTTTTATGAACTAAACATTGACTCAGTAGAGTGAATGTCAATCTCTCAACAATAGATCATGCGCCGCCGCAGGAAGCTTCAATTCACTAGCTTCTTTCTTTTATCATTCTAATCAACATCTAGATATCAATGCTACAGAATATCCACAAACAGCGGAAATAAGCCATGAGCCACAGTATTGAGGGGAAACTTTCAGAGATTGGGTGCCAACACATTTCACTATTTGGGCAACCATTGTTCTCAGAACGGGCTGTCAAAGTGACAATGCAGCGGCAGGCAAATCCAGGAGTTTGCGCTTTTCAGAAAAACTGCGAGCCCTAATCATTTTTGCAGGCGACATTTGACAACAAATTTGCCATTAAAATGAATGAATGGGAGGGAGGCTGGGTTGTTTTGAAGCATTTCTGCCTTTCTTACTTTTTAGCTCATCTCGTCCCCCAAAGCTGCTGCAGGTTTGGCGGGTCTGCTTCTCCCATTTACACTTGTCATGAAACAGCCTTTGGTCCCACAAGAAACAGCCTTTAGTCCCACAATAAACCATCTGACAGTACCACGCTTCTGTTGTATTTAATGAAGGGAAAAAGCAGCAATCTACTATTAATGAATTTGGAATATAAAAAAATGCCTCCCTTTGCTGAAAACGGCACAAAACTGCTTATATAGGGAAAGCCTCTTCTGGATTCCTGTCCAGATTCTAATGAAAGATCCATAGCCAGAAGAGGGAGGGAGAGTTAGTGAAATGCAGATTGTTTTAATAGAATACACACTTCACCAGGCAGCTGCAGTATCAGATTCATGATGGCCAGCGTTTTTGTGAAGTTCATGATGCTGTGACTATATACATTCACTTATCTCAGGAGGAGAGGAAATGTAACAGAGAGCGAACCATGCAGTGACAGAGGTGAACCACCAGCAGCCTTCATATTTCATGTTGTACACTGAACAAAAAATATAAATGCAACATGTAAACATGTTTCATGAGTTGAAATAGAAGACCACAAATGTTCTCATGTTGTGCACACATTTGTTTACATCCCTGGGCAGAGCCCTACAGAAGGCAAATAAAATAGAGGTTGACTCTTCCAACCCACTCCCCTCCAAATTCCAGCTCCTTCCCTCTGGCCGCAGGTAAAATAGAAAAATTAAAAAAATAGGGACAAGTACTCTTTTATTCCGAATGAAATTCTCAACTTAACAAAATGTTGGACTAATTGCACATTAGCACTTGCACTGAAATTGCAATTACCCTGCCTACATGCTTGTAAACATCCTTTGCTATTTTTTAAATATTTTTTTATATGAGCTATGTTTTATGAATTGCCTCTCTGAAGACATTAAAGTTTTCTGAATCTGTTAGTGAGCATTTCTCCTTTGCCAAGATAATCCATCCACCTGACAGGCGTGGCATATCAAGAAGTTGATTAACCTCTTGACGTTACCATACGATAGGGGGCGCCACAGCGCATTTTGGAAAAAATTCGTGCCCATTTTCAACGGCCTACTAATCAGACTCAGAAGCTAGGATATGCATATAATTAATACCTGTGGATAGAAAACACCCTAAAGGTTCTAAAACTGTTTGAATGGTGTCTGTGAGTATAACAGAACTCATATGGCAGTCAAAACCCCGAGACCGATTGAACCAGGAAGTGGAATTCTGAATTGTGGACTCAACTTCACGTCGTTCCCTATTATTCACACCGTGCGATATCGTTCATTGAGCACTTCCTATTGCTTCCACAAGATGTCGCCAGTCTTTACAAAGTGTTTTGAGCCTTCTACTGTCTGAACAAACCATCAGAAACTGTCTCAGGGAAGCTCATCTGCGTGCTCGTTGTGCTCACCAGGGTCGTGCCCTGACTGCAGTTCAGTGTCGTAACTGACTTCAGTGGGCAAATGCTCACCTTCAATGGCCACTGGCACGCTGGAGAAGTGTGCTCTTCACGGATGAATCCCGGTTTCAACTGTACCGGGCAGATGGCAGACAGCGTGTATGGCGTCCTGTGGGCGAGCGGTTTGCTGATGTCAATGTTGTGAACGGAGTGCCCCATGGGGGCAGTGGGGTTATGGTATGGGCAGGCATAAGCTACAGACAATGAACACAATTGCATTTTATTTTTATTTTAATGTACAGAAATACCGTGAAGAGATCCTGAGGCCATTGTCATGCCATTCATCCACTACCATCACCTCATGTTTTTAAATAAGCATGCCCCATTCAAGAAATTTAGAACCAGGAACAGATATAGCCCTTGGTTCTCTCCAGACCTGACTGCCCTTAACCACCACAAAAACATTGTGTGGCGTTCTGCATTAGCATCAAACAGCCCCCGTGATATGCAACTTTTCAGGGAAGTTAGAAACCAATATACACAGGCAGTTAGAAAAGCCAAGGCTAGCTTTTTCAAGCAGAAATTTGCTTCCTGCAACACAAACTCAAAAAAGTTCTGGGACACTGTAAAGTCCAAGGAAAATAAGAGCACCTCCTCCCAGCTCCCCACTGCACTGAGGAAAAGGAAACTCTGTCACCACCGATAAATCCACTATAATTGAGAATTTCAATAAGCATTTTTCTACGGCTGGCCATGCTTTCCACCTGGCTACCCCTACCCCGGTCAACAGCACTGCACCCCCCACAGCAACTCTCCCAAGCCTTCCCCATTTCTCCTTCTCCCAAATCCAGTCAGCTGATGTTCTGAAAGAGCCGCAAAATCTGTACCCCTACAAATCAACCGGGCTAGACAATCTGGACCCTTTTTTTCAAAAATGATCTGCAGAAATTGTTGCAACCCCTATTACTAGCCTGTTCAACCTCTCTTTCGTGTCGTCTGAGATTCCCAAAGATTAGAAAGCAGCTGCGGTCATCCCCCTCTTCGAAGGGGGGGAACACTCTTGACCCAAACTGCTACAAACCTATATCTATCCTACCCTGTCTTTCTAAGGTCTTCGAAAGCCAAGTCAACAAACAGATTACCGACCATTTAGAATCCCACCGCACCTTCTCCGCTATGCAATCTGGTTTCAGAGCTGGTTATGGGTGCACCTCAGCCACGCTCAACGTCCTAAACGATATCTTAACCGCCATCGATAAGAAACAATACTGTGCAGCCGTATTCATTGACCTAGCCAAGGCTTTTGACTCTGTCAATCACCACATCCTCATCGGCAGACTCAATAGCCTTGGTTTCTCAAATGATTGCCTCGCCTAGTTCACCAACTACTTCTCTGATAGAGTTTAGTGTGTCAAATCGGAGGGCCTGTTGTCCGGACCTTTGGCAGTCTCTATGGGGGTGCCACAGGGTTCAATTCTTGGGCCGACTCTCTTCTCTGTATACATCAAGGATGTCGCTCTTGCTGCTGGTGAGTCTCTGATCCACCTCTACGCAGACGACACCATTTTGTATACTTCTGCCCTTCTTTGGACACAGTGTTAACAACCCTCCAGACGAGCTTCAATGCCATACAACTCTCCTTCCGTGGCCTCCAACTGCTCTTAAATGCAAGTAAAACTAAATGCATGCTCTTCAATCGATCGCTGCCTGCACCTGCCCGCCCGTCCAGCATCACTACTCTGGATGGTTCTGACTTAGAATATGTAGACAACTACAAATACCTAGGTGTCTGGTTAGACTGTAAGCTCTCCTTCCAGACTCACATCAAACATCTCCAATCCAAAATTACATCTAGAATTGGCTTCCTATTTCGCAACAAAGCATCCTTCACTCATGCTGCCAAACATACCCTCATAAAACTGACCATCCTACCGATCCTCGACTTCGGCGATGTCATTTACAAAATAGCCTCCAATACCCTACTCAATAAATTGGATGCAGTCTATCACAATGCCATCCGTTTTGTCACCAAAGGCCCATATACTACCCACTACTGCTACCTGTACGCTCTCGTTGGCTGGCCCTCGCTTCATACCCATCGCCAAACCCACTGGCTCCAGGTCATCTACAAGACCCTGCTAGGTAAAGTCGCCCCTTATCTCACCTCGCTGGTCACCATAGCAGCACCCACCTGCAGCACGCGCTCCAGCAGGTATATCTCTCTGGTCACCACCAAAGCCAATTCCTCATTCGGCCGCCTCTCCTTTCAGTTCTCTGCTGCCAATGACTGGAACGAACTACAAAAATCTCTGAAACTGGAAACACTTATCTCCCTCACTAGCTTTAAGCACCAGCTGTCAGATCAGCTCACAGATTACTGCACCTGTACATAGCCCATCTATAATTTAGCCCAAACAATTACATCTTCCCCTACTGTATTCATTTATTTATTTTCCTCCTTTGCAACCCATTATTTCTATTTCTACTTGCACTTTCTTCCACTGCAAATCTACCATTCCAGTGTTTTACTTGTTATATTGTATTTACTTCGCCACCATGGCCTTTTTTTGCCTTTACCTCCCTTATCTCACCTCATTTTCTCACATTGTATATAGACTTATTTTTCTACTGTATTATTGACTGTATGTTTGTTTTACTCCATGTGTAACTCTGTGTTGTTGTATATGTCGAACTGCTTTGCTTTATCTTGGCCAGGTCGCAATTGTAAATGAGAACTTGTTCTCAACTTGCCTACCTGGTTAAATAAAGGTTAAATAAAAAAAATTTCAGCATGATAACGCACGACCCCAGATCTGAAAATATCCCAGTTCTTCCATGGCCTGCATACTCACCAGACGTCACCCATTGAGCATGTTTGGGATGCTCTGGATTGACGTATACAACAGCGTGTTCCAGTTCCTGCCAATATCCAGCACCTTTGCACATCCATTGAAGAGGAGTGGGACAACATTTTACAGGCCACAATCAACAGCCTTATCAACTCTATACACTGCATGAGGTAAATGGTTGTCATACCAGATACTGGCTGGTTTTCTGATCCACGCCCCTACTTTAAAAAAAATCTTTATCTGTGACCAACCGATGCATATCTGTATTCCCAGTCATGTGAAATTAGGGCCTAATGAATTTATTTCAATTGACTGATTTCCTTATATGAACTGTAACTCAGTAAAATATTTGAAATTGTAGTGTGTTGCATTTATATTTATGTTCAGTGTATATTACATTAAATACACTATGATATGTAATAGCTTATTGTCACAACACAATGTGTTATATAGCAAAGGACCAAATTATAATGTATTGGTTATTTATTTAATTTAGGAATTTTCTCTAAACTGATTCAATTCAACCCCTTTCACTTTGTAAAATAACAATATAGCAAAATCTAATTAAATACAAATCTCTGTTTGCAATCAAATTACCTGGTAAATGTATAATGCATTTGTTTTAATAGTCTGTATGTGGCAGAACTACTGGGCATCATAAAATCCCAGTCCGGTCAGACAAGTGTAGAATAATTGTCCCATCCTCCTCCTCCCAGCCTGTGGCTCATAAAAGCTTTGAACAAAGACCTAATCTGTGCGAGGCAGTGGTCCTTTAAACGATGGCCCACTTTCCCCTACCCTGCCTGCCAAACCACGCAAACATTCCTGACTGACATTCAATCAGAGAAATTTGAACCGAAGCAAGATGGTCTTTTATTAATACCTCTCTGTTTGCTTGACTGGTCAGCGCCAATATGCACGGTTTGGATGGGTGGTGTACAGTAAGATGATGGGTTCTCTCTGATAAGGGTGAATGAGGGCTAAACTGCTATTCTGCAGAAAGGAACCATCAGACCTCATCCTGTCGCTCCTGGAGAGCCATGTCACAAGCTCTTCAAAAACCAAGTGACAGAGAAAGGAGCAAGCAGCAGCACGCTGGGCTGAGTAGCAGCTCTGTCTCTCTCTCGCTCTCTCGTTCTCTCTGAGTGTCTGTCTCTCTCAGATAAAATGTTTTTTTTATTATATTGACAGTAGTATTTGCTGTTCATGATTAAATGTACTGTTTTCCTTTTCCTAAGAAAGTATTTGTTGCATTTGCCAGAAACAAAATCGTTGAACTTAACAAATGGACTGTAGCGCCACTACCAGTGAGGCAATATTCTCGTGGTTCCATCCATCCATCCAGAAGGGTGTGTAAAATGTCCCCTGCCAGCCCTGAAAGGGGGGCCCTCCTCTTCTGGTGAGATGCAACTCGAGGCAACAGTACTGCATGTGAGGCGGTGGCAGGCAGGCGGCATGGCGGCTGGCGATAGCACGGTGGCACGCTTACGTGATGACTTAGGTGCTGGAGTGCAAATTGCATTGCTCTCCTGCTATTCACTTCCAATTAGGCAGCGGGCCGAGTGATGCGTCTCGGAGCAGGAGCTTCTAGCAGCCAGGCATCAAAAAGAGCAGTGTCGCTCAGTGACATCATTGAGGGATGGAGGGGAAGGGACTCCTGGAGCTACAATAGGATGGCAGCCACAGCTTGATGTGACTAAGTGAGAATTGTGATTAGTATCGATGAAGAAACAGGGACACTGAGGAATGACAGAATTTTATTTTGGACATGAAAATCCCCAAATCAGAAAGATAAAAATCTCCAAATAAACATGCAGATTCAGCTCCTTTTTAGTCTTACAGTCTTGAAACATATTGTAGCTGTTTCAAGATCAAGTGTCAATGGTGTAGGTTAGTAAGGTTTTCAATATTTTACCTTCATTCACTAACAACATGTTGGTTGTGAATGTGGAAATATTGTTTTGATTGCCATAATTATTGTGATGATTTTTGCCCAAATCAACCGCCAGATGGTAGGGTATGGTCTGGTGTCACATTTGTGATCCTATCATATAAATCTGGGTCCATCCCAGTAGCTACATCATGCTGCCTTTAGCACAATTCACAATCTGCCTTTCTTCACATTGTCCACATTGTCTGCTTTGAAATGTTGAGGTTCTTTATTTGATCATATTAGACTATGAAATATTGAATGGGCCGGTGTATGAAAGCAAGGCATTTATCTGCATGAATAGCCCCTGTTTAGTGAAGTAGGTAATGCGCTTTAAGTATCATCCCATTCATGCATGCAAAAATGTACACTAAACTCTGTCGCATGGTTTCACACTGCAGCAGAGCCCTCAGAGAGATCTTAAAGCTGCAATATGTAACTTTTTGGGCAACATAGAAGTGTGAGTTATAGATATGTCATTCTCGTTAAAAGCAAGTCTAAGAAGTGGTAGATCTGTTCTGTGTGCATTATTTCTGAGATTCCCGCGCTTAAGTTTTGTTTTTGCATCTTTTTCAGTTTAGTACACCAGTTTCAAACAGCTGAAAATACAATATGTTTGGTTATGAAAAATATATTTCACAGCGGTTTAGATGGTACAATGATTCTCTACACTATACTTGCTTGTTTTGTCACATAAACTGAAATTAGGCTAACTATTCAAAAAAAATTGATTTCTGCAACCGCTGTATGACTGCATTCTGACTTCATCTTATGGTTGCTGGTAACATAACAGTGTTCTGGGTGTATTTATGACTGTGGGGGTGATGTACTGTATCAAGCAAAATAAATCATCTAGGCTATAGGTGGAGTGTGAGAAGGGTCGTAAAAGTAATTTAGGCCTACTTAATTTAAAATTAAAAAAAAAGAAATACAGATATTTTGTATTTTGTGTTTTGTCTATTACCTTCCAGTAATAGTTAACTGGATCACATAGGCTAGGCAGTCTGCGAACCTTGTAAACATGTCCCTTCATTTTATCGAGACAGTATAAAAGACAAACAAGTCAAATATACTGTCTGTAAAACAAGCAATGATTATTGAGTTTACAGTAAGCTATTGGCCCGGATTAAAAATGAACTCATGCAATGTCAGGAGTGTATCCAGCATCAGATTGATCTAGATAAACAGCATACTGTAACCTGACTTCAACTGACTGATATCTGTCAAATAGTACATCTCTGTCAAATATTACACAGCTGGTATGTCTCTCGGTCTTATGACAGGCTTGTGCATTAAGCGTAAGCGTAAGTTAATACTGTACATAATGATTACTAACCACTAGAAAACGTAGCCATCTTGCAGACACTATGAAGTCAACAACAAAAGTATAGTTTTAGTAGATATTTGATCAAAATTACAGTACAGTGCGTCAGCCCCCCACAGCCTCTCTTTGAGATGTCTCCCTTCACACTACAAGGACTCCAACTCCATAGAGGGCTCTGGAGAGGAACCTGCAACATATCTATCTCACTTACCTTTATTGTAGAACTGAAATCTATAGTGACAACAAATGAAACCGCTCATTTACAACAATATATCAACAAAAGTCTTGCAGAGGTTGGGGAGAAGATTTGACTCCAGAAGACACAGTCTGTAGATTGCTTTATTTGCCTGACCTGTTTTATTAACGTGTAGACTCTAGAAGCTGCATTCTTATGTGGGACACCATAGACGGACGGATAGCATAGACGGACGGCTAGCATAGACAGACGGATAGCATAGACGGACGGACGGGCCTGCTGTGTTTTTTAGTTTTTTCTATTTAGCGTGCCATAAATCCGGGAGATGAAAATGTCACAGAGCAGGTTCATTTTCCAAAGAGGTTTTGATTGCTATGAGCGTGTAATTGATTGTTCCAAGGACAGGGGGAAATCTAGAAATGTCATAACAGTCCTGCTTAGGTCGGTCCCACCGCCAGGCAATCAATGTGAAGTAAAAAGGGATATTGATTTGTGAGCAGCGAAAACTGTAGCTTGAGACAACCGGAGAGCAGTTCAGGAAAGTGGCACAGACATGCAGACCTGTCACTGGCACCTATGAATTACCCAATTTTCTGTGAAGATAGTATTACCTGGGATATTCAGGGTATTGCAGGCAGCTGTCCATTAGCTAACCCTGTCAGGCTGCTCACTGACTGCCTTGTCACTTTAATGAGGGAAATGTTGACCTTCCATGGGATAAATTTTGATATCTTTACCATTACAAAGTTAATACTAACAGGCTAATAGTGGAAGTTAAATACTGTTACTGGGGAAACGCAGACTAATTTCAGCATGCTAACTTGGAAAATGCCAAGATTGTGTCGTACATTTTTAAATGTTTGTATTACTGTATTCTGACATGTTTAATACCCATTCAGTATTGTTTTAACTGAAAAAAATAAATCATTCCTGTAAGTGTGAGAACATGATTGCTGTGTTCTAAAATTGCCTTGGCTCAGAAAATGGCTGCTTCTCCTGGATATTCAGGCCTTGTTGTGCCAGGGGTCTGTTCTAACGGATTAATGTTATAAACACCTCAAGTAGCTGTTTTATGATGGACACCGTAGGTTTTTTGACCTTTGCATATCCCTGTCTGAAGATATATTTGTAGTGACACAGATTGGAGGCTTTGCAGGGGTTTATGTCATGATAAATCTCAGCCCTGGCATGCGAACCCTCTCATTATACAAGCCTAGTTAGACTGAATGCTGCCTATACCAGACTAAAAGGCACAACATTTCCTCAGAAGGTCTATTTTGTAGTTTAGGAAACATTCATAAAAGTTGATGATCACTGAAATGATGACATCATCTGTATTATTGCATCTTGTTTATTCTTGTGCTGTATTTTGACAGTTGTAGCAATTGTAAACTACAGGTATTCAGTTGACGATTTACTACTAGGGTGGAGTGTTCCAGTATTGCATTGACACATTTTGTCATCATAAAGTTTTAGGATCTTAATTTGACACGGTTTGCTACAGCAGGAAAATAATCCAGGAAATGTGAATTATGTGGATTATGATTAATGGACATCGGTGTAGGAGTTTATACATTTTTTGTAAGAGAAATTCAAGTCTGAAATGTGGAAATTAGTGGAAATTACAATCTTCAGATGCCTTTTCAAGCCTCAAATAGACTACAAGTTTTACATTTCCTGCATCCCTGGAAAGTTATTCTGCAACAGGTGATCAAATTAAGATCATACATTTGTATCAGAGATGTAGACTACAATGTTCCTAAGTAACATCAGAGAAGGCTCTGCCCTTGCATTTGATATTGCTAATTGGCATCAACCAAGGGTTGGCAAAATGGAGTTACAAAGAGTGTGAGAAGTGGAAGTAGACAAGTGGGTATCTTGGAGACACCCATGCCTGGTGCCTTTGGATGTAGATAACCAGGGATACTGTATATAATGACAAGATGGTATTTTCTCCGCCCTAATTATGGGAGTTGTTGTCCCAAATGTGGGAAGGCAGGTGGTCTGTATTCCCGCATGGACGGGAGTGGACCTTCTCGCGTCACCTCTTTTTCACTGATATTACTTCTGATCAAATTGGCAGGAAATGCTGCTGATAATTTCTGTCAATTTCATCTGGAAATACAAAGTATACTAAATGTAGACTATTCTCACATTCTGTTACTTTCGGATTTTAATTCCTGATAATTAAGTTATTATCTTAAGTTTTTGTTTCATTAAATAGCCATGCTGAGTTTGATAGTGCTCTATGGCAGTGTAGATAAAGTTACTTGAACATAGTAAATTGTATAATCTAATTGCCATGAAATAACTATTTATCAGATGCATGTCATTGTGCTCCATTGCTGTATAATTGCTAAGTGTCTCTTAGTGAAATATTTATTAATGCTAATTCTTAATCCATGAATTAGTTAGAAGGTTCACTATCTGCATGAAGTAGGCTAAGTAAAGCTGTTTTGCTATATCTGCAATATGTCACCAGACAATCCTTGAAACTTCTACTTGAAAATGCTCTTTTATCAATCAATATTTGGTAATGGTTGACATAAATGAAAGGTTCTACGGTAATTTGAATTTGACAAAAAACAATGTGCTATAATTGACTTCTGTCCATAGTCTCTATCTAGACTTTCAAAATAGAAGACGTCAACTAGAAGCTTGTCATATACGATAGTGTTCTCGTTTATCTGTGATAACTACAGTTGAAGTCAGAAGTTTACATACACCTTAGCCAAATACATTTAAACTCAGTTTTTCACAATTCCTGACATTTAATCCTTTTAAAAATTCCCTGTTTTAGGTCAGTTAGGATCACCACTTTATTTTAGAAATGTGAAATGTCAGAATAATTGTAGAGAGAATTATTTAATTTCAGCTTTTATAACTTTCATCACATTCCCCGTGGGTCAGAAGTTTACATACACTCAATGAGTATTTGGTAGCATTGCATTTAAATTGTTTAACTTGGGTCAAACGTTTCGGGTAGCCTTCCACAAGCTTCCCACAGTAATTTTGGCCCATTCCTCCTGACAGAGCTGGTGTACCTGAGTCAGGTTTGTAGGCCTCCTTGCTCGCACACACTTTTTCAGTTCTGCCCACACATTTTCTATAGGATTGAGGTCAGGGCTTTGTGGTGGCCACTCCAATACCTTGACTTTGTTGTCCTTAAGCCATTTTGCCACAACTTTGGAAGTATGCTTGGGGTCATTGTCCATTTGGAAGACCCATTTGCGACCAAGCTTTAACCTCTATGGGCTAGGTGGGACGCAAGCGTCCCACCCGTGGTGCACTCCATCAACAGCAGGTGCATTTCAAGAGCGGCAAATTTGAATCCAAATAAATGTCAAAATTCAAATTTTTCAAACATACAACTATTTTACACCCTTTGAAAGATAAACATCTCCTTAATCTAACCACGTTTTACGATTTCAAAAAGGTTTTACGGCGAAAGCATAAATTTAGAGTATGTTAGGACAGTACATTTACAAGAATCGTGTGTAATGTTTTGTCAATTCAAAGACAGGGTCACCAAAACCATAAAACCAGCTAAAATGATGCACTAACCTTTTACAATCTCCATCAGATGACACTCCTAGGACATTATGTTAGACAATGCATGCATTTTTAGTTCTATCAAGTTCATATTTATATCCAAAAACAGAGTTTTACTATGGCATTGATGTTGAGGAAATCGTTTCCCTCCAATAACCGGCAGTCAAGTCAGCACCACAAATTAAATAATTAAAATTAGAAAACATTGGTAAAATATTATATTGTCATTTAAAGAATTATAGATTTACATCTCTTGAACGCAATCAACTTGCCAGATTTAAAAATAACCTTACTGGGAAATCACACTTTGCAATAATCTGAGCACTGCGCCCAGAAAAATACGCGTTGCGATACAGACTAGCCGTCATGTTGGGGAGATCTAAAATCGAAAATACTATGTAAATAATCCATTACCTTTGATTCTCTTCATCAGATGTCACTTCCAGGTATCACAGGTCCATAACGAATGTAGTTTTGTTCAAAAAAGCTCATCATTTATGTCCAAAAATCTCCGTCTTGTTAGCACATGATCTAAGCCCGCCGGACTTCACTTCATGAACGAGGGGAAAAAATATATTTACGTTCGTTCAAACATGTCAAACGTTGTATAGCATAAATCATTAGGGCCTTTTTTAACCAGAACATGAATAATATTCAAGGTGGACGAATGCATTCTCTTTTATAACGTATTGGAACGAGGGTACCCAACATGAACTCGCGCGCCAGGTGTCTAATGGGCCATCATCGTTCCATGGCTCTTGTTCGGTCAGATCTCCCTCCAGAAGACTCAAAACACTTTGTAAAGGCTGGTGACATCTAGTGGAAGCAATAGGAAGTGCCAAAATATTCCTCAGCCCCTGTGTTTTTCAATGGCATAGGTTTAAAGGTAATACAACACATCAGGTATCCACTTCCTGTCAGAAAATGTCTCAGGGTTTTGCCTGCCAAATGAGTTCTGTTATACTCACAGACACCATTCAAACAGTTTTAGAAACTTTAGGGTGTTTTCTATCCATATATAATAAGTATATGCATATTCTAGTTACTGGGTAGGATTAGTAACCAGATTAAATCGGGTAAATTTTTTTATCCAGCCGTGCAAATACTGCCCCCTAGCCCTAACAGGTTAACTTCCTGACTGATGTCTTGAGATGTTACTTCAATATATCCACGTCATTTTCCTTCCTCGTGAGGCTATTTATTTTGTGAAGTGCACCAGTCCCTCCTGCAGCAAAGCACCCCCACAACATGATGCTGCCATCCCCGTGCTTCATGGTTGGGATGGTATTCTTCGGCTTGCAAGCCTCCCCCTTTTTCCTCCAAACATAACGATGGTAATTATGGCCAAACAGTTCTATTTTTGTTTCATCAGACCAGAGGACATTTCTCCAAAAAGTACGATCTTTGTCCCCATGTGCAGTTGCAAACCGTAGTCTGGCTTTTTTATGGCGGTTTTGGAGCAGTGGCTTCTTCCTTGCTGAGCAGCCTTTCAGGTTATGTCGATATAGGACTCGTTTTACTGTGGATATAGATACTTTTGTACCTGTTTCCTCCAGCATCTTCACAAGGTCCTTTGCTGTTGTTCTGGGATTGATTTGCACTTTTTGCACCAAAGTACGTTCATCTCTAGGAGACAGAACGCGTCTCATTCCTGAGCAGTATGACGGCTGCGTGGTCTCATGGTGTTTATACTTGCGTACTCTTGTTTGTATAGAGGACACAGGTGTTTGGAAATTGTTCCCAAGGATGAACCAGACTTGTGGATGTCTACAAAAACATTCTGAGGTCTTGGCTGATTTCTTTTGATTTTCCCAGGATTTTCAAGCAAAGAGACACTGAGTTTGAAGGTAGGCCTTGAAATACATCCACAGGTACACCTCCAATTGACTGAAATGATGTCAATTAGCCTACCAGAAGCTTCTGAAGCCATTACATAATTTTCTGGAATTTACCAAGCTGTTTAAAGACACAGTCAACTTAGTGTATGTAAATTTCTGACCCACTGGAATTGTGATACAGTGAATTATAAGTGAAATAATCTGTCTGTAAACAATTGTTGGAAAAATTACTTGTCATGCACAAAGTAGATGTCCTAACCGACTTACCAAAACTATAGTTTGTTAACAAGAAAGTTGTTGTTGAAAAATTAGTTTTAATGACTCCATCCTAAGTGTATGTAAACTTCCGACTTCAAGTGTATATATAAAACAATCAATAAAACATGTCTCTGTACTCTGACAACACTCCCTCTCCAGCATGGGGGGGAAGAGGGTGTTTTGGAGGCCATCAATGATCTCAGTTGGCCAATCCAGAAGTCTCTCTTGTGGTTGAGGGTCATAGCACATTCGGGAATATCTGGTGTGCTGCGTGGCTCCTTGTTCTCCATGTTTGTTTTGAAGTTTTGAATCCCATGACCATCTTCATCCATTAGCTGGCAACCAGTTCACCTCTAGAGCTTGTCCTGAGGCACTTGTGAAATATTGATTTTTAAAAAAGTATTATTTTCAGAATGCGAAGGAGGATGACATTATTCATTCTATGGGCTGACCCAGTGTTCTGTAGTACTTGGAATGCTCCTTACATTCAGCATTCCATAGAGTGCCCCTAAATCAAAGGTGAAATATTACCCACATTAAATGCATAGGTGCCTAGACAAGGCCGTTGTGTCCTTTTCATATTTAACTAAAAGCACATCTGCCATAACTTCTCCCAAAATGCACATTTTCCAACATGAATAAGAGGACATATACTGCAAGATGTCTCTTCGAAAGTATTTTTTAAGTATTTTGTTTTCATATTGTGGACTGGCTAAATTTGAGAGGGACCTTAATTCAACAGAGAAGAGTTTGATTGTTTTGTATTGATAATAGTTTTACTGATTCATCTACTGTATGAATATATGATCCTCCAGCCTTGTTCAAAACTGCTTAATATGCTGTATCACAAGTAATGCAAATTATATGATGTGAAATATGTCAATTAGAAAAACTGTGTTTTAATTATCAGTTCATTGATGCAATAACATTTAGCCCTATGAGTGTGAACAAACAGGTGAATAATGAAATGGATAATTGCTGTTTATGAGCCTGTCAAGGACAATATAACAATGTGACAGATTGCCAGCAACTTCTAGAAATGTTAGATAATGATCTTGTTATAATAAATACATATATTTTCAACAATTTACTGGTTCTTTGTTGTGCTGTGATTCATGTGTTAATAATTATCCAGATTTAGGTTTACATTTGCATAAAGAATTCAAATTTCTCTGTCAAGAAAGACTATCTCACTCTGTAACCACTTAAATCGAGACAGGATACATTTCAGCTCATTTTGAAATCTGAAATGTAAGTAAATATCGCTCAGTCTTTGTAATTTACTGCAACACAATCTGGTGGATGCAAGCATGGAAAGATATTATTCAACAGAGAAAGCTTAAGTTTTTTCATTGCAAGTTCATTGCAGTTTGGAGATACTCATAATCAGTTTGGAATAGGCCACTTGCAATAACACTTAGTAAAACCCTAGCAAAAATCCATTGCATTTTGCCTGTCATTGGCCAACGATTGTTGTAAACATCTCAACATGAGGCAGGGAAACCTTTGACACAGCACTAAGTCAGTGGCCCGCCGTGAATCACAAGGAGCCGCTTGACCTCTAGTAGTTTGTTAGAAAAGTCATGTGACATCCATACTGTTGATCCTCTCATGTAGCTCAGTCCTGCAGTGTGCATGTAGCCTTGTGTGGATTACACAGATTCTTTGAAAACAGAACAAAAAAGCACACAAATCCTCTTGTTTTGATGTACTTTGCATATTTTTCCATTCTTGGAAATATTTCAAAAGCTCAGTAGTGATTGCAACTCAACTAATTTCCCTCTCCTATGGTGATTTCTTACTATTATGTTGTCTAAACAGAGAGAGGGGTCTTGTAATGAATAACCTCGTCCCCAGGCTATTGGGCAAATAAGCCTGGGATATCAACGATTCAAACTTGGCCTTAGAATTCTATGGTCACTCCCACTATGGGAGTTGCCTACTGAGTAAAGTATTTGTCATCATTTATCACATGACTGTGAGGCGTGGGGAGGGTTACAAGGAAGATGTTGTAGATTAAGACAATGCCTATGCACCGGGAGTTTCTTCCGGTCTTTCTTTATTGGCTAACGAAGGCACAGTTTGACACGTTGGTCCACCAGACTTTCATTGGTCGGAAGTGTCTGGGAACGAGATTATGTGAAGCGTAATTACAAAGATTTCTAAATTGTATCTCTCTTTTTCCTTCTTTTTCAGTATATGAGCCTGATGAACATGGCGTCATGCGAGAGACCATCCCTGAGGATGACAGAGAGAATGACACTCCAACTGAAGAGAAGACGAGTCCCAAGGCCTCAGAGGACAAAGAGGTGGACAACAAAAGCAGCTACAGCTACCAGGACTCCCCCGTCAGTGTCCTTTCCCATCAAGAAGCCGAGTTGGAGTCGCGCTTTAGCGACACCAGCGATAGACTCTCTATCTCAGACTTCAAAAGTTCCTCACCACCTGAAAGCCAGAAGGACAAGGGGAGCAGCGGTTCGAAACACAAGGATGACATGCACAGCAGCCTGGAGAAAATGAGGGCCGCCTATGCTAACTTTCTCTCAGATTCCTACTGCACAGGGATCGGAATGGACTTGAAAATTGGCAAATCTCCCAGCAAAGCTAACTGTGACAGCACCAATGTTAGCACCAAGAGTGAATTTGACTGGCATCAGGATGCACTATCCAAAACCTTCCAGCAAACACACTCCCCAAAGCCTGTGTCCAAACCCAACCTCTTCAGCTCGGTCCACCTCTACAGACAAAGCAGCAAAGCAGGTGGGACAGTGTTTACAGGGGCCAGCCGATTCAAGTGTAAGGACTGCAGTGCAGCCTATGACAGTATTGTGGATTTGACAGTGCACATGAACAAGAGTGGACATTACCAGGACAACAATCACGGCAAACCAAGCAATGCCTCCACATCCTCTTCCAAATCAAGGAAACGAAATTTGCAAGACATGGAAGGGAAAGAGGATGCACAGAAAGTTCTGAAGTGTATGTTCTGTGGCCATTCTTTTGAGTCCCTCCAGGACTTGAGTGTCCATATGATAAAAACTAAGCATTACCAAAAAGTACCTTTGAAAGAACCTATCCCAGTACTCTCACCTAAATTACTGCCACCAGCAAAGAAACGGACCTATGAGGCCAACAGACCTTGTTCTCCTGATTCTACCACAGGGTTAGCTGGCTACAGCGAGGCCCAACGGTCCGCTGCTATTTCAAATGCTAACAGTAATCGCTATGGTTATCAGAATGGAGCTAGCTACACTTGGCAGTTTGAGACATGCAAATCTCAGATTCTAAAATGCATGGAGTGTGGAAGCTCACACGATACCCTGCAACAACTCACCACTCATATGATGGTCACTGGACATTTCATGAAAGTTACAAACTCAGCCTCTAAGAAAGGGAAACAGTTAGCCCTGGATCCCTTGGTTATAGAAAAGATGCAGGTATTAGCTGAGCCGCTTGCTAACGAAACTGATAGCGATAAAGTGTCTCCAAAAACATATTCCCCAGGGGGCAGTGAGAAAGATAGCCAGAGGGAAGGCACATTGGACAAAATGGAAGAAAGTGAAGTGAAAGATGACAAGGCAGACAGTGAGGATCAAAAGGCAGGGAACAGGGTGATTAAATATCGATATCTTCGTGAGGAGGATCTGGAGCAGCAGGGATTGTCAGGTGGTGGAGGGGATATCCTCAAGTCTTTAGCCAACACGGTCGCCTCTGCAATCAACAAGGCTCAGACTGGGACCCCCAGCTGGAGTGCCTACCCCAGTATCCATGCTTCCTATCAACTCTCTGGGATCATCAAGAGCAGCACTCATCTCTCAGCATCTCCCCCCATTCAGATAAAGCACACATTCAACCACAAGCTGAGACCGATCGCCCCAAAGGGGAAGTTTCTTCAGGGTGCTGGGGGAGTTGACACTCCACAGCAACAGTATCGAAAAGCGGACACCAAGAAAGAAAAGGTTGGCATTAGCGATGGTAAAGAACGTCTGAATATTAAGTTTGATATGGTGGAGAATAATGACAGCGATTGTCAGGACGATTCCTCTACCTCTTCAAAGCTCGATGCAGACTGTCTGAATGAAGGGAGTGATGTGATCAAAGGGAAGTGGAGCCCAGATTTCTCAGACAGAGGCAAGACACCAAGCCCTCCTGCCACCGGTGGACAAAGCACTACTTCAGAGCTTGTCAATGACACCCCGGAAATACTCGGCATAAACCCTCTAAGTGCACTGCAGTTAGTTCTGAACAGCCATTTGGGTAAAGCAAATAAGCCCACCAATTCAAGATCTGAAAATAGTAAACTATCTGCTCGCTCTCAATCTATATTAGCTGAACTCAACCAGAGTATGGAGAAACCAGCAGTGGTGGATGCTACCCCTGCTAGGAACAGTGCTAACATTGCCTTCCTGTTTGCTAGCAATGATCAGCCAATAGACCTGACAAAATATAAACCTAACAAGCCAAGTTCCTCCCATCTACAACCCTTTGCCCCAATGCCACAGAAACACGCTCTGTCTGACATTGCTGACATGGTCAAGGTTCTTCCTAAAGCCACCACACCAAAAGCCTCTATGCCATCAAGGATACCCACCATGAAACTGGAAACAGACGTGAGGCGCTCTGAGGGCGTGTCGTCTGAGGTATACTCGGTTCACAAGCGCAAGGGAAGGCATTCGAACTGGAACCCCCGACATCTTATCATCCTCCAAGCCCAGTTCGCCTCCAGCCTTTTTCTGACTTCTGAGGGCAAGTACTTACTCTCAGATCTTGGTCCTCAGGAACGAATGCACATCTCTAAGTTTACTGGACTGTCCATGACAACCATCAGCCACTGGTTGGCCAATGTGAAATACCAACTTAGGAAAACAGGGGGGACCAAGTTTCTGAAGAGCATGGACACTGGCCATCCGATCTTCTACTGCAATGACTGTGCTTCCCAGTTCAGGACACCACCAGCCTTCATCTCCCACCTGGAATCACACCTAGGGTTTCAAATCAAAGATATGCGCAAATTGCCTATTGAGCATCAGACGAAGGTAGAGGAACCAGAACTGTCAAAGGCTCTCAGTGTCCGTGCGACAGAGACGCTAGTCACAGAGGAGGATGTTGACACTAAGTTCAAATGTAAGCTGTGTTGTAGGACATTTGCTAGTAACCATGCAGTTAAACTCCACTTGAGTAAAACTCACAGCAAATCACCTGATAACCATTCACAATATGTGGAAATGGATAAAGAGTAGGAGTTGTTAATTTTTGCTACCTTTTTTGTTGTTATTGATTTTTGAAACACTGGTTAGATATTTCAGCCATGTTTCCAGTAGCATTGTGTAGTATGCATAAAGACATTGAAAACATTATATTGAATATGACATGGACACACTGGCTAGACTAAACCCTAAAATGTTAAAGAATACACCAACTTATACCTTTGCACCCTTCTCAAATGCATCACCAGTAATGACATTTATTACTGCTTGAAATATAATTGCTAACGTTCGCATGCAATAGCTCTGGCTATGACTACTATTTATTTGTATAATATGTCAAGTTTCAATTGTATTATTTCAAAGACAATGTAATGGATAAATTGTAATGTTCATCTCCAATGCTACACCTTTGTATAATATGCAGCTGTTTTAAACAGGTAGCCAGACACATGTTAACACATTTATTGCACTGTACATTGAACTGTACAGTGAATTGCTATGTAAAAATGTTTTGTGTTTCAATGATAGAACAGAAAAGCACTTTAATAAATGTTAAATCACCAGTTCAGACTCAGATTCTGTACATGAACCCAACACATTTAGACAGGTTGGAAACAAGAAAAAATTAAATATAAATGTGTTTCATTTTAAAAGGATGACAGTGAGACAAATGATACCTGCACCTTTTTTTACCAATTGAAATAAAGAATTAACATTTGATACCAGACTGTGTTCATTTTAAGTTTTCATGAGTCTCCTGTACGTCTCCTGAAATATTGTAAATTAACAATATATGCGTAGATCAATGTGTGGTTGGGAATGACTGTGTTCTTCATAACAAGTAGACATTTTCTTCAGCTCTCTTATTTCACAGCTATAAAATATAATTGCCTGCTAAATTCATAAACATTTTACACAATTTATCTCTTTTCTTTCCAGCAATCAAGTCCCTCAATTACCACCACCATCAAATCTCTGTTTTATAACAGGCGGCTGACATTTGATGGCAAATGGAGAAAAGCACATGGGCGCTATGGTGATTTGAATACTGTGACACCAACTTGCCCTCTGTTGGAAATGAGCAGGCAATCACAATTGTTCATCAGATGACTCCTAATGCAGTTAAAGTATTCAGCTATAATTTCTTCTTGCATTTATAATTACTGTCATAGACCTCACACCTCAGTGAGCAGATTAAAGCTATAAATTATGTAATGCCTCGCCTCACCAATGGATCCCCTGATTCGTCTGTAGAGCCATTATGTTGTAGAGTAGCAACTTATTTTAAATTGAGACCAGCACAAATGATCTAAGATATGAGAAGATTATAGTGGAAAAATTGATTGCAATATTCAGATCATTTGTGTTTATTCATGGAAATTTAAATGTGAGATTGAATTGTCTTATTAAAGAGGAGATATGCCTCAGTACTGCTGCAGTTGTAAGCATTCAGAATGTCACAATTTTGCTTAAGTTCCTTTATCCTGTGTGAAATGAATCTAGAAATTCACTGCAGTATTGGATGTGGGACAGCAAGCGTATACAGTAGTCTGGCTCTATCAGCATAGCATGCAAGTGATCAACATTAGGTTAAGGATTACCATTGATAAAACGCTGTCATCAATGCAATCAACTGGATTGTTTCTTACCTTAATTTGGTCTAATAAGTCAAAGTCACATTGGTGATTTATTGTTACTGTACAGGGAAGTGATACACTTAGGAACACGTGCTCTTTCCATCACATAGACTGACCAGATAAATCCAAGGCTATGATCCCTTATTGATGTCACTTGTTAAATCCAATCATTGTAGATGAAGGGGAGGAGATAGGTTAAAGAAGGATTTTTAAGCCTTGAGACAATTGAGACATGGATTGTGTATGTGTGCCATTCAGAGGGTGAATGAATAGGCAAGTCAAAAGATTTAAGTGCCTTTGAACGGGGTATGGCAGTAGGTGCCATGTGCACTGGTTTGAGTGTGTCAAGAACTGCAACGCTGCTGGATTTTTCACCCTCAACAGTTTCCCGTGTGTATCAAGAATGGTCCACCACCCAAAGGACATCCAGCCAACTTAAGACAACTGTGGAAAGCATTGGAGGCAACGTGGGCCAGCATCCCTGTGGAACACATTTGACATCTTGTAGAGTCCATGTCCCAACGAATTGAGGCTGTTCTGAGGGCATAAGGGGATGCAACTCCATATTAGAAAGGTGTTCCTAATGTTTTGTACACTCAGTGTATAATCTTTAAGTGAAAGATATGTACTGTATACGTAACCATGAGCTAAAACAAGCATTCCACAAGGTTCAAATTCCATTTTATCAAACAAAAAACAGACTCCGGTAAGTGAGTTGCTAAACAATCCATTTGTGGCTTCATGATTTTTCATAGGGAATGTGTCCATTTCAATGCAGTTGATCTTTGTGCACTGGGCATGATTATTAAGATTTTTGATCTTCGTTTGCAAAATAACTGGGCACCTCAGCAATGGCTGAAGGTAATAGTATTGTATCCCTACTGCACTTCATGGACCTAAATATATGGTTAGCAGCAGGGGCGCAACTTTGGGGGGGGACATAATTTATTTTAAAAAAATGTAACATTTTTATTCAGTCCGATGAACACTCCAAACACCCTACCCGACCGCTCGGAGATGTCAGTATGGTCCTAAAGCACACCGTTGCCTTGTTTTGTATCACATGGTGCTGCACTGCATCTCTGTACTAGAGGCGTCACTACAGACCCTGGTTTGATTCCAGGGTCTGGAATTGAACCAGACCCTGGGAGTCCCATAGAGCAGCACACAATTGGCCCAGCGTAGTCCGGGTTTGGCCGGTATAGGCCTTCATTGCAAATAAGAATTTGTTCTTAACTGACTTACTTGCCTAGTTCAATAAAGGTTATAGAAAATAATAAAACTGGGGGGGACAAAAATGCAATTTCAGAATGTGGGGGGTGGGGGGGAGTTACACCCCTGGTTAGCAGAGAAAGTGGTATACACAATACTGTAAATCCAGCAGTTGTGGTGAACTGTTAAAGCTAGATTGTGTTATGTGTCATCACATTTCCTCTCATCCATGGAAATTGAATGAAGGAAAAGTAACTGTAATAAACTTTGGTAAAATATTAGTACCGGTATGTGAAATTCTCTGTCTTAGTCATATCGTGTTTAAGAAATTATTCTTGCCTAATGTTTTGCAGACAATGAAAAGTAACAGCCTGCCTATACCATGATGCGGTTTGTCTAGCTGAAAAATTGTTTTTGAAACATTTAAACTGTCTTAAGGTCTATAAATGTCATGATTCTGATTATTCATAGTCTGATGGACCCGAAACATCAGAACAGCTTACTCTCTCCACACAGGCTAGGGCTTGGAGATTCTTTTTAAAAACTGTACTAATGGCTTAGTAGAAAAATCGAATTATGCACATAAGTATGCTTGCATTGCAGAAGCAGCCGTGAAAACCGAACTTAGCAAAATTGATGCCAGCTCGCATTTGCAAATCCTTTGTCAATCTGCCATTAAACATGTTATCAAATAATGATAAGTGTACGAACCAATCAGCGCTTGGTTCGCTCTGATGTTGATGTGCTGTAATGGGACAAATGTGCATTGGAATTTGCCTGCTTGGATACACACAAAACATTAACTATATGCCTGACTTTGTTTCTTTCTATGGGTTAGACAGGGATGTGTTTTCTGCATTTTCTGTGAATCACAGAGGAAAAGAGGGTTGAAAAGCGTGTCACACAACATCATCAAAATAAGTGAATTTCATTTGTTTAATGAATTACCATGAAAATAATTACCTGTTAGAGATAAGGGACAGAGACCGAGCCCTTGAGTATCATTTCTTCTTCCCTGAAATCTTTATGATTTGTAATGTCCGTTTTTACACCATTACACCTCATTACTTCTAGGCCTCCATTTTCAGTCCTCATACTGTATGCATGACTTATTGCATGAGCTAAGACTGGATTGCAATTTTCACATAAAAGCGCTCATTGCACAGATTTTACCTATAGATGTGGTCAAAATTAGTAGCAATCTCCATTACACCTCCTTCAGTAGGCCTATCTGTCATGTTATTTATGTTAGATTGTTGTGTTGTTACAAATGTGCTAATCATATCAAACACTTGATTAATATACTTCAATACATTTAATCAATCAATTAAGTGGCATGATACTGCATATTCATCTTGAATCATCAATTATAAACTCCTTGTCATTTAGCAATTATGGCACATGCATGTCTTATCAATCATGTAACCTGATACCTGATTCTAAAAAGAAAAGATAAGGGTTGATAAAGTAGTTGAGAACAGGTGAAAACTCAGGAACAGTGCTGTATTCCATTAGAAGTCTTCAAAATGTTCTATCACAATAGTTCAAACATTGTTTTCATAATTTAGGCCTACTCATGATTTCTGCCCTCTCTTTTCTTCTAATCATCCTCTCTTCCTTGTGCTTTCTCTATCTGTCTCTTATGGTTTAACTTGTAATGGTCGTCCTTAATTATTAATTTTGTTTCATTTCTTGTTCAATGTGAAATACATAGGCCAGTCAATGACTGAGTCATGTCATTACTTCTCTGTGAGAGGAGAAGAACATTTGAAAGGCTTCACCATTGTGTCAGTCAGTCATCTGATGTCAGGGAGATTTAAAGAGTCTCCCTCCCTCTTGAAGTGCTGTATGTTGCACTATCAACACAGAGTCCAACGCAGTGGGGTGTCAGTGATGTGTATTCGATGGATGCCAAGCGAGGCCAGGTTTCCCCCCAAAAATGTACCAATGTCCCCCCCCAAAAAATAAGATCTTTCATATCTCTATATTTCATAATTTTCCTTCAATTTGCAAGGGGCTGAATGTATCTCACAGGAGAAAGCATCTGAGCAAGTGAAACTGCGCCCCTCTGTCTCTCTAAATGTAGGCCATCTATCTGATCCTGTCTTGCCGAAACGAGTATGACATTGTTGCCACCCGTAGCATTGAAGGCAAGGGAAGCCAGCGAGCATTTGGCCTCCCTTGATAAAAAAAATGTATAAAAAATTGGCCAATCAGCATTGAGCTAAACTGAGCAAACTCAACTGTACATCCCATTGAGGGCATCCGTGATTGACAGAAGAACTTGAATTGTTGCATCTCGTTGTGTTGTTGTCCTCCGGTGGTTAGCTAGTTAAAATTGGCACTTTCCTAAATTAGCCATGGATGGAGATCGGGATTTGGACTTGTGGTTTTAGTTAATTCTCCGTACTAGCCAATGATTAAAACGGCGATTTTGATCCAACCGTTAATTCATACATTGTTGTGCCCCTGGCCTGAGAGGATGGAATTTCAATATGTAGCTAGATGTAGAAGGCTAATGTTAACTAGCTAACGTTGCCCATGAATGGAAGTTAGGCTAGCGAGCAAGCATTTTAGCCAGGTAGCCTAGGACAACAAAAAATGAAAATGTGTATTGTATGACAGAGTGATAGACCGTTTCGGCAACGTGAAAGAGAGGAGGATGGTATTAGCGTTTCAAGTCTGAATTTGTCCTGCTAGGTGACCTAAACTGATACATGCTTAAACCACCTGACCAAGTCCTAAAGAGACTCCCTAAATATTTCTCAGATTATTACCAATCCCACAAGGTATGACTCCAAACACCCAGAAAAGGCTACTCTTCTTGATGTAATCCTCACAAATAATCCTGATAGGTATCAGTCTGGTGTTTTCTGTAATGACCTTAGTGATCACTGTTTTACAGCCTGTGTTCGTAATGGCTGCTCAGTGAAACGACATGTCCTGATTTGTCATAGACGCTTGCTAAAAAACTTTAATGAGCAAGCCTTCCTTCATGAACTGGCCTCTGTAAAATGGCATAGAATCAGCTTGATCCCCTCTGTTGAAGACGCTATGACCAGTGGTATTGTTAACAAACACACCTCCATAAAGAAAATGAGAAGTAAAAAAAGGTTCAGCCCATGGTTTGACCGTGATCTTGCAGTTACTCCACCTCAAGAATTGCATTTGGTGAAAGGCTCGGCACATGCATACTCAGGCTGACTGGCTCTCGTTCAGACAAATGAGAAATAAGTACACTCAGGCTATCCGGAAGGCCAAAGTTAGTTACTTTAAGGAGCAGTTCTCTCTCTGTGGGTCTAACCCCAAGAAGTTCTGGAAAACAGTTAAAGACCTGGAGAATAAACCCTCCTCCTCACAGCTGCCCATGTCCCTTAAAGTTGATGATGTGGTGGTTGTTACTGACAAGAAGCACATGGCTGAGCTCTTTATTCACCACTTCATTAAGTCAGGATTCCTATTTGACTCAGTCATGCCTCCTTGTCTGTCCAACATTTCCTCATCTCCCACCCTTTCTAATGCAACTATGCCCGATGCTTCTCCCTCTTTTTCCCCTGCCCCGCTACAAAGTTTCTCCCTGCAGGCAGTCACTGAGTCCGAGGTGCTAAAGGAGCACCTGAAACTTGACCCCCAAAAAAACATCTGGATCAGATGGTTTAGACCCTTTCTTCTTAAGATTGCTGCCCCTATCATCGCCAAGCCTATCTCCAACCTTTTAACCTGTCTCTCCTTTCTGGGGAGGTTCCCATTGCTTGGAAGGCAGCCACGGTTCGTCCATTATTTAAAGGGGGAGATCAAGCTGATCCTAACTGTTATAGGCCTATTTCTATTTTGCCCTGTTTATCAAAATTGTTGGAAAAACTTGTCAATAATCAACTGACTGGCTTTCCTGACGTCTATAGTATTCTCTCTGGTATGCAATCTGGTTGCCGCTCAGGTTATGGATGTGTCACTGCAACCTTAAAGGTCCTCAATGATGTCACCATTGCCCTTGATTCTAAGCAATATTGTGCTGCTATTTTTATTAACTTGGCCAAAGCTTTTGATACGGTAGACTATTCCATTCTTGTGGGCCGGCTAAGGAGTATTGGTGTCTCTGAGGGGTCTTTGGCCTGGTTTGCTACGTACTTCTCTCAAAGAGTGCAGTGTATAATGTCAGAACATCTGCTGTCTCAGCCACTGCCTGTCACCAAGGGAGTAACCCAAGGTTCAGTCCTAGGTCCCACACTCTTCTCAATTTACATCAACAACATATCTCAGGCAGTAGGAAGCTCTCTCAACCATGTATATGCAGATGATACAGTCTTATACTCAGCTGGCCCCTCCCCGGATTTTGTGTTAAATGCTCTACAACAAAGCTTTCTTAGTGTCCAACAAGCCTTCTCTACCCTAACTTTGTTCTGAACACCTCCAAAACAAAGGTCATGTAGTTTGGTAATAAGAATGCCCCTCTCCCCACAGGTGTGATTACTACCTCTGAGGGTTTAGAGCTTGAGGTAGTCACCTCATACAAGTATTTGAGAATATGGCTAGATGGTACACTGTCCTACTCTCAGAACATATCAAAGCTGAAGGCTAAAGTTAAATCTAGACTTGGTTTCCTCTATCGTAATCGCTCCTCTTTCACCCCAGCTGCCAAACTAACCCTGATTCAGATTACCATCCTACCCCTGCTAGATTACGGAGACATAATTTATAGATCTGCAGGTAAGGGTGCTCTCGAGCGGCTAGATGTTCTTTTCCTTTCGGCCATGGTCATCTCTGTATACCCGTCGCAAGACCCACTGGTTGATGCTTATTTATAAAAACCCTCTTAGGACTCACTCCCCCCTAGCTGAGATATCTACTGCAGCCCTCATCCTCCACATACAACACACATTCTGCCAGTCACATTGTTGAGATTTCTAGCTCACTCAGGAAAAAAAAAAAATATATATATATATATATATATAAATAGATAAAAGAGAAGCAAATGGGTCTGATGTGTTCAATTAAATGGGGAACGAGTGATTTCTTTAAGTTTCTTAGATGCTCAAATATGTTACGTTATGTGCGCATGCGTAGCTTCACTAGAGACTTAAATTACAGCACCTGGTAATCACTTCCCCGTAGACAATCATCAGGAGCACACAGCCCGTTGGTATGTAACTGCGAACTACTCAGTCTAGCATTGATGTTTAAGTCACTTATATGTTTGTGCACTGAATGTTTACCTCACTGTGTTGGTGTTAGTTGGCCGGGAGTAACTTGTAGCTCGCTGGGTGCGGTAGCTCAGCGACCCAGATGCTATATAGCATTAGGCTATTATTATCAGCCATTTGCATTGTGCTGATTGTTCGGAGCACTCTGCTGGTTTCTGGTGGCGGTGGTGATAGCGGTGGTTTGGTTCGGTGATCCCTGGTGGAGTGCCGCATTATGTTGCGTTTGTGGGTAAATCCTTTGGACGAGGCATGTGGTGGCATGGGTTCTGTGTCCTGTGACAGCGTCCATAGCAACCTGTGACGGCAGAGTCACTGTGCGCATGCTCCTCTGGCGCTGGGCATTCTGGGTGATGTAGTCGGTGCTGTTTTAAGCCAGATTCGCCACATCTTTGATGGTGTTGCAGGCTTATTTGATTTATTATTTACATTATTATTATATTACTTGAATAATATACTAAATAATATATCTGAATAATATATTGTCATTACTTGTTTGTTGTATTTCAGGTTTATGACCTGTGGTCATTTGATTTAAAATAAAATTAAGGACAAAACACGAGTCATGACATTGTGTGCTTCCTGGTGAGCCTTTTCGGAGGGCTAAATAACGAAAATCCGAACACACATTCTGTTAAAGGTCCCCAAAGCACACACATCCCTGGGCCGCTCGTCTTTTCAGTTCGCTGCAGCTAGCGACTGGAACGAGCAGCAACAAACACTCAAACTGGACAGTTTTATCTCAATCTCTTCATTCAAAGACTCAATCATGGACACTCTTAATGACAGTTGTGGCTGCTTTGCGTGATGTGTTGTTGTCTCTACCTTCTTGCCCTTTGTGCTGTTGTCTGTGTCCAGTAATGTTTGTACCATGTTTTGTGCTGCTACCATGTTGTGTTGCTACCATGTTGTTGTCATGTTGTGTTGCTAGCATGCTATGTTGTCATGTGTTGTTGCCTTGCTATGTTGCTATTTTAGGTCTCTCTTTATGTAGTGTTGTGTTGTCTCTCTTGTCGTGATGTGTGTTTTGTTTTATATTTCCCAGCCCCCGCCCCCTCAGGAGGCCTTTTGCCTTTTGGTAGGCCGTCATTGTAAATAAGAATTTGTTCTTAACTGACTTGCGTAGTTAAATAAAATAAAAAAAATACAAATTCTTATTGTCTCTGCCTTTATGCCTGAATATCACGTTCGCAAGGCATATGAATTAACTGATTATAGAGCAAACAACGCAATTATCACAACACATAGGTTGTAATACGGCTTATTTTTGGGAGGAGGTGGGGGCTTGACTTCCCCAGCGATTTCACCCACGCACCACTACTGTGGAGGGTACTCTATTACGTTGTTAAGAAGAAGAGAAAGAATGGTGACATTTTCCAGAATAACCTAACACATCTTCTTGAATGTCCTGCAGGGCAGAGCTTCAGGAGTTCATATTCTTATACTTACTTTGTCACTCTTCAAAGTGAGTCAATCTTCTCAAGAGAACATGTTATATATAGTGAGTGCTTTTTTGGCAGTTTTTATATGAAGAAAAAAATACATTTTAGCGGCGGAGAGAAAAATGTGAAGCTTGATTGTGAATGTCCTGCATTTTGCCATGGGTCGTAGATCAAATGTTGCAGTTTTAAAGCACATTTTCTGCAATTCTACACATTTTTCCATGGGTCAGAGACAAAATGTTGCAGTGTTAAAACTAAGGTAACACTTTATTTGGATAGTCCATCTGTAGATGCTCTACAGATTATCTACAGACAATCAGTACCCTTTCAACTATCTACTAACCCTATCTCTTGCTCTAACCTTAATTCCTATCCTAACCCTAAACTTAACCCTTACCCTTATACTAAAACTAACCCTAACCGTAGCAAGCAGTTGCTTATCAAAATAGAGTTTTTTGATAGTATGATCATCTGTAGAGCATCTACAGATGGAACACCCAGACTATTCAAATAAAGTGTGACCAAAACTAACTTCATCTGATTCTACTCATTTTGCAACGAGATGGAGATAACATTCAGCAGTTTTAAAGCTAATGCCCTTCAGTTCTACACATTTTTCCATGACTTAAGCCATCTTCATATGATATCTGAGTGAGAGTAACTGACAAAATCAGAGCTGAAGGTCAGGGCCACTGGTCAGGGCCACTGGGCATGGTCAGTAATTCGGCCATAATGACTACAAGGTTTTAAAAGCTTTAACAATCTTAGCAAAAAATGTATTTGACATGGGGTAATTGAGTAGTTCAGGGGACGATAAGGTAGCTAAGGTGAAACAGTTCCTCCCGTTTATCCAATATTCTCCTATTTGCTTTGGATTGTGTGATTATTTTCAGCCAGACATGTACCCTCTATTCAAATCCTCTTAATTAAAATATTGTTAAAAGTCCACATTTAGCATTTCTGTATTCCCCTTCCAAAGTTTCTTTTTAAACAGGATGAGTTTGCCACAGAGAAATGTGGACGAATTTCAGCGTAGGAATGCATGACCAACATTTTCATTGCCATCATTTACTGGAGGAGAAAACGAACACTTGATTGCCAGCAGTTCATCAGTGCATCCTTCAAATGTGTCACCCAGCCTGCCTCAAGGCACCATGCTGGCTCAAATTGAAGCTGACATGTCCCAAATATGAACACAACAAATCACACATTTTTATTGGAGCCTAATCTGCAGCCTAGCCCCCTTGCAGATGTCAGCACAATCACGGACGCCTCTCTAATTCCTGCCGACTGGCTGCTTGTGCCTCCGAAGCAACTTCGGACTCACAGACCAAACACTAATGGCTGGGCGCCAGAGATGAGGGTGACACCTATGCTTATCAGATGACTTTAATACACTTGTAAAGATGTGTGGGGAGAGAGGGAGGATTCTGCCTCGGTAAATACATGGTTTAGATGTAAATAGAGCTTACATCTGCAACAATGTCTGTGTTCAGTCAAATCAAATGTGGTTGTTTGATGGAAGACAGTGTGGGTGCGAAACCAACTCTGAATGTAGCTATATTGTCTGTATGGTATTTGGTCAAAAGCATTAAACTAAATATAATTTTCAAGGCATTAATGAAGCCTTTATAAACCCTTTATAAGGCCTACAGTTGAAGTCGGAAGTTTACATACACCAAATACATTTAAATTCAGTTCTTCACAATTCCTGACATTTAATCATAGTAAAAATTCCCTGTCTTAGGTCAGTTAGGATCACCACTTTAATTTAGGAATGTGAAATGTCAGAATAATAGTAGAGAGAATGATTTAATTTCCGTTTTTATTTCTTTCCTCACATTCCCAGTGGGTGAGAAGTTTACATACACCTGATTAGTATTCCTCCTGACAGAGCTGCTGTAACTGAGTCAGGTTTGTAGGCCTCCTTGCTTGCACACACTTTTTCAGTTCTGCCCAAACATTTTCTATAGGATTGAGGTCAGCGCTTTGTGATGTCCACTCCAATACCTTGACTTTGTTGTCCTTAAGCCATTTTGCCACAACTTTGGAAGTATGCTTGGGGTCATTGTCCATTTGGAATGCCCATTTGCCACCACGCTTTAACTTCCTGACTGATGTCTTGAGATGTTGCTTCAATATATCCACATAATTTATCATCTCATTTGTGAAGTGCACCAGTCCCTCCTGCAGCAAAGCATGTGCATTGTTTGTACAGATGAATGTGGTACCTTCAGGCGTTTGGAAATTGCTCCCAAGGATGAACCAGACTTGTGGAGGACTACAATTTTTTCTGAGGTCTTGGCTGATTTCTTTTGATTTTCCCATGATGTCAAGCAAAGAGGCACTGCGTTTGAAGGTAGGCCTTAAAATACATCCACAGGTACACCTCCAATTGACTCAAATGATGTCAATTAGCCTATCAGAAGCTTCTAAAGCCATGACATAATTTTCTGGAATTTTCCAAGCTGTTTAAAGGCATAGTCAACTTAGTGTATGTAAACTTCTGACCCCCTGGAATTGTGATACAGTGAATTATAAGTGAAATAATCTGTCTGTAAACAATTGTTGGGAAAATTACTTGTGTCATGCACGAAATAGATGTCCTAACCGACTGGCCAGAACTATAATTTGTTTTCAAGAAATTTGTGGAGTGGTTGAAAAACGAGTTTTAATGACTCCAACCTAAGTGTATTTAAACTTCCGACTGTATATATGGATTTTTAAGAAATTATTCATAACAATATATCCTTTGTAGCAAATTATTTATGCTTGATGATTATATGTCTATGATTAGATTGATGAAAAACAGAAAGATGAAGTTTTGCTTTTCAACCGCTCTTCTGTACATTAGGCCTAAGCTGTCTAAGAGCATACAGAGATAAATAAAAAGGATGGGAGGATGAATGCAGGCCCAGTGTTTTCTCTGCACCTCTTGCCCTCCTCTCCTGTCATCTGTTGCCCCACAGCAGGCCAGAGGTTGTTGGCGTTGTGCTCACTTGTAATCCGTCTCACTGTCAGACGAGCAGCTCCTAGGTCACCCGTCACTCAGGGTTGACGGCAGAAGATTTAAGCCATTTCTCTCAGTCTGTAAACACAGGCAGAGTTCACATAGCAGGCCCAAATCGAAAGAACAACCTTCACTAACCACACCATGGCCTGAAACCACTGGCCTCAGGACAGGTGCATGACCCACAAGAGCAGTTTTACATTTAGAGCACGGGTTTGAAACGGTTCAGGAAACAGAACCAAAAACTGGAAAAGAAATACATTTTTCAAGGAACAGAACCAGAACTGAGAAGGAAAGTGATCTATACTTTTCCCCAACAGAACCGTTATTTTAAAAGCATATGAACTGGTTAATAACGCTCTTTTTCATGTTCCGAGCAGTTTTTTCCAGTCCCACAAAAAAACGCAACAGAGTGCCTATGCAAAGCCTTCACTGTCACTAAGAAACGTATTCTTTTGTCTGCCTGCCTGCCAGATGAAAATCTTTAGGAGTGCGTGTGTGTGTGTGTGTGTGTGTGTAGGCTACCTGCCCCTCCCCCTCCCCCTCCCTCCAAAGCATGCATAGTCTACTGCAGCTACTGACGTTATAGGTGTGATTCAGAAATTAGGGAGAGAGATTTTTAATTAGAGAACAATGGATTAACTTTTTCAATTATAGTTAAGGATACTATAGTTATCACTTTCACATTGGATTAACTACAAAAAGTAAAGATGTGTTTTTATTTTAATTCTGGTGCTGCTCTGCACACACAAGCTTGTTAGCTAGCTCTGCTCTAGCTCTTGAAAACTCTAGGCAGCATTATGTGTAATGTAATGGAACTGAGAGTCATGATCAAGGGCTAGCTCCAGTCAAACGTTAGTTAAGCCAACTCTCTGAAGTTCAAAGACATTCAAAGTTCCTTCATAGAAACAGCACCTCCGTAGGTATAATTATGTGGGCTAAATTCACTAGTCCTCAACTGGCAGCTTCATTAAATAGTACCCGCAAAACAGCAGTCTCAACGTCAACAGTGAAGAGGCGACTCCGGGATGCTGGTCTTCTAGGCAGAGTTGGAAAGAAAATCCATATATCAAAACTGGCCAATAAAAAGATTAAGATTAAGATGGGCAAAAGAACACAGACATTGGCCCGACAAAGGCCAGCATCCCAAAGTCGCCTCTTCACTGTCAACCAAGATCGCGTAGCAGTGGGGATGTCTGTTTTGATTGTCTTGTCCCGTCCCTTGTATATATAGTTTTTCTTTGTATATATTTCATATATATTGGTATAATTACTTAATTTTTTATCTCATTTTCCATCTACGGGCTGAACTTACTCTCCTGCAACCCGCCTCACCCAATGTGGTATGGATCTTTCTATTTTTACACTTTTGAACCGGAACCCACTTCTGAAGCTAGCCAGCTAACTAGCTACTAGTTAGTAGTTAGCCTGGAGCTAGCCTCTTTCTAGGCCCATCTGCCAGCTAGCTGAAGAGATTCCATCAAGCAATCCCTGGGCTTCAATTACCTCTTTTGCCAATTGGCCTGGACCCTTTGCTGCCGAAACGGAGCCTCGCCGATCCATCACGACTGGTCTACCAACGTAACCGTCTGAGGGGGTTTCTGTCCCGAAGCAACCACCGTTAGCCTGGAGCTAGCCTGGAGCTAGGCCCTTCTCCAGGCTAGTCAAAGAATTCCATCAGATAATTCCTGGGCTTCAATACCTCTTCTGCCAATTGGCAGGGACCCTTTGCTGCCGAAACAGAGCCCTGCTGATCCATCACGACTGGTCTGCCGACGTAACTGTCCGAGGGAGTTTCAACAGACTCTTGTTGCGACGTCCCCATGAGGCCCATCTGCTAGCCTGCTGCTAGCCCCGGCCTGCTAGTTGTCTGAATCGCCGTGCCTCCAGCTCGCCTAGCTACTTACAGGGCCCTATGATCACTCGGCTACACATGCCTCTCCCTAATGTCAATATGCCTTGTCTATTGCTGTTTTGGTTAGTAATTTTTGCCTTATTTCACTGTAGAGCCTCCAGCCCTGCTCAATATGCCTTAGCTAGCCCTTATGTTCCACCCCCACACATGCAGTGACTGCACCTACCTCATCGTCACTCAATGCCTAGGCTTACCTCCACTGTACTCACATCCTACCATACCCTTGTCTGTACATTATGCCTTGAATCTATTCTTCCGCGCCCAGAAACCTGCTTCTTTTACTCTCTGTTCCGAACGCACTAGACAACCAGTTATTTTAGTCTTTAGCCGTACCCTTGTACTACTCCTCCTTTGTTCCTCTGGTGATGTAGAAGTTAACCCAGGCCCAGCAGCCCCCAGTATCACTCCCATTCCCCAGGCGCTCTCATTTGTTGACTTCTGTAACCGTAAAAGCATTGGTTTCATGCATGTTAACATTAGAAGCCTCCTCCCCAAGTTTGTTCTATTCACTGCTTTAGCACACTCCGCCAACCCGGATGTCCTAGCCGTGTCTGAATCCTGGCTTTCCATCCCTAACTATAACATTTTCCGACAAGATAGAACTGCCAAAGGGGGCAATGTTGCAATCTACTGCAGAGATAGCCTGCAGAGTTCTGTCATACTATCCAGGTCTGTGCCCAAACAATTTGAGCTTCTACTTTTAAAAATCCACCTTTCCAGAAACAAGTGTCTCATCGTTTCTGCTTGTTATAGACCCCCCTCGGCCCCCAGCTGTGCCCTGGACACCATATATGTGAATTGATCATCCCCCATCTATCTTCAGAGTTCGTACTGTTAGGTGACCTAAACTGGGACATGCTTAACGCCCTGGCCGTCCTACAATCTAAGCTAAATGCCCTCAAGCTCACACAAATTATCAAGGAACCAACCAGGTACAACCCTAAATCCGTAACCATGGGCCTAAGACATTTTGCAACAACTTTGGAAGTATGCTTGATGTCATTGTCTGTTTAGAAGACCCATTTGTGACCAAGCTTTAACTTCCTGACTGATGTCTTGAGATGTTGCTTCAATATATCAACATAATTGTCCTGCCTCATGATGTCACCTATTTTGTGAAGTGCACCAGTCCCTCCTGCAGCAAAGCACCCCCACAACATGATGCTGCCACCCCCGTGCTTCACGGTTGGGATGGTGCTCTTCAGCTTGCAAGCCTCCCCATTTTTCCTCCAAACATAACGATGGTCTTTATGGACAAACAGTTCTATTTTTGTTTCATCAGACCAGAGGACATTTCTCCAAAAAGTACGTTCTTTGTTCCCATGTGCAGTTGCAAACCGTAGTCTGGCTTTTGTTATGGCGGTTTTGGAGCAGTGGCTTCTTCCTTGCTGTGCAGCCTTTCAGGTTATGTCGATATAGGACGCGTTTTACTGTGGATATAGTTACTTTTGTGCATGTTTCCTCCAGCATCTTCACAAGGTCCTTTGCTGTTGTTCTGGGATTGATTTGCACTTTCCGCACCAAAGTACGTTCATCTTCCTGAGTGGTATGACGGCTGAGTGGTCCCATGGTGTTTATACTTGCATACTATTGTTTGTACAGATGAACATGGTACCTTCAGGCGTTTGGAAATTGCTCCCAAGGATGAACCAGACTTGTGGAGGTCTACCATTTTTTTCTGAGGTCTTGGCTGATTTCTCTTGATTTTGCCATGATGTCAAACAAAGAGGCACTGAGTTAGAAGGTAGGCCTTGAAATACATCCACAGTTACACCAATTGACTCAAATGATGTCAATTAGCCTATCAGAAGCTTCTAAAGCCATGACATCATTTTCTGGAATTTTCCAAGCTGTTTAAAGGCACAGTCAACTTCGTGTATGTAAACTCCTGACCCACTGGAATTGTGATACAGTGAGTTATAAGTGAAATAATGTGTCTGTAAACAATTGTTGGGAAAATTACTTGTGTCATGCACGAAGTAGATGTCCTAACCGACTTTCCCAAACTATAATTTTTTAACAAAGAATTTGTGAAGTGGTTGAAAACGAGTTTGAATGACTCCAACCTAAGTGTATGTAAACTTCCAACTTCAACTGTATATTCCTGATCTCTATTATGGCTAAGTAGCTCCTATTATAGCTACATACTGACTTAGAATATGACTTACAATATGTGGACAACTGTAAATACCTAGGTGTCTGGCTAGACTGTAGTCTCTCCTTCCAGACTCACATTAAGCATCTCCAATCCAAAATTAAATCTAGAATCAGCTTCCTATTTCGCAACAAAGCCTCCTTCACTCATGCTGCCAACATACCCTCGTAAAACTGACTATCCTACCGATCCTTGACTTCGGCGATGTCATTTACAAAATAACCTCCAACACCCTACTCAGCAAATTGGACGCAGTATATCACAGTGCCATCCATTTTGTCACCAAAGCTCCATATACTACCCACCACTGCGACCTGTATGCTCTCGTTGGCTGGTCCTCGCTACATATTCGACGCCAAACCCACTGACTCCAGGTCCTCTATAAGTCTTTGCTAGGTAAAGATCTGCCTTATCTCAGCTCACTGGTCACCATAGCAACATCCACCCATAGCGCGCGCTCCAGCAGGTATATTTCACTGGTCATCCCCAAAGCCAATACCTCCTTTGGCCGCCTTTTCTTCCAGTTCTCTGCTGCCAATGACTGGAACGAATTGCAAAAATCACTGAAGTTGGAGACTTACATCTCCCTAACTAACTTTAAGCATCAGCTGTCAGAGCAGCTTACCGATCGCTGCAGCTGTACACATCCCATCTGTAAATCGCCCATCCAACCAACTACCTACCTCATCCCCATAATTGTTTTTGTTTTCCTGCTCTTTTGCACACCAGTATGTCTACTTGCACATCCTCATCTGCACATCTATCACTCCAGTGTTAATTGCTAAATTGTAATTACTTCGCCACTATGGCCCATTTATTGCCTTACCTCATTACTTCATTTGCACACACTGTATACAGATTTCTCTATTGTGTTTTTGACAGTACGTTTGTTTATCCCATGTGTAACTCTGTGTTGTTGTTTTTGTCGCACTGCTTTGGTTTATCTTGGCCAGGTCGCAGTTGTAAATGAGAACTTGTTCTCAACTGGCCTACCTGGTTAAATAAAGGTGAAATAAAAAAAATACAGTGCATTCGGAAATATTCAGACCCCTTGACTTTTTCCACATTTTGATACGTTACAGCCTCATTCTAAAATTGATGAAATTATTTTATTTCCTCATCAATCTACACACAATATCCCATAATGACAAAGCAAAAATAGATTTGTGAAATATCACATTTACATAACTATTCAGACCCTTTACTCAGTACTTTATTGAAGCACCTTTGGCAGCAATTACACCCTCGAGTCTTCTTGGGTATGACGCTACAAGCTTGGCACACCTGTATTTGGGGAGTTTCTCTCATTTTTCTCTGCAAATCCTCTTAAGCTCTGTCAGGTTGGATGGGGAGCATTGCTGCATAGCTATTTTCAGGTCTCTCCAGTGATGTCCGGGCTCTGGCTGGACCTCTCAAGAACATTCAGAGACTTGTGCTGAAGCCACTCTTGCATTGTCTTGGCTATGTGCTTAGGGTCATTGTCCTGTTGGAAGGTGAACCTTTGGCCTAGTCTGAAGTCCTGAGCACTCTGGAGCAGGTTTTCATCAAGGATCTCTCTGGACTTTGCTACATTCATCTTTCCCTCGATCCTGACTAGTCTCCCAGTCCGTACTGCTGATGAACATCCCCACAGCATGATGCTGCCACCACCATGCTTCACCGTAGGGATGGTGCAAGGTCTCCCCCAGAGGTGACTCTTGGCATTCAGGCCAAAGAGTTCAATCTTGGTTTCATCAGACAGAGAATCTTGTTTCTCATGGTCTGAGAGTTCTTTAGGTGCCTTTTGGCAAACTCCAAGCAGGCTGTCATGTACCTTTTACTGAGAAGTGGCTTTCGTCTGGCTACTCTATCATAAACGCCTGATTGGTGGAGTGCTGCAGAGATGGTTGTCCTTCTGGAAGGTTCTTCCTTCTCCACAGAGGAACTCTGGAGCTCTGTGAGAGTGACCTTCGGGTTCTTGGTCACCTCCCTGACCAAGGCCCTTCTCCCCCGATTGCTCAGTTTGGCCAGGCAGCCAGCTCTAGGAAGAGTCTTGGTGGTTCCAAACTTCTTTCATTTCATGGGGACCTTCAATTCTGCAGAATTCTTTGTTACCCTTCCCCAGATCTGTGCCTTGACACAATCCTGCCTCGGAGCTCTACGGATAATTCCTTCGAACTCATGGCTTGTTTTTTTTGCTCTGACATGCACTGTCAACCGTGGAACCTTATGTAGACAGGTGTGTGTCTTTCCAAGTCATGTCCAATCAATTGAATTTACCACAGTTGGACTCTAATCAAGTTGTAGAAACATCTCAATGATGATCAATGGAAACAGGATGCAACTGAGATCAATTTCGTATCTCATACTGCTGCAAAGGGTCTGAAAACTTATGCAAATAAGGTATTTCTGTTTTTTGTTGTTAATACATTTTCAAAAATAAAAAAACAGTTTTTCTTTGTCATTATGGGGTATTGTGTGTAGATTGAGTTTTTTTATTTAATACATTTTAAAATAAGGCTGTAATGTGGAAAACGTCAAGGGTTCTGAATAATTTCTGAATGCACTGTAGCTACAATGGTGGCTACATTACTTACTATTACGGCTACATGGCTACTATTATGCCTACATAGTGTGGCAGACGGCAGTGAGAGGTGAGGGGAGTGGTAATTGAGGAGAGATATCTTGCAGGTAGCTGGCTCCACCCCCAAGCCTTATATGGACTTCCTGCCCTCCCTCGTTAAGCCAGGGAGTGCTTGGGGATAAAGGAGGAAGCAGCCTGCACAAAGGGGCAAAGGAGGTGAGAGACAAGAGAGGTATGTAGAGTGAGAAAAACGAGAGCAAAATCTGTGTGATTGCCCGTTGTGACCTGGACTGTTGGACTGTGTACCGGACCCGGACCCTGTGTACCGGACCGGATTGGCTGAGGACCTGAGTGTGAGGATTACCCCTGGAAAACAGAACGGACAAAGAGAATGGTGATTGGTGAATTCTCCCTTCTTTCCCCGTGTATGAAAATCCCTGATAAACTTCCCCTTTGCATTCTATTTGTGCTACTGGTTCCTGTTTTGTTATTGAATTGGTGATGTGGAAACCCCACACCCTTGATCTTGCTACAATAGATGCTATATGTGCTACTGTAAATAGCTACTATAGCTAATAGCTACGTAACCTGACCTGCAGGTATAGTCACTCAATCAAGACATCTATATGACAACTGTGAAATGCAGGCCTCCAAATACAATTTCTTTGCTTCACTTTCAGCACAAATAATCATCTTATGTCATAAAATAATGTGAACAATCAAATTGTCAGACAGCTCCCACTCTGAGCTCTCATCATCCTTCTCCCAAGCATTTCTATTTAAGTGTTCTGGGAAGTACATACATTTTGTTTTAATGACGTTTCTCAAGTTGACTGATCTGTAATGGAAGCTGTTCCAGTCCAAGTTTTTCTTTCTACCTTGTTTCTTCTTTGTGTGACTCTCATATACGGGACTTTTCTCCCATTAAAAGAAAGTGTAGAATATTTCATGTAAAGGTAGACTTAGCAACAATGCATCATCATACAGACCTCAACAACATATTTTAAATATAGCAAGACTGCCCCATAACATCACCAAAACATCTCCAAAAATGTCCCATAACATCCCCATAACCTCTCCAAAGCCTACCCCATAACATCACCCTAACATCCCCATAATGTTTCCACAACTTCTGCATAATAGTCCCATAACATACCCATAATTTTTCCAGAATGTTCCCACAACTTCCACGTAAGGTTCCCATAACAGTTTAGGTTTTATTTATTTGCACCAAAGAAAAGGGTGAAAGACAAAACAGTGTGCAGGTGAGGTTGGAAGCCCAAAAAGGCTTATATAAAAACCACACCATAAATATATCTCCACAATATTCCCTTAATATCACCATACCATCCCCACAATGGTCCCAGAACATCACAACATCCCCATAATGTTCTCACAACATCCCCATAATGTTTCCATAACATTAGCATAATATTCTCATTATGTACCCATAACATCACTATAACATCCCCATAAAGACCCCATAATGTTCCAATAACATTACCATAATGTCACTGATGTTCCCATAAAATCACCATAATGTTCCCATAACATCACAACATTCTCATAATGTTCCCATAATGTTCCTATAATGTCCCACAAAACATTACTATAATGTTCCTATAGTGTCCCCAAAACATCATCATAATGTACCCAAAACATAACCATAATGCTCCCAGAATGTCCTCAAAAAATTGCCATATCATCACTATAACAAACACATTTCCAAAAACCTTGAAAGGCATTGTCATGAGCTCATGCTAACAAGCATGATACAACTGCATGTACTCAATAACCACTCATAAATGAATAGGTTACAGTATACCAAATGCTACTTACTGAAATGGAAGTAGCCAACGTGAGTAAAACATTTAAACGTGTTAACCCTTGCAAGGCTGCAGGCCCAGACGGCATCCCCGGCCGCGTCCTCAGTGCATGCGCAGACCAGCTGGCTGGTGTGTTTACAGACATATTCAATCAATCCTTATCCCAGTATGCTGTTCCCATATGCTTCAAGAGGGCCACCATTGTTCCTGTTCCCAAGAAAGCTAAGGTAACTGAGCTAAATGACTACCGCCCTGTAGCACTCGCTTCCGTCATCATGAAGTGCTTTGAGAGACTAGTCAAGGACCATATCACCTCCACCCTACCTGACACCCTAGACCCACTCCAATTTGCTTACCGCCTCAACAGGTCCACAGACGACGCAATCACCATCACACTGCACACTGCCCTAACCAATCTGGACAAGAAGAATACCTATGTAAGAATGCTGTTAATCGATTACAGCTCAGCATTTAACACCATAGTACCCTCCAAACTCGTCATTAAGCTCGAGACCCTGGGTCTCGACCCCACCCTGTGCAACTGGGTCCTGGACTTCCTGACGGGCCGCCCCAGGTGGTAAAGGTAGGAAACATCTCCACTTCGCTGATCCTCAACACTGGGGCCCCACAAGTGTGCATACTCAGCCCCCTCTTGTACTCCCTGTTCACCCACAACTGTGGCCATGCACGCCTCCAACTCAATCATCAAGTTTGCAGACGACACTACAGTGGTAGGCTTGATTACCAACAACGACGAGACGGCCTACAGGGAGGAGGTGAGGGCCCTCGGAGTGTGGTGTCAGGAAAATAACCTCACACTCAATGTCAACAAAACAAAGGAGATGATCGTGGACTTCAGGAAATAGCAGAGGGAGCACCCCCCTATCTACATTGACGGGACAGTAGTGTAGAGGGTGGAAAGTTTTAAGTTCCTCGGCGTATACATCACGGACAAACTGAAATGGTCCACCCACACAGACAGCGTGGTGAAGAAGGCGCAGCAGCGCCTCTTCAATCTCAGGAGGCTGAAGAAATTTGGCTTGTCTCCAAAAACACTCACAAACTTTTACAGATGCACAATCGAGAGCATCCTGTCAGGCTGTATCACCGCCTGGTACGGCAGCTGCTCCACCCATAACCGTAATGCTCTTCAGAGGGTAGTGAGGTCTGCACAACGCATCACCGGGTGCAAACTACCTGCCCTCCGGGACACCTACACCACCCGATGTCACAGGAAGGCCAAAAAGATCATCAAGGACAACAACCACCCGAGCCACTGCCTGTCCACCCCGCTATCATCCAGAAGGCGAGGTCAGCACAGGTGCATCAAAGCGGGGACCGAGAGACTGAAAAACAGCTTCTATCTCAAGGCCATCAGACTGTTAAACAGCCATCACTAACATTGAGTGGCTGCTGCCAACATACTGACTCAACTCTAGCCACTTTAATAATGGAAAAATTGATGTAATAAATGTATCACTAGTCACTTTATATAATGCTTACATACCCTACATTACTCATCTCATATTTATATACTGTACGCTATACCATCTACTGCATCTTGCCATCTTGATGTAATTAAATGTATCACTAGCCACTTTAAACAATGCCACTTCATATAATGTTTTCATACCCTACATTGCTCATCTCATATGTATATACTGTACTCTATACCATCTACTGCATCTTGCCATCTTGATGTAATGTATCACTAGCCACTTTAAACAATGCCACTTTATATAATGTATTCATACCCTACATTACTCATCTCATATGTATATACTGTACTCTATACCATCTACTGCATCTTGCCTATGCCGTTCGGGCATCACTCATTCATATATTTTTATGTACATATTTGTATTCATTCCTTTACACTTGTGTGTATAAGGTAGTTGTTGTTAGGTTATATTGCTTGTTAGATATTACTGCATGGCCGGAACTAGAAGCACAAGCATTTCACTACACTCACATTAACATCTGCTAACCATGTGTATGTGACAAATACATTTGATTTGATTTGATTTATTGAAAGCAGTGAAATTGACCCGAAACACATCAAAGACATGGCAGATGTCGTCAGCCATGCAAAATCAATGAGATGTCAAAATCAAATAAAAAAATCTAATCACATTCTATTTGTAACATGCATCATAGACAATAGGTATAGACTAACAGAAATAGTGGCACAGTGAACAACAAATACAAATAACGTGTAAAAATAACATGGCTATATATAGGGAAGAGAAAATAACATGGCTGTATACCGAGTCGATGTGCAGAGGTACGAGGTAATTGAGGTAGCTTTGCACTATACATATATACTGAACAAAAATATAAACGCAACACGCAACAATTTCAATGATTTTACTGAGTTACAGTTCATATAAGGAAATCAGTCAATTGAAATAAATTCATTAGGCCCAAATCTATGGGTTTCACATAACTGGGCAGGTGCACAGCCATGCGGGGGACTGGGAGGGCATAGGCCCACCCACCAATCAGAATGGGTTTTACCCCGGAAAAGGATTTATTACAGACAGAAATACTCCTCAGTTTCATCAGCTGTTTGGGTGGCTGGTCTCAGACAATCCTGCAGGTGAAGAAGCCAGATGTGGAGATCACGGGCTGGCGTGGTTACACTTGGTCTGCAGTTGTATGGCTGGTTGGTCGTACTGCCAAATTCTCTAAAATGACATTGGAGGCAGCTTATGGTAGAGAAACTTAAAATTCTCTGGAAACAGCTCTGGTGGACATTCCTGCAGTCAGCATGCAAATTGCACTCTCCTTCAAAACTTGACACATCTGTGGCAAAACTGCACATTTTAGAGTGGCCTTTTGTTGTCCCCAGCACAAGGTGCGCCTGTGTAATGATCATGCTGTTTAATCAGCTTCTTGTCAGGTGTATGGATTATCTTTGCAAAGGAGAAATGCTTGCTAACGGGTGGAAACAAATTTCTGCACCAAATTTGAGAGACATTTTATTTCAGCTCATGAAACATGGGACCATGCTGCGTTTATATTTTTGATCAGTATAGGTAGGGGTAAAGTGACTAGCAGCAGCGTATTTGGTGTGTGTGTGGTGTGTGTTGTGTGTGTGTGTGTGTGTGTGTGTGTGTGTGTGTGTGTGTGTGTGTGGTGTGTGTGTGTGTGGTGTGTGTGTGTGTGTGTGTGTGTGTGTGTGTGTGTGTGTGTGTGAATGTTATGTGGGCGTGTGTGTATGTTGGAGTGTCAGTGTAAGTACAGTATGTTTGAGTGTGTGGTTAGAGTCCAGTGTGTGTGCATAGAGTTAGTGCAAAAAAAGGATCAATGCAGGAAGTCCGGGAAGCCATTTGATTAGCTGTTTGCGGTCTTGTTTAGAAGTCTTATGGCTTGGGGGTAGAAGTTGTTCAGGGTCCTGTTGGTTCCAGACGTGGTGCATAGGTACGTCTTTGAACTTTTTTGGTCCTTCCTCTCTTACACCGCCTGGTATACAGGTCCTGGATGGCAGGGAGCTCGGCACAGTGATGTACTGTAACATATGTACTACTCTCTGTAATGCATTGCGGTCGGACACCAAGCAGTTGCCATACCAAGCTGTGATGTAGCCAATCAAAATGCTCTTGATGGTGAAGCTGTAGAACTTTTTGACGATCTAAGGGCCCATGCCAAGTCTTTTCAGCCTCCTGGGGAGGAAGAGGTGTTGTCCTGCCCTCTTCACGACTTTGTTGGTGTGTTTGGACCATGACAGATCCTTAGTGTTGTGGACACTCCACTACGGCCCTGTCGATGTGAATGGGGTGTGCTCGGCTTTTCCTGTAGTACACAATCAGCTCCTTTGTCTTACTGACATTGCTGGAGAGGTTGTTGTCCTGGAACCACACTGCCACGTCTCTGACCTCCCTCATCGTCATCGGTGATCAGGCCTACCACGTTGTGTCATCGGCAAACTTAATGATGGTGTTGGAGTCGTACGAGGCCACGCAGTCGTGGGTGAACAGGGAGTACAGGAGGGGACTAAGCACGCACCTCTAGAGGGGCCCCCTTGTTCAGGGTCAGCGTGGCGGATGTGGTGTTGTCTACCCTCACCACATGGGGGCGGCATGTCAGGATGTCCAGGATCCTGTTGCAGAGGGAGGTGTTCAGTCCCAGTGACCTTAGCTTAGTGATGAGATTCAAGGGCACTATTGTGTTGAACACTGAGCTGTAGTCAATGAACAGCATTCTCACGTAGGTGTTCTTTTTGTCCCAGTGAGAAATGGCAGTGTGGAGTTCAATACAGATTGCGTCATCTGTGGATCTGTTGGGGTGGTATGGGAATTGGAGTGGGTCCAGGGTGTCTGGGATGATGATGTTGATGTGAGCCATACCCAGCCTTTCAAAGCATTTTTCATGGCTACAGATGTGTGCTATGGGGCAATAGTCATTTAGACAGATTACCTTGGCATTCTTGGACACAGGAACTATGGTTGTCTGCTTGAAACATGTAGGTATTACAGACTGGGTCAGGGAGAGGTTGAAAATGTCAGTGAAGACACTTGCCAGCTGGTCAGCTCATGCTCTGAGTACGCGTTCTTGTAATCCGTCTGGCCCTGCGGCCTTGTGAATGTTAACCTGTTTAAAGGTCTTACTCACATCGGCTAATCGCACACCCATTCAGTGCCAAGGCATGATGTTTGAACATTTTTCAACAAAGAATCAAACCAATAGACAATATCTGCAAGGAAACTGAGACATCTTTTTACAGACTGCCACATCAAAACGCAGAAAGCCTAAAGGCTTAAAATAATACAAAAAGTCTAATCAGACGAGCAATCCCTGATGTTAATGAAGGTGTCACACATTGCACAAAGAAAGTTGTGCCTGGCATTCTTCCATTTTTCGGCTGCCTACACCAGTGACATTTCATCTCACATTCAAAGAGCGCATAGGCCCTTAATGAAATGCATAATTAACATATTCTAATTGTGCTGAGCACAGTGATGGTTTTGACAGAGCTCACTTTCCATGTCTAATTCAATGCTAATTTAATCTGTTCTTTTCCCGCCGACATGACCTTTTCTTGATTGAGTTTCACCGCACAGAATTTTTTGATGGATTGATTTATCAACCTCTTGGATTGCAACAAAAGCAGCAATTTCAGACAGAAAAAAAGAGACGGTTCGAGAAAAGTAAGACAATGGAGACACCAGACATGAAATTAGGTGACAGGAGAGATGGGAAAAAAAGACATTAATTAAAATGGAATAAAGTCAGGCAACCTGAAACTGTGTCCATCAGTGATATATTAAGTTATAAAAGCATTCCTCGGTGACATACAGTACCAGTCCAAAGTTTGGACACACTACTCACTCAAGGATTTTTCTTTATTTTTACTATTTTCTACATTGTAGAATAATAGTGAAGACATCAAAACTATGAAATAACACACATGGAATCATCTAGTAACCAATAAAGTGTTAAACAAATTAAAATATATTTTAGATTTTAGATAGTGGGACTATCATTTGTTTTTCAACAGGACAATGACCCAACACACCTCCAGACTGTGTAGTGGCTATTTGACCAAGAAGGAGAGTGATGGAGTGCTACATCAGATGACCTGGTCTTAACAATCACCCGACCTCAACCCAATTGAGATGGTTTGGGATGAGTTGGACTGAGGAGTGAAGGAAAAGCAGCCAACCGTGCTCAGCATATGTGGGAACTCCTTCAAGATTGTTGGAAAAGCATTCCTCATGAAGCTGGTTGAGAGAATGCCAAGAGTGTGCAAAGCTGTCATCATGGCAAACGGTGACTACTTTGAAGAATCTCAAATATAAAATATATTTTGATTTGTTTAACACTTTTTTGGTTACTACATTATTCCATGTGTGTTATTTCATCGTTTTCATGTCTTCACTATTATTCTACAATGTAGAAAATAGTAAAAAATAAAGAAAAACCCTGGAATGAGTAGGTGTGTCCAAACTTTTGACTGGTACTGTATGTTGTCTCTTGAATATTTAATTCTAGCTGATCTAATGGGACACATTTTCGCAGTCATTTAATCACACTTGCTGAACATTACTTAAGCCATTCAGCTGGCTTACCTTTAAGAGAAGGATTATTGGGAAAACTTAAAAGCTTCCTTTTACAAGAAAAAGGAAGACCAACTCTATTCATGAATCTTCTAAATCTGAATATTTACTAAAGGTTGATGCTGAAGAGACAGCTCAGAAGACATCCCCTACTTGAGACTGAAATAGGGGTTTTAAATATGTCAATGTCTTGCAATCCAGCACCTCTCCTTTTCTATTGTGCACAATACACAACATATTCAACCAAAATGTGAAAGCCTATGGAAGTATTACAACCTGTTTTCTCTTGTGTCATTTTGAATGATTCAAGTAAATGGACTAGTCTTTTTCTGAACCATATTATGTTGTGTGGACATTACAATGCAATATGAATCTTTGGATAAATGTGAGGTTTTTACAACAGTAAATGCCAAATTGACACAGTGTTCCAAGGTCCTTCCAATGGCTGTTTCTAATCCTGGTCCTTCTCTAAGTGAAAATATTGGTATTGAAATTGGGTGCAGAAACTGGGAATCCTAGGAAATGTGCAGCTGTCCGTCAGTCAGTCAGTCAGTCAGTCAGTCAGTCAGTAGCAGGGATGGGGGGATTATGCAGGGCTCAGAGCGGTAATTGAACACCGCCGGGCCCGCCCTCATTTACATCTCTCCCTTCTGCCGCATCTTTGATTGGCAGCTGTACATGAAATGCCACATCAGTTGAAAGTATGTTGTGAGCTGGCACTAACAATCCCGTGACTCCGGGGAAACCTGCCATATTGTAATTTGGTTATCAGGCATGAAGGAAATAATTCTAATTGCCAGGAAATGTGAGGCAGAATAAATACTTCATTGCTGCAAGTTGCCCAGGGTGACAGTTCTTATTTAATATACAAGAGTGTCCTGTTGCCTGCAGGATTTGGAGAAGGGAAATTAAGGGAAATGAAGGGAAGCAAAGGGAATGAGGGGAAGGGAAAGAAAGGGAAAGGAAGGGAAGGGAAAGGAAAAGGGAAAGGTGAAAGGAAGGGAATGGGAAGGAAAGGAAAGGAAGGGAAGATAAAGGAAAGGTAGGGAAGATAAAGGAAAGGAAGGGTAGGGTAGGGTAGGGAAGATGAAGGGAAGGGAATGGAAAGGAAAGGAAAGGAAAGGGAAGGAAGGGAAATGAAAGGAAGGGAAGAGAAAGGAAAGGAAGGGAAGATGAAATGAAGGGAAGATAAAGGAAGGGAAGGGAATGGAAAGGAAAGGAAGTGAAGGGAAATTAAAGGAAGGGAATGAAGAGAAAGGAAGGGATGACAAGGGAAAGAAAAGGAAAGGAAGAGAAAGGAAGAGAAGGAAAAGGAAGGGAAGATAAAGGAAAGGAATTGAAAGGAAGGGAAATGAAAGGGAAAGGAAAGGAAGAGAAGGGAAATGAAAGGAAAGGGAAATGAAAGGAAAGAGAAAGGGAAGGGAAGAGAATGGAAGGGAGGGGAAGGTAAGGGAAAGGAAGGGAAGAAAAGGGAAGGGAAGTGAATGGAGGAGAAGGGAAGGGGGAGGAAAGGAAGGGAAGAAAGGAAGGGAAGGGAAGAGAAAGGAAGGGAAAGGGAAAGGGGAATGAAAGGGAAGGGAAAGGGTAAGGCGAAGGAAGGGGAAGGAAGGGAAGGGAAGGGAAAGGAAGAGAACGGAAAGGGAAGGGGAAGGAAGGGGAAGGAAGAAAATGGAAAGGAAAGGAAGGGAAGGGAAAGGAAGGGAAGGGAAAGGAAATAAAAGGAACCGAAAAGAACAGAAAGAAAGGAAAGGAAATGAAAGGGAAGGGAAAATAAAGAAAAAGGAAGGGATCGGGTGGAAAGGAAAGGGTGAGGGGAAGGAAGGGATTGGAAGGGAAACAGAAATGAAGGGAAGAGAAAGGAAAGGGAATATAAAGGAAGGGAAGGGAAGGGAAGGGGAGGGAAAGGAAAGGAAATTAAAGGAAAGGAAAGGAAAGGAGGGAGGGAGGGAGGGAGGGAGGGAGGGAGGGAGGGAGGGAGGGAGGGAGGGAGGGAGGGAGGGAGGGAGGGAGGGAGGGGGGAGGGAGGGAGGGAGGGAGGGAGGGAGGGAGGGAGGGAAAGTGATACCCATCAAGACAGTCGTGAAGCGGGAAGGGAAGGTAGTGGAAAGGGGGGAAGGGGGAATGGAAGGAAGAGAAGGGAAAGGAATGGCAAGGGAAGGGAAAGGGAAGGAAGGGAAGATAAAGTGAAGGAAGGGAAGGGAAGGGAAAGGAAGGGAAAGTAACAGAAAGGAACGGAAAAGAAGGGAAGGAAGGAAATGGAACGGAAAGGAAGGGAAGGGAAGAGAAAGGAAGGGAAAGGAAGAAGGGAAGAGAAAGGGAAATGGAAAGGAAGGAAAGGGATTGAAAGGGAAGGGAAAGGATAAGGAAAAGGGAAGGAAAGGAAAGTGAAGGAAGGGAAGGGAAGGGAAAGGAAGGGAAAGTAACAGAAAGAAACAGAAAAGAAGGGAAGGAAGGAAATGGAACGGAAAGGAAGGGAAGGGAAGAGAAAGGAAGGGAAAGGAAGAAGGGAAGAGAAAGGGAAATGGAAAGGAAGGAAAGGGATTGAAAGGGAAGGGAAAGGGTAAGGAAAAGGGAAGGGAAGGGAAGGGAAGGGAAGGGAAGGGAAGGAAGGAAGGAAGGAAGGAAGGAAGGAAGGAAGGAAGGAAGGAAGGAAGGAAGGAAGGAAGGAAGGAAGGAAGTAAGGAAGTAAGTAAGTAAGTAAGTAAGTAAGTAAGTAAGTAAGTAAGTAAGTAAGTAAGTAAGTAAGTAAGGAAGGAAGGAAGGAAGGAAGGAAGGAAGGAAGGAAGGAAGGAAGGAAGGAAGGAAGGAAGGAAGGAAGGAAGGAACGGAAGGAAGGAAGGAAGGAAGGAACGGAAGGATGGAAGGCTGGGAAAATTAATTGAAGGGAAAGGAAAGGGAAATGGAAGGGAAACACATCAAAACAGTTGTGAAGTGGGAAGGGAAGGTAGAGGAAAAGAAGGGAAGGGTGGAAGGGAAGGGAAGGTAGAGAAGGGAAAGGAATGGCAAGGGAAGGGAAAGGAAAGGGAAGGAAGGGAAAATAAAGTAAAGGAAGGGAAGGGAAAGTAACAGAAAGGAACGGAAAGGAAGGGAAAGGAAGGGAATGGAACAGAAAGGAAGGGAAGGGAAGGGAAGAGAAAGGAAGGGAAGAGAAAGGAAGGGAAAGGAAGAAGGGAAGAGAAAGGGAAAGGAAGGAAAGGGATTGAAAGGGAAGGGAAAGGGAAGGGAAGGGAAAGAAGGGAAGGGAAAGGAAGAGAACGGAAAGGAAATTAAAGGAAAGGAAGAGAAGGGACTGAAAAGAACACAAAGGAAGGAAAAGGAAGGGCAAGGAAAGAAAGGAAGTAAAAGGAAAGGGAGGGAAAAGAGAAAAGGAAGGGAAGGGATGGCAAGGAAAGGGTGAGAGGAAGGAAGGGATAGGAAGGGAAACAGAAATTAAGGGAAGGGAAATGAAAGGAAATATTAAGGAAGGGAAGGGAAAGGGAAAGGAAAGGGAATATAAAGGAAGGGTAGGGAAGGGAAGGGAGGGGAAGGAAGGAAGGAAGGAAGGAAGGAAGGAAGGAAGGAAGGAAGGAAGGAAGGAAGGAGGAAGGAAGGAAGGAAGGAAGGAAGGAAGGAAGGAAGGAAGGAAGGAAGGAAGGAAGGGAAGGGGAAAATAAATTGAAGGGAAAGGAAAGGTAAAGGGAAAGGAAACACATCAAGACAGTTGTGAAGAGGGAAGGGAAGGTAGAGGAAAAGAAGGGAAGGGTGGAAGGGAAGGGAAGGGAAGGTAGAGAAGGGAAAGGAATGGCAAGGGAAGGGAAGGGAATGGAAAGGGAAGGGAATGGAAAGGGAAAGGAAAGGAAAGGAAAGGAAGGGAAGAGAAGGGACCGAAAAGAACGTAAAGGAAGGGAAAGGAAGGGAAGGGAAAAGGAAGGGAAAGGAAAGGGAAGGGAAAAAAAAGAAAAAGGAAGGGGAGGGGTGGAAAGGAAAGGGTGAGGGGAAGGAAGGGATTGGAAGGGAAACAGAAATTAAGGGAAGGGAAAGGAAAGGAAAGGAAAGGAAAGGAAAGGAAAGGAAAGGAAAGGAAAGGAAAGGAAAAGAAGGTGAAGGAAGAGAAGGGAATGGAAAGGAAATTAAAGGAAAGGGAGGAGAGGAGAGGAGAGGAGGGAGAGAGAGAGATATAAATAGAGAGAGAGAGATAAATAGGGAGAGAGAGATAAATAGGGAGATACATAGGGGGAGATAGAATGAGAGAGATATATAGGGAGATATATGAGGAAGAGATAGAGAGAGATGGGGAGGGAGGTACATAGAGATTCATCAATGTAATTATACATAAATACCAGGGTTAAGAGAAACTGAGTCAACTTACACCCTTCAATTGAATGAACTGGAAGGTATGACATGATGTGTGGATTATTTCTCAAGGGGGATAGGAGCTTCTCAATTCCAAATGCCTTGGTGTGGGTGGCTCAGACAATGATCGCTGTGGTTGGGCTATTATCCCCTGTGTCAGCAAGGATCGCCCTCACATCGCCGCTCGTCTGCATCCATGCCACTTTGTGAAAGATCATTAGCCTGGTTGTCAATTTCCCCCTAACAGCATCTGGATGCTATAATTACATCCTTCTCAAGTCCTCATATTGTCTTCATACCATTCCACTGCAGGACTGAAGACTGGATAGTCTGGAGAATGCATAAACGCTTTCTGAGTTGCTCCCCCATTTGTTTAAGGAAGGTTATGGGGAGCACGAACGGTACAGTTGGCAGGCAAATTGCATAACGTAAATCGGAGCAAAAAAATGTGTATATACAGTATATGTAAACCTTACACTATGTGGTTTCACACTGTACCATGGCTCACAAAGACGTTCTGTCAAGAGAGTTTGTTTCCGGTCTTGTAAGGTTTCATGTACTGCATCTACATGGACATTCATAAAATATCTGCCTTTTTCAGTTTTTTACTTTCAGACTTCAGCAAGAGAGCACTATTAGAGGCTGACAGACAGACAGGCTGAAACTGACAGATCAGTCAAGGCTCACCGTTTCCCTGGTACCTCTTCATGTCTGGGATCACTAAGGGCTGAAGAGTGGTAGTAGAGGGGTTCAATGGTGGGGCATTTATCTGCTACTTGGTCAAACAGCGCTGTATGTGAATTGACAAACTCAGGGCATCATTAGTACTACAGATGTAGGTGCTTCATTTGAGCCAGTTTGCCACAGCAGGAAAATAATCCTGCAGCAACGGGAAATGTGAATTATTATTTGGATTAAAATTAAAGGACATTTTTCGTAAGGGAAAATCAAGTCTGAAATGTCAAAGTGGAGGGGTGGTATCTCACGGGGGGAGTAGATAGTATATGTCTGGCTTCAAGGTGTTGTTGCCCCAGGTTACTTTATGTCTGGTCTGGTCAGTCAGTTGGTCTGCTGGTTGATCCCCCTCTAAGGGTCAGACAGAAGCAGGGAGCCCCATTGTCATTTCCAGTCTGTTACAATCAGCTCACAAGGTGATCTGTACATTTTAGGGGAACAAAGGTATTGGGATAAATTCACTTAAATGTGTATTAAAGTAGTAAAAAGTTAAGTAATTGGTCCCATATTCATAGCACACATTTGTTCGATGCAGATAATTGTTTCAGATAATTTTGTGCCCAAAAGAAATTTATGGTAAATAATTTATTGCGTCATTTTGGAGTGACTTGTATTGTAAATAAGAATGTAATATATTTCTACACACTTCTACACTACTGTGGATGCTACCATGATTACAGATCATCCTGAATGAATCCTGAATAATGATGAGTGCACAATATCATACCCCCAAGACATGCTAACCTCTCACCATTACAATAACATGGGAGGTTAGCATTTTTGGGGGGGTATAATCATTATTGACGATTCATTCAGGATGATCCGTAATCATGGTAGAATCCACATTAATGTAGAAGTGTTTATAAACTTTGTCTAATCTTATTTATAAAAATACCCTCAAATTATTGCTGACAGTCTGCACTTTAACCTCATAGTCATTGTATAATTTCATACCCAAAGTGCTGAAGTAGAGAGCCAAAACAACAAAAAGTGTGTCACTGTCCCAACACTTTTGGAGCTCACTATATGTAAATATGTGATATGTGACATCAACATGTCTCAGGCTTCTTCTGGGGTATATCTTAGGCCACTTACCACTCTTCTGACCCTCTCCTTTGAACGTTTTTTCATAAAGACTCACAAATCAAAAGATATCAACATAAATCAATGCACCTGCGGACCAGTTTTCAGTCATGAATATGTCAGGTTAGGGTTGGAGCTAAAAAGAGGATGGGGATGTCAGGATTTGTAGGGCTGGTGGTTACTTTGTTCAGAGTTATGTGCAGTGGTGTATTTTACGTATCTTATTCATTATCTTGGCTTGTCCTCATACCTATCTATGTATTCATTTATGTATACTATTTATTTATTTAAACTATTTATTTAATTATACTATCAATGTATTTATAGCTCTCTTTATACCTATCTACAGTGAGGGAAAAAAGTATTTGATCCTCTGCTGATTTTGTACGTTTGCCCACTGACAAAGAAATGATCAGTCTATAATTTTAATGGTAGGTTTATTTGAACAGTGAGAGACAGAATAACAACAACAAAAATCCAGAAAAACGCATGTCAAAAATGTTATAAATTGATTTGCATTTTAATGAGGGAAATAAGTATTTGACCCCTCTGCAAAACATGACTTAGTACTTGGTGGCAAAACCCTTGTTGGCAATCAGAGGTCAGACGTTTCTTGTAATTGGCCACCAGGTTTGCACACATCTCAGGAGGGATTTTGTCCCACTCCTCTATGCAGATCTTCTCCAAGTCATTAAGGTTTCGAGGCTGACTTTTGGCAACTCGAACCTTCAGCTCCCTCCACAGATTTCTATGGGATTAAGGTCTGGAGACTGGCTAGGCCACTCCAGGACCTTAATGTGCTTCTTCTTGAGCCACTCCTTTGTTGCCTTGGCCGTGTGTTTTGGGTCATTGTCATGCTGGAATACCCATCCACGACCCATTTTCAATGCCCTGGCTGAGGGAAGGAGGTTCTCTCCCAAGATTTGACGGTACATGGCCCCGTCCATCGTCCCTTTGATGCGGTGAAGTTGTCCTGTCCCCTTAGCAGAAAAACACCCCCAAAGCATAATGTTTCCACCTCCATGTTTGACGGTGGGGATGGTGTTCTTGGGGTCATAGGCAGCATTCCTCCTCCTCCAAACACAGCGAGTTGAGTTGATGCCAAAGAGCTCCATTTTGGTTTCATCTGACCACAACACTTTCACCCAGTTGTCCTCTGAATCATTCAGATGTTCATTGGCAAACTTCAGACGGGCATGTATATGTGCTTTCTTGAGCAGGGGGACCTTGCAGGCGCTGCAGGATTTCAGTCCTTCACGGCGTAGTGTGTTACCAATTGTTTTCTTGGTGACTATGGTCCCAGCTGCCTTGAGATCATTGACAAGATCCTCCCGTGTAGTTCTGGGCTGATTCCTCACCGTTCTCATGATCATTGCAACTCCACGAGGTGAGATCTTGCATGGAGCCCCAGGCCGAGGGAGGTTGACAGTTCATTTGTGTTTCTTCCATTTGCGAATAATCGCACCAACTGTTGTCACCTTCTCACCAAGCTGCTTGGCGATGGTCTTGTAGCCCATTCCAGCCTTGTGTAGGTCTACAATCTTGTCCCTGACATCCTTGGTGAGCTCTTTGGTCTTGGCCATGGTGGAGAGTTTGGAATCTGATTGATTGCTTCTGTGGACAGGTGTCTTTTATGCAGGTAACAAGCTGAGATTAGGAGCTCTCCCTTTAAGAGTGTGCTCCTAATCTCAGCTCATTACCTGTATAAAAGACAACTGTCCACAGAAGCAATCAATATTTTATTTGAACAGTGAGAGACAGAATAACAACAAAAAAATCCAGAAAAACGCATGTCAAAAATGTTATAAATTGATTTGCATTTTAACGAGGGAAATAAGTATTTGACCCCCTCTCAATCAGAAAGATTTCTGGCTCCCAGGTGTCTTTTATACAGTTAACAAGCTGAGATTCGGAGCACTCCATTTAAGAGTGTGCTCCAAATCTCAGCTCGTTACCTGTATAAAAGACACCTGCGAGCCAGAAATCCTTCTGATTGAGATGTGGTCAAATACTTATTTCCCTCATTAAAATGCAAATCAATTTATAACATTTTTGACATGCGTTTTTCTGGATTTTTGTTGTTGTTATTCTGTCTCTCACTGTTCAAATAAACCTACCATTAAAATTATAGACTGATCATTTCTTTGTCAGTGGGCAAACGTACAAAATCAGCAGGGGATCAAATACTTTTTTCCCTCACTGTATGTATTCATTTATGTATACTATTTATTTATTTAAACTGTGTATTTATACTATCATGTATTTATAGGTCTCTTTATACCTATCTATGTATTCATTTATTTATACTATTTACTGTTTTTATACTTTATTTATACTTTCTATGTATTTATACCTCTCTTTATACCTATGGCATTGCCAGACTAAGTTATGTCGATTGCCTGTGAAGATGGGATATCTTGGAAGCACCCAAGGAGATTTAGCCTGTAAACTATTATTTGCAAATAGAGAAGGATCCCAATGTGCACACACTGGTTGAATCAACATTGTTTCCAAGTCGAAATGATATGGAACCAAAGTGGAATAGATGTTGAATTGACGTCTGTGCCCAGTGGGAAAGTTTTTAAGATGTGATCTAGTCGGCTTTCTAGTTCTAAACCCCTAATTCCGACTGACAAACCATCTCAAATCATGTTTTATTATGTTAGATTTATTCTACTCTTTTGAATATTTTTTTTTATTGTAAACAAAGCAAATGAGAATTAAGCTTTTTCAACCCTGAGGGTCATGAGCCTGAAACTATGAGCGTAGCATACTCATAACTCCTACTGTATGTTTTGATTGTAAAATTATAGTTTATTTTAATTTTATTTAACCTTTATTTAACCCCTGTGCGGACATCCAGCGAAAAATCCTATCGCCATTAGCATAACAAAATGTAATACTTTTTTTTTTTCAACTTTTTTTTCAAATGATATCGTTTTATAGATACACCTCTCCTGAATCGAACCACGTTGTCCGATTTCAAAAAGGCTTTACAGCAAAAGCAAAACATTAGATTATGTTAGAGGAGTATATCGTAAAAGTAGCCACATAGCCATTTTCCGACCAACCACATGCATCACAAATAACCAAAAAACAGCTAAATGCAGCACTAACCTTTGACAATCTTCATCAGATGACACACCTAGGACATCATGTTACACAATACATGCATTCTTTTGTTCGATAAAGTTCATATTTATATATAAAAACAGCATTTTACATGGGTGCGTAACGTTGACTAACTAACTATTTTCCCTCAAATGCATCCGATGAAACAGCGCTACAATTTACTAAATTACTATTCGAAAACATTTTTAAAATGTAATATTGTTATTCTAAGATTTATAGATGAATATCTCTTGAAAGCACCTGTAATGCCAGATTTAAAAATAACTTTACTGGGTAATCACAGTGTGCGATAAAAGGGGATGCGATACTCAGAACAATAGACTAGCAATACAGGTCAGCGCCATCTTGGAACATTTACATTTACATTTAAGTCATTTAGCAGACGCTCTTATCCAGAGCGACTTACAAATTGGTGCATTCACCTTATGATATCCAGTGGAACAACCACTTTACAATAGTGCATCTAAATCATTTAAGGGGGGGGGGTTAGAAGGATTACTTTATCCTATCCTAGGTATTCCTTAAAGAGGTGGGGTTTCAGGTGTCTCCGGAAGGTGGTGATTGACTCTGCTGTCCTGGCGTCGTGAGGGAGCTTGTTCCACCATTGGGGTGCCAGAGCAGCGAACAGTTTTGACTGGGCTGAGCGGGAACTGTGCTTCCTCAGAGGTAGGGAGGCGAGCAGGCCAGAGGTGGATGAACACAGTGCCCTTGTTTGGGTGTAGGGCCTGATCAGAGCCTGAAGGTACGGAGGTGCCGTTCCCCTCACAGCTCCGTAGGCAAGCACCATGGTCTTGTAGCGGATGCGAGCTTCAACTGGAATCCAGTGGAGAGAGCGGAGGAGCGGGGTGACGTGAGAGAACTTGGGAAGGTTGAACACCAGACGGGCTGCAGCGTTCTGGATGAGTTGTAGGGGTTTAATGGCACAGGCAGGGAGCCCAGCCAACAGCGAGTTGCAGTAATCCAGACGGGAGATGACAAGTGCCTGGATTAGGACCTGCGCCGCTTCCTGTGTGAGGCAGGGTCGTACTCTGCGAATGTTGTAGAGCATGAACCTACAGGATCGGGTCACCGCCTTGATGTTAGGAACAATCGCATATCAAATCTAGTCTTGTATACTATTGTCAATAATCCCTTACCTTTGATTATCTTCATCCTTAGGCACTTCCAGGAATCCCAGGTCCACAACAAATGTATTTTCGTTTGAAAAAGTTCATCCTTTATGTTCCATTAGCTTGTTGTTGTTAGCGCGTTCTGAAGGCTGCACCAAAAGTTCCGACGTGCGCGGGGCTACTCTTTGAACAAAATGCATTTTTTTCTTATTTAGGTTCGTTCAAACATGTCAAACGTTGTATAACATAAATCTTTAGGGCCTTTTTCAACCAGAGCTCCAATAAGATTCAAGGGGGACGATTGCATTGTCTTTATAAACGTTTCGAAAGGGGAGGGTAACCAGGGGTGCCGGCGTCATAATGGTGATGGCCCTCTCCGTGTGACCACGTTCCACAGCGTGTCATTCTGTCAGTTTTCACAGTAGGAGACTCAAATCACTTTGTAAAGACTGGGGACATCTAGTGGAAGCAATAGGAAGTGCTCAATGAACCATAGCTCACGGTGTGATTAATAGGCAACGTGATGAAGTTGAGTCCGCAATTCAGAATTCCACTTCCTGTTTCGATCTGTCTCGGGGTTTTGACTGCCATATGAGTTCTGTTATACTCACAGACACCATTCAAACAGTTTTAGAAACGTTAGGGTGTTTTCTATCCACAAGTATTAATTATATGCATATCCTAGCTTCTGAGTTTGAGTAGTAGGCCGTTTAAAATGGGCACTAATTTTTTTCAAAATGCGCTGTGGCGCCCCCTATCCTAGGCGACCGTCTTAACTAGGCAAGTCAGTTAAGAACCAAATTCTTATTTACAATGACGGCTTACACCGGCCAAACCCGGACAACGCTGGGCCAATTGTGCGCTGCCCTATGGGACTCCCAATCACGGTCGGTTGTGATACAGCCTGGATATATATAATTTTTAATATTAAAATATACAACATTGCCTGATTTGATTGGACAGTCTACAAAAACATACAGAATCCAAAACACTAGCCCAAAATTATAGCAATATGTTGGCTTTTGTCACAAATCTTGTAATGTTGTGGACTTCAAAAATATTGTCCTTACTGACGCTTGACGCAGCCATGGTAGGGCAACATTCTTCCACACCTCATATTTGTTAGACATCAAACATTTTCCTGCATGGAACCTTTGGCAGTAGCTCTGGGCTGCCTGCGCATTCTGAGAAGATAGAAGAAAATAAAACAGCGTATCTAAACCAGGTCAGTCATGAATTGTATCACCAACTGTGTAACTTTGTCATAGTGTTCCAAGTTTTTGCTGAACCTGAATATATACAAAGTTTCATTCAAGATTGAGACCTCATATCACCATGTCAACAATAGGCTACTATTTCCTGTCTGTTTTACAAATCTGTGATCGTAATTTATATTTATAAGCAAATAACAGCATAAATGTATTGTCAATTGCCAACATCAATGCTTGCTGAAGTATCCTTAATAGGGAGCTTAACAATTGTGGAGAAAGGCAACCTTCACAACTTTAAAGCACACATACAACTTCAGATCAATTGATTTTAAGGTGCAGTGCAGCAAGAACTGGCCATACTAAAACTCAAAACTAAATCAACATTTCAAAGTCTACGGAGCTCTCTACTTTTGAGACGGCGCACAGAGGAGTGGATTGGCAAGACTTCATTAACATGGTTTAGAAATAGGCAGCTCACTGGTCCACCTTGAAAAATAAAGGGGATACTTTATCAGATTGATTATCTTTACAAGACTGAAGAATAACCTTTCTTCTTCCACTCAGAAGTTGAAAAATAAATACTCTTGAACATAAAAGGCAGTCATAATTGACACGTTACATCCATGTAAATAGATCAAACCGGAGAGAGACTTCAATGAAATAACCTTACAGTGTGATGGAGAGACGGGAGCTGGGTTAAGAGAAGAGTAGGCCCAATTATGCGTTCAGATTTCCCCCTTATACCACTCTGGTCAACAACAAAAAAGAGTGTGAACTCGCTGGAGAGTGGAAGAGTTTGGAATGAGAAAGCTAAATAGAAAGAAAAGAGAGAAAGGAAGTTTGACTGACTCCTTCAACGAAGGAGATCTGTGGACATGTCAGTTGATTAGTGCTCTTGATTAGCATTTATAAAAGGCCCCGGCACTCCATTATTTATATTCCTATTTAACCATGATTTGGTGTGATTAATCTTGTCACTTGGCCTGATTGACAGGGTCAAGTCTTCATATTCCATTTTATAAAAAATTAAAAAGGGAAATAAAACCCTAGATCCCTGGATGTGTCAGCTTCCCTCCCACAAAGTTCTATGTAATATAGAGATACGTGTTCTTACGCACCCATCCACCGAACCTGGTAACGATTCTCTCCTATGTCCCTCTCTCGCTCCCTTCTCTATCTCTCTACATGTCTCTTTGTCTATCTCTCCCCTCTCTCTACCTCCCTTCTCTCTCCCCCCTCGCTCACTCCCTTGTCTCTCTCTCCTGCTGTCTTGTCATCTGATAGGTCAGGAATGTTTTAATTTTAAGGATAGATTCTGCCTGTCACGCAAGGTGGCATGATTGCGTGTAGTTCAGTAGATGAGACGTGAAAGGTGTAAAATAAGGAGATGAGATGTGAAGGGTGTAAAACAAGGAGAAGGAGATGTAAAGGGTGTAAAATAAGGAGATAAGATGTGAAGGGTGTAAAATAAGGAGATGAGATGTGAAGGGTGTCAAATAAGGAGATGAGCAAGAGTACAAAGAGGAAAGAAGTGCTCTCTTTATTTCACAGATTGAATGAATGTGAATAGAGATTAAAGCAGGGGATCCACTGAGATGTGATATTAACCCTTGATTACTAATAAATCTCAGAGTCGGAAGCAGAAAACAACTGTTTAAAAAAAATCTGACCATCCGTAATGGTAATTGTTTTTGGAGAGTATAGGCCTGGGCCTGGATCACATTTCCCTGAATATCAACGTACCATGGTGGTAGCAGGCTAGCAGCATAAATGGCTGGGGATAGGTGACTACATTATTAACCATGCTGAAAATGCTAACAGAAAAAGACTGAGACATGATCTGAAATTCAGCAGCTTGGTTGCATCAGAGACTACTAACCTTTCTGTTAGATTGGGCTGCCTCCACAAGGACAGTGGCCTTGAAAATAACAATTAAAATGCAGAAATTAATGTTCATGGGGGATATTGAAATACTGTATGTCATGTCTTACTATTGCACTGTATTTTTAACATACTAGCCAGAAAGACCATTAGGTTAAAAACATTTTATTAGTTCATGATCTGACGAGGGTTGGAGAGCCCTGATATAGACACATATTATCAAGCAGCCATCCAGAGAAGGAAACAGGATATCTCTTCATTTAGACCTGCTGTTCACAACTCAGATGCAGGAAGTGTATCGCCTCAAACGGAGGGTCTGCATCCCACATAGCACCTGATTCCTTATATAGTGCACTATTTGTTACCAACGTCCAAAAGCATAGGGTGCCATCTGAGTGTGTAGATGTTCACAAGATTAGCGATAATTAAGTGAGGACTCGTTTGTATATTAACTTATCTTAAATAAGTGTGAGTTCAATTCGTTTTTTTGTCATATTATTTTGCAATATGATTTTCATGAAGTGTCTATTTCATTAGATTTAAAGTCTTGAGCATTTAGATTTGGGGGATTTTTCTTTTTTGACGGCTGATGCCTAAAGCCATAGCCTCACCCTCACTAGACCACAGTAGCACAATACACCATGCAATAATAACAGACACTAAAATAAGGTTTTGGTGAAGGTTTATGGGAGTTTTTAGATGGTCAGTGAAATCTCTAACAGAGGCATTTGTGCAGTATTCATATCACAGTCCACAACCTAGATAGAATACTACACAGGTAAGGGCCTTATATTCTCCTACCTACATGTATGTTCAGGTTGACGTTTCATCTTGTCCTGGAGGCAGAGCTGAGCGATTTCCACCTAGATGGGCCAGCTGCAAAGTAAAAATTAGCCATACAGTATATTTTAAAATGTGCTTTTTGGTCTTAATTTAAGGTTTAGGATAGGAATAAAGTTAGCATTGAGGTTAAGGTTAAGGTTAGGATTCAGTTTAAAATGAGATTGTATGACTCTGTGGCTGTGCCAGCAAGTGACTACCCTGAAGAGCTGCCTCCAGTACGAGTCATCCCAATATATGCCAACATGCTACCTATGTGGGCATGACCATGACAAGATGCATACAATTACACATGTACCTTGTCTCTCCTTTAACGCATAGTCACACATCTGATTTGCACCTAGTTCTCCTGGATGGACAAACAAGGGAGGAGGAGGGCAGATAAAGTGACAAATAAAGTGGCGTAATGAATCTAAAAGACATACATTACATTCATTCAGATCAAACACACTCAGGAGCGAGTCATGCTCCGGTAAATCTCTGTCAGGGCTGCCAGGCTACAGGACGAGAAGGGGTGAACCTCTAACCTCTGACAGGGCTGCTTGGATACAGCAGGGGAAGGGATTAACCTCTGACCTCTGACTGGGCTGCTTGGATACAGCAGGGGAAGGGATTAACCTCTGACCTCTGACTGGGCTGCTTGGATACAGCAGGGGAAGGGATTAACCTCTGACCTCTGACAGGGCTGCTTGGATACAGCAGGGGAAGGGATTAACCTCTGACCTCTGACTGGGCTGCTTGGCTACAGCAGGGGAAGGGATTAACCTCTGACCTCTGACTGGGCTGCTTGGATACAGCAGGGGAACGGATTAACCTCTGAACTCTGACTGGGCTGCTTGGATACAGCAGGGGAAGGGATTAACCTCGGACCTCTGACTGGGCTGCTTGGATACAGCAGGGGAAGGGATTAACCTCTGACTGGGTTACATGGATACAGGAGAGCAAGGGGTGAACCTCTGACATGGCTGCCTTGATACAGGAGCGAAAGTGGTGAACCTCTGACCTCTGACAGGGCTGTCTGGCTACAGCAAGGGGAGGGGAGGGAGGGTGTGGAGATGATGAGCTAGCACGCATAAAATCAAATTATTCCCAGTGTATGTACCTACAATGGTGCAAATGGCTGTCTTCTGTCCTCTCAATGGCAGCCAAGCCAATTAAGCTTTATTCTCTAACAAAACACCTTGGAAATCCCCACAAGGATGTTTTTACTGTACATGAAAAGCTTTGGACAGATGTGTAAACCTGAGAGAGTGGGTTGGTTGGACACAAGAAATTAAGACAATATGGTGTTATAGTAGGAAAACAGTAACACCACGACAGACAGACAGACAGACAGACAGACAGACAGACAGACAGACAGACAGACAGACAGACAGACAGACAGACAGGCAGGCAGGCAGGCAGACAGACAGACAGACAGACAGACAGACAGACAGACAGACAGACAGACAGACAGACAGACAGACAGACAGACAGACAGACAGACAGACAGACAGACAGACAGACAGACAGACAGCTATGATGGGTGTTGAGTGAGAGGGAAAGGTGAGATAATCAATTAAAGCTGTCAGTAATTGGGAGCATGTAAAGCCCATAATGTGCATTCTCTCTCTCTCTCTCTCTCTCTCTCTGATGGCCGATGAACCCCCCCCATCATCCATTGGATCTCAGGTGCTTAGCCATGCAGATCTGCCTGACAGCCCAGTACATCTCTGTCTGCCTAATTGGACAGCATAGAGTTGTTTATGGATATTGCCGACATTTAGGACTCTGTTGGGGGCTGCACAAAAAATCATTAGCAAAAGGCTCCTGTAACTGTACTGTCAGCCTCACTCCACTAACATCAAAAGCACCACAATTTTTTTTTAATGTAACAGTACACTTGCTTGACATTCAAACATGTTACACTTAATAAGCAGACACTGTTATCCAGAGTTACAGTAGTGAGTGCATATTTTTTGTACTCTTTCATACTTGTCCCCCGTGGGAATCAAACCTACAACCATGGCATTGCAGGTGCCTGCTCTACCAACTGAGCCACATGGGACATATGATATGTCCTGTGTTAGAATGTGTATAGCTGAAACACCGGCAGCTAGGGTCTTAATTGTATTACACTTTTGTCAGCTTCTGATTAACAATACAATTTTATTTAGGTTTTATTTGAGATGAACTTCTGATTTACATAAATTCACTGAAAACCCACACTAACACACGGTTATATTAACAGTATTGCACTTTTCATGTAGCCTACTTTTGGCCGGCTAATAGCCTAACCACCGATCAAGCAACATTGTGGACTAAACATTACAATCCTGTTGCTGCAGGATTATTTTGCTGTGACAATATAGGTCAAATTAAGATCCTTCATCTGTAACACTCTCACTGCGGGTATTTGATGTGCTAGCAAGGGGGTATAATTTTAATTAGCAAACCAATCCATCTGTAGGAATGTTATTGAGTCGCAATGTTTACAAATATAGTAATAGTTCAGATGGGAAGTGTGCATGTAATTTATTATGTAAATTGATGTATTTAGTGATGAACGTGACTGATAGGTCTTGTACATGTGTATTGGGGTATCGGGTAAGATACTGTAGCATTGAGGTTAGCATGCTCCTCTGCTAGTCTCTCTGTGTCTGTTAACATATCCACAACAGCCTTCTATTAGAAGAGTAGCAACGACAAGCAATAATGACCCTCTGACTCTGTGGTGCTGTTTTGTAAGGACAAACTTCTTCTGATTTTCACATTTCAGAAGGTATCAATTACAAGTATCATTGCAGGTATTCAATTCTTTTGTCCGTTTTATTGATCGTAATTGTTTTACTGATTGAAACGAACTAGAACCTCACATCAGACTCTCAGTAGACACAAAATGATTAGAGAAGACGGGTAAATTCAGAGGCCTTTGTATAGCAGTCTACACTTTATATAATTCCATATGTACTACTGATGGTCCAATCAGTCCATCCGTTTCCTTACATATCACTTCCTGGGTGACATTGAACTTCCCGTGGCTTGGCCGCCAAGACACATCTCTGAACTCGCACATTACTCTTCATCCCCCACTAACAATTTAGTAATGAAGTATTGATTTCCAGATTCTCCCGCTTCTCTTATGGATATTAGATTTTGTTTGATAAACTGTGCCTGGCACCCTAATCTGCACTGTCCCTTTTCACCACTGTCTGTAAAACAAAGTGCCGCTGGGGAGATAATGACAAGGGAACATCGCTGAACTCATTTAATCAATTTGTAACACTTGACAATGAAAAAGGGCAGACACTTTTCAAGCGGCAATGTCAAAGTTTATGGTAACACTTTATTTGGATATGTGTCTGATGTATTTCTGCAGGGCTCATCTGTAAAAGAGACCCTAGTCTCAGTATGACTTCGGTTCAAGGTTCAATAACAAAATGTAGTAACAAAATTGGAGAGTCTCATAGCTTTTAGACGTACCCTTAGCCTACTCCTCCTCTGTTCCTCTGGTGATGTAGAGGTGAATCCAGGCCCTGCAGTGCCTAGCTCCACTCCTATTCCCCAGGCGCTCTCTTTTGATGACTTCTGTAACCGTAATAGCCTTGGTTTCATGCATGTTAACATTAGAAGCCTCCTCCCTAAGTTTGTTTTATTCACTGCTTTAGCACACTCTGCCAACCCGGATGTCCTAGCCGTGTCTGAATCCTGGCTTAGGAAGTCCACCAAAAACTCAGAAATCTTCATCCCTAACTACAACATTTTCAGACAAGATAGAACGGCCAAAGGGGGCGGTGTTGCAATCTACTGCAGAGATAGCCTGCAGAGTTCTGTCCTACTATCCAGGTCTGTACCCAAACAATTTGAACTTCTACTTTTAAAAATCCATCTCTCTAAAAACAAGTCTCAAACTGTTGCCGCCTGCTATAGACCACCCTCTGCCCCCAGCTGTGTTCTGGACACCATATGTGAACTGATTGCCCCCCGTCTATCTTCAGAGCACGTGCTGCAAAGGTGACCTAAACTGGGACATGCTTAACACCCCAGCCATCCTACAATCTAAGCTTGATGCCCTCAATCTCACACAAATTATCAATGAACCTACCGGGTACCACCCCAAAGCCGTAAACACGGGCACCCTCATAGATATCATCCTAACCAACTTGCCCTCTAAATACACCTCTACTGTCTACAACCAAGATCTCAGCGATCACTGCCTCATTGCCTGCATCCGTAATGGGTCAGCGGTCAAACAACCTCCACTCATTACATTTACATTTTAGTAATTTAGCAGACACTCTTATCCAGAGCAACTTACAGTAGTGAATGCATACATTTCATTTCATGCATTTTTGTACTGGCCCCCCGTGGGAATCGAACCCACAACCCTGGCGTTGCACACACCATGCTCTACCAACTGAGCCACAGGGATGGCTCATCACTGTCAAACGCTCCCTGAAACATTTCAGTGAGCAAGCCTTTCTAATCGACCTGGCCCGGGTATCCTGGAAGTATATTGACCTCATCCCGTCAGTAGAGGATGCCTGGTTATTTTTTTTAAATGCCTTCCTCACCATCTTAAATAAGCATAACCCATTCAAGAAATTTAGAACCAGGAATAGATATAGCCCTTGGTTCTCTCCAGACCTGACTGCCCTTAACCAACACAAAAACATCCTGTGGCGTTCTGCATTAGCATCGAACAGCCCCCGTGATATGCAACTTTTCAGGGAAGTTAGAAACCAATATACACAGGCAGTTAAAAAAGCCAAGGCTAGCTTTTTCAAGCAGAAATTTGCTTCCTGCAACACAAACTCAAAAACGTTCTGGGACACTGTAAAGTCCATGGAGAATAAGAACACCTCCTCCCAGCTGCCCACTGCACTGAGGATAGGAAACTCTGTCACCTCCGATAAATCCACTATAATTGAGAATTTCAATAAGCATTTTTTGACGGCTGGCCATGCTTTCCACCTGGCTACCCCTACCGCGGTCAACAGGACTGCACCCCCACAGCTACTCGCCCAAGCCTTCCCCATTTCTTCTTCTCCCAAATCCAGTCAGCTAATGTTCTGAAAGAGCTGCAAAATCTGGACCCCTACAAATCAACCGGGCTAGACAATCTGGACCCTTTCTTTCTAAAATTATCTGCAGAAATTGTTGCAACCCCTATTACTAGCCTGTTCAACCTCTCTTTCGTGTCGTCTGAGATTCCCAAAGATTGGAAAGCAGCTGCTGTCATCCCCCTCTTCAAAGGAGGGGACAGTCTTGACCCAAACTGCTACAGACCTACATCTATCCTACCCTGCCTTTCTAAGGTCTTCGAAAGCCAAGTCAACAAACAGATTACCGACCATTTCGAATCCCACCGCACCTTCTCCGCTATGCAATCTGGTTTCAGAGCTGGTCATGGGTGCACCTCAGCCACGCTCAAGGTCCTAAACGATATCGGAACCGCCATCGATAAGAAACAATACTGTGCTGCCGTATTCATTGACCTGGCCAAGGCTTTCGACTCTGTCAATCACCACATCCTCATCGGCAGACTCAATAGCCTTGGTTTCTCAAATGATTGCCTCGCCTGGATCACCAACTACTTCTCTGATAGAGTTCAATGTGTCAAATCGGATGGCCTGTTGTCCGGGCCTCTGGTAGTCTCTATGGGGTACCACAGGGTTCAATTCTTGGGCCAACTCTTTTCTCTGTATACATCAATGATGTCGCTCTTGCTGTTGGTGAGTCTCTGATCCACCTCTACGCAGACGACACCATTCTGTATACATCTGGCCCTTCTTTGGACACTGTGTTAACAACCCTCCAGACGAGCTTCAATGCCATACAACTCTCCTTCCATGGCCTCCAACTGCTCTTAAATGCAAGTAAAACTAAATGCATGCTCTTCAACCGATTGCTGCTTGCACCTGCCCGCCCGTCCAGCATCACTACTCTGGACGGTTCTGACTTAGAATATGTGGACAACTACAAATACCTAGGTGTCTGGTTAGACTGTAAGCTCTCCCTCCAGACTCACATCAAACATCTCCAATCCAAAGTTAAATCTAGAATTGGCTTCCTATTTCGCAACAAAGCATCCTTCACTCATGCTGCCAAACATACCCTCGTAAAACTGACCGATCCTCGACTTCGGCAATGTCATTTACAAAATAGCCTCCAATACCCTACTCAATAAACTGGATGCAGTCTATCACAGTGCCATCTGTTTTGTCACCAAAGCCCCATATACTACCCACCACTGCGACCTGTACGCTCTCGTTGGCTGGCCCTCGCTTCATACTCGTCGCCAAACCCACTGGCTCCAGGTCATCTACAAGACCCTGCTAGGTAAAGTCCCCCCTTATCTCCGCTCACTGGTCACCATAGCAGCACCCACCTGTAGCACGCGCTCCAGCAGGTATACCTTTCTGGTCACCCCCAAAGCCAATTCCTCCTTTGGCCATCTCTCCTTCCAGTTCTCTGCTGCCAATGACTGGAACGAACTACAAAAATCTCTGAAACTGGAAACACTTATCTCCCTCACTAGCTTTAAGCACTAGCTGTCAGAGCAGCTCATAGATCACTGCACCTGTACATAGCCCATCTATAATTTAGCCCAAACAACTACCTCTTCCCCTACTGTATTTATTTATTTATTTATTTATGTTGCTCCTTTGCACCCCATTATTTCTATTTCTACTTTGCACTTTCTTCCACTACAAATATACCATTCCAGTGTTTTACTTGCTATATTGTATTTACTTTGCCACCATGGCCTTTTTTGCCTTTACCTCCCTTATCTCACCTCATTTGCTCACATTGTATATAGACTTATTTTTCTACTGTATTATTGACTTTATGTTTGTTTTACTCCATGTGTTGTTGTATGTGTCGAACTGCTTTTCTTTATCTTGGCCAGGTCGCAATGGTAAATGAGAACTTGTTCTCAACTTGCCTACCTGGTTAAATAAAGGTGAAATATATATATATTTTTAAAGATTACCTACAGACTATCAGTAACATTTCAACTAACTATCTACTAACCCTAACCCTAACCTTAACCCTTATCCTAACCTTAAACTTAAACCTTGCACTAACCCCTATTCTAAACCTAACCCTAACCCTTATTCTAAACCTAACCCTAACCGTTATTCAAAACCTAACCCTAACCCTTATTCTAAACCTAACCCTAACCGTAGCAAACTTACCAACAGAGTATGACCATCTTTAAGAGCATCTCTACAGATGGACTATCCTGACTAGCCAAATCAAGTGTGAATAAGTGTATTGCTCAAGTTATGGACGGTCCTTATTGGAACCCAGCAGACATCTTGAGCTAGCGTTCAGCTAGTAATTTATGGGCCCCCGTATACCAGTTACTTTTAAAGGAAATGTTTGGATAATGCAAGGATATTAGTGTTGCACCTGGGTTGTCTGATTTCTGGGGCCACCGGGGATTAATGTGTCATGTCATGAAATAGAAAAACAAAGAGGCCGAGACGTTGGCCTTTTGCAAAACAAAAAAGTGCTTTTCTGTACATTAATCAAGTGTTACATGTTACATGCCAGTCCCACGTGAGGGCTATGTGGACTAGGGATTCCAGTGATTTCATGCTCTCATATCAAAGCTATAGGATGCTATTATACCAGACCATCATTATTGTTCCAAAATACATTTATCGAAGATGTCCCCTGTTAAACCAACCCATTATGTGTTGCCATAATAGTGTTTGTTTACATTCTACACACCTGATTGACAACATACGTTTCTTAAGTCTTCACTCTTTATCTCTGTACGAAACTGTATGATACTCAGAAAATCAGGATTTCACAATGCAGACGACTGACTTTAGTCTGGATAAAGATATCAATATTTACATAATAAAAAAAAATGTAAATGGCCTCTCTGTGCTAGCTACAGATTGATCATATCTCCCTCAGACCCAAGGCAACATTTTCACTTGCACCATCCAACATCATTAGCTATATTCTCCTTATATTCTCAACATCACTGTTTATTGCATCTTTTAACTAAAAATGAGCAATCAGCACTAGCTACATCCATTTTTGGACTTTTAAGTTAATGATATGCACCCAGTGATATAATGTATGAATGCCTCATGAGCTTAGTTCAACTGTTGTACCCCATCAGAACCTAAAATATATGCTTGTTTTACTTGTAAACAAAGTAAATGTAAACAAACACTATATAACCTCAAAACATAGTTAAAACTATAACGTTGATATCATGGATGGTCAGTCCTTGCACCCATAGCTCATCCATAGCTCAGTCTATGAATTTGAGAGTGGTTACATTTCTCCAGCCCTATCCCTCAGCTTTTTACCGAAACAGGGGTGGGTAGGACGCTTTGTTATTGTTTCTACTGCTGATTGCCGCTTTAATAATGTGTGATATTGTGTTGTGACTAGTATCACAGTTATCACTGGTATCACTAGTATCACTGTTATCACTATTATCACTGTCTTATTGTTTATTTCCCTGTCTTGTTCATCAGACCAGGAGACCGCAGGAATACATACTGAACAAAAATATAAATGCAACATGGAACAATTTCAAAGATTAAAATAATTACAGTACATGTAAGGAAATCAGTCAATGAAGATAAATTCATTAGGCCTTAATCTATGGATTTCACATGACTGGGAATACAGATATGCATCCACTGGTCACAGATACCTTAAAAAAAGGTAAGGGTATGGATCAGAAAACCAGTCAGTATCTGGTGTGACCACCATTTGCCTCATGCAGTATGACAGACTTTCGCATAGAGTTAATCAGGCTGTTAATTGTGGCCTGTGGAGGCCCTGGGTCTCAACCCCGCACGGTGCAATTGGGTCCTGGACTTTCTGACGGGTGCGTGCTCAGCCCCCTCCTGTACTCCCTGTTCACCCACGACTGCGTGGCCATGCACGCCTCCAACTCAATCATCAAGTTTGCAGACGACACTAGTAGTGGGCTTGATTACCAACAACGATGAGACAACCTACAGGAAGGAGGTGAGGGCACTCGAGAGTGCTGTGTCAGAAAAACAACCTCTCACTCAACATCAACAAAACAAAGGAGACGATTGTGGACTTCAGGAAACAGCAGAGGGAGCACCCCCCCCCCTACCCACATCGAAGGGACAGCAGTGGAGAAAGTGGAAAGTTTTAAGTTCCTTGGCATACACATCACAGACAAACTGAAATGGTCCACTCACAAAGACAGTGTGGTGAAGAAGGTGCAACAGCTGTGTGGTGAAGAAGAGGCTGTAGAAATTTGGCATGTCACCCAAAACCCTGACGAACTTTTACAGATGCACAATCAAGAGCATCCTGTCGGGCTGTATCACAGCCTGGTACGGCAACTGCGCCGCCCTCAACCGCAAGGCTCTCCAGAGGGTGGTGCGGTCTGCACCGGGGCAAACTACCTGCCCTCCGTGACACCTACAGCACCCGATGTCACAGGAAGGCCAAAAGATCATCAAGGACAACAACCACCCGAGCCACTGCCTGTTCACACCGTTACCATCCAGAAGGCTAGGTCAGTACACGTGCATCAAAGCTGGGACCGAGAGACTGAAAAACAGCTTATATCTCAAGGCCATCAGACTGCTAAACAGTAATCACTAACGCAGAGAGGCTGCTGCCTACACTGAGACCCAGTCACTGGCCACTTTAATAAATGAATCACTAGTCACTTTAAACAATGCACTCTAAATAATGCCACTTTAATAATGTTTACAAATCTGTATATACTGTATTTTATACCATCTATTGCACCTTGCCTATGCCGCACGGCCATCGCTCATCCATATACTTACATGTACATATTCTCATTCACCCCTTTAGATTTGTGTGTATTAGGTAGTGGTTGGGGAATTGTTAGATTACTTGTTAGATATTACTGCACTGTCGGAACTAGAAGTACAAGCATTTCGCTACACTCGAATTAACATCTGCTAACCATGTGTATGTGACAAAGACAATTTGATTTGATTTGGAATGTTGTCCCACTCCTCTTCAAAGGCTGTGCGAAGTTGCTGGATTTTGGAGGGAACTGGAACACGCTGCCGTACACATCGATCCAGAGCATCCCAAAAATTCTCAATGGGTGACATGTCTGATGAATATGCAGGCCAAGGAAGAACTGGGACATTTTCAGCTTCCAGGAATTGTGTACAGATCCTTGCGACAAGGGGCCGTGTATTATCATGCTGAAACATGAGATGATGGCGGCGGATGAATGGCACAATAATGGGCCTCAGGATCTCGTCAGGGTATCTCTGTGCATTCAAATTGCCATCAATAAAATGCAATTGTGTTCAATGTAGGTAGCTTATACCTGCTCATGCCATAATCCAAACACCACCATGGGGCACTCTGTTCACCATGGGGCACAACATTGACATCAGCAAAAAGCTCGCCCACACAACGCCATACATGTGGTCTGTGGTTGTGAAGCCGGTTGGACATACTGCCAAATTCTCTAAAATGACGTTGGAGGCGGCTTATGGTAGAGTAATTAGCATTAAATTCTCTGGCAACAGCTCTGGTGGACATTTCTGCAATCAGCATACGAATTGCACGCTCCCTCAAAACTTGAGACATCTGTGGCATTGTGTTGTGTGAAAAAACTGCATTTTAGCGGCCTTTTATTGTCCCCAGCACAAGGTGCACCTGTGTAATGATGTTTAATCAGCTTCTTGATATGCCATACCTGTCAGGTGGATGAATTATTTTGGCAAAGCAGAAATGCTCACTAACAGGGATGCAAACAAACTTGTGCACACAATTTTAGAGAAATAAACTTTTTGTGCGTATGGAACACTTCTGGGATCTTTTATTTCAGCTCATGATACATGGGACCAACACTATACATGTTGCATTTATATTTTTGATCAGTGTAGAAGCCAATTTAGACACTGAAACTCCCAGATCAGCCCACAGTAATCTGATTTCTCCTGCTCTCAAGAAATCTCCATGTATAGTGTTTATCAACTGGATTACTGGCAGGTAGGAAACATAACCCAATTTGAGGTTACTTGTTTCTCTGTGTGTAGTATTCAGTGTCACATCGCATTAGAGGAGAGAGGATACTGCTTTGTGAAATACGTGCTACTGGCTCTCTTTCAGCTCTATCCACTATAATCATGAGCACAACACATCCCACTTCTAGCACTGGGATAAAAACACTGTTTTCTGCCTTTCCCAGCATGCCCATCATGCACTGGAAGTGACAGATTTGAGATGAGGCCGCTGGAGTGGTGACAGGGCTGGAAGGGCTCTTATGCGGTTACATTCTCCTCTCCTCTCGTCCCAGGATGGACAGTTGAGGTGCCATTTCTCCCTTCACTCCTTCCTTCCTGGTTGCACCCTCTCTCTCTCTCTCTCTCTCTCTCTCTCTCTGCCTTTCTCCGCCACATTATGCAGCAGGACCTTTGTAGGCCTATATGGAGGACATTGTGTTACAGATGACCCCTGTCCGTGTAGCCCCATCACCAGAGAGGTCAATCAATCCCAAACAAGGGCAGCGCTCCCCTTCAGGGTGATTATTGATAAAGAATGGCACGGCAATGCGGACACAGGGGAAATACACTCTTGGGGCCAATCACTTCTCCTTTTCTGCTGCCTTCTCAGGGTGGAAACCAGTCTAATGTACACATAAAGGAGGGGACCACTATTCCCTCCCGACCCCTCCTGTCTCAGCCTCCAGTATTTATGCTGCAATAGTTTGTGTCGGGGGGCTAGGGTCAATCTGTTATATCTGAAGTATTTCTCCTGTCTTTTCTGGTGTCCTGTGTGAATTTAAGTATGCTCTCTAATTCTTTCTCACGGAGGACCTGAGCCATAGAACCATGCCTCAGGACTACCTGGCCTGATGACTCCTTGCTGTCCCCAGTGCACCTGGTCATGCTGCTGCTCCAGATTCAACTGTTCTGCCTGCGGCTATGGAACCCTGACCTGTTCACCAGACGTGCTACCTGTCCCAGACCTGCTGTTTTCAACTCTCTAGAGACAGCAGGAGCAGTAGAATAATCGGCTATGAAAAGCCAACTGACATTAACTCCTGAGGTGCTGACCTGTTGCACCCTCTACACCACTGTGATTATTATTATTTGACCCTGCTGGTCATCTATGAACATTTGAACATCTTGGCCATGTTCTGTTATAATCTCCACCCGGCACAGCCAGAAGAGGTTTGGCCACCCCTCATAGCCTGTTTCCTCTCTAGGTTTCTTCCTAAGTTCTGGCCTTTCTAGGGAGTTTATCCAAGCCACCGTGCTTCTACACCTGCATTGCTTGCTGTTTGGGGTTTTAGGCTGGGTTTCTGTACAGCACTTGGTTACATCAGCTGATGTAGCTGATGTAAGAAGGGCTTTATAAATACATTTGATTTGATTTGTGGACTGGAGTCCTGTGAAGAAAATAGAAGAGGGAGGAACCATCAGGAATGCAGGAGGCCATGTCTGTTTGTGAAGAGAAAATGCCTCTGTCGTCATAGTAACAGTAAACACACAGCTCCCTAATATCATTGAAGGGAAACAATCATAGTTTGCTGCTGCATTGAAATGTCAGATGACCGGCAAGGTCAAGTTCATTAAGCCCAAATGCAGTGCTACGATGATGAATACATAATGGAAATGAGAATGTGGTTCCATTACACTTTTCCCCTTGTGACCAAAGACCGTGTATCAATCCCTATGAATCCAAAGGTGTTGAGACACTAGGCAGAATCTATTACTTTGACATATCTTGTATGTAAAATTATATATTGTATCTCTTGTTGGGTGGGAAATGCATAACTTAAAAAATATATACATAAATACCTGTTTATAGAATGATACAGCCACATCAGGAAACCCCAATGACAAGCTATATACAACACTGTAAGAGCTAAATCTGAGCAACTGTATGTTATTTAGGCCACACATTCTATAGCAGCGCGTGTGTGTCCTGTTAGTGAGTGCTTCGAGGTGGCAAACTCAGGCAGATAATAGATAGTAGTTATTTAGGAAGTGCCATGTCCCACCAATCACCCTCCCCTTCTAAAGGGGCTCCAACGGCACCTGAGGGGGAATCTCATGGCTGTCATCCCAGAAAGCCACAATGATGCTTCGTAGCCATCTGTTCTCCATATGAGCAAACATTTCTCAGAAAAGCCACCTCAATCACACTGTCATTGCACGGATATAAGACGTATTCAGCATAATTAGGTCAATGCATTGGATTCTGCAGTAAAGAAAGACCTTTTTTGACTCAAAACATGAGAGATAATGATCAACATATTGGCCAGACATTGTGCCTATGTTGTAGGGTTTGGATATCATAGCTCAGTCCTAGGCCTGGACAGCCATGGATCTGGCATCTGATGACAAGTGAAAAAAAACACAACAGTGGGACCCTGTCAGCAGTACACTTCCTGTAAATAACCCCTCCGTGTCTTTTGTTTTATCATGGCTCTGCAAATTACCCCAGGCCCCTTCGGAGCCGACAAGAAATAGCATTATTTCATAGCACTGAGGGGGAAAAACAGAACGAGAGAGAGAGAAAAAAATAGAGAGAGAGAGAAAAGGGAGATGGGAAAAAAAGGTCCTTCAGGGAACAGGGTGTAAATGAAGTTCCAAGAATGACACAGGCGAGAAATGAGGCGTGGATGGAAAATATACGCTGCACATCATCTGATACAGATGCCAGTGGAAATGGCTTCATTGAAGTGTCAGCCCTCATCCATCAATCAAGAAACAATAATGCTGCGGCGATGGGGCGGCTTTTATGGGGTTTACTCATGGGTATCAGAAACAGCACTTAAGTGTAGTTCTGACACAGGCAGGGAGAGAGAATAACTGAGGTGAGGTGCCAGGCTTATTTCACATGCAGGTAGAGTACATAAGGAAAAGAGTGGTGGGTGGGGGGAGTAAATAGACAGTCAGTGCCCCCCTGGCAAAAAGAAAGATTTGGAACGTAGAGAAATATTGTACTCTTTGCCCAGTGGCAGGTTGGCCATCTGGCAATTGGGCTGAACCATTTTTTTTGTTGGGTGGGCAGGTCGAAATTGACACATATTTTTTTTTTTTTTTTTTATATACATACACTGCTCAAAAAAATAAAGGGAACACTTAAACAACACAATGTAACTCCAAGTCAATCACACTTCTGTGAAATCAAACTGTCCACTTAGGAAGCAACACTGATTGACAATAAATTTCACATGCTGTTGTGCAAATGGAATAGACAACAGGTGGAAATTATAGGCAATTAGCAAGACACCCCCAATAAAGGAGTGGTTCTGCAGGTGGGGACCACAGACCACTTCTCATTTCCTATGCTTCCTGGCTGATGTTTTGGTCACTTTTGAATGCTGGCGGTGCTTTCACTCTAGTGGTAGCATGAGACGGAGTCTACAACCCACACAAGTGGCTCAGGTAGTGCAGCTCATCCAGGATGGCACATCAATGCGAGCTGTGGCAAGAAGGTTTGCTGTGTCTGTCAGCGTAGTGTCCAGAGCATGGAGGCGCTACCAGGAGACAGGCCAGTACATCAGGAGACGTGAAGGAGGCCATAGGAGGGCAACAACCCAGCAGCAGTACCGCTACCTCCACCTTTGTGCAAGGAGGAGCAGGAGGAGCACTGCCAGAGCCCTGCAAAATGACCTCCAGCAGGCCACAAATGTGCATGTGTCTGCTCAAACGGTCAGAAACAGACTCCATGAGGGTGGTATGAGTGCCCGACGTCCACAGGTGGGGGTTGTGCTTACAGCCCAACACCGTGCAGGACGTTTGACATTTGCCAGAGAACACCAAGATTGGCAAATTCGCCACTGGCGCCCTGTGCTCTTCACAGATGAAAGCAGGTTCACACTGAGCACGTGACAGAGTCTGGAGACGCCGTGGAGAACGTTCTGCTGCCTGCAACATCCTCCAGCATGACCGGTTTGGCGGTGGGTCAGTCATGGTGTAGGGTGGCATTTCTTTGGGGGGCCGCACAGCCCTCCATGTGCTCGCCAGAGGTAGCCTGACTGCCATTAGGTACCGAGATGAGATCCTCAGACCCCTTGTGAGACCATATGCTGGTGCGGTTGGCTCTGGGTTCCTCCTAATGCAAGACAATGCTAGACCTCATGTGGCTGGAGTGTGTCAGCAGTTCCTGCAAGAGGAAGGCATTGATGCTATGGACTGGCCCGCCCGTTCCCCAGACCTGAATCCAATTGAGCACATCTGGGACATCATGTCTCGCTCCATCCACCAACGCCACGTTGCACCACAGACTGTCCAGGAGTTGGCGGATGCTTTAGTCCAGGTCTGGGAGGAGAACCCTCAGGAGACCATCCACCACCTCATCAGGAGCATGCCCAGGTGTTGTAGGGAGGTCATACAGGCACATGGAGGCCACACACTACTGAGCCTCATTTTGACTTGTTTTAAGGACATTACATCAAAGTTGGATCAGCCTGTAGTGTGGTTTTCCACTTTAATTTTACATTTACATTTAAGTCATTTAGCAGACACTCTTATCCAGAGCGACTTACAAATTGGTGCATTCACCTTATGATATCCAGTGGAACAACCACTTTACAATAGTGCATCTAAATCTTTTAAGGGGGGGGGGGGGGGTTAGAAGGATTACTTTATCCTATTCCTTTTGAGTGTGACTCCAAATCCAGACCTCCATGGGTTGATAAATTGGATTTCCATTGATTATTTTTGTGTGATTTTGTTGTCAGCACATTCAACTATGTAAAGAAAAAAGTATTTAATAAGATTATTTCTTTCATTCAGATCTAGGATGTGTTGTTTAAGTGTTCCCTTTATTTTTTTTAGCAGTATATATATATATATATATATATAGAGAGAGAGAGAGAGAGAGAGAGAGGAGAGAGAGAGAGAGAGAGAGAGAGAGAGAGAGAGAGAGAGAGAGAGAGAGAGAGACAGAGAGACAGAGAGAGAGAGAGAGAGACAGAGAGAGAGAGAGACAGAGAGAGACAGAGAGAGAGAGAGAGAAAAAAAAAAAAAAGGTGACATGGCCAGCAGCTAATAATCTATAGTGAGCCTTTTGCTGATCAGTGGGCAACGGCCAGCCCTGGTCCTACCAAGATGGGCCGGCCTGGTTTTCTGAGCTGAGGTCATGCAAACTGACATTCAAAGTCGAACGCGGCATCAGCAAAGAGACCTGCTCGACTCTGTCATCAGTTAGACAGACAAGATCATGGATTATAAAAAATGGAAAGGGTGCCTATAAATGTAGAAAGAGCACATTGTACATTGTCACCTCACTCAAAAAGTCCTATTTGTGAGGAGCGGCTAAAACCATGATTTGTGCATTATCCTCATGATTCCTGTAAGGAAAGTGTCCTCACTGGGGCCTGCTGCTGTGATGAGCAAGCCACTCTCCTCTCCCCCCATTCGCTCAAGCGTAAAAATGCATTCAAATAGTATAACATTACAAATTTGGAAGCTTTGGAAGCTTCGTTTCCTTGTCCCAGTCAAATAGAGGAGGGTCTTAGCTTTCTGCTCAATAGCATCTATTTTACAACCAAAATAGGGCTGGACGGTATACACTATTTTACTATATACCGGTATTGATGCACGGACCGGTTGGGTTTTTCAATGTTTGGTTTGTTAACCCTTAACCTACATGGTTTGCACCCCCGTGGAAATCGAATGAACATAATAAAACAATCCCCATCAAAATTTGTCTGCTTAAGCTAGAGATATTGGCTGTGTCTCAATCCACCGCATCCGCCGATATCGCCCTTCTGCATCTGCTGTGACACTGGTCTTCTCACAATGTTGTATGTAGCGTCAGAAACGGTTTGGCCTACACTCTATTGAAAGATGAGACTCTCGCGAGCACGATGGTGTTTTGCTTTAGGACACCCACAAGCCTCACAAGACTCGTCTGAAGTTTAAAAAAATGATGGAAGTATATGGAGATAGTTTAGTGCCTAAAATAAGGGGATGAATACATGTAAAAAACAAAAACAAATGTTTGATCTCTCAGATATAGGACAGACACTTCAGGACAAACTTCCTTTCAATTTTTTGGGGGGACGATCTGTTGTTCCATGTAGTGAATCTGTTAATCAATGCATTTCTATTGGCTAATAGCAGTAACGCCAAATTCAATGTTTCATCCAATAATTTTGTAATATATTTTTTTGATACATTATTTTTTTTATACCCCGGCTTAGACAGGGCTTCGACTCTAGAGGGGTTAATGTGACACACAACTCTTACTGTCTGCAAAGTACTGTCTGCTAGTTTGTTTTTTCTTGGCAAGTTGTGGTTAAAATAAATATTGTTAGTCGCTAATGTTAATCGCTAGTTAGCTGGCTAGCTAGCTTGCTAAATGTACTAAGAGTCAGAGCAAACGTAGCTATCTACAACCTTAGAAGAAGAAAAAAATCCTAAAGGGTTCTTCGGTTGTCCCCATAGGAGAACCCTTTCTGGTTCCAGGGAGAACCATTTTGGGTTCCATAGAGAACCTCTGTGGAAAGGGTTCTACATGGTACCCAGAAATGTTCTACCTGGAACCAAAAGGGTTCTACCTGCAAAGGGTTATCCTATGGGGTCAGCCGCAGAACCCTTTTAGGTGTAATTTAGCCTGGTACCAGTGCTGGTGTAGGCCGAGATACGCATGTTGCTTGTGCAACGGTATCTTCTAAATCAGAGAGGAATAGGCAAGGCATGAACATGTTGTGGGGACTTGTGAGGTCGGGCACTGATGTTGTGCGATTAGGCCTCGCTCGCAGTCAGCGTTCCAATTCATCCCAAATGTGTTCGATGGGGTTGAGGTCAAGGCTCTGTGCATGCCAGTCAAGTTCTTCCATACCGATCTCAACAAACCATTTCTGTATGGACCTCGCTCCTCCAAACTTTACAGTTGGCACTATGCATTGGGGCAGGTAGTGTTCTCCTGGCATCCACCAAACCCAGATTCGTCCGTCGGACTGCCAGATGGTGAAGCGTGATTCATCACTCCAGAGAAAGTATTTCCACTTCTCCAGAGTCCAATGGCGGAGAGCTTTACACCACTCCAGACGACGCTTGGCATTGTGCATGGTGATCTTAGGCTTGTGTGTGGCTGCTCGGCCATGGAAACCCATTTCATGAAGCTCTCGACAAACAGCTCTTGTGCTGACGCTGCTTCCAGAGGCAGTTTGGAACTCGGTAGTGAGTGTTGCAACCGAGGACAGACGATTTTTACGCGCTTCAGCACTCGGCAGTCCCGTTCTGTGAGCTTGTGTAACCTACCACTTCGCGGCTGAGCCGTTGTTGCTCCTAGACATTTCCACTTCACAATAACAGGACTTACAGTTGACCGGGGTTGCTCTAGCAGGGCAGAAATTTGACAAACTGACTTGTTGGAAAGGTGCCACATTGAGGATCGCTGAGCTCTTCAGTAAGGCCATTCTACTGCAAATGTTTTCTGTGCTCAATTTTATACACCTGTCAGCAACGGGTGTGGCTAAAATAGCCAAATCCACTAATTTGAAGGGGTGTCCACATACTTCTGTATATATAGTGTACATGAGGTAAGAAAACATGTAATGAAACGTCTCATTAGGGTCACCTGGAAACACTGACCGACACTTTGGTTCCTGTCCTGTCAATAATTCCTCCCTGGCTTATTCATTCGATGCCATTTCAAACAACAATGTAGTCAAGGTGCTGCCCACTATATTCCAACTGTAGAATTAGAATAATCATTATTTTTCCATTACTTTTTCCATAACTAGGCCTAGATGTTTTCCAATATCATGCAGCCCTGCGTGGCAAAGTGTAGAAATGATAACAAAAAATGTGGAGGAAATGCAGAAATTGATGAAAATGATGAAAATGATTTGGAACAGTGTAAAACAATCTGAATGGAGAAAGCCCCATTGAAAGCAGTTATAATGAATGTTTTGCCAAGCTACAGTCATGAACTTCTCATGAAGCATATTTAGAACTTTTATCATTAAGAAAATATAAAATACCGTCAAGTACCTTCAAAATTGGAAAAATATTGTGATATGATATTTTGGCCATATCGCCCAGCACTAAACTAAGGTATTTGATATAGCTTTGAGTTACGGAGCTGCGCGCAGGCAAAATGTGCACTGGTCATTTTGAGAGCATAGGCTTATAGGTTTAATGGCTAGTATCCTACAATTGCAACAAAAAAATGGATATTACATTTACTGAATACATGGCTACTAACAGTGGGTATTATATTTAGAGTTAGCGATCTAGTTGTATTTTGAGTTTCCACTTCCTCAGGTGTGAACCACAAATGAATTAGTCTATGATATTAATTATTGCACATTACGATGTATGTAATTAAAATCCATTTAAACATTTTTGGGGTGAAATTCCTGTTTTGACACTAAAATAGCAACTGTCGTCTAATTGTCATCTCATAATTCATGACAAGGTTGCACATCAAAATATCTTGAATGATGCATTCCTGCTTGGACGTTAGAAGAAACAACACATTTCCTGAGTACCTCAGTAGTCTATTTGTTAGACTTTTTAATAAATCACTATGAATTAATTTATAAGACGATTACTCATGATTTGGGTCCGACCAAATCATGGGCTGGTGCCACCAACTGTATACGTTCCTGGCACAAGTGACACCAGGGAAAATGTTAGTCTGGAATAGTAATTAACACTTAGGGTAGGTGTTGATTTAGGGGAACACATATGACAGGCACTAATTTGCAATATAGCCTTAGTCGTTAGTTTGGCTTTGACAACGATAAGGCTTAAGCAGACAGGCAGACAAGGGCATAGAAGCACAGACTGACAGCAGAGAAGATGCTGTGGCAGATATACAGCTCAACAGGGATGGCAAACAAAATGGCTAGAGCAAAGGAACAGTTATAGTGGTGAGTTGTATCTCCGGACAGAGGAACAGTTATAGTGGTGAGTTGTATCTCCAGACAGAGGAACAGTTATAGTGGTGAGTTGTATCTCCAGTGGTGTTTCTACATATTGTATTTGTTTTGAACAGGAGCTGGTTAAAAAAAGAGGAGGAGAACCATGTCTCGCCAGTAACTGGGGGATTTGCAGTGCACGCATTGATGTGGGCTGGTGTGGATAAAATGCCAGGGCCGAATTCTTGTCCCAGTCCACCTGTCTTTTCCTGTCCTGTTTCCTGTCCTGTTTTATATATATATAAAACCTTACTGTACCTGGGGTTAAATTGTCTTTATAAACTGGGTGGGTCGAGTACTGATTGGCTGATAGCCGTGGTATATCAGATCGTATACCACGGGTATGACAAAACATTTATTTTTACTGCTCTAATTATGTTGCTAACCAGTCTATAATAGCAATAAAGGCACCTCGGGGTTTGTGATATATGGCCAATATACATTACCAAGGCTAAGGGCTGTGTCCAGGCACTCCGCGTTGCGTCGTGCGTAAGAACAGTCCTTAGTCGTGGTATATTTGCCATATACCAATCCTCCTTTGGCCTTATTGCTTAAATATACACAGTGAATTAAAATAGAAGGCACTGCATACAACTTTACTATGAGTGCAAGATAAACATTATCTGTGTGTTGCTACTAAGTAATTTAAACTCATCCTCATTTCTTTTATCCACAATGACTAAATCAAACCAACATCAAATAAACTTGAAACATAACACGTCATCCATTATTCGGCTATCTTGCCCCAGTTCTCGCCATATGGCCCCCGTTCTCGCCATATTGCTCCCGTTTGCTCCATATGGCCCCCGTTCTCTCCAGACACCCAAATCCCTTTCCTGAGGCCAGGGGCTTTTGGTGTGGGAACCATTACATTGTTCCTCTTCCTCAGAGGGATGGGATGACGATGATAAGCAATCACAGACACAAGTGCAGACTCTCTGCCTCAAACTCTGACAGGATAGATAGGCAACAATTGACAGTGTGCGTCTGCTCGGCTGGCCCAATTGCTAATTCACGCAAGTTGACAATCTGGAGAGGACAATTGAGTGACAACGATAGTGAAAATAAAGAGGAAAGAGCACTTACACAGAGAGAGACTAATGCGAGGTTTACATTTTGAGTGAGTAGAAGAAATCCATTGCAGCACAAAGAAGCTGATGATACCACTATAACTGTAATGCATAGGCTACTGTACTAAGCACCATTTGCGTTACTGTATCTGTCTGTCTGCCTGTCTGCTGTTCTTCTTTGGTTGAGAAGAATTTGGCCTGAGTATGAAACAGAGAAATTCCACCAACAATATTTTTCTTCCAAAACTCAATGTAAAGATGAATGACAGTTAACGTCGGCGAGAAAGAACATTGGGTATTAAATTGTGCACTAAACTGGCTGCTAACTGAAACTCCTTGTAAGAAAAGCAAACATGATGAAATCATCATGAAAAACAAATAGAAGTTGACACAAAAGAGGCATCGAAACTTCCAAAATGGGCTTACTAGATGCAGTAGCCAACTCATGGATATTGAATCCGAAATGCTTTCTATATGGATGAATATAATCATAAAATGGAAATTAGATTGAGGTGGTTAAACAACACTCAATTGTACAATAAATGTAGCTATTTTAGAGCAATGCAGTTTTGTATTGTCAATGAAATCATGCAGCTTTCTAACAATAGCTTGTAAACCAAATGTTGTTGAACATACAGATTTACATTTACATTTTAGTCATTTAGCAGACGCTCTTATCCAGAGCGACTTACAGTAGTGAATGCATACATTTTTTTCTCCATACTGGTCCCCCGTGGGAATCAAACCCACAATCCTGGCGTTGCAAACACCATGCTCTACCAACTGAGCCACGCCACATACAGATGCTAGTGTTACCGCTTTCACTATAGTACTCGGTATACCATCCATTATGTGGTAGGTTACATAGGAAGCTCTGCACCAGATCCCTGTATCAGCAAAAGAAAGGGCTCTTGTGAATATGACAGCCCCAGTAGATATTGGTCTAACAATCTCAGGGGAACCAGCCCTGGCACACAGTAGTCTCCAGTCTCACAGTTATCAGACCTTGTTAGGAAAAGGGGTATATCTAAAATCCATCATAGAACAGGCAATGGCTTTTAGAGATCAAAATGATGTAGCAATGTCATAAATTGAATGACAATGATCTGATGATATGTCAAACGGTCAGGAGGGTCACCTGCTTTCTGGCTACATAAACAAGCTCAAACAAGGTGATGTGGTAGTTTTGTTGAATGTTAACTGTGTAACTGTGTATGTAAAAGTATATATATATATTTTAAATCAACAAAATTAACATGCTTCTTGAACGCCCTTGAACTATGAGGAAACAATATAATGGCCGCAAACAGACAGAAAAATACAAAGCGGTCCTATATATTTGCTTGTTACTGTGACTTTCCATTTTCTTTTTACATGATACCCTTAAGCGAGTTTTGAAAAGTGAAACATATTTACAAGAGTATCAGTGTGGAGTTGGAGGATTCGGAACAGGAAGCGTGTCATCAGATGAAGTCTTTTTCCGTCCTCTTCCTCTCTCTGCACTCGGTTCTCCACAGTGTGAGGGATCTGAGGGTGATGCTTAGTGAAATGCTCATTTTGCGTTTATGATTACCAAGGCCCATGGGCGATATTATGCACTAATGTGAACTAATGCAATAGATTACAGCGCACTGGCTCTGGGGAACAAACAGCAAACAGATGTGGTGTACTCAAAAATAAAATAAATCTGTTTAAAGTGTTCAATGTGGTGGAGACTGTCCCTTGTAATTTAGTGTTGACAGAATGCACAATTTTGATACGCTTTGTCAGTCTCTCTTCCTTTTCTCTCATGATTCTGATGCTAGGCCAGGGACAGTCAACAATGGTGTGCTATTGTATGGTTTCTCAATCTAAAGGACACAACCCATTGACGGTATACAATGTACAACCATCTTAACATAGGAATACACCACCAATCTACACAATTGTATACACTGTTTACATTTACTGATGGCCAAAATACTTCATGATCCTTTTATTACCCAAAACATGCCACCCTGCATCAACAGACAGAAATCAAAGATGTGCAGCTAAGCATTCCTGCACCAGTCTATCAGAATCATTGATTGAGAATGAGAATGTACAGCATCCACACAGCACCGAAACACCACCTACCTCCGTGTTGCTGCACTCTTTAGTTTGTATACACTGCCCTCTGGCGTTTACTTGCAGTTAAGACATTATCCAGACAATGAACGAACCAAAGTACAGGTAACTGCCAAAATAAAGAAAACACCAACATACAATCAAATCATATTTTATTGGTCATATACACATGGGTAGCAGATGTTAATGCGAGTGTAGTGAAATGCTTGTGCTTCTAGTCCCGACAGTGCAGTAATATCTTACAAGTAATCTAACAATTCCCCAACAACTACCTAATACACACAAATCTAAAGGGGTGAATGAGAATATGTACATATAAATATACATTTCTTTTGCCTCCACACTGTCTGTGTGAGTGGACCATTTCAGTTTGTCTGTGACGTGTACGCCGAGGAACTTAAAACATTCCACCTTCTCCACTGCTGTCCCTTCGATATGGATAGGGGGGGGGGGGGGTGCTCCCTCTGCTGTTTCCTGAAGTTCACGATCTTCTCCTTTGTTTTGTTGACAGTGAGTGAGAGGTCGTTTTCCTGGCACCACACTCCCGAGTGCCCTCACCACCTCCCTGTAGGCTGTCTCGTCGTTGTTGGTAATCAAGCCCACTACAGTTGTGTCGTCTGCAAACTTGATGATTGAGTTGGAGGCGTGCATGGCCACGTAGTCATGGGTGAACAGGGAGTACAGGAGGGGGCTGAGCATGCACCCTTGTGGGGCCCCAGTGTTGAGGGTCAGCGAAGATGTTGTTTCCTACCTTCACCACCTGGGGGCGGCCCGTCAGAAAGTCCAGGACCCAATTGCACAGGGTGGGGTTGAGACCCAGGGCCTCCAGCTTGATGATGAGCTTGGAGGGTACTATGGTGTTGAATGCTGATCTGTAGTCAATGAACAGCATTCTTACATAGGTATTCCTCTTGTCCAGATGGGATAGGGCAGAGTGCAGTGTGATGGCAATTCCATCGTCTGTGGACCTGTTGGGGCGGAATGCAAACTGAAGTGGGTCTAGGGTGGCCGGTAAGGTGGTGATATGATCCTTGACTAGTTTCTCAAAGCACTTCATGATGACAGAAGTGAGCGCTACAGGGCGGTAGACATTTAGTTGTTATCTTTGCCTTCTTGGGTACAGGAACAATGGTGGCCATCTTGAAGCATGTGGGGACAGCAGTCTGGGATAGGGAGCGATTGAATAAGTCCGCAAACACACCAGCCAACTGGTCTGCGCATGCCTTAACAGGGCATTGGGCCACCACGAGCCAGAACAGCTTCAATGCACCTTGGAATAAATTCTACAAGTGTCTACAACTCTGTCAGGATGTAACACCATTCCATAATTTGGTGTTTTGTTGAGGGTGGTGGAAAACGCAGTCTCAGGCATTGCTCCTGTCCCCTAAGTGTTCATTTAGGTTGAGATCTGGTGACAGAGAGCCATGGTATATGGTTTACATAGTTGTTATGCTCAAACCCTTTAGTGACCACTCTTCCCCTGTGGATGGGGGCATTTTCATCCTATGAGGGCATAGGCATGGTAGCAAAAATAATTACACTAACCATAGTATGTTAATTGAGTACTTAACTCAGAAGCAACACCTATGTGGAAGCACTCACTTTCAATATACTTTGTATCCCTCGTTTACTCAAGTGTTTCCATTGTTTTGGCAGTTACCTGTACATGGACTAAGATGTAACAGAAGATATGGCAATTTCTCAACACTGTACACAATGTGTAAAATTAACGACAAATTAAAACACTATGCTCATGTAAACAATTACAAAAATGATACACATTTTCAAAAATGTCAAATGATTTTTACATCAAATTGCAGTAACATTTTTCATTTCTGCAGACTGAAGGTCTGAGTGTGAATGTTTATTGGGTCCCTCTACTCAAGACAACAATTACACTTGATCTAAGTCAAAATACCAAACAATGAGATCACAACATAGAAAAGTGAAAACTGAAGAAAAAAATGAATGCATGTATTGACATGGCTATCATTTATTAGGCGAACGTAAACCACACTGGGTGAAATCACTGTATAAAGTACTGTAGAGCAGCATAGGCAGACATAGCATCGCAAATCGGAGTAAATTCCAGTATCCGTCACAATAATTACCTAGGCTAATACATAAACCAAACTTAGATTTAAATGATAACTTAATAACCCCATGCTTATGAAAGCAGGAAAGGAGAAATATGAAATTGTTCATTTCCAGTGACAAAAAAAAGTCTCAAAAGTTGTTTCAAGGTTATATAAACAGGAAGGTGGTATGCCTATAGTAAGACTTGGTAAGATACCTGTAGACATTTTAAAAACCGCACAAACAAATATTATAACACTACTCATCTATGCCCCAAATGTCATTGACTCATGGTGATAGTCATACAACTCTTGAACGATATTTCACTTTTTACATTGCACACACGTAGAAAACAAAACTGTACAGAAATAAATAACACCTTAAAAATTATAACAGCAAAAATATGAAATAACATAAGTCTGGTGTGCCCAAATTGCTTGAAAATATCAGAACGCTTCCTACACCATGTGCATTAATTTGTAACAGTTAATGCATAAATGAAGTAGAATCATATCAGAGCTCAAATTGAATTCTGAAACCTGAGACAATTGTTTTTTCATATACAGAATCAATAAGTAGTAGACCACAGCTTCAGAAAAACCAGTGACAAAGCAGACAGACAAGTTAACACAATCCAACTTGAGGCAAAAGACTATCTTAAGATCCTGCATAACATGAACAGAGTCCTGAATACAGTATGGAAAAACAGTCGATCTAAAAAAAGAAACATCTGAACAGTATTTGTGCACACAAAAACTAGAATCCCTCAGATATTCTCTTGATATTTAGTCCATGTTTTGCCACTGTTGCAGCATAGTCGGTTGTGAGGAATCCATATGCAGAACAGAACCAGCAGCCTTTTCTATGCACATTTCACATAATACCCAGAAGCAGGAATCCCTGGCTTCAGGCTCTGATCATGTTTAGCCAGTGAATAACTACTACTTATAGGCACAGACATGTTGCTCCCAACTCTCCAAAATGCACTGGCTCAATAGTAGACATGATAGCTACAGCAGCTTCATATCATGACAAAAATAACTGCCTACTATGAGCGTCAACAGTCTATAAATTGAGTTTGAGGCAAGATACGTCAACATACAGCTTTTGTTTTGTAAACTAAGAACTCAAGCTGTAGGTCGGATAAAACCCTACCCAACATCAGTGCTTTGACAAAAACATGGTCCTTTGATTGCTGACTGTATGTCATATTAGACAGAACAGCGTATTAACAAACAAAAGGTAACGTCCTCTTTTTAGAGCGACTTTTCTCATTTATACATGTTTTATCTAGTGCAACCATAACAATATGATATTCAAACAGTCATTTGTCAATGCATACAACCTCAACTCTGTTGTATTAGATAGATGTGTATAGATCAGTGGGGATAGGTCATCTATGGGTCAGGCCTGTCCTCCAGGTAAGCTCTCAAAAGATGGCTTGTAGCATGAACTTCTCCGTGTATTTCAAACCTACCGAAGGCTATCAAATGTATACTATTTATCTCAACACAAAACTTAAGACAGCCAAAGTTACTTACAACATGGCCGGTGAAGTCAACCAGAACAATAGCCTACCATTAGAACAGTTAAGCCCTTTCGTCAGTGGGTCCACTGCATTCATTACTGATGGGTCTGGAATAGGCTCTCCTCTGTAGCATACTAGCTGGGTAGAGTAATGGCCTACTCCCTAGGAAGAGGAGAAGGACAATCTTAGGAGTAACCCCAAAGTATGTTTGATACAAACCGTAATAATGGCAATATGATATATCTGTCCAACTCTAATATGGAACCCCACGACATTTACAACTACACTAACATCATGAAAATGGGATGAATTAATTTCAAATGTGTAGAAAATATATAAGATAAAGCTTTTAGTTCATACCTCTTGGGTTTGTCTGCACACCATGACTGGGGTTAGCCATGGGATGGTAGAGGGAGGCCAGGTCACTGGGGCTGTAGGAACGGAGGATGTTGATCATATTCCAGTCAGTCTCCATACTGCTGCTGCTGGCAGAGGCTGGAGGGTTGGACGCTTTGACTGGGGCATAGGCCCGCGGCCTGTGAGAGGGAGAGGCTCCATTCCTTCCTGAGGGCAGCAGTCTGTTGTACCTGTCCTCCATCATAAAGCCAGTATCAACAGTGTCCGTTTCCCTTCCGGGGAGCCCAGAGAATCTCTGCCTCTTACTGGAAGGTTCACCAAAGTCCATTGGGGGCAGACTACCAAACCGGCTGGAGAGGCATAGCCTGGCAGCATCTGAGGGCCTGATTACAACACTACCGCTCCTCACAGGGCCGCTTCTTAAGCCGCTTGCCACTCTGCTGTCCGATGGGTTCTGCGTCGGTCTCTCCATTACAGGTCTGCTATATTTTCTACCGTTGGTGTTGGATTGTTCTGCTGGCTCTGTAAACCTGGATTGGCCCTGGCTGGTGGTTGGTGGCATCATCATCATCCTGTACCGCTGATTGTCCAGGCCCGGGGCTCCCATCTCCTTCCGGGGGTCATTGGTGAGAGACCATTTACACCCATGAGGAGGGTTGGAGGGGTGAGTCTTTCCTGTAGGTTTTCCAGGAGGCTGAGGGGTTGGGGATTTGGTCCGGCGAGGGTGTCTCCGATCTACAGGAGGCAGCGGGGTGACATCTTTGCCCTCAAGGGCAGGGGGGCAGCCAGTATAACGCTTCAGTTTTAGACTTCTGTTCTTAGTTATGTCAGACTTCTCCTTGTGAAGCAGCTTCTTGTGCATGAGCAGGACCTCTGGGTACAGAGTGCTGAAGGCACAGGACAAACAGGTGTTGGAAATCAACACATTCCTTGGTATTAGGGTGGCGGAGATGGAAAGTGACACTTTTAAGGACAAATTTAATGGGGCGCTGAAGCCCTCGTCATTTATTTCCTTTCCTTCCATCTTCAGGTTAACAGGTACGGGGTGATTTGTCTCCAGTACTTCCATCTTCAAGTTAACAGGTAAAGTGTGATTTGTCTCCAGTCCTTCCATCTTCAAGTTAACAGGTAAAGTGTGATTTGTCTCCTGTCCTTCCATCTTCAGGTTAACAGGTACGGGGCATTTTATGTCTGCAGAAGAAGAGTAAGCAGCCGTAGAAAGCAATTTCCCATACTCAGCATTCACTTGAGCAAGTGGGCTGGCAATCTTGACACCGATGCTATTAAATCTATCCTCTGGTTTCATAATTGCACAAGGTTTGGTTGCAGGGCTGACATTGGGAGTTGGCCACAGTTTGGATCGGTTGGGGACCGGTTTGTCTTCTCTGTTTCTCGTGAATTCTTTCTCACTGGGAGATGGCACAGATATCACAGGCTTATTAGGGATGTCAGTATAAGGTTTGTCCTTGTGACGTCTATCTAAGTGATATCTCAGTGAGGTTTTCTGGGCCGCAGCATAGTCACAGTATATACATTTGTATGGTTTTTCACCTGAAAGACAAAAATAGAATTGCATAAGCATAATATGATCCTAACAGCAAATACAGTCTTCAGATGAATTAAATGCTGAAAGTACTACATACAGAACACAGGGGTGTAACGGTTTGGTATGTATTGCGGTTTTGGGGTCACAGTTCGGTTAACGGGAAAATGAAACGCCAACAGTTACTGTAGTTCATTTCTGTTTATTCCTGATTCCATCTTTGATCATGTAATGCCTGATGAGAGCACAAGCAGGAATACCAACATCTCATTTAGTATTTTCTTAAATGATTACTCATCAACAACACAAAAATAAAGTGCAACGTGTATGAAATCAATATGTAAACATGGCTCAGAAATTGTATCGGCCTATGCTGTTTTTTCTTACAAAAGAACAGAACTAGTTCCCTGTTGTGCCTCAAAAGGACAGCCTGAAATACAGCAATTAAGATTGTCATTTTTATTACAACGCGATTTACTCAACAGGCATACAACGCAGCATCGGAATAGCCTATAAGCCTAGTGTTTATTACATTTTTAATGCATTCATTCGGGTTCACACTGCGGACCAAATCGAGGTCCCATTACCGAACGGTTCAGTACAGTTACACCTATAGCACTCAGAGTAAGCCCAATCCAACTTCATGTTAAACCTTAGAGCCAAATATCAGCTATAAATCTCAACTTACATTCCCCAACGGTGCAGCCTATTTCAAGTTCCAATGTCACATGCACAGGTACAGTGAAATGCCATTCTTGCAAGCTCTAAACCCAACAATGCAGTAACCAATATCCATGTAGCACTAAAAATAACATAAATCAGGCTTCCCAGCATTACATAAGGTTTACCTGTATGGGTCCTTAGGTGAATGTTGAGGTAATAGCTGGAACGGAATGTCTTGCCACAGTAACTACACTCCCTGGAGGACACAAGATGTTTCACCTTCATTTGATCAAATCCATCTTCACTTTTATCTGTAGAGAAAACAAAAACAGGAGATTGGTCATGTGAAGAAATCAAATAGTCTACCTACAAAAACGTGTGTGAAGCAAGTGGATTTGCATAACCTGTAAATGACCAGTAGAGGGAACCGTTGAAAACAAAATGGCCATTTACAGGTTTTTCCCAATTATTTACACACTAAAACTGGCCCATGAGGCACAATAACCAAACCTGTAACTCATTTACCAGAAGCAACACCAAATTGCAATACTACTGGCACATGTTTTGCTTTACACTGAGATTGCAATTTTACAAACATTTGGCAAAACAACACACAATTATCTACCTTTGGCACAACCTTCACAACTAAAATCTCATGTGCAAGTGAAAAGCAACACTGTTCAACAAGCTAAGCTCAATTACCAATTGATCACTTTCACACGTCACAGGTAGAGGTAGGTATAGAGGTAATTCAGGCAACTGTGGTTTGACCTTGGGAGAGAGTGGGCAGAGAGTGCAGGCCAATCTGAGCCGCTTCACCGTAGCATCCATTATCTGGACGTTCCAAAATGAGAATAGGTCCAATGTCTCCAGTACATAAACTCAGCAAAAAAAGAAACGTCCTCTCACTGTCAACTGCGTTTATTTTCAGCAAACTTAACATGTGTAAATATTTGTATGAACATAACAAGATTCAACAACTGAGACAAATTGAACAAGTTCCATAGACATGTGACTAACATGTCCCTGAACAAAGGGGGGGGGGTCAAAATCAAAAGTAACAGTCAGTATTTGGTGTGGCCACCAGCTGCATTAAGTACTGCAGTGCATCTCCTCCTCATGAACTGCACCAGAGTTGCCAGTTCTTGCTGTGAGATGTTACCCCAAAACTGTAAATCCACCTTTCCTCAATAGAAAACAAATGTTTCTTAAACATTAAGTTGCTGTATTTACCTGAATAGAAGGCATCTCCCGGTACTCCATCCTCTGACCAGCCTTCAGACCCCTCTTCTTTGGGGGACCCTGCTCTGGAGAGCTTGCCATCAATGAAGGCGGTGGGGCTCTCCCTCTTGTGCACCCTGGAGTGGAGAACAAGCTGGTGGTACGTCCTGAACGTCCTCCCACAGTCCTCACAGTGCGTCGGCTTGTCATTTCGACTTGACTTCTGATCAGGTTCTGGTGATGGGGTCTCTCCAGCAGTCTGTCTGGATCTCAGTTCTCTACCCAAGTTGTCTTTAACACCATTGTTGTCACCTTCTTGGCCTTCTGACCAGATGTTTGTTAGTTCTTTATCTGAGCCAGAGTCCTCGTTGTTAGAGCTGTGGTCTTGGATTAGGCCTACATCTTTAGCCACACTTGGACAAACTGCTATCTTTCCCTTGGTGGCAAGTTGCCAGGCCTGGTAGGTGTTGAAAGGGTCTAGTTGGGCAATCCACCTAGAAGATCTCTCTGGTATACTTCTTTCCTCAGAGAGGGGGCGAAGGTTGAGTACCTGTAAAAAACCTTGTTGACTGAGGGGATCTTCCTGTCTATCCTTTTCTCTGTTTTCATCAGCCTCTAATTCTTTACTATGTACTTTGCTGTGTTCCACCAAATGGTCTTTATCGGGGAAGAAGAAGCCACATGTAAAGCACATTTTGTAATGGGTGATTACGGGCTCTGGGCCTTGGTCTTGGATGACTTCATTGATAATAACTGGACCATCCAGGTTCTGCTGGGCCTTAGCCTTATGGAACCTCATATGGTTCCTGAGAAACCAGGGTTCCTTGAACCGCCGGCCACAAAGGTTACAGTGAAAAGTGAAACAGTCCTTGTGTGTCCTCATGTGGCTCTCCAGCTCGCTGGCACCCTCTGTGGCCTGATCACACACAACGCAGCTAAATACCACCTCCTTCACAGATGGCAACCTGGGTTTGGACCGGGCTCTCTCACCTGGGATCAAGAACTCTGCCTCCACACGCAGAACTGCCGTTTCGAACAGTGTTGTGGGGTGCTGGGTCAGGACGTGTGGGCCCAGGTCATCTTGGTGTGTGAAGGTCTGGTCACAAAACATACAGTCCAGGGCTTCCAGCAGGCTTCCCTCAGGCTGAGCCTCAGCTTTGTTAGTGATGGTGGCACTGTGAGGAGTCATGCTGGAGCCAGACCCTGGCATGCTAGCACTACTAATATTTAGAACGTCTTGTCCAAGTCCATCTGGACTTTCCACATATGGCAACAACAGGTGAGTTGGCATTTCCTCAAAAGTTGTGCAATTGATCTATATACTTAAGTATTAAGGAGTTACTGTATGACATTTCTGAATATCAATGTGGAAGATTGTCAGTGATTCATCCAGGGGAGTTAGGTCTTAGTAAGTAGATTCCTGTAAAACACAAAATAACAAGGAAAAAATTAGGCTAATGTAGTATCATCATGGATCAGTGCTATCCGGGGATCCTTGGGACATCCCTACCCTAAATCCTAACCCCTACCCTTAACCATTTTACATTTCAACTTCAATGGAGTAGGGACATCCTAAGGATCCCAGAGAGCACAGACCTATCATTATGGCAAGGTGAGGCCTATGAATGCTAAAAGGGACCAAGCTACCTCAAATAACAAGGAAATTGAGTTCTCAAATTGAAACTGAATATGAGATTCATTTCCTCTTAGTATGAAGTACTGTGAAGAATGCATCATTTTATTGCACATGGCTACATATTTAACACATCCTTTGACAGTTTGCCATTAATGCAAAGCCTTGGCTTGTGGTTATATTTTTAGCAGTTGGATAAAATGTGGAATAAATGGACATACTAGTTGATACATGAATACATCCTAATTAAAATTATGGCATTTCATAAACAGTTTGATAGTCTCAACAAACAGCTTGTAATTTAAATGAAATCATTAAATATTTGTTTAACTATTTTGGTTTCCATATTGACCTAGCAGAATGTGTTCATTCTTTGTTCAACAAGCCAAGACAAGATGACCTGTGTTGGCAATCAGTGGAAGTTGTCGACTAAGGAAGTGTCATCAACCATGATGAGAAAATAATATAGTCTTAAAATATTAGGCTTCTCTGTGACCCATCCCAGTCAGCCACCTATTTTGATATAAGATATTTCTGATAGTCATAAAACTAGATAGTAAAGTAACTACGTTATTTGACTGAGGTTTAATCAGCTATGCAAACAGGTCTCCAATTTGTTATCCAACACATGCAACGTGATAAAAGACAAATGAGCAACTCGTCGAGTTAATCCCAAGGTTATGAATCTGTAATGCATGCCAAATTAGATGGCTAATATGTGAAGTCTTAAAGTTACATAGCTAGCTAGTTATTAATGTCCAACACAAAAATAAATCGTGATTTTCTATTTGATTAATTTCAATATAGTTAGAATTCAATACAGTCACTTCTGTAACTCATTCTGCTACATCCTACTAACGTTAGCTAGTTAACCACTGATAGACACGGGGACAGTAACTTCCTATCAAACATTGCGAAATTCAGCAAATTAGCTTTCTAGCTAGCCAAGCACGGAAATTCCCAATTTAACAGGCACAAAGACATCGCCAACAATTTCTGGACTCAGACATAGTTAATGGTTGAAAGGTAGGAAATAAAACATCATTTGAGTTCATCTTGCGAAATAGTTTAATAACATTAGCTAATTTAGTTAGCTAGCAATCAATCAAAACGCTCGTTTTATATAACTCACCAATACCTACCAATTCAGGCTTTCCAGGTAAACTTTCAATTCATCGAAATTATATATCTAAGTGAAATAAACTGCGTGTTACATCCTGTCGCTAAACTAGCAAATTCATGAATAATAGCAGCTAGCCAAATTTGTTCACCTTCCTACAATTGTCGGTCATATTGTTCTTATTCAATGTTTGCAAGTCGCTATGTGCAGCTGTTGAATTGTGAGGCGCGCTCTCAGCGAATCGGGGACAGAAGTAGCGCGTGCACTACAGCCCCAAAAGCGAAACAGGGACAACAGTCACGTGGTCGCAACTTTTGACGAAGTAAATAATTCTATAAATTAAAATGTATAATACAATGTACCATAATTACATAATAAACAATAGTGGGGCACACACATATGTAGCTATTGCACACACATATTTATCTCTTATGAAAGCAAGGTAACAGAACGTCTGTAGATCAATTACAAAACACAAGAACAAGGTGGACTGCCCAAATGTAATCATTGTAATGGCGGTTGTGTCATGTGGATGGTTAGTCAGCTATTGAGTTGGTCTGAAAGTTAGAGGATAGGCCTAGATAAGATTATTGGCTATTTGTTGAAAGATAACAGTGTGATTCTATTCTGTATATGGGATGGTACAAATTTGGTTGTATCCTAAATCATTTCCCATTTAGTTAGTTCGTTAGCAAATTGGCCTAAATAAAATAGCAATGTTTTATGAACTTTGTTCTAAGCAAAAGTCTCAACGCCATGTTGTTCAGACAAAGAGTTGACTTTTAGATGTCTCTCACTCCACTTCCCATTGCAACAGATCAGAGCACCATGTGGAGAGGGGGGATGGGGACCTACAACATGTGGGATGATGTGCTATGCAGCAACAGGTCACTGTGTTTCCAGCATTGAATGACAGCCTTATAGATTTGTATTTATATCAAATTATCACTGCAAAAGTAATTTGGCTATTTAACCTTTTCCCTTTTTTCTTATTTGAGACATACATTTGAATGTTTTTAAAAAATCAGGTTATATTTTAGTTTTGGTCAGATGTAAACTATTGAAACTCAAAAAGTATTCAAATTATGATTTTGAATACTTGTCCTATTGTAAGACACCAAAATGTTCAGAAATAACCATGATAATTCAATCCATAACATACCATAGCCTACAATGCAACCATGAAATACAGGGATTTACTGAATGGGAAATGAAAAATCTATGAAGTGAACTAACATACATTCTATTCAAGGTGAGCTAGAAAAAAACGTGATTGCTACATGTATTTACTAATAATCAATGTAAAGTTAAGACCAATACTTTATTCTTTCTTGGTACAATTGATCACCTTTCCTCCTCTTTTCATCAGAGTACATGCATGTCAAAACAACTGCTTCACCCCTCCCCCACCCCAGCTCCTCTGACAGCTGGCAATAGCATAGATCTCATTGTGGTTCCACTTTCAATTATTATGCCATTGACTACTCTATTCATAATGTGCTTTTTCACAGAAAGTATGTATTAGTACTACTTTACCTCATGAATACTCACCCTTCTTGATTTTGTGATGGCTCAAGATAGTCAGGAAACCTAAACACAATCACACTGTCTCTGGATGTTGGATGTTAACCCCACCCTAACCCTCCTCTTTCTACTAGCTTAGATAAACAACTCTTGAGTGATAAAGGTTCTATGTTACAGTTTTGTTTGTTTTAGTTAATTTAGAGACTTGATGATTAATGAACAAAGAGATCTAGATAGTTTTACTTGCATTGCTGGTTAGACTTAAAACAAATATTAGATCACATAATTATATAGAATAGAACACATAAGAATTATAGGATCTCCTTGTTTTTCATTGGCATGATAGTCAACAAAATAGACATTGAGATGAATAATTTCAATGAAGAAGGCATTCATCACACCAGACTGAACCATTCTTTAAAAAAAAGTAATGTTCTCAATGAAACCCATCCCCAGCTGTTGAGGGTGAAGAACAGTGAACAAATCCACATCGACTGCTGTCAGCAGGCATTTGCCAAAACATCTCCAGCAACTGGCTGAAACGTTGCCATGGAGCTCCACCCAGCCTGCATGTTAAACCCAGAAAAAACCCAGAACACACAGGCAATCGTGTGGAGCACCACCACAGCCATTTGGGACATGTCCAACTCCCTCTGTGGTCTACAGAGCATGTTATGGCAAACACCAAGAAAATGGCCCCAGGAGGTATTCTGGTCTCTGAGTGACACAATTTTGATGTCTCAATAACCCACCAGGCTTGTGTCAGAAACATGAATTTAGGCTACATAATACAATGTCAGAAATAAAACCTGTTATGGGAAAAACAAACTCACAGAGCAGTCATAAATTTCTGGCATAATAGATATATTAATATTGTGTTGACAGCCAAATAGATTTCCAGTGTCATGTTTATATTCAAATGAAGTTTTGATCATAGTTTCATGTGATCATTGCTTTATTTATTTGACCTATGTAAATGTCTTGAACTGAACATATGGCCAAGGAGGGGATTCTATTCTTCACCAACATATTGCTTATTGTTGAATGAAGAAGCAATACTGTACCTATTTTACTTTAAGTGTAAAAAACAAAATGTGGTTATTTGTAGGCTTTTTATGTCTTTTCTTTATCCTGAGTTCCTGTCATACAAACAAGTCTAGAATGTTAATCAAAGGCACCACATGTGACACACACGGTGGCCTCCCGCTCATTTCCCATTGTTCCCTGGCCACAAAAGCTTTGTGAAAAGCTAGCAATCTGGAATGGCAGTATAATGTCTGATACTGATGAAACTATCTAAACATGAAATTCCATAGCTTGTCCTGGTGCATAACTTGTTGCTTACATCTTGTATTGTCCGATGATCCTAACAGAGCAAAGAAGTTGCTCTGTTCAGTCAATAATTCATGGAGCAATAAAGCACACGTCTGCCTCTGATTTGAGTTGCAAGAAGACACAAAAGAACATATGCCAAGAATACATCGTATTGGTAACACAAAATAAGTACAATACACTATTGTTTGTATTAACAGACATTTAGAATAGAATAGAATCAAAGAAAAAAGAATAACTAACATTTTTCCCAAAAGTTAACTTCAATTAATTGTTATATTTCAGGTCATTGGTATATTATTAAAGCTAATATCAGCCTCTATTCTTCAAAATAAGAAAACAGAACAATTTGTATTATAGAGTTGGTGAAAAAAGTGTGCATATAACCTTTTAGCATATTAGCAAAACAAATAATTATTTTGTATTCAACCCGCAGCTCTGGTATGTGATGGAGGATGAGGATGGATGCATGAGTCAGGTCCTCCTCACAGACTATGCAAGTAGACTTGATCTTGTCTGGATGTGTCAGCAACAGCTGACTGCATTGTTCCCTTCCAGATTCATGGATCAGCTTCCTTTATAACCATACTGCTGCTCCGTCTGAAAGACCTTTTCATCATCAATTGTAGGCATTTAAGAAGGATAAACATTCTTACAGCCTAAGGTACAACATTTCTTATAGTTGTAATATTCTAAACTGGTCAAGATCAAGATTTGTTATATTCTACATCTGCTTGATAGAGAAATATTTATTTTGTGTTGACTGTCGTCTTCTAACGCATTGGCTGCTCGGAAATACAGTTATTCTTTCCTGTATTGCGGTATACACCCAAAACACATTTCCTTATGAATGTCATGTATTGTATTCATGGGAATATGGACCTTCGATTGATCACTTTAATCTGCAAAGCCAGAAAGGACTTGATATTATATGTCAGGTGTGTGCGTACTGGTAGCGAAGTCAGGTGCAGGAGAGCAGAGATTTGTGAGCAGGCACACACTTTATTGAGGCAAAAGTGCAAAACGTGCAAAACAGTCACAAGAATTATGTTTAACAATAAACATCTTCGAGAAATACCATGGAAAAAACAAACCAGTCTGGCGCGTCAACAACAAACACATAACACAAACAATCTTACACAAAGACATGATGGGGAACAGAGGAATAAATACATGTAGATTGATTGGGGAATGAAAACCAGGTGTGCAGGGAACAAGACAAAACAAATGGATACATGAAAAATGGAGCGGCGATGGCTAGAAAGCCAGTGACGTCGACCACCGAACGCCGCCCGAACATGGAGAGGAGCCGACTTCGGCGGAAGTCGTGACAGTACCCCCCCCCCCCCAAACTCTCGGGGTGGAAACCCGAGGTGAGGCTGATCGAGACCCCCAAACATTCCATGAACGCCCTCCAGACTCTCGAAGTGAACTGGGGACCTCGATCAGACAATATAGTGCCGGAAGACATGTGTAAACAGGGCCTCCACAGTTTGTAGGGCCGTAGGGAGACCGGGCAGAGGGAGGAGACGACAGGACTTAGAGAAACTATCCACAATGACCAGGATCGTGGTGTTTCCCTGTGAGGGAGGAATATCCGTTAGAAAATCCACCGACAGGTGTGACCAAGGCCATTGTGGAACAGGTAAGGGATGTAGCTTACCTCTGGGCAGGTGTCTAGGAGCCTTACACTGGGCGCACACCGAGCAGGAGGAAACATAAACCCTCACGTCCCGAGCCAAGGTGGGCCACCAGTACTTCCCAGTCAGACAACGCACCATCTGACCGATCCCCGGATGACCAGAGGAGGGAGATGTGTGGGCCCAATAGATCAACTGGTCACGGACAGCAGACGGAACGTACTGACGCCCGACGGGACACTGGAGTGAAGCGGGCTCTGTACGCAACGCCTGCTCAATGTCCGCGTCCAGCTCCCACACGACCGGCGCTACCAGGCAGGAGGCCGGGAGAATGGGAGTCTGATCCATGGGCCGCTCCTCTGTGTCATACAGCCGGGACAGTGCGTCTGCCTTCACATTCTGGGAACCTGGACTGTAGGACAGGGTAAACACAAAACGGGTAAAGAACTTTGCCCACCTTGCCTGATGAGGATTCAGTCTCGTAGCTGCCCGGATGTACTCCAGGTTGCGGTGGTCAGTCCAGATGAGGAAAGAGTGTATAGCCCCCTCAAGCCAATGTCTCCATGCCTTCAAAGCCTTAACCACAGCCAACAGCTCCCGGTCCCTCACATCATAGTTCCGCTCCGCCGGGCTGAGCTTCTTCAAGGCGGAGCTTTGGTGGCGTGCTGGAGCGCTGAGAGAGCACGGCTCCGATCCCAGCCTCGGACGCATCCACCTCCACTATGAATGCCAAAGATGGATCTGGATGGGCCAGCACGGGAGCCGAGGTTAACAGAGCTCTTAGCTGCCCAAAAGCCCTGTCCGCCTCAACCGACCACTGCAGACGTACAGTACCCCCCTTCAGCAGTGAGGTAATGGGAGCAGCCACCTGGCCAAAACCCCGGATAAATCTCCGGTAGTAATTGGCAAACCCAAAAAATCGCTGCACCTCCTTTACCGTGGTGGGAGTCGGCCAATTACGCACGGCTAAAATGCGGTCACTCTCCATCTCCACCCCTGATGTCAGCCTTGACGTACAGGTCATGCTCCAACAGTCGTCCAAGTACCGCCCGAACAAGGAGAGGAGCCGACTTCGGTGGAAGTCGTGACATTATAAGAGGATGCGTCCCATAGATTTACACTACTAAGTACTGGGAAAGTTATTACACTTCATGAGCTTTAAGGTCAACAACAATCTAGACAAGGTTGTTAGCCATGTCTACCCAGCCCCTCAAACCAACAAGATCAGCAACTCAACTCAAAAGAATTTCACATAATACATGACAAAAACACCCTCTGGTGCAACACCTCTAAAGAGTGCCTATGTTCATCTGAATACATCTGAATACTGAATACTATACATCCACATTATGCTCAATTGCCTGCTGATGAAGACTTGACAATATAGTATATCAGTTAGTTTAACATCATCTGGTGGTTGGATATTGCCATTAAACTGTTATTGGGAGGCCTGGGAATATGTTGTGTCTTCATTGGTCCTTGTAACGTGATCCCCCATGCCTCCCTGTGTGCATGGTGCTGGAGAGCAGAGCAGCACAGCATTGCATAGCCTTGACACACATTAGTGCTGACAGCAGCCCTCCCCAGTCCCCATAGGCCTCTCAAGCAGCCCACTGGTCCCTTGGCTCTCCTACCCCCTCTTGGTACTCCACGCTGTGTGGTCTGCATTCATTCACACACTGACACTTACTGTCCTGTGATCAACTGAACCAGCATGGTCATAGATCATCGCCTCTGGAGGAGGATGACAGTTTCTTAACTAGGAGATATTATGGTTAAATCTTCCTATTGCACAACGTTCAAACTGAGGTTTCTGGCCATGTTGCTGTGCTGCACCCTTCTTGTCTTCTCCAGAAGCACCTCAACAATTATGGAGTGTAGGAACATTCTACCTGTTGTAGTGGCATAATGATTCACTATGAATATAACTATGAAACATCTGGCATTAGACATATTCCAGAGTGTTTATACTGCCACAAAAGTGAAGTCAAAGTAAGTTCAGATGTATCAGTCAGTGAATGCATTATCATAAAGTCTACCACTCTTTATAACTCTCTGTCTGGTTTGAACTCATTAGTCAAAGCACATTTTTTGAAAAAGGCCCTCTACAAAATGAGGGTCTTTTGCATCCCTTTGATATTTGAAGTAGAAATTGTGGGGCAATATAGAAGTTTAAAAGCATGTTATATTAAATGAAGTACCCTTTAATATAGACCACATGGATAATTCAATCATTCAGATTTCTTATATGAATAAAGGATTGCAAGTGCCAAAATATCCACATTTTGACATGTCCCTCCATGCACCCTCTGTGACTTTTAGGATGATTTTAATCTACTTAACCCCTACATTTCTCCAAGTTTTGACCATCATTGTAAAGACCGAGTTATTTTGTTGCTTTAACAAATGCTTATTTATTTAATGTGATTAGAGATTAATTTATGTCTGTCCCTCATTTTAAGGACAACCTTGTTACCTGAACTGAACTCTGGTTTCAGAGTTGTTTTTCAAAAGAAACATAGAACATCTAAAAGTCAAATCATAGTGTAAAATCAGGTGAGCTGGTGTACTCTTTTTGACCATTTGCTGGTGTTTTGTGGTGGAAAACTGAGCAGCACATTCTCACTTAATCATCAACCCTGTTACGGTCAACCCTATTTCTTTATTTGGCAATTACTATAGTAATTGTTTTATTAAACCTCTTGAGATGGGAGAATGTGTTTTTATTGAATTGAACATGTGCTCTTTATGAAAATGTAAACATTAGGTGAAATCAAATGTTTTTTTTGTTTTTTTTTATCAAGTTACACTTCTCAAAAGACACAGAAGTGGTGGAACAACCCAGCTGCTGTTTTACTCCTGGTCCATCATGTGCTACCATTTACTTCAGCTCTTCTGAATATAATACAATTTAACTCACTTCTCTCAGACACATTAGTATTATATGGTTACTGTCAGAGCAAAATGTGATATTGCATCTTAAATTGAAATGATCCGCAAAGGGAAAAGGACAGACAATGGACCAAATAACCCTCTGTTACTACCATACCCGTAGCATCGCTCCCTTCCTTCCTGTCTTTTTCCCGGCCACTTCTTGGGAAATGACTTTGACGCACAATTTGAACTGATCACAGTGATTACAGGGGGCAATGCAAGTATAACAGTGCTTCAGTTAACAAAGGAGCAGTATGAGTTCCACCTTCAGGCACATCGACTCATCACTTAAAGGTGTATGATCTTAGACACATCCATCAAAACACATTCCTCCACAGACAGAGGACTCCATGATGCAAACTCTGCTATGAATCACCCCACAAATTAATATAAGGATACTATAAATAGATTAGAGTCACTCCTTTATCACAGGCAGGCTTACAATCCCTCAGATCAGCTGGTAAAATAATTTGCCTGTGTGGATTTTTCATACCATTTAAGGCTCTCATTTCTTCTCATCTAACATGAATGCCTGACCATTGGCATAACAATCAAAGCCAAGTTGCTTGGGTAATTAGAAAGGGCGCTGTTTAGTGTTTGTATTTAACGAGGTGTGGTCTTCTAACATCGCTGAGACAGCTTGGCTCCATACTTCTAACATAGCTGAAAACAGCTTGGCTCCCTACTTTGGGAATACAAGATGTGTTGATAAACTTGTTGGGTCATGTCTTTTTCAGTTATTGCAGCACTTGATAGTACTGTTTGATAACATTAAATCACTATATTACAGGGACATTTAATTTCACTCTAAATATGTTTTCATATTTCCCTATACTGATAACTTTTGGCCTAAATTGTGAGATAGAAAACAAGAAAACAAATAATTGTACACATTTATTCTCTTTAAACAGTTACAGGAAAATAGCTTTAAATACCCCCTAAAGTCCATCAACGCACCCGTGCGTCAATTTAATTAACATAATAAAAAATATATAGAAGTAGTTTTGTGACACCCCCAAAAAATGGGTTAAATATGTGTAAATCCTGAACATTATTACATCTCCTAGATGTAGGACAGACACTTCAAAAACGTTATATATTATTTCTTTTTGTACTCTCCGTTTTGCCATTTATGAATGTGTTATTCATTGCATTTCTATAGGCTATAGCATTAAAAGCCAAATTCAATATTTTACCTAAATGAAAAATTAAATAGCTAAAGGATCCATGGTATGATCTTAAAAAAATTCCATATGTTAGCTCAGTAGAACTCCCCCCCCCCCCCCCCCCAATACCCCATTGCAGGTTTTCATGATTTGGAATTTGCTGTCACAATAAACATTCTACTTCCAGATGCAGTTTATCAAATTATAGATGCAGAAATTAACAGACAAGATCCCCAAGATTATAACATCTGCATTCAAACAGGCACACACGTAAAGCAGTGCACCCAAATTAGAACAAACCTTTATACTTCAGTGAAACATTAATCAAATATGATGCATGACTGTGCAGTTAGCTATATAGACAACCAGATCTGTGTAGTTCCCCAAAAAAGTAATGATTGGGAGCGCCCCCTGTGTATGATTATAATCATAAATTGTAATTTAGTGTTTGGCATATATTTGCATCCGTGTACAGTTCCTGCAAAGTTTAAAGCTTACATTGTAAATTGCATGTGTCTAGCCTAAATAAAAACATCTTGGCAGGAATATCAACCATTTCGCCAACTCCTCCATTAAATTTTGAGTATATTCAATTTCTATCTCAAGCTAAGCTTTATGCATCTCTTCTCCAAGACGTCCTATGAACGTATCTGAAACCATTGTATGCACTCCACAAGTTCTTTTCAGACTAGTAAAATGTGTATATGAAGAGGAAAAAAAAATATGCTAAACGTAATATTTGCATTAGATCCTTACACATATTAATATGTTAAAGCAGTGGTGTCAAACACATTCCATGAAGGGCTTAGTGTCTGCGGGTGTTTTGTTTTTAGACTTAGACAACCAGGTGAGGGGAGTTCTTTACTAATTAGTGACCTTAATTAATCAATCAAGGGAGGAGCAAAAACCCGCAGACACTCAGCCCTCCGTGGAATAAGTGACATGTTAAAAGAAGGGTAAATACTGTATAGAAATGGATTTTGCTCTCAGTACATGTAACAAAACCACTTTTCTCTACCTATCAAGCCTTTAAACCAGAAAATATATTTTACCTCCTCCACAAAGAACAATTCTCTGAAATCATCCACACAGATTAGATTAGACTAGAACAGACCAGTCCACAGTCCACCCCTCTCCCTCAAACCACTTGCTCTTACCATCATCCCTTCAATAGTGTGATCAGAAACATAATGTATCTAACAAATGAAAAGTTCATTTCCAGATATGGCATGTGAAGTTTGAAAGGGTGTTTCCGTTTTATTTGGTCTTCTCTGGTTCTGTTTGTACTCCTGCATCTGACTGGCGTTTGCCCTGCAAGGAAAGGAAAGGGTCATTTCACTTATCAATATAGCTCCAACTCCATGTAAGAACCTACATTTGCTTCCCTCACATTACTTTGCCGAAAGCAATATCTTTCAATGACATTTCATAGTGAAGTATAGTTCACAGTCATAGGAGTTGCCGAGGCCATCTAGTGGTTGCAAATTTGACTGAGAGGGATTGCAAATTCTGCCTACCAGGTTTTTGAAGAACAAGTGGATGGAGTTCCTCTTCTCCAGTCTCTTAGGGAGGACGGGGGAATTCTCCATAACCTCGGAGGGCCCTGACACGGGCTTGCTGTCCACAGCAGGGTCCTCTGGGGCCTTTGGTTCATCCTTGGCTACACTTGGGCCAGCTACCGCTTCTGCAGCTGGGGCAGGGACTTCCTTTTTCGGCACAGCTGCCTGATTGAATTATGACAAATAATCAAGAGATCAATTTCAAAGTATAATTTGCACAATTTAATGTTCCTCTTAAAACCATTGGGCATCCATTATGATGTTGCCTCCTTGCTCTCGCCAGTTAAAAAAGCTGAGCACACACATTAACACACTGACTAGCACAATACAAGAGCACAACTGATGCAATTAAATAGTGGCTGTATAATGGAATGACGACATAAGTGGGAACATTGCTCTGGCTGGTAAATATCATAAAATGATGAGAAATTAGAAAGTATCACTACCAGCTGTTTTCGCTATCATGTGTATGCAACATATCAATTGCTGTACCAAATAATGTTCATTATTTATGGAGGATATTTAATTATTTGTGCAGGATACTTCAACATGGTAGTACCAGCATAGCATAAGCTGAACTCAGTGAGATCACTCTTGTTAATTTCCCACTGGCTGGCAAGTATTGTCATTTACCCCTTTGAAAGGTTTCTTGAGGAGTCGGACTCCACTTGTTGAAGCTGTCTGGGCTTTTGAGGCCATTTGGTTTAGCAGATCCTCAAATTATCACACCATTCTGTTATTGTTTATCACATTTTCTTCTATTTCCAAAATTACATTTCATGAGTAGTTCCCGTTGAGAACCAAAGTGAGATGTGAGTAAAATGTCTGCCTTACCATGGTCTTGAAAAGAGAAAAGGAAGTGAAAGGAGAGGCTTTGGAGGCAGCAGGTGTCTTCTCGTCCTCTGGTGCAGGTGGTGGTGGTTCTAGAGTGGCAGAGGCCTCCAGAGTGGCCGTCTTTGAGAAGTCTACATTCTTTACCGAAACAGCAAAAGAGAGAACTTAATTATAAACCATTGTCAGGATTAAGGAAGGTGTAAGAGCCCATGAGAAACAAGAGTCCGCCACCTGGAAGAACCAGAAAATAACCCACTAAAACAGATAGAGATAAGAGGGTGATAAAAATCTCTACTCAGGTACCAAAACTGGTACTGTAAAATAGATATTATGTAGTTTGCCCCTAAGGGCCACTTTATTGCTGAGATGAATGAAACAACTTGTAACTGATCAGAGGAAGCTGGTGAGAGGAGCTATAGGAGGATGTGCTCATTGTAATGGATGGAATGGAGTCACATGGAGACAACGTGTTGGACTCCATTCCATTGATTCCATTCCAGGCATTACAATGAGCCAGTCCTCCTATAGTTCCTCCCACCAACCTCCTCTGTAACTGATAGCGTAAACACCCATTTTCACCATGCAACCCAACAGAAAGAGACAAAAATGGCACGTGAGGGTGGAGTATTCCAAGAGTTCTCTCCTTTTACCTGTACTTCCACAACCGGCTGTGGCTCCACTGGTTCCACTGTCTACAGGAGAGCAGAACGATGTTAATCTGAACATGTGCCATATAACTACACCTTCTACTGTATGGTCTGCATGGCAAGGCACGGATAGGTGTGTAGAAGCACAGTTCACCACACAAATAAAGACACAAAGTCGCACATGCACGCATACAGTCAGAATGAAAATCTAATTCAGTTTCTGTATGAACACATACAGTCAGAATGAAAATGGGATAAAATGACTGAATTAGATTTTGTTGAATTTCTGATGTTGTTTGGGATGCTGTTATGCTATTTATGTTCACAGATGATGAATGAATAGATTCAGACCTCAGCCCATTCTCCACAAGTCATGCCATCAGTCCAGCTAAATGCAGCACTATCTAAAGTGTGTTGATTCCACATTGAGAAAAACATAAGCAAAAAAACTCCATGAAATGTCACAATATGTCACTGGAAGTATCAGGATAGATTTACATTTACAGGAATGCTCTGAGGGATTGCTCTGAGAGACTGTTATGTTTGGTATCTGTATTGATGCTCTGCTCAAGAGAAAGGGCAGCAGTCTGTATGATGTAGCTAGTAGATCTTGTACCCACAAGATGCAATGATTTGAATACAGTTAAATGAAATGAAGGATGTCACAGTGAGCTTAACTCTGTTAGCTTCAAATTGGCTGAATGTTGTATTATCATACCGCTGCAGCAGGCTTGGCAGGGGCTCTGGCTCCACTTGTTGACTTAACCTTGATTTTAGACTTGAGGCCTATCAGTGCCTCAAATTCAAGCTGGTGAAAGTAGCCATAGGAGGATGTGCTCATTGTAATGGATGGAATGGAGTCACTGGAATGGTACCAAACACAAACGCATGGAGACAACGTGTTGGACTCCATTCCATTGATTCCATTCCAGGCATTACAATGAGCCTGTCCTCTTATAGCTCCTCCCACCAGCCTCCTCTGGAACTGATAGCTTAAACACCCATTTTCACCATGCAACCCAACAGAAAGAGACAGATGGCACGTGAGGATGGAATATGCCAAGAGTTCTCTCCTTTTACCTGTACTTCCACAACCGGCTGTGGCTCCACTGGTTCCACAGTCTACAGGAGAGCAGAACGATGTTAATCTGAACATGTGCCATATAACTACACCTTCTACTGTATGGGCTGCATGGCAAGGCACGGATAGGTGTGTAGAAGCACAGTTCACCACACAAATAAAGACACAAAGTCGCACATATACAGTCAGAATGAAAATCTAATTCAGTTTCTGTATGAACACATACAGTCAGAATGAAAATCTAATTCAGTATGAACACATACAGTCAGAATGAAAATGTAATTCACTTTCTATATGAACACATACAGTCAGAATGAAAATACAATTTAATTTCTGTATGAAAACACAGTCAGAATGAAAATGTAATTCAGTTTCTGTATGAAATGAATACTTGGTCTGCTGCTTCTTTGGGTTAAAATGACTGAATTAGATTTTGTTGGATTTCTGATGTTGTTTGGGATGCTGTTATGCTTTTTATGTTCACAGATGATGAATGAATAGATGCAGACCTCAGCCCATTCTCCACAAGTCATGCCATCAGTCCAGCACTATCTAAAGTGTGTTGATTCCACATTGAGAAAAACATAAGCAATAAAACTCCATAATATGTCACTGGAAGTTTCAGGATAGATTTACATTTACAGGAATGCTCTGAGGGATTGCTCTGAGAGACTGTTATGTTTGGTATCTGTATTGATGCTCTGCTCAAGAGAAAGGGCAGCAGTCTGTATGATGTAGCTAGTAGATCTTGTACCCACAAGATGCAATGATTTTAATACAATTAAATTAAATGAAGGACAGTGAGCTTAACTCTGTTAGCTTCAAATTGGCTGAATGTTGTATTATCATACCGCTGCAGCAGGCTTGGCAGGGGCTCTGGCTCCACTTGTTGACTTAACCTTGATTTTAGACTTGAGGCCTATCAGTGCCTCAAATTCACATCAAACTGTTACAATCTGACACACATTTATGTTTTATGTTAATTTTTACAAAATATTATCTGCTGCCAAAGAATGCTTCTAAGTGCCTTGTACTACAGGAGTTGGCTTACCTTTCTGCTGAAAAGTCTGCTGAACGGGCGGTCAGATTTCGGCTTGGCGGCCTCTGCTTCTTTGGCAGCACCCTTTGGTTCTTCTTTTGGTGCGTTGGTCACAGGTTGGGCAGCTAGTTCTGCTTTAACCTCCATCTTAGGTGGGGCTGGGGCTGGGGCTGCGGCTGCGGGTGGGGCAGGGGCTGCGGCCGGGGCTGCGGCCGGGGCTGGGGCCGGGGCTGGGGCCGGGGCTGGGGCTGGGGCTGCAGCTGGTGGGATTAACATTCCTCCTTTGGCTGTTGCATCCACTAGTTGTGCAGCCTATTCGAGGGAGACACACAATGGAAAATAGGAATAGTTGATCACCGACATCTAGTTAATAGCTCACAAATCATTATTTATTTATGTTTATTTATTTAGTTAGTACTCACAGTAGTTGTTGTTGGTTGGGCCTCTTTCTGTGAATGTTTGGTAACAACAAACAATAGTTAGTGCTGGTAAAAAGTTGAACAATCACCATTCTGGTTCCGTGAAGAGATCATATATCTTCTGTCTCAATAGCTTGCTTAGAGGCCTTGCAATGGCATCTTTTGCAACAGGCTTCACAGCTGAGAACGGTGCCCCTTGACCTGCACAGGTCTTCTCAGCTGCGTTTGGTCTTCAGCAGAAGATGGATGCCAATTACGACTACTGACACTACTAACTACTTGTTTTAGATTCAAGAATCATTGACTTGTTTAACTTAATTGGGATTAAATGTAATTATTTTGAATGATTGAATTCATATTTTTTTCCCTGAGGAATTCAATAACAGTCACAATCACAGTCATCCAAAAGTCTCTCAATGTAGGTTAATATGTTGCTACTGAAACAGAATAGAATTCAAGTGTAAATGCTAACAGCGGCAATGTTGAATGAGGCCTTATGTTACCAATGGGATGAAGATGATGGTAAGAGTGGTAAGAGTGAGATGTCTTTCACTTGTTACTTTTTCACCTTTGTTGGTGTAAGCAGTACGGTAAAGGTACAGTAAGGCTGCGTCATGAAAAGCTTTCATTATTATTTTAGATGACTTTTACAAAGGCACATAATTGCATAGCATTACCTGTAGACTATACAGTATACTAAATAAACTCTGTGCATAACTGTATCTGTATTGAATTGGATTGAGTGTTTTTGCATAATGTATGTTTCAAATAAAAATACATGCTTACCTGGTCTTTTGCAACATCAGGGGTGGCTGTTTCTTGCTTGTTTTTTTTTATGGGAGTCACCTAGGTAACACACAGACATATACTGAGTATACCAAACATTAGGAACAGCTTCCTAATATTGAGTTGAACCCCACCCCCTCCCCTCAGAGTAGCTGCTGCTTTTGCAACAGCTAATGGGAATCCTAATAAAATACCAAATACCACCTCTCCTACAGTTGTGTCAAGTTGGCTGGATGTCCTTTGGGTGGTGGACCATTCTTGATACACTCAGGAAACTGTTGAGCTTGAAAAACCCAGCAGCGTTGCAGTTTTTGACACAAACCAGTGCTCCTGGTACCTCCTACCATATCGAGTTCAAAGGCCCTTAAATATTTTGTCTTGCCCATTCACCCTCTGTACAGCACACATACCCAATCCATGTCTCAATTGTCTAAAGGCTTAGAAATCCTTATTTAATCTGTCTCCTTCCCTTCATCTACACTAATTGAAGTGGATTTAACAAGTGACATCAATAAGGGATCATAGCTCTCACCTGGATTCATCTGGTCAGTCTGTGTCATGGAAAGAGAAGTTCTTAATGTTTTGTATACTCAGTGTTAATTGAGTGTCTGTGTACAATCTTGGATGGCAGGCAAAATTGTTAGCTACTTTTTGTTTCCTATAAAACAAATCTAGCATTAAAGTGTATCGTGATGTTTCATAAAAATATTTCAAATGAAATGTAATACCTACAGTAGATAGCAGCAATATCAAAGTATTTTAAGAGAGTTACAGTCACAGGGAACGGTGAAATTACTATTTTCATAGGACAGATGTCTTTCAGTTAGTCATATACAGTGCCTTCAGACGGTATTCACACCCCTGGTATTTTTCCACATTTTGTTGTGTTAGAGCCTGAATTTAAAATGGATTACATTGAGATTTCTTTGTCACTGGCTTACACACAATACCCCATAATGTCAATGTGGAATTATGTTTGTACACATTTTGATTAATTAAAAATGAAAAGATGAAATGTCTTGAGTTAATAAGTAGTCAACCCCTTTGTTATGGCAAGCCTAAATAATTTAAGGAGTAAAAACGTACTTCACAAGTCACATAAGTTGCATGGACTCACTCTGTGTGCAATACTAGTGTTTAACATGATTTTTGAATGACTACCTCATCTCTGTACCCCACAGATACAATTATCTGTAAGGTCCCTCAGTTGAGCAGTGAATTTCAAACACAGATTCAACATCAAAGACCAGGGAGATTTTCCAATGCCTCGCAAAGAAGGGCACCTATTGGTAGATGGGTAAAAAACAGACATTGAATATCCCTTTGAGCATGGTGAAGTTATTAATTACACTTCGGATGGTGTGTCCATACACCCAGTCACAACAAAGATACAGGCGTCTTTCCTAACTCGGTTACTAGAGAAGAAGGAAACCGTTCAGGGATTTCACCATGAGGCCAATGGTGACTTTAAAACAGTTACAGAGTTTAATGGCTGTGATAGGAAAAAACTGAGGATGGAACAACAACATTGTAGTTACTCCACAATACTAACCTAATTGACAGAGTGAAAAGAAGGAAGCCTGTACAGAAGAAAAATATTCCGAAACACGCATCCTGTTTTCTACAAGGCACTAAAGTAATAATGCAAAAAATGTGGCAAAGAAATTTACTTTTTGTCCTGAATACAAAGTGTTATGTTTAGGGCAAATCCAATACAACACATTACTGAGTACCACACTCCTGTCACGGTCGTCGTAATGGATGGACCAAGGCACAGCAGGTATGTGAATGCGCATTTTATTTAACACAAAAAAAAACAACACGAAACCAATGACTGACTGACACACACACACACACACACACACACACACACACACACACACACACACACACACACACACACACACACACACACACACACACACACACACACACACACACACACACACACACACACACACACACACACACACACACACACACACACACACACACACACACACACACACACACACACACAGCCTTGTCTGCTCACACAGCAGTACAAAGAACAATCTCCCACAATCCCCAAAACAAACAAACTCCTAATTATAGGACCTTCAATCTGAGGCAACGATAACCAGCTGCCTCCAATTGAAGGCCCCAATCCCAAATACTAAACATAGAAATAAACACCCTAGAAACAGACATAGAACTGTACAACATAGAACTAAACCAAAAACCCCAGAAACATAAATAAAACGACCCTCTACATAAACACACACTCAAAACCATATCAAACAAATACCCCCTGCCACGTTCTGACCAAACTATAATAACAAATAACCCCTTTACTGATCAGGACGTGACAACTCCATAGTTTCAAGCATAGTGGTGGATGCATCATCTTATGGGTGTGTGTGTAATCGTTAAGGACTGGGGAGTTTATCAAGATAAAAAATGGAATGGAGGTAAGCACAGGCAAAATCCTAGACGAAACCTGGTTCAGTCAGCTTTCCACCAGACACAGGGAGATGAATTCTCCTTTCAGCAGGACAATAACCTAAAACACAAGGCCAAATCTACACTGGAGTTGCTTAGCAAGAAGAAAGTGAATGTTCCTGAGTGGACAGTTTTGACTTAAATCTGATTGAAAATCTATGTCAAGACTTGAAAATGGTTGTCTAGCAATGATTAACAACCAATTTGACAGAGCTTGAAGAATTTTGCAAAGAATAATGGGCAAATATTGTACAATCCAGGTGTGCAAAGCTCTTAGAGACTTACCCAGAAGACTAACAGCTTTAATCACTACCAAAGGTGATTCTAACATGCATGTATTGACCCAGGGGTGCGAATACTTATGTAAATAAGATATTTCTGTATTTCATTTGCAATACATTTGCAAACATTTCTTAAAACATGTTTTCACTTTGTCAATATAGACTATTGTGTGTAGATGGGTGAGAAGAAACACAAACATCTATTTAATCCATTTTGAATTCAGGCTGTAACAACAAAATGTGGAATCAGACAAGGGTTATGAATACTTTCAGAAGGCACTGTAGCCACTGACATCTACGGTTGTCTAACTGATGGTACAAAAAGAGGTCCCTGGCAAAGCACATACAGTACATGTTCTCTCACTGGGATGGCCATTGTGCTCTGGGGATGGCGTAGGCCTTCCCTCGCTATATTTTCATGCATCTCAACTTCCAATGGCACAGGCCTCCCTTGTGAGCTCACACTATAGGCTGAACAAAAGACCACCACATTCCCGCATGTTCAAAGGATTTGATTAACTGGGGCTATGTTAACTCTTTATGGAGGCATGATTCCAAAAGAAGGCATGATGAAGAGAAATGACAATAGCTGCCTGTGTAATCATTCCTTCAAGACGTGTTCACTCTTGCTCAGAGACGCCCTCATGCTGCCTCTACACATGTTTTCACACACAATGATCACTGACAGCACTACATAGTCTTAAAATACAATGACATCACTGATGGAACACTGTTTTCTCATTTAATGTTCTGTGGTCCCTACTTCACAACAGAAGATTAGGATTACCATACCATAATCAATCATTAGGCTAAAAGTTTTGCTATTCAGAGGCATATTTGGAATTATGACAGAATGGCAACCTTTCTTTTCCATACCAAATAAATGATGGTTCTTCAATAGTGTTTGTAGTGGTTTCACAGTTGGACTTTTACAAAGGCTTGAAATAATTATTTCTCAAAATAAGTTAGTGTCACTTTTAAACATATTTTAAAACAAATATGAGGCAAATAGATCAAATATTATGTGCATATCTATTCACTTATGTACCTTACTGTTATAACAACTCTTTAAACAATACAAATAATATCCTAAGAAATGTTTTACTTACTAGTGTTTTGAAGAAGTTCATAACTGGATTATCTTCTGTTTGACTCTCTCCCTCTTGGTTTTCCTGAATGTGACTGCTTTCCTCTGCAATTTTGGGGCTTTTGACCTCCTCTGCCTCTGGACTAGGGTTGGGACGCTCCTTTGAAGTCTCTGTATCCTCCTTTACCTCAGCAAGTGGCTCCTATAGACAACCGCGAAGAATGAGCCCTCAGAAATGTGAGTGTTTTAGCAGTGAAGCTGATACGCTAGCAATGAGCCTGTTAGACGCAGCATTGAGACTGAAGCACAATTCCAACCATGCCTCTGCCTACTCGGGGCACCATCAACAATCATCCTTTTATTAATGCTTGTTTCCACCCACACACATTGATATTCAGCAATGTTTGAGACTTCTGTCTCTTTTGCTCTGAGAAATGTCAGCAAACTCAAATATCTTGTTTTGTTTTCTGTTATGTTGATATTGTAAGAAAATCCCCCATTCGTATCTGACGATATTTAATTTTATTTGAATATTCCTTACAGTAATATGACTTAGAGTAATATCATTCTGCAACACCAAGTAAGGATAGTGGCACCTTTCTTCTTTGGGTGGGCTGGATTAAGGTTCCTCTGACTCTATAGAAGCTACATCTTCAAGAAGTTCTTTCATCTCTTCTAGTTCTTCAGCCATTTCAGGCTCTTGTTGCGGTTGGCTGACACTCTTCACTTTAGGCTATACAGTACTTATGGGGCTAGATTCAAGTTTTTCAGCCATTGCTGACTCTACAGCAGCTGTATCTTCATTAACACTTGCAATGTCTTCCAGCTCTTCTTCAGGTGCAGTGCTCTCCTGTCATGTCCTGACCTTAGAGATCCTTTTAATTCTCTATTTGGTTAGGTCAGGGTGTGACTAGGGTGGGCAATCTATGTTCTATTTCTTTGTTGGCCGGGTATGGTTCCCAATCAGAGGCAGCTGTCTATCATTGTCTCTGATTGGGGATCATACTTAGGCAGCTTTTTCCCACCTGTAGTTTGTGGGATCTTGTTTTGGTACTGTGCTGTTTAGCCCTACTAAACGTTACATTTCGTTTGTATTTTATTTTATTTTTTTGGTGTTCATTTAATAAAGTAAGATGTACGCCTACCACACTGCACCTTGGTCCAATCCTTCCAACAACGATCGTAACATCTCCTCTAAAGTTTTATCCTCTGTGACTTCTTCACCAATGGCCAGTCCTGTTGTCTCCTTTTCAGGTGGGCTGACACTATCCTCCATAGGCTCTTCTTCAGGTGGGCTGACACTCTTGTCTGTAGGTTGCTCTTCAGTGGTTTCTGCGTGAGCTTCAGTGGTTTCTGGCTGCTCTACAGTGGTTTCAGTGGTGATTTTAATGGCGTCTGCCACAAGAAAATCAGACAGTAATGGAAGTTGCATTGGAAACAAATGTGCAGCCATCAATATTTTCCAATCCAGTTCAATGGATGATTGCAAGGAAATTATGCCTTCCTTTGTCTCCTTTATAATAAGAATCAACAGGGATGTTTGTTAGATCTGTAATAGGCTTTGTTATACATTGGAAAGTGAAGAATGACCTGTGAATATTTCTCGCAACAGATGCAATATTACTGTAAATCAATGTTACCAATTCACAGTACACCTCACATTACAGTGGCTATATCCGTAGTTAACTTCATTGGAATAACCAAAATCATTTAGATTTTGATATGTAAAAATCTCAAGTAAGGAGCTGATGATCATTAATTAATTATCAGTACACTGAGTGAAACTGAAATGGAACTAATGCCAACCCAATTTGAAGGGATCACTGATTAGATACTTACAGCTTGGATCCCATCGGTCACAGCCACAGGGACTTTCTGATCTTCCGCAGAACTTTCAATCTCCTCCACAATCTTCTCCCTTATGGGCTCCTCCTTTTCCAGGGCTGGATCCGGGTTGGGGGTGGGTTGAGGCTTAGCTTTCTTCTTGAACAGATTTTCAAAGATGTTCACTTTTTCTTGTGTACTGTTCTTGGGCTCCTCCTTCTCTTGGGTGGCTGGTTCCAGTTCCGGTTCCGCTGTGTTTTGAGTCTTAGCATTCTGTGTCTCTGGTTCCACTTCTGGAACCTTCTTGACGGCAGACTTCTGTTCCACCACCACAGGCCCAAGACCACTGCCATCTGCCTCCACTATACCTGACTCTTCAGAGGGAGGCAGTGAGGTAGGCATACTGTTCTGCTCCACAGCTGCTTCACTGGTAACTGCAAGATATAAGTCAATTAGTTGGTGGGACAAAGAAAGTTATTTGATATGATTCATCCTTTGTACACAGGCATCATGTAATACCTGACTATTATCTTTTATGTCCGGTAATGGAAATTAGCCAGTTAAATGTACCTAAACATAATTGAAAATGTAATCTATGTAATCCACAAAAGTAATTATTTATCATGAGGGCCATGAACAATAACAAGTAATGCTGCATGCTCAAAGAAAGGTTAACATCTCAGCTTTCTGGTATGTATTTTAATAAATTGCTCAAGTACACAATACAAATATGAAATATTTGATATGATTTTCTACTCAACAAAACTGTATGAATAACACTTGAAATTACTTATATGCTGTCTAAATATAGCATAATCTAATTATAAAATGACTAACTATAAAATGTCAAATTCCTTATAAGTAACTGGAAAAATACTAATTTGTATGTTTAATGTTAGAGAAAATGTGCATATTTTCTATAGGTCTCTCTTGATCAAAACGTCTTCCTCCATCACTGTGAATGTCTCACAGAGCTCTAGATTGGCTTCCTGAACACTCATGAACTTGCCTTTCATTAATCTTGTCTGTCTATGACAAATAGAAAGTGTTTTTTTGTCAAATCTATAAATGATTTTTGATGAATGGCTATAAATCGATCTCTGAATGTGCTACCGTGAATAAATCACTCTCTCCTGCTGCGCTACGACGTAACGATTGCAGGCATTTATGTGCTTTGATGTAGGGTTCAGTCAAGAGTTGATGGACAGTCGGAAGTGCGAATGAAATGGTAGGAGGCATATCCCAGCTGTGTCGGTGGGAACCAGGGCTATCGCTCAATGAAAGCCATTTCGATCTACTGGGTCCACGGATCGATTTATAAGCGAAAAATGACGATCGGAACCGTTACCAGAACCACACTGGTTGTGATTGGGAGTCCCATAGGACGGCGCACAATTGACCCAGCGTCGTCTGGGTTATGTTTCGGCCGGGTTAGGCCATCATTGTAAATCAAATTCTTAACTGACTTATTTAACCTTAAATTAAGGTGAAATAAAAAAATTGAAAAATAAGGTCCCCAAAACAGGGGAATTTACATCTAAGAGGATACATATTAGTAATCTTAGTTCCCAACATGTAATTCAGTAGAACATGGGAGGGTGTAGGAAATGGTATGCAACTTTACCAAAGGAGTTTCCTAACAATACTACCTCTATGACTAATCAATGCAGTGCTAGGCTCATTACCCTAAGCTAAATGCAAGCAAAACCTTTCCTTGTGCTGTATGTAAAACTAACGTGCTACTGGGGACACACAGGCTAGTCATGTGAAACAAACACAGTCTGGAAACAGTGGCTTTAGCTGCTCACTTGCTAGTGAATAGATGACCAATATCAATACTTTCGCCCTTAAAGAAAATACATATGTACTTGGCCTGCAAATCCTTGTACAAAACTGTTGATCCAGTGAGGCAATATACACAAGGACTGATCAAACATCTGTTCATCCTCTATGTTGAAGGCTACGCCTATAGTTAACATTGAACACCACCCAATAGCACTGACAGACGGCTGTATTTACAGAGAATTATGAGAGACTTGGAAATTGATCCAGACTAATCCAGCAATTCAAGGTTGATTACAAGGGATAGTGTCAGTGCCATGTCATCCCATTGGAGTAGTACATAAATAACTTGGTTACCATGATAGACATCATAGACAGAGGTGTTGCAATCAGTTGGGCCCACAGTTTGGGCCTTATTGATCATGGGGTAACAATCAGATGACAACAGGATAAATGGCTATCAAATCAGTCATAGACACACCATTCTCCAGGCCATTGGATGAGATGCTTACAGCATGGCCATTCAAACCTCCATGCAGGGGCTTTTCTGGAGCCTGCTCAGCCTATGAGAAGAAAGATGGTTGACATGAGCTTCTCTTGTCATCATTGTTTCATCATATCACTTTCATCGTTACTCCATTTTGTACGGACCATCAATTAGTATTAGATGCATGTGCACACGAATTTATCTCTAATATATTACTGCCTGTAATTGAAACTACTATTATTAGACAGCAAACACTTCCATTGGGTGTAAAATGCCACAACCAGCCTTCTTTCCCCTGTATTCCAACATTCAAAGTAAAACATGCATGCTGTCAAATAAGGCTATTATGAAACATACCTTGTTTTTGGAATGCTCATTGCCCATCTTGATCGCAGTTCAAACCTGCAGAAGAAACTGTTTGTCTGTGTGTGTGCGTGCGTGGGTGTGCGTGCGTGCGTGGGTGTATATGTGTGTGTGTGTGTCTGTGTGTGTGTGTGTGACTGCAACATATGTTCGTAACATCAATGCTGTAATGAGATACTTCATTCTTGTATCACAATACTATAGTCTCCAAATACAACAACAAAGTTAGATGAATTCAAATGCGATGATTATAAATATCAATAAACTAGGATACTCATCTTATATAAATTAATATCATTTGAAGCAAAGCTAATAGATACAACTTTTTAAAAAACAGCTATAGAGAAGGAATGGACTATACTAAACCAATGGCATTTCAAAGCTAAAAGTATTTGAGGCTATGTCTTACCTTGTGCCAACTCCTATGGCAAGTAAAAGCAGCAATAGCACACCCCTGCTGTGAAAGTAGTGTGTTTACAATTTGTCTGTAGTATTCCAGCTATTAGTGGGAGCAAGTTGGAGATCGACTTGCTGCTTTGCAACCTGCTCAACTAAGTATATGCACATAGGAGTTTAGCCCTGTTCTTAAAGGGGTGGGGCTCTCTCTTACTCATCAAAAAGGGATCTATTTGAATACCAAACACACAACCACAGCAAAAACACTCTGTCAACTGTCAGGGCATCTCTGATGTACTCATGCTAATCTCTTGAATTCTCTCTGAAAAAGTTCAAATAAGAACATGACAAGCTTTGCTTTATCAGACAGATTTTGATGACAATACTGTATATCTCAAAGAGCCCATGAGAAATTGCAGCGAGAGGTAAACTCATGATGCCTAAGGTGTGGTTGGGATTGAAACAGGATGTGAATGTAGGATATGTGGAACCATTGGAAACATTGCTTATTTGCTTAGTGGGTTACTAGTAATCCAAATATCTGACACATGATGCTGACTACATACTTTGATATTAAGTTGTTATACAGCTGAAAAACAGCTTTATTTTACAGTATTTTATTTATACTACTGGATTAAATTACTTAATATGACAGAAGAAAAAAATACTTAATGGCCTTAATGGCCAATATGATCATTAACAAAAGTTTAAAATGAACTAAACTGTAATTGACAGCATATCACCAAATAAATCTATGATCATGTAGAACTTTTTATTTGGCCGGCAAGCTGGATTCATTTAGATCAATGACATCACATAATATTATATATAATGATCCTAACAGTGGATCACTGTTAACCTTTTGAATAACGGAAAGATTTAGATTTCTGCCTAAATAGACATACCGAAATGTATTTATTTTTCATGAGATGGCCATAAACAATAACTGGCAATGATGCATAGTTTAAGAAAGGTCAGGAGCTCACATTTCTGGTAAAAAAAAGTTATTCATTTCTGAGGTGTACTCACCTTTGAGGACACAAGGTCAAGTACATAGTACAAATTTTAGGAAAATATGAAAAATCATTTAAGATGCTTTTCCTATTACAACAAAAGTTGAGTAATAAGGCCTGTGTCATAGAATAGTTCTGAAGGAAGGGGTGAAGTCAGGCGCTGGAGACTCAGGTACGTGAAACACGTAGTAATTTAATGAAGGGAAAAATCAGTCCAAAAATATCAAGCCGAAAAGGCAGGGCAAATACCAATAAAGGAAGACTAACACAGTCTTCTAAAATAATTCGGGACGCAGCCCAGCAACCCTAACGCCTAAACGCTAAGACATAAAATGGACAGAAAAATAAATTCCCCAACTTACAACAGCAGACACAAAACAATCCCGCACAACCCCAAACAAGAAACTGACAAACTAAATACCCTCCCACTAATTACAAACAAGAAACAGGTGCGCACAAAACAGACATAACTAACAAACACATGAAACATGGATCGATGGCAGCTAGTAGGCCGGCGACGACGACCGCCGAGCGCCGCCACACCGGGGAGAGGCGCCACCTTCTGTGGACGTTGTGACAGTATCCCCCCCGACGCTTGGCTCCCGCAGCGCGCCGACTACGGCGACGACCCGGGGAACGAGGAGCAGGGCGATCCGGGCGGAGTCTGTGAAATCTCTGCAACAGGGCTGGGTCCAGAATATCCCTCACTGGTACCCAGCACCTCTCCTCCGGACCATACCCCTCCCAGTCCACAAGGTACTGCAGGCCACCTACCCGACGTCGGGAGTCCAAGATGGACCTGACTGTGTATGCCGGGGCCCCCCCAATGTCCAGGGGGGGGTTGAGGGACCTCCCGCACCTCAGCGTCCTGTAGCGGACCAGCTACCACCGGCCTGAGGAGAGACACATGAAACGAGGGGTTAATACGGTAATATGACGGAAGTTGTAACCTATAACACACCTCGTTTATTCTCCTCAGGACTTTGAATGGCCCCACAAATCGCGGACCCAGCTTCCGGCAGGACAGGCGGAGGGACAGGTTCCGGGTCGAGAGCCAGACTCTGTCCCCCGGTTTGTACACGGGGGCCTCACTGCGGCGGCGGTCAGCACTCTCCTTGTGCCGTCCTACAGCTCGTTTAAGGCACTCCTGGACGGCACTCCAGGTCTCCTTCGAGCGCTGAACCCAGTCCTCCACCGCAGGAGCATCTATCTGGCTCTGATGCCAAGGCACCAGGACCGGCTGGTATCCTAATACCACCTGGAAGGGTGACAGGTTAGTGGAGGAATGACGCAGAGAGTTCTGCGCCATCTCCGCCCATGGTAAAAACTTTGCTCACTCTCCTGGCAATAGGACCGCAGGAACCTGCCCACATCCTGGTTAATACGTTTTACCTGCCCATTACTCTCGGGGTGAAAACCCGAAGTCAAACTAACCGAGACCCCCAGCCTCTCCATAAACACACTCCACACTCTGGACGTGAACTGGGGACCCCGATCAGAGATGATGTCCTCGGGCACCCCGTAGTGCCGGAAGACATGCGTAAACAGGGCCTCAGCGGTCTGTAGGGCCGTAGGAAGACCGGGCAAAGGGATCAGACGGCAGGACTTAGAGAAACGATCCACAACAGCCAGGATCGTGGTGTTCCCCTGAGAAGGCGGGAGATCCGTAAGGAAATCTACCGACAGGTGGGACCATGGCCGCTGTGGAACGGGGAGGGGCTGTAATTTCCCCCTAGGCAGGTGTCTAGGTGCCTTACATTGGGCGCACACCGAACAGGAGGAGACATAGAGCCTCACGTCCTTCACCAAAGTGGGCCACCACTCTAAGACCTCGCACTGTCCGTTCAACTCCAGGATGACCCGAGGAGGGTAGCGTGTGTGCCCACCGAATCAGGCGATCGCGAACACCAAGCGGGACGTCCTTCCGCCCTGCTGGACATTGAGGGGGAGGGGTTTCTGACTGCAATGCCCGCTCGATGTCCGCATCCACCTCCCAGACCACCGGTGCCACCAGACAGGAGGCTGGAAGTGTGGGAGTAGGGTCGATGGACCGCTCCTCGGCGTCATGGAGGCGAGACAGTGCGTCAGCCTTGGTGTTCCGGGAACCCGGGATGTACGAGATAGTAAACTGGAATCCAGATCCGGGGTGGTGATGGAATGTGACCCCAGAAATGAGACGGCTCGTTTGGAGAACTCACACTTCTCAACCTTGACATACAAGTCATGCTCCACCAGTCGCCCAAGCACTTTACGCACCAGGGACACATGCTCAGCACGTGTGGCGGAATAAATCAGAATGTCGTCGATGTACACCACCACACCCTGACCGAGCAGATCCCGGAGAATCTCATCCACAAAGGATTGGAAGACGGCTGGAGCATTCTTTAACCCATATGGCATGACGAGGTACTCATAATGGCCAGATGTAGTACTAAATGCAGTTTTCCACTCGTCCCCATCTCAGATACGCACCAAATTGTATGCGCTCCTGAGATCCAACTTTGTGAAGAAGCGCGCCCCGTGAAATTACTCCACCGCAGTAGCGATGAGAGGTAATGGGTAACTAAAACCCACCGTGATGGCATTTAGACCTCTATAATCAATGCACGGACGCAAACCTCCATCCTTCTTCTTCACAAAAAAGAAGCTCGAGGAGACAGGTGATTTGGATGGCCGAATGTATCCCTGCCTCAAGAACTCAGTGACGTATGTCTCCATAGCCACTGTCTCCTCCTGAGACAGAGGATACACGTGACTCCTGGGATATGCCGCGTTAACCTGGAGGTTTATCGCACAATCTCTTCGTCGATGAGGTGGTAATTGAGTCGCTTTCATTTTACTGAAGGCGATAGCCAAATCGGCATACTCTGAGGGAATGTGCACGGTAGAGACTTGGTCTGGACTCTCTACCGTAGTAGCGCCGATGGAAATCCCTATACACCTGCCCGAGCACTCACTCGACCACCCCTTAAGAGCCCTCTGTTTCCACGATATTTTGGGATTGTGAGTGGCAAGCCAGGGAATACCCAGTACCACCGGAAATGCTGGGGAGTCAATAATGAAGAGGCTGATACGCTCCTCATGACCCCCCCGAATCACCATAACCAGTGGCGCAGTAACCTCCCTAACCAGGCCCGATCCAAGTGGTCGACTGTCTAGGGCATGCACGGGGAAAGGTTGGTCCAACTGGATAAGGGGGAACCCTAACTTATGGGCAACCCCACAGTCCACAAAACTCCCAGCCGCGCCTGAATCGACTAGTGCCTTATACTGGGAGTGCGGGGAAAACTTAGGAAAAGATACTGAGACATGTATGTGGCCAACAGAGGGCTCTGGGTGAGAATGGTGCTGACTCACCTGGGGTGTCGACGTGGTACTCTGCCTGCCCGTGAACTCCCGGGTGAGCCTCTCCAGGACCGGTCGGCAGTGTGCCCTCTGCGACCACAGTGGGCACAGGAGAGACCCCCCCATCCGGTCCTCCTAGCTGCAGTCCCCCCTATCTCCATGGGCGTGGGATCAGGAAGACTGGGAGGTGGAACGAAAAGGGCCCGAGGAGAACGCCCATGAGCAGCCAGCAGGTTGTCCAGTCTGATGGACAGATCGATAAGCTGGTCCAGGGTGTGTGTAGTGTCCCGACATGCCAGCTCCCGGCGAACGTCCTCCCTCAGGCTACAACGAAAATGGTCAATAAGGGCCCTCTCGTTCCACCCCGCTCCAGCGGTGAGGGTCCGGCACTCCAACGTGAAGTCCTGTGCGCTCCTCGTCTCCTGTCTCAGGTGGAACAGTCGCTCACCTGCCGCTTTGCCCTCCGGTGGATGATCGAATACAGCCCAGAAACGGCGGGTGAACTCCGGGTAGTCGTCCCTGGCTGAATCTGGGCCCTCCCAGAAGGCGTTGGCCCATTCCAGGGCTCTACCCGTGAGACAAGAGATGAGGGCACTCACCTTCTCCTCTCCCGAGGGAGTGGGGAGAACGGTCGCCAGGTACAGCTCCAGTTGGAGTAGGAACCCCTTACACCCCGCGGCCGTCCCATCAAACTCCCTCGGTAGCGCAAGCTTAATCCCACTCGGGCTGGACTCCGTTGGTGCTGAGGGGGGAACAGGGTGGTGGACAGTAGCTGGGGCAGGTGTAAGAGCACGTCTCTCCCAATTCTGCAGGCGTGCCAACACTTGATCCATTGCAGTCCCCAAGCGATGAAGGACACTGATGGGACTGGTGCCTCAGCTCCTGCTGACTCCATTAGTGGTGCGGGATTCTGTCATAGAATAGTTCTGAAGGAAGGGGTGAAGTCAGGCGCTGGAGACTCAGGTACGTGAAACACGTAGTAATTTAATGAAGGGAAAAATCAGTCCAAAAATATCAAGCCGAAAAGGCAGGGCAAATACCAATAAAGGAAGACTAACACAGTCTTCTAAAATAATTCGGGACGCAGCCCAGCAACCCTAACGCCTAAACGCTAAGACATAAAATGGACAGAAAAATAAATTCCCCAACTTACAACAGCAGACACGAAACAATCCCGCACAACCCCAAACAAGAAACTGACAAACTAAATACCCTCCCACTAATTACAAACAAGAAACAGATGCGCACAAAACAGACTTAACTAACAAACACATGAAACATGGATCGATGGCAGCTAGTAGGCCGGCGACGACGACCGCCAAGCGCCGCCCGACCGGGGAGGGGCGGCACCTTCTGTGGACGTTGTGACAGCCTGAAATGACATAAATGCTTTCTAAATATAGTAAAAATCTAATTATAAGCAACTTATTATAAGATTCCACTTTTATTATAACTGTAAATTTAATACGATCCTACTAAGTAACCGTACAATATTGGCACTATGTCATATAACTGAAGACTGAGAGTTTTCTCCTAAATGTCCACTGAGCAATGCAGAGGCGCTATTCAAATTTGTGCAGACTTGTTATAACATCAGCTTTAAGCAGAAAGTGATTTTGTCCATCAGTGACCAGGAGAAGGTGGTCTTCTTTCAATTCTATGACACGATTTAGTATATATTCATGTTGAGAGATCTAAATCCAGCTGAATATCACAGCAAGATGAAACTACAGCTATTGGAATCGATAGACTGTCCCCTTTTATAAGCCGTCTCCCAGACTGGGCTATGTCACTCAGAGGAAGAGCAAATAAAATATTTGTCTGGATAGGCCAGATAATTTGACACGTCACTCCCTATGCAAATATGGGGTCTGAAACCTGACACTTCAAGTCATCTCTATGAGAGAGTGGTAGCAGAGAGCAGACCAATGGGGCTTTCTGGCACTATAAGGCACAGGACCCTATGACGTTCACAGAGCACTTTGTAGATCAAAATGACAGTCAGAACTGGTCCGGAACCGCACAAAGTCCCCCATAAAGGGACTTAACATCTAAGAGTTAATCAAGACAAAGGGTTCTATAATCTAATCAATGTGGATCATCATCCATGGACCTGCCACAATAAAGCAATTGTTTGACTTTCATAGAGCAAACTGAAAGTTGATAACAGGCAATCAAAACAGAGATGCTTCTCCAGGGAAAAGCAACTGATCCAGACTGAGTGAAATACTAAACATTTAAGACAAAACTAATATCAGTATCAGTTTAGCTTGTGTTTTAGTGGCCCAATCAAGTTGAAGTTGAACAGCTTATACTCATTATCGATGCCAAGCTGCCTAGAAACGGCTGGCTGTAGGCTATAGTTCAAAATTACTAACTAATGACTACGGTAACCAATCATTTTCTGACTGTGAATTAAGTAGGAGAAGGATCCTGAAACCAAACAAAACTAACTAATATTGTCCTCAGATGCTGATAGTACATTTTTTAAGGAAATAATAGCCTGTGAGCAACTTTCTTTCAGCTGTGAGTGAGTCGCATGAACAATAGACAGACTTTCCTCCATTGAATTCCTTGGAGACATGCCAAATCACTCCCACTACTGTAGCCAAAGCATGCAAGAATGAACTTTGTGAATTAACACAATAATTATGGTCTGAAAAAAATCACATTACCCCATGTAGAGTATGCTGTATTAGTCCATGATGCTTTCTTATTTTGTGCACTTTGCATACTGGATTCCCCTGTGGTCGCACTGTGAAGATGATTTTTGACATCCGGCAAGGCATGCTTTGAACAGCACACAGGAGACCTCATGCAACCCCTATTAAAAAACTTAATGTAAGAGCTAACCAAGATATTTCAAATGAAAGAAGGAATCTTTAAAGATGCAGTCCGGGATCCCAAGCACTTAAAAATGTGTAACATATTTATGAATTGAGGACCGGTTTTGGCTCGTGAGCACTACTTTCAAAACTACTGGCTGAAATTATACAAAAGCTCTGGAGCATCAGTTGAACTATGCATTTATCATCAATGGGATGTTTATAGTATAGAACATTGATCTTGTACTATTTGTTATCTAAACAAACCCTACCATATATGTATTTTAAATTAACTTTCTAAATTACATTTGCCATGTTCATCTTTGTTATAATAAATCTGAGTAAGTTGCCCGTAGCTGCCTTTCGACAACTCATGCATTCTGCCAATATTTGAACTTGGGAGCAGTTCTGTTTGTTCTGATTATTTACAGAGCAGAAGTTCCGGTTACTCCAATCACGTGTAGAGTTATTGTACTTTTGGAATGCATTGACTCTGGTAGGCATATGAGTGGAAATTTAGAAATGCTTAAACCCACTTTTTGCAACTCTTTGTTATAAGCAAAGCATTCCATATCTGAGCTTTAGTCACATAAGTCTTTGTAATTCCCTTGGAAGATATAGTTCAATTGGCTTTCAGAAATCATTTGCAGGACAATACAGTTATCAATACATTTTGTGGTTTTAAAACAAGGCCATGAAATTAGATGATCAATTTGGCCTGCAAAAAAGACTTAATGACTAATTTCATGCAAGATCCTCCAGGTGGATGGGCACATGAGAATGGTGGGACTGTGTCAATTGAGGAAAGATAGCGGAAGTGGATAAGAAGTTTGAATCAATCAGCACGCCGAGCAGTTGGTGAAGATGAATGTTCTGAATGGACAAAAGTCCTATAAAAAAATTGAACAAAAAGGAAATTGTCTAAAATTGGACTGGAGGATACTTGTAGGAATGATAATGAATCACTTCTTGTTGGGATGTGTTTGTTGAGTAAGGATGCATATGTGGGAGCCCCCTTTGAGGTGTCAAAAAGGGTGAAGTATGCGCTGGGAAAAGTGGAGTCTGTCAGAGTGACCAAGAGTGGTCTTATTTTGATGCATTGTATTTCTGAAGAACAGAGGAAGATTGCAGTGAGCCTCAAAAGAATCTTGACAACAGAAATGTTGTGTTTCAAACTTCGAAGTAGAGCACCAGTCTAAGGAGTCATTTCAGGGGTGACGACAAATGTTCAGGTTGAATCCCGGAAGAGAATTCCTGGTGTGATTGGTGCCCGGCATCTGACCCGCTGGGTGAATGGAGAAAAAGAAGAATGTTTGTCAGTCCTGGTTTTTTTTGATAAAGAGCAAATACCTACGCATGTGGATCTTGGTAATGTAAGATACGCTGTAAGAGATTTCGTCCCCAAACCATTGCAGTGTAAGAATTGTAAAGGATTTGGCCATGTTTCAAGTGTGTGCAGACGGACAGAGTATATTGAGAACAGAGTATACCTGCCCTCCAGGACACCTACACCACCCAATGTCACAGGAAGGCCAAAAAGATCATCAAGGACAACAACCACCCGAACCACTGCCTGTTCACCCCGCTATCATCCAGAAGTCGAGGTCCATACAGGTGCATCAAATCTGGGACTGAGAGAATGAAAAACAGCTTCTATCTCAAGGCTATCAGCCTGTTAAACAGCCATCACTAACATTGAGTGGCTGGTGCCAACATACTGACTCAAATCTCTAGCCACTTAATAATTTAAAATTGGATGTAATATATGTATCACTAGTCACTTTAAACAATGCCACTTTATATAATGTTTACATACCCTACATTACTCATCTCATATGAATATACTGTACTCTATACCATCTACTTCATCTTGCCTATGCCGTTCGGCCATCGCTGATCCATATATTTATATGTACATATTCTTATTCATTCCTTTACACTTGTGTGTATAAGGTAGTTGTTGTGAAATTGTTAGATTACTTGTTAGATATTACGGCATGGTCAGAATTAGAAGCACATTTCGCTGCACTCGCATTAACATCTGCTAACCATGTGTATGTGACCAATACAATTTGATTTGATTTGATTTATTGAAGAACGGTGTGTAGAAGGACGACGGTATTGCAATTGTTGTCGGGATCATTATCCTGAGTTCCTGGAGTGCCCTGTAAGGGTGAAGGAGATTGAGGTGGCAAAAGTTAGAGCAGTCAATCGAATCTCCTATGAGGAGGTGATTAAAATAATTGAGAAAACTAGTGATGCTAATGAAGATATGGTAGTGGACGCACCACAGCCTGTAGTAAATGTTTGCTGCAAGGCAAAAGATATCCTGTGTGTTAAAAAGGTGGATTTTGTGGCATTCATTGCCACAGTTATAAACTATATGGCACAAGTCTCAAAGACATTTAAGAAACTGGTCATTATTGTGGCTGCGGCAGAAAGGTTTTTGGGACTTAAGGATTTTACATCTGAAGACTTGAAAGGGGTACTCGCGCCGGAAGACCCAGGTTCCCCTTGAGTCTGTGTAGGAATGAGATCTGTTGTATACATTTTTTTTTAGATAAAAGTTGTTTGATTTAGTTTATTTTATTTAGTTTTTGGTAGTTTGGTAGTTGTTTTGGTATCTTGTTCCTTTTTTGGGAATCATGTTTCCATCCCGCACAGTAGGTGGCGGAATGCACATTAAATTGTGCGATCACCAATATACCATAAAAGAAGAAGAATATCCACTAGGTGGCGATATGGGTCTTTGGTACTAATCGTCACTAACCGTATCGTATGTAAAGAAGTCGACTTTTTCCTGAAGCAAAAGCAAGATGGCGGCTACCGTGAAGAAGACAGTTGTAAGCTGAAACTTGTTTGAATGAATCACCCATATCATTTGTTCAGTAATTATCTAAAACAATTTAGATTGTAAACAAATCAATTCAGGTAGCCTAGTGTTTAGAGCGTCGGGCCAGTAACTGAAATGTTGCTAGATCTGCCCCTGAACAAGGCAGTTAACCCACTGTTCCGTTCTAGTAAATACACATTTGTTCTTAACTGATTTGCCTAGTTAAATAATGGTTATATATATAATTGTCAAACTATATTGATATTCGTGCTCTCCTCGTGCGTTGGGATCACAGCTAGCAGCAGTAGTAACATTAACGATTCGGTTGCCAGTTTACGTTAGGTTACTTTACTAGCTAGCTAAGATGGTTATCTACAAACGACCAATCTATCCACAATTTCTTAGGTTACTCACTGATTTATTTAGTTATGGTTTTTAGTTTAATGATGGTACCATATGGATAAAAACGCTCAGCTAGTTTATCCTATGCAGCTATATGTTGCCTAGCTTGCTAGCTACATCCCCTCCCTTAAGGTATCCTGCTAGTTGTTCACTTTTCTTATCCCTATTTGCTATCTAACAAGATTAATTGTGTTCTGTTCTTTACCTATAGATATCAATATAGCTAGGCTAATTGTCTACAAGCTGTATTTTCTTCTCATTCACAGGCAGTTGAAGACGTCAATGTCACATTTGAAGACCAGAAGAAGATTAATACATTTGCCAGAAACACAAATCGAATGACAGAATTTAAAGATGAAATAGAAGCAAAAAAGGTAAGTGGTCAATCTAGTGTAATGATCATGAAAATCAGAATAATTCGATTTTCTTTAGACGTGTTTCTTATTCTAGTGCATCATGTCACTACCGGTATATTATATACAGTAGTCTAACTATAACCATAAATTAGGTCTGAACAATATATCTTATGTATTTTAATTTGTTTTTGCGCGATATTCCAAATGCCTGTATCGCAGAATAATTTTTTGTTGTTGTATTTTTAGTTTTCATGAGCATTTATGTCCGCTTGTCATGTTGTATCTTTGGTCTCGTCTCGTTCGCACCTTCTGTGCGCCTTCCCATTTACACCAGAGATTTGTATATAATGACGAGATGCTCATGTCTCCGCCCTAAACAATGGGAGTCGTTGTCCCAAAGGTGGGAAGGCACGTGACAAGTTTACGTTCAAAATAAGCGTTCATAAACGCTTTGGGATTATTTTGGCGAGAGTGGAATCTCTCGCTTCGCCTCTTTCTGAAAGCCACTCACGACAACAAAGATGAGAGATCACTTCCTTTCTGACAAACGGTTTCAACTCGCTATTTTGGTCCAACAGAATCGGTCATATGGAGACATTATTTAACTTCAATAGAGAAGTTAACATTTCGAAACATACCCAGTTCATGTTATAACTCCTCAAATTTCGAGCAGAGCAGACACTACTAAAACCGATGGATGTAACGTTACCAATGAACATTCATTCTGGAAATGTTATGCTCAGTTTTTCGCGCGTGCATTACTGTACCACGTATCGCTTGCAGCGTTTTAGTCAAATAAAGATTTCTATACTAGCTGTTTAGTCTGTTGTATAAATGAGCAATAAGCATAAAACAATTATATAAGGAATTGTCAACTCGTTCTCATTCTGAGAAATAAGGTAGGCCACTTGAGTTCAACATCTGAACAAAGTGGACAGGCTAGCATGCTGTTCAAACAGTTGAGACAGACAGAAAGTTGTGTTCATAACAATTTAACTGTTTTGCGGTGTTAGCTGAAATCAGAGCTTGTGAAATTATGCCTAGATCCAAATTGGCTAAACTTGAAATATAGATATTAGCTTGCTACTCACTAGCATGTTGGCTTGTGCTTGAGAGATTGTTTATGAGACCGGTGTTCATTTTCTATAATGCCTGCTACATAATTCGTGAATGTGCATTATGCATGGTTCTGGTTAAATTTGTATCAATAAGGGCATTTTTATAGACAGACCTGAAAGCTAGATCAGTGATTATTGCAACAACAAAAAAAGCAGGTACAACTATTTTGATAAAATAATTTAATTCATAATACATATTGTGAATCGGCCATAAGTTTGAGCAAATCGAGATATGAGTTTTAGGCCATATCGCCCAGCCCTACCAGCAATCTGCTTTCTTCTCTTCTCAGAAATCTCTACAGAATCTGCAGGATGCCAGTGATGACCTGATGATGGCTGAGGATGACACTCTGCTCGTCCCATATCAGATTGGAGACGTCTTCATCAGTCACACCCAGGAAGAGACCCAAGAGATGTTGGAAGCTGCAAAGGTATTGGTTACTATGATATGACTCATGTAGAAGTTAGGGGTATGGGGCAACCTCAGAAACCAGGATGCCTGTTCCTAAGGCAAACATGGATGGGTTATTTAACAAATTTAAATTAATGTTTCATAATGAACCCGAAGGCCAAGATGTCAAGGTATTATGTTTGACCCTATTACTAAGAATGCAACTTAAATCATTTGAACAATTCTGATTTATTACTATGTCAAACCTTAGTATAAATAGATCTATTAACGTGCATTGTTTGTGGCTACAGGAACTACTGCAGCAGGAGATTAAAGACCTAGAAGGGAAGGTGTCAAAGATACAACAGGTGTTGGGTGATCTGAAGGTCCAGCTCTATGCCAAGTTTGGGAACAACATCAACCTGGAAGCAGATGAAAGCTGAGTGCTTAGCCCGGTCCTAGATCTGTTTGTGCTGCTTAGTATGACAATTAATCAATGATTATAGTTATTGATAATATGCCACAAACAGATCTGGGATCAGGCTAAGTGGGCAACTATCTTTACATATGGAGTTTTCAAGCAGCTCGCATATTATCTGATCCACACAGCGCTGACAGGATGCTTGCCAAATCAACATGTTTGTCTTCTTCTCAGCATCAACACATTTTTTTTCAATGGTGCATGGTCTTATTTATGGTATTATTTTGTACAGTCTTGTATGAATGTCAGTGAATGTACCACTTGTTTTTTTAGTTATTTTTAGTTTTTATGTACTTGCACTGGGTCTCAGTAATATATGGCCCTATGGACTGACACAGAAGATATCTTTATACACCAGATGGCCATAAAGAAAACAACCTAAGGTTTTACCTTTGCAGTGCTTGGAGAAACTGTGGACTTTAATGTGGTTGAAGAAAATAAGTGAGCAGAGGCAGCCAATGTCACTGGTACAGGGAGTGAAACAGTTCAGGGGAGCAAGTATGCTGCTGACAGGAACCGCTACATGTCCTTTTACCATAATGAGAAAAATCAGTCCACGGGCCTATATTACTGAATCCCTGTGCAAGTACTAAACAATTAAAGCCACTTAAACCAGTCTTCATAAAGTAAAGAGGGTAACTTTTTTTTTTATGTTTACGATTTGGTTATGGAACAGAAATGAATACTATTGTATTCAGATTCAACTGATTTAAGACCAAAACATGTAGGTTACTGTGTGTGTATATCCCAAAGTGTATCTTAAAGGTGCAATCTGTAGTTTAATTTCTGGTCAAAAATACCTAGCAGGACTGAAAAAAACGAGTTTTTTTTTTTGGTGCACTGATCATCTTAAATAGAACCAGGTTTATTTGTGTGTTTGTTTTTGTTTTTCGCCAGTGTGGACAACCTATAAAGAAAGTTCTTACAATTCTGCTGCACAAGGTGTGGGAATTTTGTTATTTTTTTGATTGATTGTTAGTTTCAAAATTGATTGAAATAGAAAGGCATCCTGCTGATTGTAAAATAATATACATGCTTTTGGATTGATGAAATCAATTAGCAATTATTTAGTTATTTTACAAAATTTACTCTGCCACTTTTGGTATAACTCGAATGTATCACATAGCTCTAATAATTAAGCATGTGTGATGAACAGATCAATGTGTCTGACAATGTTAATATTAACAGCGAATAAACTATCAAAATAAAGTCGCACACTCCATGTATTAACTCCCAGCAATTTAATGGGTATTTACCAACGTTTCGGCATCGGGGTCACCCTGAGGAAGGCACAATGATGCCGAAATGTTGATAAATACCCATTAAATTGCTGGAGTGTGTGACTTTATTTTGATAGTTTAATGTTAATATTTAAACAAAGGAGCTACCAGCTAAAATCATGCACCTACACATGAACTTGTTTTTTCTGGTTAATAATAACAGTATCTCAGAATCAACAATGGGTTAGATAATCCTGCAGGATGGAACCAAAGCACATCACAACCATGAATAATATAAAGATGAGCAAATACTATTATGATCTATAATGCAGTGTTTTTGAGCTAGAAAAATATGAGGAACACTGTCTGCAATTTCTAATGACTTGGGAAACATTAGCATTTTAGATTACTCATGGCAGAATACAAGTAAGGAAATAAAATATGAAAACCTGTGGCCACAATAACACTTTTCTATGTTACGACACTTACAGTGGCTTGCGAAAGTATTCACCCCTTGGCATTTTTCCTATTTTGTTGCCTTACAACCTGGAATTAACATTTATTTTGGGGGGTTTGTATCATTTGATTTACACAACATGCCTACCACTATGAAGATGCAATATATTTTTTATTGTAAAACGAACAAGAAATAAAACAAAAAAACAGTCAACTTGAGCGTGCATAACTATTCACCCCCCAAACTCAATACTTAGTAGAGCCACCTTTTGCAGCAGTTACAGCTGCAAGTCTCTTGGGGTATGTCTCTATAAGCTTGGCACATCTAGCCACTGGGAGTTTTGCCCCTTTCTTCAAGGCAAAACTGCTCCAGCTCCTTCAAGTTGGATGGGTTCCGCTGATGTACAGCAATATTTAAGTCATACCACAGATTCTCAATTGGATTGAGGTCTGGGCTTTGACTAGGCCATTCCAAGACATTTAAATGTTTCCCCTTAAACCACTCGAGTATTGCTTTAGCAGTATGCTTAGGGTCATTGTCCCAATCTCAAATCTGGGACAATGACCTCTGTCCCAGTCTCAAATCTCTGGAAGACTGAAACAGGTTTCCCTCAAGAATTTCCCTGTATTTAGCACCATCCATCATTCTTTCAATTCTGACCAGTTTCCCAGTACCTGCCGATTAAAAATATCCCCACAGCATGATGCTGCCACCACCATGCTTCACTGTGGGGGTGGTGTTCTCGGGGTGATGAGAGGTGTTGTGTTTGAGCCAGACATAGCGTTTTCCTTGATGGGCAAAAAGTTCAATTTTAGTCTCATCTGACCAGAGTACCTTCTTCCATATGTTTGGGGAGTCTCCCACATGCCTTTTGGCGAACACCAAACACATTTGCTTATTTTTTTCTGGCCACTCTTCCGTAAAGCCCAGCTCTGTGGAGTGTACAGCTTAAAGTGATCCTATGGACAGAAACTCCTATCTCCGCTGTGGAGCTTTGCAGCTCCTTCGGGGTTATCTTTGGTCTCTTTGGTGCCTCTCTGATTAATGCCCTCTTTGCCTGGTCCGTGAGTTTTGGTGGGCGGCCCTCTCTTGCTTTGTTTGTTGTGGTGCCATATTCTTCAAATTTTGTAATAATGGATTTAATGGTGCTCCGTGGGATGTTCAAAGTTTCTGATATTTTCTTATAACCCAACCTTGATCTATACTTCTCCACAACTTTGTCCCTGACCTGTTTGGAGAGCTCCTTGGTCTTCATAGTGCCGCTTGCTTGGTGGTGCCCCTTGCTTAGTGGTGTTGCAGACTCTGGGGCCTTTCAGAATAGGTGTATATATACTGAGATCATGTGACAGATCATGTGACAGCTAGACTGCACACAGGTGGACTTTATTTAACTAATTATGTGACTTCTGAAGGTAATTGGTTGCACCAGATCTTATTTAGGGACTTCATAGCAAAGGGGGTGAATACATATGCATGCACAACTTTTCTGTTTTTGTTTTAATTTTTTTGTTGTTGAAACAAGTTATTTTTTTAATTTCACTTCACCAATTTGGACTATTTTGTGTATATCCATTACATGAAATCCAAATAAAAATCCATTTAAATTACAGGTTGTAATGCAACAAAATAGAAAACGCCAAGGGGGTGAATACTTTGGCAAGGCACTCTATACAGCTCTTATTTACCCACACGTATTAGCATTTTCCCACAATTATCTGACAACTCATACTCTTGATATTTCCTGATCATTATTAATGCAGAATTTATAATGTACCCCATTTCATATTTCCAGAATATCATGGCAGTTAAAATGGACCAAACAGTGATTAGATCAAAGCCACCATACTTCAGTAGTGCTGGTAAAAGCATTACTTATACTCTTAGCAGGTTCACAAGTAGTATAAAAACACTGTATATATTATCTGGTGCATATCACAATGGGTAAATAATGGATGTCAGACAGATACAGGATGTGACAGTGCTGGAACTGTAGTTACATGAACCCCACTGAAGGAGGCACCAGGAGAACGCTTTGTGTCACAGTCTGTGTTTCCCTCGCTCCCTCTAATATTCAGCCTTAAATATTACGTTTTGTTCTACTCATATAATCTCTGATCTGGTGGAATCTTCACAAGCAAAACCCTTTGGTGTAAAATGTAAAATTACAGTTCTTAAAAATCCTCCTAACAGAAACAGAATTGGACAGAGTGGTGAAGTCAGGTGAAATCCTTCCAGAAACTACAGATTTTGATGTTGTGTCTGAATAAACTAAGCTCTGAAATGCATCCAAACCATGTACTGCAGCCCAATACATAATGCAAAAACATAATGCACAGACATCATTAAAGTGTGCCCTCATTAAAGACCTCATTAAAGTGTGCCCTGCTTTAGCTAATAAAATATCACTAAATCAAGTAAATGTAGGTTTTGAAGTTGTGTTTTGAAGTTGTGGCAGACACCTCTGGAGGATCGAGATCTCAATTAACAAGTTCCTCTACCCCCCCGGGCTTCCTGCTCAGGCATTCACCGGTAAGATTATGAGGACAACCGCCCACACACACAGAAACAGAAACACACAGACACACACACGCACACACACACATTCTTGGCTTTATGCACAGCTTGTTAAACCCTGGCTCACATGGAAATCGGAAATGACTGGACTTATTTCCCAGACGGCCTTGTGTGTGTATTCTCTCTCTTTCTCGGTCTCTCACTCTTTCTCCTCGTTCTCACTCTCTCTCTTTACCCCCATCTCTGCACTTTTAATAATTAGCTGTGTAAAGTGGGGACGTATTCCCATGCATATCTTCATAACACTCACTGAGCTGTGTTCAGGCAGTGAGCCAATTTTACATCAATGATATGACTTCCATTCAACCATGTGGTGAAATTAAATGACATGAAGCCCATGGCACATTTTTAGGCTATTAGTTGTTTCAACAATAGTTGAATAACAACTACTGGTACTTAATTACCATATTCCCCTCACTATGAAAGACTACAATTGATGCTAGAGTTAGTCAGAGTTGTCCACAAAATCAATTTGTTGTATTCATTTTATTGGTCATGATTCATGTAATTTGGGCTTGTTCACTGCAATGACTGAGCCCTATTGATTTACATTGTAACTGCAGAAACTCTCCAGAAGGTGTCTCTGTGTCTCTATTACAAGCGACACATAGCATTCACCTTATCCTTTTTTTGTCACTGACATGCAACTTTTTGTTAAAAGTGAAAGTGAAGACCACTGTGCTTTGATTCCTTCAAAATGCAATGTCTCAATTCTAGAAAAGATCCATCCAAAATAGTAAACTCAATAATTAAAGGGAAATAGGGAAGTGCTCCCTGAAGTGTTCTGTCAGGCTCAGACACAGGGGATTGTGGTGGTGCAGATTTCTAACAGTAGCATATCAATTAAACACCACAACTGGCTTTCAGTCCCCTGGTGTCCTTTCACTGTACTTATCCCATCAAGCAAATTGTCACAGTGTATGAGATGGATACTAGACTGTTCTGCACCACTGTAGGCTTTTTGTTTTGTTTGTATATACAGTTGAAGTCGGAAGTTTAAATACACTTAGGTTGGAGTCATTAAAACTCATTTTTCAACCACTCCACAAATTTCTTGTTAACAAACTATAGTTTTGGCAAGTCGGTTAGGACATCTACATTGTGCATGACACAAGTATTTCTTCCAACAATTGTTTACAGACAGATTATTTCAAATATAATTCACTGTATCACAATTCCAGTGGGTCAGAAGTTTACATACACTAAGTTGACTGTGCCTTTAAACAGCTTGGAAAATTCCAGAAAATTATGTCATGGGGTTAGAAGCTTCTGATAGGCTACTTGACATAATTTGAGTCAATTGGAGGTGTACCTGTGGATGTATTTCAAGGCCAACCTTCAAACTCAGTGCCTCTTTTCTTGACATCATGGGAAAACCAAAAGAAATTTAGCCAAGACCTCAGAAAAATTATTGCAGACCTCCACAAGTCTGGTTCATCCTTGGGAGCAATTTACAAATGCCTGAAAGTACCACGTTCATCTGTACAAACAATAGTATGCAAGTATAAACACCTTGGGACCACGCAGCCGTCATACTGCTCAGGAAGGAGACACATTGTCTCCTAGAGATGAACGTACTTTGGTGCAAAAAGTGAAAATCAATCCCAGAACAACAGCAAATGACCTTGTGAAGATGCTGGAGGAAACCGGTACAAAAGTATCTATATCCACAGTAAAATGAGTCCTATATCGACATAACCTGAAAGGCCACTCAGCCAGGAAGAAGCCACTGCTCCAAAACCACCATAAAAAAGAGAGACTACGGTTTGCAACTGCACATGGGGACAAAGATCATACTTTTTGGAGAAATGTCCTCTGGTCTGATGAAACAAAATAGAACTGTTTGGCCATAATGACCATCATTAAGTTTGAAGGAAAAAGGGGGATGCTTGCAAGCTGAAGAATACCATCCCAACCGTGAGGCACGGGGGTGGCAGCAATCATGTTGTGGGGGGTGCTTTGCTGCAGGAGGGACTGGTGCACTTCACAAAATAGATGGCATCATGAGGGAGGACAATTATGTGGATATATTGAAGCAACATCTCAAGACATCAGTCAGGAAGTTAAAGCTTGGTTGCAAATAGATCTTCCAAATGGACAATGACCCCAAGCATTCTTCCAAAGTTGTGGCAAAATGGCTTAAGGACAACAAAGTCAAGGTATTGGAGTGGCCATCACAAAGCCCTGACCTCAAACCCATAGAAAATTTGTGGGCAGAACTGAAAAAGCGTGTGCGAGCAAGGAGGCCTACAAACCTGACTCAGTTACACCAGCTCTGTCAGGAGGAATGGGCCAAAATTCACCCAACTTATTGTGGGAAGCTTGTGGAAGGCTACCTGAAACGTTTGACCCAAGTTAAACAATTTAAAGGCAGTGCTACCAAATACTAATTGAGTGTATGTTCACTTCTGACCAACTGGGAATGTGATGAAAGAAATAAAAGCTGAAATAAATCATCCTCTCTACTATTATTCTGACGTTTCACATTCTTAGAATAAAGTGGTGATCCTAACTGACCTAAGACAGGGAATTTTTACTAGGATAAAATGTCAGGAATTGTGAAAAACTGAGTTTAAATGTATTTGGCTAAGGTGTATGTAAACTTCGGACTTCACCTGTATACACTACCGTTCAAAAGTTTGGGGTCACTTCCTTGTTTTTGAAAGAAAAGCACATTTTTTTGTCTGTTAAAATAACATCAAATTGATCAGAAATACACTGTAGACATTGTTATTGTTGTAAATGACTATTGTAGCTGTAAATGGCTGATTTTTTATGGACTATCATATATATCCGTACGGAGGCCCATTATCAGCAACCATCACTCCTGTGTTCCAATGGTAAGTTGTGTTAGCGAATCCAAGTTTATAATTTTGAAAGGCTATTTGATCATTATAAAACCCTTTTGCAATTATGTGAGCACAGATGAAAACTGTTGTTCTGATTAAGAAGCAATAAAACTGGCCTTCTTTAGACTAGTTGAGTATCTGGAGCATCAGCATTTGTGGGTTCGATTACTGGCTCAAAATGGCCAGAAACAAAGACCTTTCTTCAAAAACTCATGAGTCTATTCTTGTTCTGACAAATGAAGGCTATTCCATGTGAGAAATTGCCAAGAAACTGAAGACCTCTGTCGTGTCTTTGGGGTACCATTAAACTGAAGACATGTTTATCAATTAACTCCCTGTAATTATTATCACGCGATTAAACTGATTAATCGTTTAATTGTAATTAACTAGGAGATCGGGGCACCAAGGAAAATATTCAGATTACAAAGTTATAATTTTCCTAATATAACTTTCCTATATTATAACATTATATATTATATTCTATTATAGTATAGGCCGATTATCTTCTGGTTTAAATGGTGTATTTTACCTCGCGTCCAGTCTCATTCCAAACGCCGTAAATTGTTGTATCTTCACGAACCCAGTCTTTACTAAGAGTCATCCATACATCAATTGTCTTAAAATAATTTATTTACTAAACTAAGTAATTCACAGAAAGCATACAAACAGTAATTATCATCACAAAGAATTGGTAGAGTAATGTGCCCTAGTGGTCTAAACAGGCCTGGCTGGTGTCTTGTAGAACAATGGGTCATAAAAAGTTCAGCTGAGGAGACACACAAAGTTCATTAATATTAACAATTGATATGCTAAACCTTTGCACATGAACGCTCACTCATTCGGGAACAATTGCAATCAATATATATTTACGCTCAGTGTGTCGTCGGGATCCTTGTTGGAGCGTCGTTCTGTTGGAGAGTTTTGTCCGCGTTCTCTCTCTCTCTCTCTCTCTCTCGGTTAGAATGGATCTTTCAAAGCGACATTCATTAATGTCGTTATCGAATGGATGTTTCGTCGGTCTTCGCGTTCAATGATATAATTTCTAGCTGCAGACTATTAATTAATATCAAAGACTTGTTCTTATTCTGTCGATATCAATAGTCTAAAAGTTAACCACGTGGTATAGTTCACTTTCAGTAGATGGATTGGATGGTCAAACCTATTGGCTAACTCGCAATGGAGTGGAGGCCTGGTCTATTAGAAAGTAAATCAGGGTATGGTTTTATAGTGAACATAGAACAGGCTTGTCACATGACGCCTGGTCCTGTCTGTGTCCCTGGGGGCGTGCCGATGACTGAGTTAAGCTTGGTACAGAAATACAATTCTATCACATTAACATCAGTACATAGCATCTCAATGTATTACAAATAGCTTTATCCTTATTAATACATTTTATACAACCATGTGGATGCAAGTCCCATCGCTGAGGCTATTATATAAACAGTTTTATGGTAATATGGCTATATTGTCTCTTCTGAGTATCACAAAATTGTACCAAGCGGACCAGTTCGTAGCTGGATTCTTCACCAGTCTTCCATACCTTCTCCAGAACACAAATGTCGCTTGGCTCCCCAATTCTGTGAGTTGGAAGAATTTCCTTTGTCTCTCTATGGGCCATGTGGCAAGAGATTCTCCTGGAATTTTATCACCCCTTCACACAGGGCCTGGGTGGGGGGAGGTAGGTTGCGGGATGGTGCAAGGGGGAGGGGGTCAACTGTCCTCCCTGTACTCAAAGAGGCCAACGTCATGACACCTCGTACAACGCTGTGTACTACTCCCTTCACAGAACAGCGCAAACGTTCTCTAACCAGAATAGAAAGAGGAGTGGGAGACCCCGGTGCACAACTGAGCAAGAGGACAAGTACATTAGAGTGTCTAGTTTGAGAAACAGACTCCTCACAAGTCCTCAACTGGCAGCTTCATTAAATAATACCCGCAAAACACCAGTCTCAACGTCAACAGTGAAGAGGCGACTCCAGGATGCTGGCCTTCTAGACAGAGTTGCAAAGAAAAAGCCATATCTCAGTCTGACCAATAAAAATAAAAGATTAAGATGGACAAAAAAATACACTGCACAGAGGAACACTGCCTAGAAGGACAGCATCCCAGAGCATCCTCGCAAAAACCATCAAGTGCTATGATGAAACTGGCTCTCATGAGTACTGCCACAGAAAAAGAAGACCCAGAGTTACCTCTGCTGCAGAGGATAAGTTAATTAGAGTTACCAGCCTCAGAAATCGGCAATTAACTGCACCTCAGATTGCAGCCCAAATTAATGCTTCACAGAGTTCAAGTAAAAGACACACCTCAACATCAACTGTTCAGAGGAGATGGCGTGAATCAGGCCTTCATGGTCAAATTGCTGTAAAGAAACCACTACCAAATGACACAAATGAGAAGAGACTTGCTTGGGCCAAGATACACAGGCAATGGACATTAGACTGGTGGAAATCTGTCCTTTGGTCTAATGAGTCCAAATTTGTGTTCCCACCGTGAAGCATGGAGGAGGAGGTGTGTGATGGTGTGGTGGTGCTTTGCTGGTGACACTGTCTGTGATTTATTTAGAATTCAAGGCACACTTAACCAGCATGGCTACCACAGCATTCTGCAGCTATACACCATCCCATCTGGTTTGCACTTAGTGGGACTCTCATTTGTTTTTGTGTAAGGGCTATTTGACCAAGGAGAGTGATAGAGTGCTGCATCAGATGACCTGGCCTCCACAATCACCCGACCTCAATCCAATTAAGATGGTTTGGGATGAATTGGACCGCAGAGTGAAGGAGAAGCAGCCAACACGTGCTCAGCATTTGTGGGAACTCCTTCAAAACTGTTGGAAAAGCATTCCAGGTGAAGCTGGTTGAGAGAATGCCAAGAGTGTGCAAAGCTGTTATCAAGGCAAAGGATGGCTACTTTGAAGAATCTCAAATATAAAATATATTTACATTTGTTTAACACTTTTTTGCTTATTACATGATTCCATGTGTTATTTCATAGTTTTATGTCTTCACTATTATTCTACAATGTCGAAAATAGTATAATTTAAGAAAAATGTTTGACTGGTACTCAATACACATATACACTTCATGACCTAAAGTATGTGGACACCTGCTCGTCAAACATCTCATTCCAAAATCATGGGCATTACAGTTTTTCACCAATTGTTAACACACGTTTGCTGAAACTACACATTTTCTGAAACTACATCTCAAGTTCTCAAATCTTTGAACACAAAACATAAAACAGTTAAACAATTTCCCCAAACCCCACAGACATCTTGCAAAATGCAACACAGCAATCAAAATCATGTACTCCCTGCTCAAAATTAAACTCTGCACACAAATGAGACAAACGCACATCAGACGACACCATTCTGTATACTTCTGGCCCTTCTTTGGACACTGTGTTAACAACCCTCCAGACGAGCTTCAATGCCATACAACTCTCCTTCCGTGGCTTCCAACTGCTCCTAAATACAAGTAAAACTAAATGCATGCTCTTCAACCGATCGCTGCCTGCACCTGCCCGCCCATCCTGCATCACTACTCTGGACGGTTCTGACTTAGAATATGTGGACAACTACAAATACCTAGGTGTCTGGTTAGACTGTAAACTCTCCTTCCAGACTCACATCAAACATCTCCAATCCAAAGTTAAATCAAGAATTGGCTTCCTATTTCGCAACAAAGCATCCTTCACTCATGCTGCCAAACATACCCTCGTAAAACTGACCATCCTACCGATCCTCGACTTCGGCGATGTCATTTACAAAATAGCCTCCAATACCCTACTCAACAAACTGGATGCAGTCTATCACAGTGCCATCCATTTTGTTACCAAAGCCCCATATACTACCCACCACTGCGACCTGTACGCTCTCGTTGGCTGGCCTTCGCTTCATAATCGTCGCCAAACCCACTGGCTCCAGGTCATCTACAAGACCCTGCTAGGTAAAGTCCCCCCTTATCTCCGCTCACTGGTCACCATAGCAGCACCCACCTGTAGCACGCGCTCCAGCAGGTATATCTCTCTGGTCACCCCCAAAGCCAATTCCTCCTTTGGCCGTCTCTCTTTCCAGTTCTCTGCTGCCAATGACTGGAACGAACTACAAAAATCTCTGAAACTGGAAACACTTATCTTCCTCACTAGCTTTAAGCACCAGCTGTCAGATCAGCTCACAGATCACTGCACCTGTACATAGCCCATCTATAATTTAGCCCAAACAACTACCCCTTCCCCTACTGTATTTATTTATTTTATTTTGCTCCTTTGCACCCCATTAACTCAATTTTTACTTTGCACTTTCTTCTACTACAAATCTACCATTACAGTGTTTTACTTGCTATATTGTATTTACTTTGCCACCATGGACTTTTTTTGCCTTTACCTCCCTTATCTCACCTCATTTGCTCACATTGTACATAGACTTATTTTTCTACTGTATTATTGACTGTATATTTGTTTTACTCCATGTGTAACTCTGTTGTCACGGGCTGGCTCGAGGAACAACAGGAGAGGTAGAGTCAGGCGCAGGAGACAGAGAGAGTTCGTGACCACCCTTCTTTATTTGAAGCACTGTACGTGGTCGACAAGGTATAGGGGCGCAGCCCTGAACGATTCTGCGGTGGTGTACACAAAATAAAAGAAACCACTGGCAGAAGGAAAAACTAAATACACGTTCTTACGAACACACAAAACCCGGACAAGCAACACAATCACGTACAACCACATACATCCTACGCTAACCTAAATAACCCCCCCTTACTAATGACTAACCCAAAACAGGTGTGTGCCTACCTAGACCTAACCAAACGAAAGTGAAACAAAAAGGGATCGATGGTAGCTAGTAGGCCGGCGACGACGACCGCCGAGCTCCGCCCGGCCGAGGAGGGGCGCCACCATCCGTCACTGTCGTGACAGTACTCCCCCCCTGACGCGCGGCTCCCGCAGCGCGCCGACGCCGGCCTCGAGGACGCCCCGGAGGGCGAGGCGCAGGGCGATCCGGATGGAGGCTGTGGAACTCCCGGATGAGCGCTGGGTCCAGTATGTCCTCCACCGGTACCCAGCACCTCTCCTCCGGGCCGTACCCCTCCCAGTCCACGAGGTACTGCAGGCCCCTCGCCCGGCGTCTGGAGTCCAAGATGGACCGGACTGTGTACGCCGGGGGCCCCCCGATGTCCAGGGGGGGTGGAGGGACCTCCCGTACCTCATTTTCCTGCAGCGGACCAGCTACCACCGGCCTGAGGAGAGACACATGAAACGAGGGGTTAATGCGATAATAAGAAGGAAGTTGTAATCTGTAACACACCTCGTTTATTCTCCTCAGGACTTTAAATGGCCCCACAAACCGCGGACCCAGCTTCCGGCAGGGCAGGCGGAGGGGCAGGTTCCGGGTCGAGAGCCAGACTCTCTCCCCTGGGGTGAACACCGGGGCCTCGCTGCGGTGCCGGTCAGCGCTCGCTTTTTGTCGTACCCTGGTTCGTTCCAGGGATTCCTGCACAGCGTTCCAGGTCTCCCTTGAGCGCTGAACCCATTCCTCCACCGCAGGGGCCTCCGTCTGGCTCTGATGCCATGGCCCCAGGACCGGCTGATAACCCAACACACATTGGAATGGTGATATGTTGGTGGAGGAGTGGCGCAAAGAGTTCTGAGCCATTTCGGCCCATGGCACGAACCTTGCCCACTCCCCTGGCCGGTCCTGGCAGTAGGACCGCAGGAACCTGCCCACCTCCTGGTTTACCCTTTCCACCTGCCCATTACTTTCGGGGTGAAACCCCGAGGTCAGACTGAGCGAAACCCCCAGTCGCTCCATAAACGCCCGCCACACTCTGGACGTGAACTGGGGGCCTCGATCTGAGACGATATCCTCGGGCACCCCGTAGTGCCGGAAGACGTGGGTGAATAAGGCTTCTGCGGTCTGCAGGGCCGTAGGAAGACCGGGTAACGGAAGCAGACGGCAGGACTTAGAAAACCGGTCCACAACGACCAGGATCGTAGTGTTGCCCTGAGACGGCGGGAGATCGGTCAAGAAATCCACCGCCAGGTGGGACCATGGTCGTTGTGGAACCGGGAGGGGTTGTAATTTCCCTCTAGGCAGGTGCCTGGGAGCCTTACTCTGAGCGCACACCGAACAGGAGGAGACATAGTGCCTCACGTCCCTCACCAAGGTGGGCCACCAGTATCTCCCACTAAGACCACGCACTGTCCGCTCAACCCCTGGGTGACCCGAGGAGGGAAGCGTGTGAGCCCACCGAATCAGCCGATCGCGAACATCGAGCGGAACGTACTTACGACCCACTGGACACTGCGGAGGAGTAGGCTCCGTCCGTAACGCCCGCTCGATGTCCGCGTCCACCTCCCAGACCACCGGTGCCACCAGGCAGGAGGCTGGAAGTATGGGAGTGGGATCGGTGGACCGTTCCTCGGCGTCATGGAGACGAGACAGTGCGTCGGCCTTAGTGTTCCGGGAACCTGGGATATACGAGATGTTAAACCGAAATCTCGTAAAGAACATCGCCCACCTGGCTTGACGCGGGTTCAGTCTCCTCGCCGCCCGGATGTACTCCAGATTGCGGTGGTCAGTCCAGATGAGAAAAGGGTGACGTGCCCCCTCAAGCCAATGTCTCCACACCTTCAGGGCTCTGACCACAGCCAACAGCTCCCTGTCCCCCACATCATAGTTACGCTCCGCCGGACTCAACTTCCTAGAGAAGAAGGCGCAGGGGCGGAGCTTTGGGGGGGCGCCCGAGCGCTGGGACAGCACGGCTCCTACCCCAGCCTCGGACGCGTCCACCTCCACTATGAAGGGCAAAGAGGGGTCCGGGTGCGCCAGCACCGGAGCGTCGGTGAACAAAACCTTCAGACGACTAAAGGCCCTGTCCGCCTCCGCGGACCACTGCAACCGCACCGGGCCCCCCTTCAACAGTGAGGTAATGGGAGCCGCCACCTGACCAAAGCCCCGGATAAACCTCCGGTAGTAATTGGCAAATCCCAAAAACCGCTGCACCTCCTTCACCGTGGTGGGAGTCGGCCAATTACGCACGGCTGAAACGCGGTCACATTCCATCACTACCCCTGATGAGGAAATGCGATACCCCAAGAAAGAGACGGCTGGTTTGGAAAACTCACATTTCTCAGCCTTGACGTATAGGTCATGCTCCACCAGTCGCCCAAGCACTTTACGCACCAGAGACACATGCTCGGCGCGTGTAGTGGAGTAGACCAGAATGTCATCGATGTACACCACTACACCCTGACCGAGCAGGTCCCGTAGAATCTCATCCACAAAGGATTGAAAGACTGCGGGAGCATTCTTTAACCCATACGGCATGACGAGGTACTCATAATGGCCAGATGTGGTACTAAATGCCGTTTTCCACTCGTCCCCTCCTCGGATACGCACCAGATTATATGCGCTCCTGAGATCCAATTTCGTGAAGAAGCGCGCCCCGTGAAATGACTCCATCGCCGAGGCGATGAGAGGTAGTGGGTAACTGAAACCCACTGTGATGGCATTTAGACCTCTATAGTCAATGCACGGGCGCAGACCTCCCTCCTTCTTCTTCACGAAAAAGAAGCTCGAGGAGACGGGTGAGTGAGATGGCCGAATGTATCCCTGCCTCAAGGACTCAGTGACGTATGTCTCCATAGCCGCTGTTTCCTCCTGAGACAGGGGATAAACGTGACTACGAGGAAGGGCAGCGCCCACCTGGAGGTTTATCGCACAGTCTCCTCGTCGATGAGGTGGTAATTGGGTCGCCTTCGTTTTACTGAAGGCGATAGCCAAATCGGCATACTCTGAGGGAATGTGCACGGTGGATACTTGGTCTGGACTCTCCACCGTAGTCGCACCGATGGAAACTCCTATGCACCTGCCCGAGCACTCATTTGACCACCCCTTAAGAGCCCTCTGTCCCCACGAAATCTTAGGGTTGTGAGTGGCTAGCCAGGGAATCCCTAGAACCACTGGAAATGCTGGGGAATCGATGAGGAAAAGACTAATCCATTCCTCATGACCCCCCCGCATTACCATGACCAGAGGCACAGTGACCTCCCTGACCAGCCCTGACCCTAGTGGTCGACTGTCTAGGGCGTGCACGGGGAAGGGTTGGTCCAACTGGACCAGGGGAATCCCTAACTTAGCCGCGACCCCACGGTCCATAAAACTCCCTGCTGCGCCTGAATCGACTAGCGCCTTAAACCGGGAGTGAGGGGAGAAACAAGGAAAGGACACTGACACATACATGTGACGGACAGGGGGCTCTGGGTGAGGCTGGTGCTGACTCACCTGAGGTGTCAAAGGAGCGCTCTCCCTGCCCTCTGGACTCCTAGGGGAGTCTCCCCAGCACCGGTCCACAGTGTGCCCTCTGCGACCACATGAGGTGCAGGAGCGACCTCCCCCTCCAGTCTTCCTGGCTGCTGCCCCCCCTATCTCCATAGGCGTGGGAGCAGGAGGACTGGAGGGTGGAATGAGCAGGGCCCGGGTCGGACGTCCGCGGGCGGCCAGCAGATTGTCCAGTCGGATGGACAGATCCACCAGTTGGTCCAGTGTGTGGGTCGTGTCCCGACAGGCTAATTCCCGGCAGACGTCCTCCCTCAAACTACAACGGTAGTGATCTATAAGGGCCCTCTCATTCCACCCTGCTCCCGCGGCCAGGGTCCGGAACTCGAGAGCGAAGTCCTGCGCGCTCCTCGTCTCCTGCCTCAGGTGAAACAGCCGCTCACCCGCCGCTCTCCCCTCCGGGGGATGATCGAATACTGCCCGAAAGCGGCGGGTGAACTCTGGGTAGTTGTCCCTGGCTGAGTCCGGACTGTCCCACACGGCGTTTGCCCATTCCAGGGCCTTACCCGTGAGGCAGGAGACGAGGACGCTGACGCTCTCCTCCCCCGAGGGAGAGGGACGAACGGTCGCCAGGTATAACTCCAACTGGAGCAAGAAGCCCTTACACCCAGCGGCCGTTCCATCGTACTCCCTGGGGGGAGCGAGTTTCACCCCACTGGTACTGGGTGCTGTGGGTGCTGGTGGGGGCGCAGGCTGTTGGCCTGCCGCGTTCAGGGGGCCGAGAGCGCGTCGGTCCCAGCTCTCCAGGCGCGCCAACACCTGATCCATGGCGTTCCCCAGCCGGTGGAGCAGGGTGGAGTGTTGGTCGACGGTTTCCTCCATGGACATGGCTGGCGCTGAAGCTCCTGCTGACTCCATTTAGTTACGGTACGTGATTTCTGTCACGGGCTGGCTCGAGGAACAACAGGAGAGGTAGAGTCAGGCGCAGGAGACAGAGAGAGTTCGTGACCACCCTTCTTTATTTGAAGCACTGTACGTGGTCGACAAGGTATAGGGGCGCAGCCCTGAACGATTCTGCGGTGGTGTACACAAAATAAAAGAAACCACTGGCAGAAGGAAAAACTAAATACACGTTCTTACGAACACACAAAACCCGGACAAGCAACACAATCACGTACAACCACATACATCCTACGCTAACCTAAATAACCCCCCCTTACTAATGACTAACCCAAAACAGGTGTGTGCCTACCTAGACCTAACCAAACGAAAGTGAAACAAAAAGGGATCGATGGTAGCTAGTAGGCCGGCGACGACGACCGCCGAGCTCCGCCCGGCCGAGGAGGGGCGCCACCATCCGTCACTGTCGTGACATCTGTGTTGTTGTATGTTGTCGAACTGCTTTGCTTTATCTTGGCCAGGTCACAATTGTAAATGAGAACTTGTTCTCAACTTGCCTACCTGGTTAAATAAAGGTGAAATAAAAAAAAATAAAAAAAATAAATGAATCTAACTTAGTGACAACCGAGATCACACTAATGTGACATATTCAAAACACTACTTTGAGGGCCTATTTAAGTGTAAAGACTAAGATTTTGTTGTTGTACTGTATATTGTTTGTGTGTACTCAAACAAGAAAGGAACAGAAATGAAACTATTTTAATTGTATATTTCAAAATGACTCAATACTGGGCAAACATCATACTGTAAGCACACATACAGTAAAAATGCAAACATACAGTAAATATATTTTGTATATGCAAAGGAAGAAAAATAGACCTATTTGTATTACTGTACGTTAGATCAATTGCACAGAACAGATTAAAAAAACGGTCGAAATACAGTAAAATCATAAGTCAAGAAACAAATACTCCATTGTGAAAACAAAATCAGTCATTTCTTGTGTTTTGGGCCGACTACAGATTTTCATCAACTTAACAGGCGGTATTCTCCTTGGCCAGACAGCAGTGAAAATATCTTCCAGCATCATGCATCCACCCCTGACAGCAATAAGTGTGGAATGTCACCACAGGCCTCCTCCATTGCCTGGAGAAGGGCCATACGTTCATGGAGTTTGCGATCATACACCTTTCCACCTCCTTGCTGAAAACAACTCCTCAATTGGGTTGAGAAATGGGGAATATAGAGAATTGTGAACCTGGAATGGTCATGGAACTAGGTCTGTGGCGGTCACAACAGTTTGTCAGCCGGTGATTGTCAAGCAAATAACTGCCGGTTTCACGACAATTGACCGTTAATTAACATAAACACATTTAGCATCTTCTGGCTTCCACAACTACAAGCCACTGATGTAGACCTTTGGAACATCTACATTTTAAAAAGTCTAATAAATCCATGTAATATAGCCTACACTTCCACAATAAATCCATTATTTATTGTAGACAGGTCTAAAAAACATGATAGGAAAATGTAGTCTATTTCAGAAGAACAGAATAGCATACTGAGTTGTCCTTATGTTAGGTCCTGATCTGGCTATGCCATTTGGCTGTGGGTTACACTCATTTAGCAGACAATATTTGCTTAGAATTCTGTACAATTGAATGAAGCTAAATAAATTACGAAGCTAATCAAAATATTTGATGAAGTGTGCACGTGCAGCTAGTCTGTGTTGAGTGGTTAACAAAGAAACAGGTACTCCTATATGCTTAATTGAGAGTTATTTATGTAACTTTAGTTGTGATACAAACGTTGGGCTATATGTTTAGATTTTTAACACATTATAAGGCTGCATAATATGACTCTAATGATAATTTGAAAAAGTTACATGAAAGGCATGAGCTCTGCTTTGTTTTTTTGTGCAGGCTGAACTCACTTCATCAGTTTCTCAGTCACAATTTGACAAGCACTTGATAATGCCTCGAATTTCCCGGCGGCATCCCCTTTGTGTTGCCGTAATGCCCCCTAAAAAAAATCCATGCCTTTTGCGGCCAATGACCGTTGTGCCCTTTGGCTGAATATAATTCCTTTCTCCCTACGTGCTGCGTGCTCCAAAGCACCTTCCTCTCACATGGCTCTCCATCACCTGATTGGGTCTCTCTCACAGGCAACAAATACATCAGGGACGCAACTGCGCGCGTCCTTATCTAATTCCAAGGCGCCTATTTAAGATATTGGAAGAACTGTCCACATTTACTTTTCGGCAGCCAACAAGATGAGTAGGCCTAACAAACAGCAAAAGTGACTATGTCAATCTACTATCCCCCATAGTACAAAAGTTGACATATTCTATTTTGTGCGAGAAATAAATATTCAAACATAGTCTGGGACTGCGATAGATCCCAAATTAATACAATTGTCTCCCAATTTTTACACAATGAGGCTGACGCAACAGATCAGAAAGTTTAGCTTAAAATCTTGGTAAACTATTAGGCTATTTCTTCACATAATAAGCGCAACAATGCGCACAGGGCAATAGGCTGTAAGCGTGAATGTTCCATTAGCGGGATAACACCATTATCAAAAGTGAACTTAAATACGGTTCGCACGTAATTATTTTATTATAAAGGTGCATTTTTATGGTTAAAATTATCTTCCCCAAACTTGAAACTCAAGCGCTGCGTGTGTACACTAAATGCCAGTTAGGCTCTACACTCATTGTAAAGCAGATTAATGTGCTTAATTTTAAGATGTTATTTGGCCACTTTAGTTATGATACAAACCTTATCAAAACATGTAGACCTATGGGCTAAGCTACATGAGGTGTGGGACTATGATTTGAAAAAGTCTATGCATTGTTTTTTGCTTTACACTGGGCATCATTCACAAGTGTTAATATATAATTCACAAGTGATAGGCTAATACTGTTACCCATTAGGCTATTATTGATTTAATCTTGTCTTTACATATACTAAATAAAATGTGTGAAATTTGTTTTGATATAGAATGGCCAATTATCATGCGCATGTCTCAAAACGGGGGCAGGGGGAAAGAAATGCATGTCATCTATGCACTTAAATAGCAAATGGAGGATGCTTTTCCCATGGTTCATTTTCATGCAAGCCAGGTAAGCTATACTCCTGTTGTAAAGACACGCAATGTGCTTAATATTAGGAAAGATGAGATATTAATATAGTAGGTCGAGCCTATAGAAAACTGATGGGATCCTCCTCTTTTTAATAGAAGCCATCACTCTGTTTTCTCACGCAATTGCATAGCCAATAGATATATTGCACAACATGAGCTCATCGGCTCTCATGAGGTGTTTAATTCGATCTTCAATTATATTTGCATTGACGTCAGAGTGGTTAGAGGGACAACAGAGTGCTGAGTACAAGGCAGTTAGCAAGTCTGGTAGGCTACTAATGACCATCAGCAGCATCATAGCTTGGAGAAGCCTAATTACTGTGACTAAACATAGACAGGGCTCTAACTCCTCTAGCTCCACAATGAAATAGGGTGCAGGCCAGGCAGCAGGCTGTTAGCTAGCCTGCTAGTTTAGTGGAGTCTGCCACTAGCACAGTCAGCGTAGTCAGCTCAGCTTTCCCCATTGAGACCGTGTCTGTGCCTCGATCTAGGTTGGGCAAAATTAAAGATGGCGGTGTTCGCTTTAGCAATCTCACTAGTATAAAGACCTCCTCCATTCCTGCCATTATTGAAAGAGATTGTGATACCTCACATCTCAAAATTGGGTTACTTAATGTTAGATCCCTCACTTCCAAGGCAGTTATAGTCAATGAACTAATCACTGATCATAATCTTGATGTGATTGGCCTGACTGAAACATGGCTTAAGCCTGATGAATTTACTGTGTTAAATGAGGCCTCACCCCCTGGTTACACTAGTGACCATACCCCCCGTGCATCCGGCAAAGGCGGAGGTGTTACTAACATTTACGATAGCAAATTTCAATAAAAAAAAAAAAACATTGACGTTTTCGTCTTTTGAGCTTCTAGTCATGAAATCTATGCAGCCTACTCAATCACTTTTTATAGCTACTGTTTACAGGCCTCCTGGGCCATATGCAGTGTTCCTCACTGAGTTCCCTGAATTCCTATCGGATCTTGTAGTCATAGCAGATAATATTCAAATTTTTGGTGACTTTAACATTCACATGGAAAAGTCCACAGACCCACTCCAAAAGGCTTTCGGAGCCATCATCGACTCAGTGGGTTTTATCCAACATGTCTCTGGACTTACTCACTGCCACAGTCATACTCTGGACCTAGTTTTGTCCCATGGAATAAATGTTGTGGATCTTAATGTTTTTCCTCATAATCCTGGATTATCGGACCACCATTTTATTGCGTTTGCAATTGCAACAAATAATCTGCTCAGACCCCAACCAAGGAGCATTAAAAGTCGTGCTATAAATTCTCAGACAACCCAAAGATTCCTTGATGCCCTTCCAGACTCCCTCTGCCTACCCAAGGACGTCAGAGGACAAAAATCAGTTAACCACCTAACCGAGGAACTCACTTTAACCTTGCGCAATACCCTAGAAGCAGTTGCACCCCTAAAAACTAAAAACATCTGTCATAAGAAACTAGCTCCCTGGTATACAGAAAATACACAAGCTCTGAAACAAGCTTCCAGAAAATTGGAACGGAAATGGCTCCACACCAAACTGGAAGTCTTCCGACTAGCTTGGAAAGACAGTACCATGCAGTATCGAAGAGCCCTCACTGCTGCTCGATCATCCTATTTTTCCAACTTAATTGAGGAAAATAAGAACAATCCGAAATTTCTTTTTGATACTGCCGCAAAGCTAACTAAAAAGCAGCATTCGCAAATGGAGGATGGCTTTCACTTCAGCAGTAATACATTTATGAACTTCTTTGAGGAAAAGATCATGATCATTAGAAAGCAAATTACGGACTCCTCTTTAAATCTGCGTATTCCTCCAAAGCTCCATTGTCCTGAGTCTGCACAACTCTGCCAGGACCTAGGATCAAGGGAGATACTAAAGTGTTTTTGTACTATATCTCTTGACACAATGATGAAAATAATCATGACCTCTAAACCCTCAAACTGCATACTGGACCCTATTCCAACTAAACTACTGAAAGAGCTGCTTCCTGTGCTTGGCCCTCCTATGTTGAACATAATAAACGGCTCTCTATCCACCGGATGTGTACCAAGCTCACTAAAAATGGCAGTAATAAAGCCTCTCTTGAAAAAGCCGAATCTTGACCCAGAAATTATAAAAAAACTATCGGCCTATATCGAATCTTCCATTCCTCTCAAAAATTTTAGAAAAAGCTGTTGCACAGCAACTCACTGCCTTCCTGAAGACAAACAATGTATACGAAACGCTTCAGTCTGGTTTTAGACCCCATCATAACACTGAGACTGCACTTGTGAAGGTGGTAAATGACCTTTTAATGACGGCAGACCGAGGCTCTGCATCTGTCCTCGTGCTCCTAGATCTTAGTGCCGCTTTTGATACCATCAATCACCACATTCTTTTGGAGAGATTGGAAACCCAAATTGGTCTACATGGACAAGTTCTGGCCTGGTTTAGATCTTATCTGTCGGAAAGATATCAGTTTGTCTCTGTGAATGGTTTGTCCTCTGACAAATCAATTGTAAATTTCGGTGTTCCTCAAGGTTCCGTTTTAGGACCACTATTGTTTTCACTATATATTTTACCTCTTGGGGATGTCATTCGAAAACATAATGTTAAATTTCACTGCTATGCGGACGACACACAGCTGTACATTTCAATGAAACATGGTGAAGCCCCAAAATTGCCCTCGCTAGAAGCCTGTGTTTCAGACATAAAGAAGTGGATGGCTGCAAACTTTCTACTTTTAAACTCTGAAAAAACAGAGATGCTTGTTCCAGGTCCCAAGAAACAAAAAGATCTTCTGTTGAATCTGACAATTAATCTGGATGGTTGTACAGTCGTCTCAAATAAAACTGTGAAGGACCTCGGCGTTACTCTGGACCCTGATCGCTCTTTTGAAGAACATATCAAGACTGTTTCAAGGACAGCTTTTTTCCATCTACGTAACATTGCAAAAATCACAAACTTTCTGTCCAAAAATTATGCAGAAAAATTAATCCATGCTTTTGTTACTTCTAGGCTGGACTACTGCAATGCTCTACTTTCCGGCTACCCGGATGAAGCACAAAACAAACTTCCGTTAGTGCTAAATACGGCTGCTAGAATCCTGACTAGAACCAAAAAATGTGATCATATTACTCCAGTGCTAGCCTCCCTACACTGGCTTCCTGTTAAGGCAAGGGCTGATTTCAAGGTTTTACTGCTAACCTACAAAGCATTACATGGGCTTGCTCCTACCTATCTTTCCGATTTGGTCCTGCCGTACATACCTACACGTACGCTACGGTCACAAGACGCAGGCCTCCTAATTGTCCCTAGAATTTCTAAGCAAACGGCTGGAGGAAGGGCTTTCTCCTATAGAGCTCCATTTTTATGGAATGGTCTGCCTACCCATGTGAGAGACGGAGACTCAGTCTCAACCTTTAAGTCTTTACTGAAGACTTATCTCTTCAGTAGGTCCTATGATTAAGTATAGTCTGGCCCAGGAGTGTGAAGGTGAACGGAAAGGCTGGAGCAACAAACCGCCCTTGCTGTCTCTGCCTTGCCGGTTCCCCTCTCTCTACTGGGATTCTCTGCCTCTAACCCTTTTACAGGGGCTGAGTCACTGGCTTACTGGTGTTCTTCCATGCCGTCCATGGGAGGGGTGCGTCACTTGAGTGGGTTGAGTCACTGACGTGGTCTTCCTGTCTGGGTTGGCGCCCCCCCCCTTGGGTTGTGCCATGGCGGAGATCTTTGTGGGCTATACTCGGCCTTGTCTTAGGACGGTAAGTTGGTGGTTGGAGACATCCCTCTAGTGGTGTGGGGGCTGTGCTTTGGCAAAGTGGGTATGCCTTTTTCAAGAGAGGCTTTATTACTGCCACTTTTAGTGAGTTTGGTACACATCCGGTGGATAGAGAGCAGTTTATTATGTTCAACATAGGATGGCCAAGCACAGGAAGCAGCTCTTTCAGTAGTTTAGTTGGAATAGGGTCCAGTATACAGCTTGAAGGTTTAGAGGCCATGTTTATTTTCATCATTGTGTCAAAAGATATAGTACTAAAACACTTGAGTGTCTCCCTTGATCCTAGGTCCTGACAGAGTTGTGCAGACTCAGGACAACTGAGCTTTGGAGGAATACGCAGATTTAAAGAGGAGTCCATAATTTGCTTTCTAATGATCATGATCTTTTCCTCAAAGAAGTTCATGAATGTATCACTGCTGAAGTGAAAGCAATCCTCTCTTGGGGAATGCTGCTTTTTAGTTAGCAGTATCAAAAATACATTTCGGATTGTTCTTATTTTCCTCAATTAGGTTGTAAAAATAGGATGATCGAGCAGCAGTGAGGGCTCTTCGATACTGCACGGTACTGTCTTTCCAAGCTAGTCGGAAGACTTCCAGTTTGGTGTCGCACCATTTCCGTTCCAATTTTCTGGAAGCTTGCTTCAGAGCTCGTGTATTTTCTGTATACCAGGGAGCTAGTTTCTTATGACAAATGTTTTTAGTTTTTAGGGGTGCAACTGCATCTAGGGTATTGCGCAAGGTTAAATTGAGTTCCTCAGTTAGGTGGTTAACTGATTTTTGTCCTCTGACGTCCTCGGGTAGGCATCAAGGAATCTTTGGGTTGTCTGAGAATTTATAGCACGACTTTTGATGCTCCTTGGTTGGGGTCTGAGCAAATTATTTGTTGCGATTGCAAACGTAATAAAATGGTGGTCCGATAGTCCAGGATTATGAGGAAAAATATTAAGATCCACAACATTTATTCCATGGGACAAAGCTAGGTCCAGAGTATGACTGTGGCAGTGAGTAAGTCCAGAGACATGTTGGACAAAACCCACTCAGTAGATGATGGCTCCGAAAGCCTTTTGGAGTGGGTCTGTGGACTTTTCCATGTGAATATTAAAGTCACCAAAAATGTGAATGTTATCTGCTATGACTATAAGGTCCGATAGGAATTCAGGGAACTCAGTGAGGAACGCTGTATTTGGCCCAGGAGGCCTGTAAACAGTAGCTATAAAAAGTGATTGAGTAGGCTGCATAGATTTCATGACTAGAAGCTCAAAAGATGAAAACGTAGTTTTTCTTTTTGTAAATTGAAATTTGCTATCTTAAATGTTAGCAACACCTCCGCCTTTGCGGGATGCGTGGGGGATATGGTCACTAGTGTAACCAGGAGGTGAGGCCTCATTTAACACAGTAAATTCATCAGGCTTAAGCCATGTTTCAGTCAGGCCAATCACATCAAGATTATGATCAGTGATTAGTTCATTGACTATAACTGCCTTGGAAGTGAGGGATCTAACATTAAGTTGCCCTATTTTGAGATGTGAGGTATCACGAGCTCTTTCAATAATGGCAGGAATGGAGGAGGTCTTTATTCTAGTGAGATTGCTAAGGCGAACACCGCCATGTTTAGTTTTGCCCAACCTAGGTCGAGGCACAGACAAGGTCTCAATGGGGATAGCTGAGCTAACTACACTGACTGTGCTAGTGACAGACTCCACTAAGCTAGCAGGCTGGCTAACAGCCTGCTGCCTGGCCTGCACCCTATTTCATTGTGGAGCTAAGGGAGTTAGAGCCCTGTCTATGTTCGTAGATAAGATGAGAGCACCCCTCCAGCTAGGATGGAGTCCGTCACTCCTCAACAGGCCAGGCTTGGTCCTGTTTGTGGGTGAGTCCCAGAAAGAGGGCCAATTATCTACAATTCTATCTTTTGAGAGGGGCTGAAAACAGTTTTCAACCAGCGATTGTTGTGAGAGACTGCTGTAGAGCTCATCACTCCCCCCTAACTGGGAGGGGGCCAGGGACAATTACTCGATGCCGACACATCTTTCTATCTGATTTACACGCTGAAGCTATGTTGCGCTTGGTGACCTCTGACTGTTTCATCCTAACATCATTGGTGCCGACGTGGATAACAATATCCCTATACTCTCTACACTCACCAGTTTTAGCTTTAGCCAGCACCATCTTCAGCTTAGCCTTAACGTCGGTAGCCCTGCCCCCTGGTAACGGTCACGTGGAATTTGACTGCCTTCATTACTCATGACTGCCGGTGTGGCAGCCCTACATGTAACTAGTTGTGGACCTGATATCCCAATAAAAAGTCATGTTGTCCCAAATTAGAACATACATTTGCTGCTCAGGATCACCTGGCCCTCTGCTCTGACTGAAAAAGATTGTCATCCAAGGTGTTCAGGAAATAAGGAGATGGGCAGTGTTGTATGGTCCAAGGGTGGCATGGTGGTGGAGGACCCCATTGTGGCTCACAGCTGTGTATCTGGTGACATTTCCCCCGCGCTGGCCAGGTACCTCAGTGATTGCCTGTTGACCAATGATGCTCTTTCCTCTCCTCCTCGTCTTCGCTAAATTGAATCCAGCCTCATCTATGAATATGTGTTCCTGGAAGATGGGACTTGCATCCAACTCCATGAATATCTGAAATGACAGTACATACTGTAATTGCTGTATAGTAAAGTTCACCGGCAACATCAATGAGTCTCTAATGTTTCAAAACTGTAATACTAGTACATTACTTACTTGCACATGTTTGTACTATTTATCCTTCACTCTTTGGGAATTCCTTTCAAATGGAAATCTGTAGATTTGCTTCATTTTTCTTTTTTTTTCACCTTTATTTGACCAGGTAAGCTAGTTGAGAACAAGTTATCATTTACAACTGCGACCTGGAGATGGTATTTCTTAAGGATGGTTGTTAAGCTAACTCTGATGTTATGGAGGATGGCAGGGTTTTCAATAATCTGTTGTTGGATTTCCCACAGTCTTATGGCATTATTTTCAACTACCATTTGCACAATGGCAGCCTTTTATTTGTCTGTAAATAGACGCGTTCTACCACCACGTGGTGGTCGTCTTTCAGTTCTACAAAAACCAAATAGCACACACTACAGTAATGCAGTATACAATGTAAACATGTTACAAAGTAGTATAGCTCCCAATTTCATTCATACATTCCAGTTTTTCCCAATTGTTAACACAAGTTTGCTGAAACTACATCTCAGGTACTCAAAACTATAAACAATTAGCCAATTTCTCCTAACCCCACAGACATCTTGCAAAATGAAACACTGCAATCATCATCATGTACTCCCTGCTCAAAAACAAACTCTAAATACAAATGAGACAAACACACACACATCAAATGAATCTAACTTAGTGACAACCGAGATCACACTAATGTGAGATACTGTATTCAAAACACTACTATCCGAACCTATTTCAGTGTAAATACTAAGATTTTGTTGTTATACTGTATCTTGTTTGTGTGTTCTCAAACATTGTTGTTTTATATTTCAGATGACAAACAGCATACTGTAAGCACACATACAGTAAAAATATTTTGCATATGGAAAGGAAGAAAAATAGGCCTAATTGTACTACAGTGCTGTATGTTAGATCAATTGTACAGAATAGATAAAGAAACTGTCAAAATACAGTAAAATCAAAATCATAAGTCAAGAAACAAATACTCTATTGCGTAAACAAAATCAGTCATGCCTTGTGTTTTGGTCCGACTACAGATTTTCATCAACATCACAGGCAGTATCCTCCTTGGCCAGACAGCAGGGGAAATATCTTCTGGCATCACGCATCCACTCCTGACAGGACTCTGCTGGAGAAGGGCCATACATTCATGGGTTTTGCGATAATACACCTTCCACTGCCATGCTGAAAACAACTCCTCAATGGGGTTGATAAATGGGGAATATGGTGGAAGATAGAGAATTGTAAACCTGGAATGGTCATGAAACCAGTTGGGGACCTGAGCAGCCCGATGGAAACTCACATTGTCCTAAATTAGAACATACATTTGCTGTTCAGGATGACCTGGCCCTCTCTGCTCTGGCTGGAAAAGATTGTCATGTAAGGTGTTCAGGAAATTAAGGAGATGGGCAATGTTGTATGGTCCAAGGGTGGCATGGTGGTGGAGGACCCCATTGTGGCTGCGCATCTGGTGACATTTCCCCCAATTTGGCCAGGTACCTCAATGATGGCATGTTGACCAATGATTTTCCTTCTCCTCCTCCTCGTCTTCACGAAATTGAATCCAGCCTCATCTATGAACATGAGTTCCTGGGGGATGGTACTTGCGTTCCAACTCCATGAGTCTCTGAAATGACAATTAGTACTGTAATTGTTGTATAGTAATGTTCACTGGCAACATCAAGAGTGTGCAAAACTGGCATCAAGGCAAAGGGTGGTGGTTACTTTAAAAAATGTCAAATATAAAATATATTTTGATTTGTTAAACAGTTTTTTGGTTACTACATGATTCCATATGTGTTATTTCATAGTTTTGATGTCTTCACTATTATTCTGCAATGTAGAAAATAGTAAAAATAAAGAAAAACCCTTGAATGAGTAGGTGTGTCCAAACTTTTGACTGGTACTGTGTGTATACTCTATACTGTACAAACTGTATCCATCTCTTTGGTTTGGCTTACCTCATCAATTTAGTGGTCAGTGCAATATTCTGAAATTCTATTTGCTCACGTACAGTTTCTGTATGTTAAATGTCTTCAGAGAATAAACCTCTACGGTTTTCATAATTCTATACCATGCAGTCTTTAGATTATGCACACGCTCCCATGGGTACTCCCACTGTAGACATTTATACTGCATGTTGCATGATACTTCATTAATATATTGCATCGTGATGGGAACTTTTATGTTTGTGCTTTTCTAATAATCAACTAGACTGGTTTCATGCAAGTGACTGATTGATCGTGCCTGGGAGGAATCCTCACTATCAGTATCTGCAATATGGCAGTACGCCCAGAACCTTGTTTTGAGAACGAAAGGGATATATCAGTTTCAAGGTCTCAGCTTGGAGAGAAGAAGCCTCATGAGGTATTGGTCGGTCACATGCATGAACCAAACCTTAATGATGAATTAATTAGGAATAATGAATAAGCTGAATCATGCAAATATAACTTGTCTGTGTAAGCAGTATATAAGAGAAGTAATGGGACTGCCCCGGTAATTTCCACGACAATTTTGCATCACAAAAAGGATGATTGCTTCTGCCTGCAGAGCTTTCCAGTGAGGGTCTGCGAGGAAAACAGCTGGCGCTTTATGAAGCGTGAGGGAAATTCCCGTCTGACCAAAAGACGACGAGGACCCGCCCAGACTAGACCCTTACTGTGAGCTGCCTAGGAGACACATCATCCACGAACAATTGAGGGACAGGGCGACTGAATTTCAGTAAGTCAATTTAAATGAATTTGAAAAAAAATTATGATAAAACCAATAAAACTAAACATAGAAAATGAAGAGGAGGGAAACACTAGTCTTAATAGCACAAGGAGCTATTCTATATGTATGGCTACATAGACTGCCGAGACTATAGACACGCAAGACTATTGTGGTGGATATTATAAAATAAGGATTTGCTAAGAACCTCAACTTAGCACACACCGATACTGGCAGAATGTACATTTACATACAGGAAATAAATATATAGTATATACTACTAACGTTAACATACATTACATTCATCTTATATTTCGAGCATTAACTTTTCTCATCACGGCCCCTTTTGTTTGTAATGACAGATTGGTATCTCAATGCATTCTTAGTCTAAATTACTATACATTTTGCAGTGTGCAGACCTCCACAATCAACGTGATACCCCAAATAAACAATTGTGGACAAGCCTAAATCAATTATGGGCACAGTTGACCACCCCCCTCATTCACGGCACTCATTCTTCTGGTGTGTCTCCATTTTCTCCTTCAGATAACTTTAAAGTTCATCTTCCCAATGGCACACATGTTCAATGTGGATGGCCCTTGATAATGTCCCAATTTCAATATCTGGGAATAATCTGATTTTCCCAACAGACGAATCTCTCACCTGAGCCGCCACCATCCTATACGGTCCATTATGTCAATTTTCCTACCAGTACACCAGCCGCATGAGAGAAGTTTGGATGGGATCTCTCTCCACGCTCACTCCACATGGACTCATGTTGCACTCCTGAGAGAAAAGGCATGAGAGAAAAGGCAGTTGATAGCTTCGACTGGATGCTGTGTACAGGTTGCTGGCTCGGACTCAGGTCTCCGGGAGAAGTGATGAAAGACAGGGCCATAGTGAACGCCATTTTCATAATTTCTTCAGCCGGTTAGAGGGGGCGAGGTTCACACTGTTCTTGGTCAAATTATCCCTTCCATGCATCTAGGTACCATCTGTGGTCACCTTCGCCATAACCTCGAGAGAAGACAGACCAGAACAACAGTTTAGTTTAGGGCATTTCTGATTCAGGAAATCCAGACAAATGATTCACTATATGACAAATGACAAATTATTCACTGTATGACACGTTATTACTACTACCAATATTCTTAATACAGATTTCTAATACAAATGTCAAAGAGAATAACAACACACCATTAAAATCATTTTTACAAATTTGCTTATACTCCCTTATCATATTGGTGACCTCACCGCAGAGTTACAGGGTTAGGGAGTTAGAGGGGTAATTGTTAGGGAGAAATCCCAAACATTCAGCAGACCCAATCTGATGAGATTTGTTATTTAAGCAAAACAAAAACAAAGAAAACAAAACAACAACAGCAATACAAATATATCACTTGATTTGATTTTCAATTCATTTGGAGTAACTGTCAACCATTACCAACATAAATATGTTCCTTTTACAGGCATGCATGTGAAGAAAATCTATTTGTATATTTACCAAAAGGCCCCAGGGGACTAGTAATTCCCCTTTGGACAAATGACTCACATCGTGATTTATGCATCCAAAAACAAACAAACAACAACACTGCCTGTTAAATCAAAATACCAAACACAATTAGAATTGCAACTCCATCTTAACTTAATTGTATCCCATAAGGTAATTCAAGGAATAGTAAAATAGACTAGAGACAGGTGTCCCTCATTCAGGGGCAGCGCTCTCTCTCTGTCCTTCTCATGGTCGGAATCACACATAGGACTATTGATAAATTATAAACGTCTTCCTAATCATTAGTGTTTACATATTACATTTAAATCTCACCCAATGTCTCTAGGCTTTCTAATGTGGGGGATCAGGCCTCACCAGAAAGTCAGAACAGAGGTAAGAGGTCATTCAGCCCCATTAATAAGTGAGTGTTTTTTTCCCTTCTCTTCCCCTGTACCTCAGACATTATTTAAAGACCTTTCAAACATTTAAAACATTTTGTGTATCAGGTTTACATTGGGTTTTTCAGTACATTTCTTATCAGGACAATTTACATGTGTGCAACCAAAACTCTGACAATAGATTAAAACTTCAGAACATTTTATTTGTGTGCCCTTTAAGGTGTATCATTTCTAACCTGTGAAAAACCCACTAAGACCTAAATAAAAAGACCCCACACAATAAATCAAATACGGTATTAACATCACTAACAAATATTCATATCAGGTGGGTTGTGTGTGTGTGTGCTGGTGTGTGTGGTAAAATGTAGGCCAAAAACAAACAAATGACCAGGCCTTACTTAATTGGTAGCTCCCTTTATGGCCGGATCTGGGTACCTTTATACTTAATAGAACTGCAGAATTTCGCTAACTGTTCTCCCAAGGCAACAGCCTCGTGAAACATTTCAAAGGGAGAGATAGGGACACCCCATCCTCTCTTAAAATAAAACATACACATTTCATTAGTTTTCACTTTGCTAAATCTTACTCAGTCCCAACAAATACAAAATTTGAATTCTTACTTTCCAATAAACTTTCCAATTAACTTCCCATTTCCTTTCTTTCCCATTTTCTTTGTTACTTTCACTAGCCTACATGTCTGCTTCCTTCAACTCAGAAAGCCCTCTCAATCACCATCACCCAGTACATTTCTCTTCCACTCTAACACTTGTTTCCCTCTACAATCTCTACTATACTCTACCTTTGTCTTTCCATCTAATTTTACTTGACCAGGTGAACAACACATTTTAAATTACAGACAAATCAAAACATGACACCTTCTGTTCACAAGGAGGCCACTGTCCTCCCTCCACTCTTTAGTCGTCTGTGAGCTCCAATATTTACTGTGTATAGTATAACCAATCTCCGTTGGATATTCACTATTTGCTTCATACTCATTTTATTGATAATCAATCTTATCCTTTACAATCTAAGAATTTACAATCCACACTCTCCTCATTCACACGGGAGGCTTTTCCTCCTCTCAAAACGGTTGGTCATTCACACTTATTCTCCCATACATGCATGTTCAACACACCACTGTGCAGTATTCAACTCTCACTTCTCTATTTTCACTACTCGTAGCTCTCAGGCTACATAGACATTTATCCTATGCCTCGAACAGTACTGCAAATGGGGCTCTCACTAGCCCCGCCAAATCCCCTCTCTGGAATTTAGGATCCTTCTTTTATTTTTTATTAACCCATCCACAACCCCTCCTCTTCGGAGGACAAATATATATATATATTTTTTTATAGTATTTCTGCTACATATACAGTATATACATATACATTTTACATACACATTTTTGCATACATCTTTTACATACATGGTAATTTTATATAAAGCAGTCACATAACAATAATACATTACCAAACATAAACTCTTTAATCCCACCCCTCAGCCACACTCAGCCCATCCCACCTATCACCATAGACCACCCTCATTTGGTTTCCATGTGCCATATATTTTTCAATTGTTTGATGTTTTCAATATTTTTTTTAGCTTTCTAATCGTATGGTATCCATGGATTGTGAGCTAAAGATGAAAATCTTTCCTACGAGTATTATTATATTATTTATTGACCGACGATGGCTTTCCAAATCGCCCAACACTGCTATTTGTAAGGTTCATTTTAAGTACATGTTGTGATTTTTTAACCATTCCTGAACCTGTGACCAGAAACAACCTACATAGGGGCAATACCAGAAAAAATTATCTATTGATTCTGTCTCTTCGCAGAAAAATCTACAGAGCTGAGATTGTATGCCCCATATATATATATAGCATTCTGTTGGTGGCAGCAGCCGTCAACATTTTTGTCCTCAAATGAAACTGGTATATTTTTCTATTTTTGCCAATTCCTTTCAGCCAATTTCTATCTTTAATATATGTCAGGCAAACAAGTTCCCTACCTTCTCCCTTTTCCATGTGCCTCCATTTTTGTGGTAATGCTGCAATCAGTTGGTTGTAAGTTTGGATTGTGCAGATATTCCCATATATTTTATATAGCAGCATATGTAACATAACTCCTCAGTTTCTATTCATAATATCATTAATAAATATAATTTTTTTAAATAACATTTTTTCCATTGTCACGACTTCCACTGAAGTCGGTTCCTCTCCTTGTTCGGGCGGCGTTCGGTGGTCGGCGTCACCGGTCTTCTAGCGATCGTCGATCCACTTTTCATTTTCCATTTGTTTTGTCCCGTTTTCCTACACACCTGGTTCTCATTTCCCTCATTAAGTGTTGTGTATTTAACCCTCTGTTCCCCCATGTCTTTGTGTGGAATTGTTTGTTGTAAGTGCTTGTGCACCCGCCTCCTCGAGTTTCTTTTTTGTGAAGGAGGGAGGTCTGCGCCCGTGTATTGACTACCGAGGCCTAAATCAGATCACGGTGAGGTACAGTTACCCGCTACCGCTTATAGCCACAGCGATTGAAACAATGCACAGGGCGCGCTTCTTCTGACTTTGGTGAGTGCTAAACTTGCTGGGTGTCTAAATAGCTAGCCCTGTGATGCCGGGGTATCTACTCACAATATTGCAAAATGTGCTTTCACCGAAGAGCTATTTTAAAATCGGACATAGCGAGTGCATAGAGGAGTTCTGTATCTATAATTCTTAAAATAATTGTTATGTTTTTTGTGAACGTTTATCGTGAGTAATTTAGTAAATTCACCGGAAGTTTGCGGGGGGTATGCTAGTTCTGAACGTCACCTGCTAATGTAAAAAGCTGGTTTTTGATATAAATATGAACTTGGTTGAACAAAACATGCATGTATTGTATAACATAATGTACTAGGTGTGTCATCTGATGAAGATCATCAAAGGTTAGTGCTGCATTTAGCTGTGGTTTGGGTTAGCTTGAAAAATGGGTGTCTGATGATTTCTGGCTGGGTACTCTGCTGACATAATCTAATGTTTTGCTTTTTGAAATCGGACAGTGTGGTTAGATTAACGAGAGTCTTGTCTTTAAAATGGTGTAAAATAGTCATATGTTTGAGAAATTGAAGTAATAGCATTTCTGAGGTATTTGAATAATGTGCCACAGGATTTACTGGCTGTTACGTAGGTGGGACGATTTCGTCCCACTGGCCCTAGAGAAGTTAAAGACTCTCGTTAATCTAACCACATTGTCCGATTTCAAAAAGGCTTTACAACGAAAGCAAAACATTAGATTATGTCAGGAGAGTACCCAGCCAGAAATAATCACACACCCATTCTTCAAGCTAGCATATAATGTCACAAAAACCAAAACCACAGCTAAATGCAGCACTAACCTTTGATGATCTTCATCAGATGACACTCCTAGGACATTATGTTATAGAATACATGCATGTTTTGTTCAATCAAGTTCATATTTATATCAAAAACCAGCTTTTTACATTAGCAGGTGACGTTCAGAACTAGCAAACATACCGAAAACTTCCGGTGAATTTACTAAATTACTCACGATAAACGTTCACAAAAAACATAACAATTATTTTAAGAATTATAGATACAGAACTCCTTTATGCAATCGCGGTGTCAGATTTTAAAATAGCTTTTCGGCAAAAGCACATTTTGCAATATTCTGAGTAGATAGCTCGCCATCACGGGCTAGCGAATTTGACACCCACCAAGTTTGGCGTTCACTAAACTCAGAATTATTATAAGAAAAATTTGATTACCTTTGCTGTTCTTCGTCAGAATGCACTCCCAGGACTTCTACTTCATCCACAAATGTTGTTTTGGTTCAAAATAATCCATAGTTATGGTCAAATATCCTCTGTTTTGTCCGTGCATTCAGGTCCCTATCTGAACGGTGACGCGCGGACGCATGTCGGGACAAAAAAAATCTAAATATTCCATTACCGTACTTCGAAGCATGTCAACCGCTGTTTAAAATCCATTTTTATGCAATTTTTCTCGTAAAAAAGCGATAATATTCCGACCGGGAATGTGCATTTAGCTAAACAGAGGAAAGAAAACAAAGCTTTCGGTCGACGCGGGCACGAGCCTGAGTCTCACAGTACTGTAACCAGCCACTACCCAAACGCGCTACTTTGTTTCAGCCAGAGCCTGCAAAGCCACGATTCAGCGTTTTGCCGCCTTCTGAGAAGCTATGGCAGCCGTAGGAAGTGTCACGGGACAGCTAAGATCCTCACTCTTCAATAAACAGAGACAAGAAGAACGACACCTTGTCAGACAGGCAACTTCCTGCATGAAATCTTCTCAGGTTTTTGCCTGCCATATGAGTTCTGTTATACTCACAGACACCATTCAAACAGTTTTAGAAACTTTAGGCTGTTTTCTATCCAAAGCCAATAATTATATGCATATTCTAGTTACTGGGCAGGAGTAGTAACCAGATTAAATCGGGTACGTTTTTTATCCAGCCGTGAAAATACTGCCCCCTAGCCATAACAGGTTATAATTCCACTGATTTCAAAATTCGGTCCAACTCTTATGCAGATCTACTAAGCAATATATATATATTTTTGAACCGCGTTAGACAGGATTACCTATACATACTGACCAGTTCAAATAGACAGAAGAGTGCTACATGGTCAACCAATCCGAACTCAACTCTCAGCATGTCCAGCCCACTCATTATCTCAGCCAATCACGGCTTGCGGGAAGGATAATGACTTTTTCTGTGGCTAAACCAACTAGGCTCGTAATTTAAGAATTGTATTTGTATTTACAGATGGCATACAAGTTTGTTATTAAGGCACATGAAAGTTCACGTTTCAAATCAAATCAAACTTTATTTGTCACGTGCGCCGAATACAACAAGTGTAGACCTTACTGTGAAATGCTTACTTACAAGCCTATAACCAACAGTGCAGTTCAAGAAGAGTTAAGAAAATATTTACCAAAATATTAACTAAATAAACTAAAGTTAAAAATAATAAAAAGTAACACAATAAAATAACAATAACAAGGCTATATACGGGGGTACTGGTACCGAGTCAATGTGTGGGGGTACAGGTTAGTTGAGGTAATTTGTACATGTAGGTAGGGGTGAGGTGACTATGCATTGATACTAAACAGCGAGTAGCAGCAGTGTACAAAAAAAATTGGGGAGGGGGGGGGATCAATGTAAATAGTCCGGTGGCCATTTGATGAATTGTTCAGCAGTCTTATGGCTTGAGGGTAGAAGCTGTTAAGGAGCCTTTTGGTCCTAGACTTGGCACTCCAGTACTGCTTGCCGTGTGGTAGCAGAGAAAACAGTGTATGACTTGGGTGACTGGAGTCTCTGACAATTTTATGAGCTTTCCTCTGCTTGGCCCCGGTGATGTACTGGGACGTACGCACTACCCTCTGTAGCGCCTTACGGTCAAATGCCGAGCAGTTGCCATACCAAGCGGTGATAAAACCTGTCAGGATGCTCTCGATGGTGCAGCTGTAGAACTTTTTGAGGATCTGGGGACCCATGCCAAGTCTTTTCAGTCTCCTGAGGGGGAAAAGGTTTTGTCGTGCCCTCTTCACGACTGTCTTGGTGTGTTTGGACCATAATAGTTTGTTGGTGATGTGGACACCAAGGAACTTGAAATTCTCGACCCACTCCACTACAGCCCTGTTGATGGGGGTGGGGGGGGGGGGGGGGTTCAGCCCGCCTTTTCCTGTAGCCCACGATCAGCTCCTTTATCTTGCTCACATTGAGATCAGACTGTTGTGCTGTCAGCAAACTTAATGATGGTGTTGGAATCGTGTTTGGCCACACAGACATGGATGAACAGGGAGTACAGGGGACTAAGTACACACCTCTGAGGGGCCCCAGTGTTGAGGATCAGCACGGCAGACGTGTTGCAGCCTACCCTTACCACCTGGGGGTGGCCCGTCAGGAAGTCCAGGATCCAGTTGCAGAGGGTGATGTTTAGTCCCAGGGTCCTAAGCTTAGTGATGAGCTTCTTGGGCACTATGGTGTTGAACACTGAGCTGTAGTCAATGAACAGCACTCACATAGGTGTTCCTTTTGTCCAGGTGGGAAAGGGCAGTGTGGAGTACGATTGAGATTGCGTCATCTGTGGATCTTTTGGGGTGGTATGCAAATCGGAGTGGGTCTAGGTTATCTGGGAGGATGCTGTTGATGTGAGCCATGACCAGCCTTTCAAAGCACTTCATGGCTACAGATGTGAGTGCTACGTGGAGGTAATAATTTAGCCAGGTTACCTTTGCTTCCTTGGGCACAGGGATTATGGTGGTCTGCTTGAAACATGTAGGCATTACAGACTCGGTCAGGGAGAGGTTGAAAATGTCAGTGAAGACACTTGCCAGTTGGTCAGCGCATGCTTTGAGTACACGTCCTGGTAATCCATCTGGCCCTGCGGCTTGGGGAATGTTGACCTGTTTAAAGGTCTTGCTCACATCGGCTACCGAGAGCGTTATCACAGTCATCCAGAACAGCTGGTGCTCTCATGTATGCTTCAGTGTAGCTTGCCTCGAAGCGAGCATAAAAGGCATTTAGCTCGTCTGGTAGGCTCGCGTCACTTGGCAGCTCGCGTCTGGGTTTCCCTTTGTAGTCCGTAATAGTTTTCAAACCCTGCCACATCCGACTAGTGTCAGTGCCGGTGTAGTAGGATTCAATCTTAATCCTGTATTGACACTTTGCTTGTTTAATGGTTTGTCTGAGGGCATATCGGGATTTCTTATAAGCATCCAGATTAGTGTCCCAATCCTTGAAAGCGGCAGCTGTAGCCTTTAGGTCAATGCGGATGTTGCCTGTAATCCATGTAGCGTAGCATCCGCGTCATCTGACCATGTTCGTTTTCAGTGAGTCACTGGTACTTCCTGCTTTAGTTTTTGCTTGTAAGCAGGATTCAGGAGGATAGAATTATGGTCAGATGGAGGGTCGGGGGAGATCTTAGTATGCATCTCTGTGCGTGGAGTAAAGGGGGTCTCGAGTTCTCTTTCCTCTGGTTGCACATGTGACATAAACATTTTGTAAAACTTATTTAAGTTTGCCTGCATTAAAGTCCCCAGCCGCTAGGCTACCAGAAGGCAAGTCCCCAGCCACCAGAAGGCCATTCTGAAAAAAAAAAACGCATTTTGATAAAAATAAAACGTTTACGTTCAAATGGCTCTCCTGTGAAGTAGTGACCCACGACACATGCCTTGTTTCCTGAAACTAGTCACAAATGACAAAATCATTCATTTGAAAGTTCATGGCTTTTGTGTAGTAAAATACATGCTTTACTGCGCTGCAGTAGTTGACATGAGAGAGTATACAGTAGTATATACTATACGGATCCTTGGCTTTGACGGCTCAAGTATAACAGATTATGGGGCATGGCAAGTAAGTGTCAGCAAGAGGATTAAGGAAGTAGTATAAGCCTAAACCTAAAGAAAACAGAGCAATATGAAGTTCATAGAGAGTTTCAGCAGAGTCAGTGAGCATGGGGATAAATGTTGGATATTAGTGTGAATACTATAATATGCGTCCCAAACGGCACCCTATTTTTGGCCTATGTAACCCCATAGGGCTTTGGTAAAAACTAGTGCACTACATACAGGTGTAGTATCTTAATTTGATCATTCTGTTGTCACAGACAATTTTCCTGCACTGCACTAGATCTCCCACTTTTACTATAGCCTACTATAGCCTATCAAAACTAATTTCCTCTTAGAAATGATAACTTTTGTTTTTTGAATAATCAAATCCTCCTGTTTAAGATTTTTTTATTCCTGCAACAAATTAAGATCCCATTTTTTTAAGAAATAAGTTGACATTTGGGATACAACCAATGTGAACTGATTTCAGGTGAAGAAAATATTGGTTATGTCGCTCAAGGTCCGTATGGACTATCAGTTTAAGAATATGTTATTACCTGAGAGCTTTGATATAAATTCAATTTTTCAGATAATTATATATCCATCACTTCCTGTGGTCGAGGACTCAGGGTTGTTCCTTTGCCACCAGCTTTCTTTGTGAAGTGATATTCACTATCATCCGCTTTCTTTGTAAGATGATATTTGCTTGATGGACTTGCCACCGATATACTCTCTATGCCATTTATTTCATTAGCCAATGACAATAAGAGTAGCATATCACTGTGGTGGTTTACAGTGTATTAGCATAATTGGTTGAAAGACTGGATACATGCATGTACTGTATGTACTGTACATAAGGGTCAATGTATACTGAACAAAAATATATACGCAACATGCAACAATTTCATTGATTTTACTGAATTACAGTTCATATGAGGAAATCAGTCAAATTAAATAAATTCATTAGGCCCTAATCTATGGATTTCACATGACTGGGAATACAGATGTGCATCTGTTGGTCACAGATACCTACAAAGAAAATGGGCCTCACAATAGCCTTATGATCTCGTTACGGTATTTTTGTGCATTCAAATTGCCATTGATAAAATGCAATTGTGTTTTTTTTCCATAGCTTATGCCTGCCCATACCATTATCCCACCGCCATGATGGAGCACTCTGATCACAACGTTGACATCAGTAAACCGCTCGCCCACATGACGCCATACACATGGTCTGTAGTTGTGAGGAGGTACTGCTAAGTTCTCTAAAACAACGTTGGAGGTGGCTTATGGTAGAAAAATGAACATTCAATTCTCTGGCAATAGCTCTGGTGGACGTTCCTGCAGTCAGCATGCCAATTGCACGCTCCCACAAAACTTGGGACATCTGTGGCATTGTGTTGAGTGACACAACTGCACATTTTAGAGTGACCTTTTATTGTCCCTAGCATAGGGTGCACCTGTGTAATGATCATGCTGTTTAATCAGCTTCTTGATATCGTTAGGTTCTGAACAAACAGAGTAAAAACTCAAACGGACGACTAGAAAAAGCTCAAACCAAGTTTATTCACCCACTGGGTCATACAGCTGCAAAGACAACCAATGATTACGCAAGCACATATATTTATAACCTCCTACTAGTCAGGGTCAACTCCTTACACTTCTAGACAGCCAATACATCTCTGTTGCTAGGGAGGCACTTCATTTGTTCCACTCACTGGTGTAGTCATGGCCCTGCCTGATGCTAGAACCTTCCTGGGTGTGGAAGTGTATGTGTGTGAGATAGGAAATAGTAGGAGGGTCGTTGGGGTAGGCCCCTCTGTCCCCACTCCCAGAGGTTTCTTCTCACTTCATCTGTTGACTTGACCTCGAGCCGAATTCCTCGCTCCTCCCTAGTTCCGCAGCTGGCCTGCCTTAGCAGAAACTGAAACTAGACTGTTGCCCTTTGCCTCCCTCTTTAGGAAGATTGATATTCAACAATAACCTGAACAAAATATTCACTTTTTGCACTTCCCCTTACAACAAGTTCCTATCTACCCTTCATTGACCCCAAAATATGCATTACTTATATGTGTAGGGGGCAGTATTTTCACGTTCGGATGAAATACGTGCCCATATTAAACTGCCTCCTACTCAAATTCAGAAGCTAGGATATGCATATTATTTGTAGATTTGGATAGAAAACACACTGAAGTTTCTAAAACTGTTTGAATGATGTCTGTGAGTATAACAGAACTCATATGGCAGGCAAAAACCTGAGAAAAATCCAAACAGGAAGTGGCAAATCTGATGCTTGGAATCTTTTCAAGTCATTGCCTATCCAACACACAGTGACTTAGGTTTCATTTTGCACTTTCTAAGGCTTCCACTAGATGTCAACAGTCTTTAGAACCTTCTTTCAGCCCTTTGCATTGAACAGAGAGCGAACAAGAAGGCCGGGAAGTTGGTGACCCTGAAAATGACATGAGTTTAGTGGCACGCCTTCACGTGAGGAGGTAGCTGAGTTCCATAACGTTTTTCAAGACATTGGAATCGTCCGGTTGGAATATTATTGAAGTTTTACGTTAAAACCTGTTGGGGCTCGGGGGCAGTATTGAGACATTTTGAAAAAAATATGTGCCCATTTTTAACTGCCTCCTACACCAACTCAGAAGCTAGGATATGCATATTATTAACACATTCGGATAGAAAACACTCTGAATTTTCTAAAACAGTTTGAATGGTGTCTGTAAGTATAACAAAACTCATATTGCAGGCAAAAACCTGTGAAAAATAGATTAAAAAAAAATGTGAATTTTGTGACTGTACTATTTAGTGTCATTGTTTTATAGATACCATAGTGAGAAAGGATTCATTTCGCAACACCTACGGCTTCCACTAGATGTCAACGATCTTTATAAAGTTGTTTGAAGCGTCTATGATAAACAGAGAGCAAATTAGAATCCAAGGAAGTTGACATGTCATCACTTCATTTTTTTGCGCCTGCGCATAAATCTGAGAAACGTGAGTTTTGTCTTCATTGTTTATCTCGACATAGGATAGGTTGTGTGAAAATATTACTGATGTTTAACGTTAAAAATGGACCAAAAGATTAATGCTAAACAACATTTGACATGTTTGAACGAACATAAATAGATTATTTACTAGGTTTTTTTAGCTTTTCGGCGTGATTTTACAGTCCCCCCACCACGTTTTGTGGGAGCATAATGAACGCTAAGTACTTGGTGTTATTTGGACATAAATTATGAACTTTGTCAAAAGAAACCACATTTGTTCCGGACCTGGGATGCCTTCCGGACCTGGGATGCCTGTCTTCTGATGGAGATAATCAAAGGTAAGGGGATATTTACAATGTTATTATCGATTTTAGATGATGCTAACTGTATAGCATAGCCTGTTGTTCTTAGCATAGCACCCCGTTTATTGCAAAATGTGATTTCCCAGTAAAGTTATTTTGAGATCTGGCCATTCGGTAGCAATTACGAGATGATAATATATTATTCTTTGAATGACAATATTATAATTTACCAATGTTTTCGAATAGTAATTTTGTTATGTTCACCGGAAGCATTTCAGAGAAGAAAAAAATCTGAATTTCACGCTACTGTAAAATGCTGTTTTTGGATATAAATATGAACTTGATGGAACAAAAAATGCATGTATTGTATAACATAATGTCCTAGGAGTGTCATCTGATGGAGATTGACAAAAGTTAGTGCATAATTCAAGCTGGTTTCTGCTTTTGGTGACGCCTGACCTTGAATTGAAAATGGATGTTTGTACTTTTGTGGCTATGTACTGTCCTAACATAATCTAACTTTATGCTTTTGCCGTAAAGCCTCTTTGAAAATCGAACAATGTGGTTAGATTAAGGAGATGTTTATCATTTAAATTGTGTAAAATAGTTGATTGTTTGAGAAATTGAAATTATTAGATTTTTGATGTTTTGAATTTCCAGCCTTGTTAGCAATCCCGGCTCGGGGTTCATTGCTAACCTGTAGCCCCAACAGGTTAAAAAGGCCCTAAAGATTGATGCTTTGCAACGTTTGACATGTTTCAACGAATGTAAATATAACTTTTTTTTACTTTTCGTCGTGAAAATTTCCGCTCGCTTCCTACATTTGGAGTAGCTTACTGAACGCGCAAACAACAAGGAGGTATTTGGACATAAATTATGGACTTTATCGAACAAAACAAAATTTATTGTGGACCTGGGATTCCAGGAAGTGCCTTCTGATGAAGATCATCAAAGGTAAGTGAATATTTCTAATGCTACTTATGATTTTAGATGACTCCAAAATGGCGGGTATCTGGTGTATTTTTCTGAGCGCAGTACTCAGATTATTGCAAAGTGTGCTTTCCCCGTGAAGCTTTTTTGAAATCTGTCACAGTGGTATGCATAAAGGAGATGTTCATCTATAATTCTTTGAATAACAGTTTAATATTTTATCAACGTTTATGATGAGTATTTTTGTAAATTGTTGTGCTGATCCACCGGCAGTATTGGAGGCAAAATATTTTCTGATCATCACGCGCCAATGTAAAATGCTGTTTTTGGATATAAATATCAACGTGATCGAACACAAAATGCATGTATTGTGTAACATGATGTCATCTGATGAAGATCGTCAAAGGTTAGTGCATAATTTTAGCTGGTTTTCTGGTTTTTGTGACACATCTCCTTGCTTGGAAAATGGCTGTGTGGTTATTTTTGTATATGTACTGTCCTAACATAATCTAACCTCTATGGGCTAGGCGGGACGAAATCGTCCCACCTACGCAACAGCCAGTGTAATCCCGTGGCGCGATTTTCAAATACCTTAGAAATGCTATTACTTCAATTTCTCAAACATATGACTATTTTACACCATTTTAAAGACAAGACTCTCGTTAATCTAACCACACTGTCCGATTTCAAAAAGGCTTTACAACGAAAGCAAAACATTACATTATGTCAGCAGAGTACCCAGCCAGAAATAATCAGACACCCATTTTTCAAGCTAGCATATAATGTCACAAAAACCCAGAAGACAGCTAAATGCAGCACTAACCTTTGATGATCTTCATCAGATGACACACCTAGGACATTATGTTATACAATACATGCATGTTTTGTTCAATCAAGTTCATATTTATATCAAAAACCAGCTTTTTACATTAGCATGTGACGTTCAGAACTAGCATACCCCCCGCAAACCTCCGGTGAATTTACTAAATTACTCACGATAAACGTTCACAAAAAACATAACAATTATTTTAAGAATTATAGATACAGAACTCCTTTGTGCAATCGAGGTGTCCGATTCTAAAATAGCTTTTTACATTTTGCAATATTCTCAGTAGATAGCCCAGCCATCACGGCTAGCTATTTAGACACCCACCAAGTTTAGCCCTGACCAAAGTCAGATTTACTATTACAAAAGTTTGATTACCTTTGATGTTCTTCGTCAGAATGCACTCCCAGGACTGCTACTTCAATAACAAATGTTGGTTTGGTCCAAAATAATCCATCGTTATATCCAAATAGCGGCGTTTTGTTCGTGCGTTCAAGACACTATCCGAAGTGTAAATAAGGGTGACGAGCATGGCGCAATTCGTGACAAAATATTTCTAAATATTCCATTACCGTACTTCGAAGCATGTCAACCGCTGTTTAAAATCCATTTTTATGCCATTTTTCTCGTAAAAAAGCGATAATATTCCGACCGGGAATCTGCGTTTAGGTAAACAGAGGAAAGAAAACAAAGCATTCGGTCGACGCGGGCACGCGCCTGAGTCTCACAGTACTGTAACCAGCCACTACCCAAACGCGCTACTTTTTTTCAGCCAGAGCCTGCAAAGCCACGATTCAGCTTTTTGCCGCCTTCTGAGAGCCTATGGGAGCCGTAGGAAGTGTCACGTTATAGCAGAGATCCTCAGTCTTCAATAAACAGAGGCAAGAAGAACGACACCTTGTCAGACAGGCCACTTCCTGCATGAAATCTTCTCAGGTTTTTGCCTGCCATATGAGTTCTGTTATACTCACAGACACCATTCAAACAGTTTTAGAAACTTTAGGGTGTTTTCTATCCAAAGCCAATAATTATATGCATATTCTAGTTACTGGGCAGGAGTAGTAACCAGATTAAATCGGGTACGTTTTTTATCCAGCCGTGTCAATACTGCCCCCTAGCCCTAACAGGCTAATGTTTTGCTTTCGCTGTAAAGCCTTTTTGAAATCGGACAACGTGGTTGGATTCAGGAGAAGTGTATCTTTAAAGTGGTGTAAAATAGTCGTATGTTTGAGAAATTGCAATTATTAGATTTGTTGTTTTGAATTTGGCGCTCTGATTTTTCACTGGCTATTGTCAAAATCAATCCCTCTAACGGGATTGGCGTCATAAATAAGTTAATAAGTAATCAATAAGTTAAAGTATGGTAACATGAATAAGTATATTTCAAGCTAGAATACAAGACAATGCCACAGCTGTCAGGTGGATGGATTATCTTGGAAAAGGAGAAATGCTCACTAACAGGGTTGTAAATGCATTTGTGCACAAACTTTGAGAGAAATTAGCTTTTTGTGCATATGGAACATTTCTGGGATCTTTTATTTCAGCTAATGAAACATGGGACCAACACTTTACATGTTGTGTTTCTGTTTTTGTTCAGTGTAGAATTAGGCTCACCCACCAGCTGGCTCTATCTCAATTAGCCCTGGGGACAAGGTTAATGTAGAATAGGTTCAATGTAAAATAGGATCTTACTATTTTGAAATATGGGAATATCATGGGTATTCAAACATAAAAAGTTGTCACCATTGACCAGTAGTCCTTAATATGCACAGACTATTGCTTCACACCATCACAAATGCCATTCCATATCCCTGGCACAATGCACCAAATATCCTACCATAATAAAAGACAACAATGTGTCCAATTGTTCTCATGAATAACATTATAACCTAACACTTGATGACAATTACACTGCAAAGACCTTGGTTTATACTGACACATCCAATGTTTTGGAACACAATTGGATAGAACATTAAATGCTTTTTATAGAGGTGATGGAAAATCTTCTCTATAATGGGAACCAAATAGAGGTCTCAGAGAAGGTGGTCTGTATGCGACTTCCATTAGTGATGAAAATATTTGAAACTACTTCAAGGAATAGTGCTGCCCAGAACCATACAGCCTATATAGTATACAGTTCTAGTCAAGAGTCTGGTATCCACATACGTTTGTATATAATGTGTATATCATATTTCCAATCCCGACTCCATTCGAGTGTTAAAACCAGTTGAGTGTCAGGCAACACATCCAGAAGTGTTGAGAAGGGAATTTATAAATAACAGACTATAATATAATCTATGCAATGCCAGGTGCAATATAAAACTCAGGCTGGAGTGAGCAACAACTCCAGTATCCCTCAGGGCATTTGCCTTCAGCCATTACTCTTCTCTATTTTTACAAATGATTTGCCACTTGTCTTACAAGATGCTTAAATGACTATGTATGCTGATGATTGCACACTCTACACATCAGCACCTACAGCCTGTGAGCTCAGTAAGACTCTTAGCAAGGAGTTATTGTCAGTGTCAGAATGGCTAATTAAAAATAAACTGGTCTTTAATAAATATAAAACTAATACCATGGCCGAGCAGCTGCACAGAAGCCTAAGACCATCATGTGCAATGCCAAACGTTGGCTGGAGTGGTGTTAAGCTCGCCGGCATTGGACTCTGGAGCAGTGGAAACGCGTTCTCTGGAGCGATGATTCACGCTTCACCATCTGGCAGTTTGAGGATGAATCTGGGTTTGGCCCCAATGCATAGTGCCAACTGTAAAGTTTGGTGGAGAAGGAATAATGGTCTGGGGCTGTTTTTCATGGTTTGGGCTAGGCCCCATATTTCCAGTGAAGGGAATTCTCAACGCTACAGTATATACTGTATTGACATTCTAGACGATTCTGTGTTCAATCTTTGTGACAACAGTTTGGGGAAGCCCCTTCCTTGTTTCAGCATGACAATGCCCTGTACACAAAGTGAGGTCCATACAGAAATTGTTTGCCGAGATCGGTGTGGAAGAACTTGACTGGCCTGCACAGAACCCTGACTTCAACCCCATCGAACACCTTTGGGATGAATTGGAACACTGTGAGCCAGGCCTAATCTCCCAACATCAGTGCCCGACGTTTCTAACGCTCTTGTGGCAGAAGGGAAGCACGTCCCCGTAGCAATGTTCCAACATCTGGTGGAAAGCCTTCTCAGAAGAGTGGCAGTAAAGGAGGACCTTCTCCATATTAATGCCCATGATTTTGGAATGAGATGTTCGACGAGCAGGTGTCCACATATTTTTGGTTATGTAGTGTAGATGTGTACCAAAATTGTCACTCTGCCAGTATGTTTTCTGTCAAATATTGTTATATTAATCAGTCCACTAGGTCACCTCATTGTGACTATCATACTATAAAGTACCCTCTGAGCTTATTATGAGAAGGAGTAACTTGACCGAAACGTAATGAAGATAACAGTTTATTCAAACATTACAGTAATCATGCTGTAAGTTTTGGCTTTGAGAATTTAATTCATTATGTTGTGTTGTTTTTGATTCAACTGCCGATATTCCTCAGAACTATAGCAGAACATATTAAAAGATAGGGTTACAACAGCAAAGCATGTATAGGTTACTAAAGCAGCCATATTGTTATGTTATAATGATGATTTAGTCTTTGTTGATGGAGGGATGGATTCGTTTGGCTTGCCTATATTACAAGTTCTCAACCACACAAATTAATCTAGTGTGCCTAGATCTCGGGCATACATTGTATCATTGGGTATACCATCTGTAGTGGAAATAGTAATATAACACACTGCCCTACCCTGTGCTTTGACCTCTTTCTCCCCTCTCTCTCCAGATGAAATCTCGCGTCTTGTGACGGCCGGCCGCCCAACAACCTGCCCACTTGACCCTATCCCCTCCTCTCTTCTCCAGACCATTTCCGGAGACCTTCTCCCCTACCTCACCTCGCTCACCAACTCATGCTTGACCGCTGGCTACGTCCCTTCCGTCTTCAAGAGAGCGAGAGTTGTACCCCTTCTGAAAAAACCTACACTCGATCCCTCCGATGTCAACAACTACAGACCAGTATCCCTTCTTTCTTTTCTCTCCAAAACTCTTGAACGTGCCGTCCTTGGCCAGTTCTCCTGCTATCTCTCTCAGAATGACCTTCTTGATCCTAATCAGTCAGGTTTCAAGACTGGGCATTCAACTGAGACTGCTCTTCTCTGTGTCACGGAGGCTCTCCGCACTGCTAAAGCTAACTCTCTCTCCTCTGCTCTCATCCTTCTAGACCTATCTGCTGCCTTTGATACTGTGAACCATCAGATCCTCCTCTCCACCCTCTCCGAGTTGGGCATCTCCGGCGCGGCCCACGCTTGGATTGCGTCCTACCTGACAGGTCGCTCCTACCAGGTGGCGTGGCGAGAATCTGTCTCCGCACAATGCGCTCTCACCACTGGTGTCCCCCAGGGCTCTGTTCTAGGCCCTCTCCTAATCTCTTTATACACCAAGTCACTTGGCTCTGTCATATCCTCACATGGTCTCTCCTATCATTGCTATGCAGACGACACACAATTAATCTTCTCCTTTCCCCCTTCTGATAACCAGGCGGCGAATCGCATCTCTGCATGTCTGTCAGACATATCAGTGTGGATGACGGATCACCAGCTCAAGCTGAACCTCGGCAAGACGGAGCTGCTCTTCCTCCCGGGGAAGGACTGCCCGTTCCATGATCTCGCCATCACGGTTGACAACTCCCTTGTGTCCTCCTCCCAGAGTGCTAAGAACCTTGGCGTGATCCTGGACAAGACCCTGTCGTTCTCCACTAACATCAAGGCGGTGACCCGATCCTGTAGGTTCATGCTCTACAACATTCGCAGAGTACGACCCTGCCTCACACAGGAAGCGGCGCAGGTCCTAATCCAGGCACTTGTCATCTCCCGTCTGGATTACTGCAACTCGCTGTTGGCTGGGCTCCCTGCCTGTGCCATTAAACCCCTACAACTCATCCAGAACGCCGCAGCCCGTCTGGTGTTCAACCTTCCCAAGTTCTCTCACGTCACCCCGCTCCTCCGCTCTCTCCACTGGCTTCCAGTTGAAGCTCGCATCCGCTACAAGACCATGGTGATTGCCTACGGAGCTGTGAAGGGAACGGCACCTCCATACCTTCAGGCTCTGATCAGGCCCTACACCCAAACAAGGGCACTGCGTTCATCCACCTCTGGCCTGCTGGCCCCCCTACCTCTGAGGAAGCACAGTTCCCGCTCAGCCCAGTCAAAACTGTTCGCTGCTCTGGCACCCCAATTATGGAACAAGCTCCCTCACGACGCCAGGACAGCGGAGTCAATCACCACCTTCCTGAGTCACCTGAAACCCCACCTCTTTAAGGAATACCTAGGATAGGATAAAGTAATCCTTCTAACCCCCCCCCCCCCCCCCCTTAAAAGATTTAGATGCACTATTGTAAAGTGGTTGTTCCACTGGATATCATAAGGTGAATGCACCAATTTGTAAGTCGCTCTGGATAAGAGCGTCTGCTAAATGACTTAAATGTAAATGTAAATAGTGGACAAGTATGAAGAATGTAGCAATCCACAAAGCAAATCTTGATGTTTACATAGGCGCCCTGGGAATATTTATCAAAATTATTCTTAAAAAATTGATTTCCTTCTGCTAGTCTAGAACAGAAAAATATGAAGTGGCATGAACTAAAAGTTGCACTTACAATGTAGCAGGTATTTCTATAGGCTTCTGTACGTACAATAGTTTGAATCCATCAATTTACTTCTGGGGGGAGGGGGGGTTCTAAGCTGACATGGGATTTTTTAAGATGGTCATACCATGGATCATTTAGCTATTTGATTTTGAATATTAGGACCCCTTTAGGTATAAAATAAAAATATGATTTTTGGGGGGATAAAGTATAGAATTTGGCCTTTACTACTATAGCCATAGAAACGCATTGTATAATTAATAAATGGCAAAAAAGAGTCAAAAAAGAAATCATAAAGAATAAGGTTTTGAAGTGTCTGTCCTATATCTAGGCGATATAAGAAATCTCAGGAAATATATACTGATCAAAAAAATAAAGGGAACACTTAAACAAAACAATGTACTGTAACTCCAAGTCAATCACACTTCTGTGAAATCAAACTGTCCACTTAGGAAGCAACACTGATTGACAATAAATGTCACATGCTGTTGTGCAAATGGAATAGACAACAGGTGGAAATTATAGGCAATTAGCAAGACACCCCCAATAAAGGAGTGGTTCTGCACAGACCACTTCTCAGTTCCTATGCTTCCCGGCTGATGTTTTGGTCACTTTTGAATGCTGGCGGTGCTTTCACTCTAGTGGTAGCATGAGACGGAGTCTACAACCCACACAAGTGGCTCAGGTAGTGCAGCTCATCCAGGATGGCACATCAATGCGAGCTGTGGCAAGAAGGTTTGCTGTGTCTGTCAGCGTAGTGTCCAGAGCATGGAGGCGCTACCAGGAGACAGGCCAGTACATCAGGAGATGTGGAGGAGGCCGTAGGAGAGCAACAACCCAGCAGCAGGACCGCTACCTCCGCCTTTGTGCAAGGAGGAGCAGGAGGAGCACTGCCAGAGCCCTGCAAAATGACCTCCAGCAGGCCACAAATGTGCATGTGTCTGCTCAAACGGTCAGAAACAGACTCCATGAGGGTGGTATGAGGGCCCGATGTCCACAGGTGTGGGTTGTGCTTACAGCCCAACACCGTGCAGGACGTTTGGCATTTGCCAGAGAACACCAAGATTGGCAAATTCGCCACTGGCGCCCTGTGCTCTTCACAGATGAAAGCAGGTTCACACTGAGCACGTGACAGACGTGACAGAGTCTGGAGACGCCATGGAGAACGTTCTGCTGCCTGCAACATCCTCCAGCATGACCGGTTTGGCGGTGGGTCAGTCATGGTGTGGGGTGGCATTTCTTTGGGGGGCCGCACAGCCCTCCATGTGCTCGCCAGAGGTAGCCTGACTGCCATTAGGTACCGAGATGAGATCCTCAGACCCCTTGTGAGACCATATGCTGGTGCGGTTGGCCCTGGGTTCCATGTGTGTGTATTTTACATTTATTTAGCTACTTTTTTTGGGTGGACAGAAAACTACCTCCTTACTTCCATTCATTTTTGAAACCGGTACCGGTTATATTCAGATTAGTCCCGTGTGGCTTGGGGGGGGGGGGGCGTAGAACAAAACATAGAACACTGTTGTGTCCGTGAGAGTCTCACCTTTCCATAGAGTGGTCATATTAGTAGGCCAAATCGGGATGTGTCATGGTCAGACAAACAATGCTGTAGCTCGACCACCTTCCACAGCAAATGCAGAATGCCACAATAGGCGGATGCAGTGGATTGAGACGCAGCCCATTAAAAACAACTATCTCTGACAGACTTTGAGGGGAATTTTACTTACTGTAGATTGAAGCACCGGGGGTTTAAAATTATGTTCTCAGATGAATCATACTCCAACTCATAGAAGAGTAAACATAGGTGGAATGTGTCTTCCAGTGAAGAGTACCTGCCAGTGTCTAACAGTGAAGGACACCTCACCATTTATTCCATTATTCTGAAAGCCATAAAAACACTCCTCTGGAAGGAGGAAATAGCAGAAATTCTCAAAGAGATAAATTGCTTTCTTGACCAAGTGGCATATTCAGAGACTGAGTGAAAGGACTAACAACTTGAGCAGACTATATATTTGATAGCAGTAGTGAGTCATTGTGGGAATCAATATTTGGCCTGCAAGTTATATTTAGTAGCATAGCATACCTATAGAATTGGCCATGGAACAGTCTCTTACCGAGGAATATGAAAGATAAACATCCCTCAGATGATCAAATTAAAAGAGTAAGACGTTTGGCTTACAGTAATACATGCCATTTATCAGGGGGTAATAATGGGGTCCTATTTCAATTTCATATGCTTTTCCCTTAAACCTTTAAGCTAACATATGCATGTTCCTATATTTCAATATCTCAATGTGACAAAACTAAAAGACCTCAATATTCCAGAACATCTGACAAAATAATGCAACAGCTGCTGCCACAGTTGCTTTTCTAATTATAATTTCAGTGTACTATAAACAGAGGGACACTGACCTAATTGGCTTAAATTGAGTCACGCTTTCTACTGACTCACACCTGGAAACTTTATTTTACATTGAAAATCACCTATTTGATGTCTTGCTAATCATCCTCGGAACAGTCAGAAAGAACTTGTGGTCTGAATTAAAAACAAAAGGAAGTCAATCCACAATCAAGGGAGAATACTACCACTATAGAGTACCATAGGCTACACTATACAACTGCAGTTTGTTCGGCAGTAAACTAAACTTCATTTTGCACTGTCGAACAACCTATATAGGCTACCAAAAATTTAATTTTGCCACATTCTTGCAAAATGTTACATTATGGGTCTGCAATCTTCATAAATGTCTTGTCGGATGGAATCATTTAATGTAAGGAAACATTTAATACTGAAATCTTCCCTTTCCGAAACCAATTTTGGGACACAATTTAGCAGATCCTTTTAAACCCACTCTCAATCTCCATCCAAGCTTCATTTTAAAAAGGCACACTGGCATTAATGGAAAATAATACCTTGCAATAACAGAGCCAGTCTTCTCTAGCAATCTAGCAGCATTAGACTGCTTCTTTAGACTGATTTGCAGTGAGAGGTGGATGGTTCCCTTGGTTTGGATTGCATTAGAATCAGCGATGGAGGGAAAATGGAAGGAGAAAAAGAGTTACAACTACTCAGCTACTGTTTTAGGTTTGGTTAGTGTTCAGAGTAGGGTTGAAGACAGGGTCAAGGTTGCATTTGCATATCCAGGTGTTCCTTTTGCTTTTATTTTCACTAAAATGTGCAAGTAGTAATACTTCTGCCTCGTGTGGAATGTAGCCTATACCATCTAGCTTCCACTCTTCATTTAATGGAACATGTATTTGTTTATTACAGTGGGAGCCAGACTTTCCCCAGAAATAATTCCAAAGATAAAAGTTGCACTATTTCAGTTACGCAGTTTGCTTTGCCTCATCATTTTTTTTAGCATCACATTAGGGTTTGTTGTTTTATGCATTTCAGTCACACTCTATTCATAACACCTGTTTTCAGCTTTAGAGGGAAAATAATGATTAGATTAAATTGTTGTGTGTTTTATATTGGCTTGTTTAGTGTTCTATTAATCTCAAGGGTTTACAAATTATCCTTGAATATACTGCATATCCAGGGAATTCAAAATCATACTGTGTATACCTAATCTAAGGAGGAATGCTTCTTTCATCACATATACAATTTAATCTGATCAGGGATAAGATCATAGAGGAACTGCTGATTTGGGATAGCACAGCTTTGGGATAATGCTAGAATTAGTTTCTAAATTAACCCGATCTACCTGTCTATACTCTGTTGGACACCTGCCTGGGAAGCTTAATTGTTTGCTATTCAGCCTATTGAATTGAGGTTAAACACATTCTGAGTGGGCGGTAATGTGATATGTATTTCAATGTGTTCATTTACTTTCATCGTAGGTATTATAATACAACTCGGGCATTCTATATCCACACAGGCATTATAATGTGCTGTTCTCTGAGCTTCCAGAGAGCTTTTGTCTCCCTCTTATTGTATTGCTGTATGTCAGAGGAACTGAAATCCTATGGAGAACTCCTTTTGTCTGAGAAACATCACTTGTTAATATAGGAACTCCAAGTGTATTGGCGGCTAGGTTGTGGTTAGGTGGAGGTTGGGCGGTATCTTTTTAAGTGTGATAGATAGAGTCTTAGTTTCAGGCTGCTGCTGCCGCCTCATGTTCTGTCCTGGCTGTTCCCCAGGGAGCTCAGGGATGAGCCTGCATGAGGTGCAATATATTTTATCTCAAAAACCTTTAGTTGCTTTATTTTCAACCCAATATGAACAAACACTGCTCATTTATGTTGTGCTATAAACTCCCGGCCTCCTCAGCAGAAGGCTTTCATTGAACCTTTTCATGTTCAACCTAATTTTATTTAAAAGGATTTGTGTGAATTTAGACTCCATGTACGTACAGATAACTGGATTATCAAACTACATTACAATGCAACTTTACGTACACAGTACAGACAGATCAGTACAAACAGGTCGGTCTACACTTCAGCATATAGTGAGCTCCAAAAGTATTGGGACAGTGACACGTTTTTTTGTTGTTTTGGCTCTGTACTGTACTCCAGCACTTTGGGTTTGGAAATTATGCAATAACTATGAGGTTAAAGATAAGACTGTCAAATTTAATTTGAGGATATTTTCATACATATCGGGTGAACCATTTAGAAATAACAGCACATTTTAGAATGTGTCACTGTCCCAATACTTTTTAGCTCACTGTAACTGTTTGGGTTTTCTGAGGTGAATACTGGAGGGGATTACTGACAATTTGCGTGACGGTGCTTGAGAGGGTACAATTTATGATATCATCTTCTGCATGATGATCAGGGCCCAGTTAATTAGCTGCTTGGTTTGCCAACTTGATCTCCCTCACTAATTGTGTCAGTGGTCATCATGGGGGAACATGATTTCATGATGTTCAAATGTTGACAGGGAACCAGTAAACCAGTGTCAGTTTTATACACAGTCAGCCATTGGGCTTCTGAATCGGATCAATATTCAATAATCATAATAATATATGTTTTTGAAAATGACTGATGTGTTTTGTCATCTTGTCTGTCCCGTAGTAGATATCATTACTAACTAAATGTTCCTATTTTGGTAATGACTAATTACGACAAGTTTTACATTTCCAGCAGTGCAGGACAGTTCTCCTACAACAGGGTGATCAAATTAAGATCCTATATCTGTACCAATTTTCTCTGAATCCACACACATTCCCACATACTGAAACTCCCATAGACCAAGATTATGCGACAGAACAACACAAGCTGTCATTTAATCCCCAGATTTATGTTCCCCATGGTGAAGGATATATCAAATAACATTTTATTTGCCACATGCTTCCGTAAACAACAGGTGTAGACTAACAGTGAAATGCTTACTTACTTTATGTGTTTCCAACAACGCAGAGTTAAAGATGAAAAAACAAATGAATTGAAAAAGTGGCACAAGGAATAAAATATACAGGGAGTACCAGTACACCAGTCGATGTGCAGGGGTACAATGTAATTCAGGTAGATATATGCATATCGGTATGGGTAAAGTGACTACGCAACAGGATAGATTATAGACAGTAGCAGCAGCGTATGTGGTGTATGTGGTGTGTGTGTGTGTGTGTGTGGTGAGAAAACTGTCTGTTCATACAGTGAAAATGAACTGAAATAATTGACATGCAGGTATTTTTTTAAGCCCCAGTGTGCTATTAAATTGAATGCCCAGGTATGCACCAATGGCACTGCTGTTGATTGCTAAGCACTGCAGAAACTCCACAGTTACTGTCCAGTATATACTGGTATACACAATTAGCTTTGCAAAATGCTGAATATCATGAATATATTCTCGGTCCTCTTCCTCGTGACAACAATCAGCATGGCTGAAAAATATTGACATCATATAAGGAGTCCGTTGATATATAAAGTGTTCAATATCTCAATTTAAGGTAATTTGACTTGAACCACATCATCTTGTACAGTGAGGGAAAAAGTATTTGATCCCCTGCTGATTTTGTACGTTTGCCCACTGACAAAGAAATGATCAGTCTATAATTTTAATGGTAGGTTTATTTGAACAGTGAGAGACAGAATAACAACAAAAAAATCCAGAAAAACGCATGTCAAAAATTTTATAAATTGATTTGCATTTTAATGAGGGAAAAAAGTATTTGACCTCCTCTCAATCAGAAAGAATTCTGGCTCCCAGGTATATTTTATACAGGTAACGAGCTGAGATTAGGAGCACACTCTTAAAGGGAGTGCTCCTAATCTCAGTTTGTTAACTGTATAAAAGACACCTGTCCACAGAAGCAATCAATCAATCAGATTCCAAACTCTCCACCATGGCCAAGACCAAAGAGCTCTCCAAGGATGTCAGGGACAAGATTATAGACCTACACAAGGCTGGAATGGGCTACAAGACCATCGCCAAGCAGCTTGGTGAGAAGGTGACAACAGTTGGTGCGATTATTCGCAAATGGAAGAAACACAAAAGAACTGTCAATCGCGCTTGGCCTGGGGCTCCATGCAAGATCTCACCTCGTGGAGTTGCAATGATCATGAGAACGGTGAGGAATCAGCCCAGAACTACACGGGAGGATCTTGTCAATGATCTCAAGGCAGCTGGGACCATAGTCACCAAGAAAACAATTGGTAACACACTACGCCGTGAAGGACTGAAATCCTGCAGCGCCCACAAGGTCCCCCTGCTCAAGAAAGCACATATACATGCCCGTCTGAAGTTTGCCAATGAACATCTGAATGATTCAGAGGACAACTGGGTGAAAGTGTTGTGGTCAGATGAGACCAAAATGGAGCTCTTTGGCATCAACTCAACTCGGCGTGTTTGGAGGAGGAGGAATGCTGCCTCTGACCCCAAGAACACCATCTCCACCGTCAAACATGGAGGTGGAAACATTATGCTTTGGGGGTGTTTTTCTGCTAAGGGGACAGGACAACTTCACCTTATCAAAGGGACGATGGACGGGGCCATGTACCGTCAAATCTTGGGTGAGAACCTCCTTCCCTCAGCCAGGGCATTGAAAATGGGTCGTGGATGGGTATTCCAGCATGACAATGACCCAAAACACACGGCCAAGGCAACAAAGGAGTGGCTCAAGAAGAAGCACATTAAGGTCCTGGAGTGGCCTAGCCAGTCTCCAGACCTTAATCCCATAGAAATCTGTGGAGGGAGCTGAAGGTTCGAGTTGCCAAACGTCAGCCTCGAAACCTTAATGACTTGGAGAAGATTTTCAAAGAGGAGTGGGACAAAATCCCTCCTGAGATGTGTGCAAACCTGGTGGCCAATTACAAGAAACGTCTGACCTCTGTGATTGCCAACTAGGGTTTTGCCACCAAGTACTAAGTCATGTTTTGCAGAGGGGTCAAATACTTTTTTCCCTCATTAAAATGCAAATAAATTTATTACATTTTTGACATGCGTTTTTCTGGATTTTTTTGTTGTTATTCTGTCTCTCACTGTTCAAATAAACCTACCATTAAAATTATAGACTGATCATTTCTTTGTCAGTGGGCAACGGTACAAAATCAGCAGGGGATCAAATACTTTTTTCCCTCACTGTAAGGACAAAATTGAAGAAAGGAATGTATTTCTGATGATGCTTTTGCCCAATGGGAAGTGATGCATGACTGGCGTAGAAGGGAATGTATAATGCAGTTATTAAAGGCAGTCTGCTGAATTATTTATGGTCACTTGCAGTTTTGCTCAATGACAAGGTCGCCTTGGAAAAGTGGTATTAAACTTTAATATTTGTATGTTTCCAAGTTCAAGGAAAGTTTCAAAGCATTGATTATCCATGCACTTAAAAAAAAATGCCCAAAACGCAAATGGATTTGGGAAAATATATAATGACAAAGAAAAAATTGTGATTCATTGTATTTCTCAATGAAAAATGTCACATATCTGCACTTTGTGCATGAATGATCTGTACAGTAGGTTTGTATGATGTGCTCTGACTGTTCAAGAAATGTTTAGGTCAAACATGAAATACAGGTACTGCAATGATTAAATGGACAAGTGGAATTTATCAGTGTTCACTCCAGTGTGCCATTACCACACCATACCATCATATTTAGATAAACTAAAAGAACAGATTCAGCCCTTAAATGTGATTACAAGCTGAAAGTTCTGAAGGTTCACTGATCTGGAATTCAGAATTCATCAGAGCACTCTAAAATGGTTTGAGAAAGTTCCAGAGTTCTTTGACCTTCCATCGCTCTGTGATTCATGAGGCGATGCTATCTATTTATTTAAACAAGTGTAAGGGCCCTCCCCCAGCAGAGTAAACGTAATCTCGTCAAACAGCCATTGGGTTATTGCAGTGGACACTGTCACTGAAGCCATAAGAGATCAAACGTCAAGAGACAAGATATTATTTGTTGCACTCTCTCCTGAAGTTTCAGATATAAAAGCACAGTATAAAAAAACACATGTAGTACAGGGGACTGTGATCACAACAATTACGGGCCTTCAAACCCTTCATGTAAAATGTAAATGAGTTGTTTACTGACTGCAAAAATGTCTGAGTTACTGTCCATTCAAACATTCACTATTGTAGCCTATGTATCCTAATTCAGATTTGTTGGTATCTAAAGTGAATGATAGTCTATAGTTAGCCTTGCATTGACCCATAACCAAAAGGTCGCTGCTTTGAATCCCTGAGCCGACTATGTGAATAATCTGTCGATGTGTCCTTCAGCAAGGCATTTAACCCGAATTTGTCCTATAAATTGCTCTGGATAAGAGCCTCTGCCAAATTACTCAAATGTAAATGTAGAGAGACTCATACTTAAATTACTTTCACTTATCACTTAATTAAACGGTTGTTCACAGTTTCCAATAATGAGACAGAAATGAAATGGTTCCTTAGTTAAATCAATAGGCATTATTTAATAATTTGATACAAACTTTTAATAGTTTAGATGGTGATTTATTCCAATTAGACATTCTGCCTAATCATCGTACTTTCTCATTCAGTAAATGTCAAATTATTGCATTTCATGGATAGAATATTAAATTCAATAAAATAGAGGCAATTCAGAAGTCATACACACAGAGACGCAACTTACAAAGTCATTGAGGTACATAGGAATTTGCAATGTGTGTGTGTGTGTGTGTGTGTGTGTGTGTGTGTGTGTGTGTGTGTGTGTGTGTGTGTGAAAAAGTGACAGAGCATGCTCAGCTTAATTAGCAGCAGCTTTGTGAATTTGTACTTACCACAAACTGTGGCTAAAGTTCACAGAAAGAGAAGGTGAATTGTAGCAGTTGGTAGCAGAGTGAAGATAAGAAAAGGAACAGGGAACAGAGAACACAAAATGGCCCAGAAAAATAACTATAAGTCATGTGTTTTTCTGTGTGCACTACCAGTGCTAGTTGATACTAATGTCCGGTTAGACAGGGAGCGTATGAGTGATAGGTCAATAACATTGACATGTACAGCACTGAGCTGTTCATTTACATATACAGTACCACTCAAAAGTTTGGACACACCTACTAATTCAAGGGTTTCTTTATTTTTACTATTTTCTACATTGTGGAAAAAGTGAAGACATCAACCCTATGAAATAACACATCATGTAGTAACCAAACAAGTGTTAACAAATCAAAATATATTTTATTTTTGAGATTCTTCGAAGTAGCCACCCTTTGCCTTGATAACAGCTTTGCACACTCTTGGAATTCTCTCATCCAGCTTCATAAGGTAGTCACCTGGAATGCATTTCAATTAACAGGTGTGCCTTGTTAAAAGTTCATTTGTGGAATTTCTTTCCTTCTTAATTAATGCATTTGAGCCAATCAGTTGTGTTGTGACAAAGTAGGGGTGGTATACAGAAGATAGCCATATTTAGTAAAAGACCAAGTCCATATTATGGAAGGGACAGCTCAAATAAGCAAAGAGAAACGACAGTCCATTATTACTTTAAGACATGAAGGTATGTCAATCCGGAACATTTCAAGAACTTTGAAAGTTTCTTCAAGTGCAGTCGCAAAAACCATCAAGCGCTATGAGGAAACTGGCTCTCATGAGGACCACCACAGTGTAATGCTAGAGGTCACACGTTCCACCGCGAAGTCGTGTGACCCCTACCTCCATGGGTTCAGGCTCTGATCCCGAACACTCACCGGAGGAGGGAGAGAAGCGATGTAGATGCCGACGCTCCCAGACTAGATCATCCAGACGGATGGCCATCGCAATGAGTGCGTCCAGGGTGAGGTTGTCATCTTGGCAGGCCAGTTTCGTCTGGACCTCCTCTTGCTGAGCGCCGGCTCATTCCATCCAGTGGAGGCTTCTACTGTCCGGAAGGTAAGCGCATACTCAGCAGCCGTCTGATTCCCCTGTTGGAGCTGAAGCAGACACTCCACCTCCCTCTCTGCCCTCCGTGGGATGATTGAAAATACATTTAAACAGAGCCATGAACCCCTCATAAGACTCAAGCTCCTCCTCTCCCCTCTCCCAGATGGCCGTAGCCCATTCCAATGCCCACCCAGTCAGCAGAGAAATAACCGTGGCAACCTTAGACCTCTCAGTGGTGGGAGGTCCCATCTGATGTGTGAAATAGAGGGAGCACTGAAGGAGGAAGCCACAGCATTTGGATGGTGTCCCGTCATATTTCTCTGGGAGGGATAGACGAGCATCACTGACTTGAGCGGGTTGCTGGGTGGGCTGGTGTGCTGATTCGCTGGGTAGACTGGCTCTAGAATATCCTCCGCTGTTGAGACGTTGTAGACTGCGGAGAACCTCTTCCATGGCCGTCCCTAGTTGAACCAGCTGATCATGGTGTTGAAGGAGGTGGTCACCTTGTACAAAGATCGTCTGGGAGATGTCCGGTTGTCCTGCTGCTTCCATATTTTGAGTTGGTATTCTGTAATGATGGGGCAATGAGTCGGAAGCAGGTGCAACGTTTTAATAAAACAACAAAACCAAGAACACGACACTAACATAAGGCAGAACGCCGATACACAAGAACAATACCAACTGGTGAGTGAACCTGGGATAGTGACATATAGGAAATTATGAAGGTAATGGAGTCCAGATGAGAATTATAATGATTCACAGGTGTGCGTAATGATGAGTGCCAGGAGTGCGTAATGATGAATCCCAGGACCTGTGGTTAGTACTCTGGCGACCTCGTACGCCAGAGGGGAGCAGGGGCAGACGTGACACACAGCAAAGGAAGACCCAGCGTTACCTCTGCTGCAGAGGATAAGTTAGAGTTACCAGCCTCAGAAATTAGAGGCCAAATAAATGCTTCACAGAGTTCAAGTAACAGACACATCTCAACAACTGTTCAGCGAAGACTGCGTGAATCAGGCCTTCATGGTTGAATTGCTGTAAAGAAACCACTACTTAGCCTGTTGGGGATAGGGGGCAGTATTTGCACTTTACTACTCCTGCCCAGTAACTAGAATATGCATATATTTTTTTTGATTTGGATAGAAAACACCCTAAAGCTTCTAAAACTGTTTGAATGGTGTCTGTGAGTATAACAGAACTCATTTGGCAGGCCAAAACCTGAGAAGATTCCAAACAGGAAGCGCCCTCTCTGACTATTTCTTGGCCTTCTTGATCATCTCTATCCAAAACAGGGGATCTCTGGCATAACGTGACATTTTCTAACGCTCCCATAGGCTCTCAGAAGGCGCCAGAACGTTCAATGATGACTTTGCAGGCCATGGCTGAAAAACAGTAGCGCATTTGGTAAGTGGTCGATCTGAGAACAATGAGACTGGGGCACGCGTGCACGAGATGACTCCATGTTTTCATTTTCAGTCTTTGAACGAAAACAGGGTTTCCCGGTCGTAAAATTATCGCTTTTTTACGAGAAAAATCGCATAAAAATTGATTTTAAACAGCGTTTGACATGCTTTGAAGTACGGTAATGGAATATTTTGAATTTTTTTGTCACGAAACGCGCCGGACGCGTCACCCTTCTTTACCCTTCGGATAGTGTCTTGAACGCACGCACAAAACGCCGCTATTTGGATATAATTATGGATTATTTGGAACCAAACCAACATTTGTTATTGAAGTAGAAGTCCTGCGAGTGCATTCTGACGAAGAAAAGCAAAGGTAATCCAATTTTTCTTATAGTAAATCGGAGTTTGGTGATTACCAAACTTGGTGGGTGTCAAAATAGCTAGCCTGTGATGGCCGGGCTATCTACTCAGAATATTGCAAAATGTGCTTTCACCGAAAAGCTATTTTAAAATCGGACACCGCCCTTGCATAAAGGAGTTCTGTATTTATAATTCTTAAAATAATTGTTATGTTTTTTGTGAACGTTTATCGTGAGTAATTTAGTAAATTCACCGGAAGTTTTCGGTGGGTATGCTAGTTCTGAACGTCACATGCTAATGTAAAAAGCTGGTTTTTGATATAAATATGAACTTGATTGAACAAAACATGCATGTATTGTATAACATAGTGTCCTAGGAGTGTCATCTGATGAAGATCATCAAAGGTTAGTGCTGCATTTAGCTGTAGTTTTGGTTTTTGTGACATTATACGCTAGCTTGAAAAATGAGTGTCTGATTATTTCTGGCTGGGTACTCTCCTGACATAATCTAATGTTTTGCTTTCGTTGTAAAGCCTTTTTGAAATCGGACAATGTGGTTAGATAAAGGAGAGTCTTGTCTTTAAAATGGTGTAAAATAGTCATATGTTTGAAAAATTGAAGTTTTGGGATTTTTGAGGAGTTTGTAATTCGCGCCACGCTCTATCATTGGATATTAGCGAGGCGTTCCGCTAGCGGAACATCTAGATGTAAGCGACCGTTCCACAGGTGCGTGTTCATTAATTGTTTATGGTTCACTGCACAAGCATAGGAAACAGTGTTTAAACCCTTTACAATGAAGATCTGTGAAGTTATTTGGATTCTTACAAGGGTCCTGAAAAAGAGACGGTTCTTTTTTTGCTGAGTTTATATTGTCAAACTGTTTGGACAAGAGACAGGCTATAATGTACAGTATAAGCTTGAATGTGATTGCAACCACATTATTGAAAAGAGCCTATCTTGAGCTTGAAATTAAATAGATGTCTGTATTTCTGCATTCCAAAAGTGTTCTTCGGCTGTCCCCATAGGAAAACCCTTTTTGGTCCAGGTAAAGCTATTTTTGGTTCCAGGGAGAACCATTTTGGGTTCCATGTATAACCATATGTGGAAAGGGTTCTACATGGAACCCAAACTGGTTCTACTTGGAACAAACAAGGGTTATTCAAAGGGTTATCATATGGGACATCCAAAGAACCCTTTTAGGTTCTAGATAGCACCTTTCTTTCTAAGAGTATACTGTAGTCCTGTCATCAGTGTCTGCATGATACTAAATGAACATCTGAGTGATTGTTAGATGTACTTCTCCCTACGCATCACTTGGACGTTGGCCATCTTGGAGAACCAGCTGTTAGCATGGGTGTAACTGTGGCAGGAGGTTTGCATGAAGCCTAGTTTGCTGAAGAGAGCGTAGGCTACTGTCTGCTGCGAACTGGTCTCCAGTACAACACGAAAGAAGCCACGGTCCTTGCAGAACTCCATAACCTTCTGAGCCAGTTGGGTGCCAAGGCCTTTTTTTGCGACACTCAAACGATACAATCAAATGGGGTACCTCGCCGTAACTCTCTCGTCTTGGCCTATCTCGTTGACTTCACCAAATGGCCCTCTCCTCCTCCCCACCACCACCACCACCACCACCCCAGCCACCTTGGACTTGCCGTTTACCTCTGCCTCCGCCACCCAGAAGCTGTTGTCTGAGTTGTCCAGGAAGCTGGCCTGGATGTCGGCCATGTTTGTGGTCATCCTTCTCAGCCTGTAGCTTTCATATATTTCATAGCAGCAGTAGTAGATAAGACCAGCCCATGCTCCTCCAAAGAGCAATGGCATGAAATTGGAGCTTCCGCCCAGCACGTAGCCTGCCATGGAAATGCTTAGAGTCATACCGATTTCATCCGGGAGGCTCATGGCCTTGAAAAAAGCTGGGTAGACATGTTCCAGAATCCCATTGTGAAAGAGTAAGATGACGGCGTCTTTATCCTTGGCATGGTACTCCCGGATCGAACACTGAACTGTGAGAAAGAGAAGGGGGAGGGTTCAACTCAATGCGACTTATCTGCCTGTTTTTGCAATGAGAAAATACTGCTGGATTTCTTTCACAATGGGCTCACGTAACAGCGGGTGAAATAAAGCCGTTTTATAGAAAAAGTCCCTTTCAACTTGGATTGATACAATAGAAACCAGGAAATTAAATAATATACAAAGTGGCATATGAAATGTATATTGCCAAAAATGACATTATGAATCATACTTTATGTATAATGATGACTATAAGAAACAACAATGAGATGCTTCAAACGTTGACAAATTAAAACAATCCAAACTATCACTTTGGTCAATGTAGATAAGTTTTCCAGACAACAGATCCTGCTGAAAAAACGTACAGTACCAGTCAAAAGTTTGGACACAACTACTCATTCAAGGTTTTTTCTTTATTTATACTATTTTCAACATTGTAGAATAATAGTGAAGACATAAAACTATGAAATAACACATGGAATCATGTAATAAGCAAAAAAGTGTTAAACAAATTCAAATATAATTTAGATTTTAGATTTTAAAAGTAGACACCATTTGCCTTGATGACAGCTTTGCACACTCTTGGCATTCTCACAACAAGCTTCACTTGGCTGATTGAGATCAGGTGATTGTGGAGGCCAGGTCATCTGATGGAGTGCTTACACAGCCTGGAGGTGTGTTTTGGGTCATTGTCCTGTTGAAAAACAAATGATAGTCCCACTAAGCACCAACCAGATGGGATGGCGTTACGCTGAAGAATGCTGTGGTAGCCATGCTCGTTAAGTGTGCCTTGAAAGGACAGATTTCCACCGGTCTAATGTCCATTGCTCGTGTTTCTTGGCCCAAGCAAGTCTCTTCCTCTTATTGGTGTCCTTAACCTCTCTGGGCTAGGTGGGACGCATTTAGTTTTACTTGCATTTAAGAGCAGTTGGAGGCCGGCGCGTATCGTGACAAAAAAATTCAAAATATTCCATTACCGTACTTCGAAGCATGTCAAACGCTGTTTAAAATCAATTTTTATGCGATTTTTCTCGTAAAGTAGCGATAATATTCCGACCGGGAGACCTTGTTTTCGTTCAAAGACTGAAAGAAGTAAAATGGTGTCTTCACATGCACGCGTGCGCCCGTGTCATTGTTCTCAGATCGACCACTTTCCAAATCCCCTACTGTTTTTCGCCCAGGGACTGCAGAGTCATCATTCCCCGTTCTGGCGCCTTCTGAGAGCCTATGGGAGCCTTAGAAAATGTCACGTTACAGCAGAGATCCTCTATTTTCCATAAAGAGGCTATAGAAGGACAAGAAATGGTCAGAGAGGGCACTTCCTGTATGGAATCTTCTCAGGTTTTGGCCTGCCATATGAGTTCTGTTATACTCACAGACACCATTCAAACAGTTTTAGAAACTTTAGGGTGTTTTCTATCCAAATCAAACAATTATATGCATATTCTAGTTTCTGGGCAGGAGTAATAACCAGATTAAATCGGGTACGTTTTTTATCCGGCCGTGAAAATACTGCCCCCTATCCTAAACAGGTTAAGACACTAACAGCTTACAGAGTTAAGGTCACAGTTATGAAAACTTAGGAAACTAATGAGGCCTTTCTACTGACTCTGAAAAACACCAAAATAAAGATGCCCATGGTCCCTGCTCATCTGCGTGAACATTCCTTAGGCATGCTGCAAGGAGGCAGGAGGACTGCAGATGTGGCCAGGGCAATAAATTGCAATGTCCGTACTGTGAGATGCCTAAGACAGCGCTACAGGGAGACAGGATGGACAGCTGATCATTCTCGCAGTGGCAGACCACATGTAACAACACCTGCACAGGATCGGTACATCCGAACATCACACCTGCAGGACAGGTACAGGATGGCAACAACAACTATCCGAGTTACACCAGGAATGCACAATCCCTTCATCAGTAATCAAACTGTCCGCAATAGGCTGAGAGAGGCTGGACTGAGAGCGTGTAAGCCTGTTCTAAGGCAGGTCCTCACCAGACATCACCCGTAACAACATTGTCTATAGGCACAAACCCACCGTCGCTGGACCAGACAGGACTGGCAAAAAGTGCTCTTCACTGATGAGTCATGGTTTTGTCTCACCAGGGGTGATGGTCGGATTTGCGTTTTTCATCGAAGGAATGAGTGCTACACCGAGGCCTGTACTCTGGAGCGGGATCGATTTGGAGGTCGAGGGTCCGTCATGGTCTGGGGCGGTGTGTCACAACATCGGACTGAGCTTGTTGTCATTGCAGGAAATCTCAACGCTGTGCGTTACAGGGATGGCATCCTCCTCCCTCATGTGGTACCATTCCTGCAGGCTCATCCTGACATGACCTTCCAGCATGACAATGCCACCAGCTATACTGCTCGTACAGTGCGTGATTTCCTGCAAAACAGGAATGTCAGTGTTCTGCCATGGCCAGCGAAGAGCCCGGATCTCAATCCCATTGAGCACATCTGGGACCTGTTGGATCGGAGGGTGAGGGCTAGGGCCATTCCCCCCAGAAATGTCCGGGAACTTGCAGGTGCCTTGGCGGAAGAGTGGGGTAATATCTCACAACAAGAACTGGCAAATCTGGTGCAGTCCATGAGGAGGAGATGCACTGCAGTACTTAATGCAGCTGGTGGCCACACCAGATACATACTGTTACTTTTGATTTTGACCCCCCTTTGTTCAGGGACACATTATTCCATTTATGTTAGTCACATGTCTGTGGAACTTGTTCAGTTTATGTCTCAGTTGTTGAATCTTGTTATCTTCATACAAATATTTACACATGTTAAGTTTGCTGAAAATTAATGCAGTTGACTGTGAGAGGACGTTTCTTTTTTTGCTGAGTTCATATGTTATAATGTAATCTCACAATTTGATCAGAATGAGTATTTTTACCTCCTACTACTTTTCAGTTGTCTTAATGTATGCATTGTCTGTTATGTTTAACTGAAGGCATTGAGACCAGTAAGGCAATTATACTATCACACCTGTTTGAAGAAACATAATTTATAAAGAAGTTTGCTGATGTTTACAGAGAATATTAAAGTATTAGATATGATGCCATCAAAAAATATATATCCACATTAGAATATTGATTGTTCTCTTGTCCACTGAGAAATAACAAGCCTACACAACGATAAATCATACTTAATCACTTGGAAATGCAAAATGTTGTTACTTTTAAGCTTCTTTCCATCCAGGGAAAAGCTGAATTCCTTTTCCTGCAAGGAATTACTGCCAGCTGACTTCTAAGACCTCAAAACTCTTTGCTTAATAGTACGGGAATGTTGGGAGGTTTACAATTCAAGCCAGAAAACAGCTGGATGTGAGAGGCTGTCACAGCTGTCGAAAGGAGCAGACCAAAGGGCAGGGTGGTTGTAGTTCCACATGTTTTTTAATCCGTGAAACTTTGCAATACATAAATAACTGAATTGACCAAACAACAAACCGTGACGCAGAGAGAAACAAACACTTCTCAAAATATAATCACCCACAAAACCCAGGAAGAAAAACCCCTACTTAAGTTTGATCTCCAATTAGAAACAATGAGGACCAGCTGCATCCAATTGGAGAACATCCCAAACAAACCAACATAGAAATACAAAAACTAGAACCTAAGAACGTAGAAATAGAAAACATAGAAAAACACAAAACACCCCCTGTCACGCCCTGACCTACTCTACCATAGAAAATAACATCTTACTATGGTCAGGACGTGACAGAGGCACAAGACAGGATAAAGAGTGCAGTGTTCAGTTACTTACATGCCATGTAAGGTTATTGAATACAATGCAGACTGAGATTATAGACATTACCACACATACAGGACAATAGGCGGCATAGGCTTATCATGAAGGTCATTCAATAATTTTCAACTTGAGTGATTATAATAGCCAACAAAATCAATTTATAACTGAGTGTTTATTAACGTTAGGTTGATAGCACTATCTTTTTCACTTTGACAGTGCAACCCTTTGTTGGAAATAACTTTGAACATCACCGGGTGAGATGTCTAGGTGTGTCTTAAATCGGTTGAAAAAAAAGTATATGTAAGGTGCAGCTTGGCACTGAGATGCACACACATACACTATCAGATGCATTGTGGACATCAATCACTCGTTGTCCCATGGTTGTCAGAGAGGATTAGGCTTCTGGCCAGCTGGCAGGTGTTGTTGTAGCCAGAGGAAGCTGAGCCTTAATACAGCCAAGTCTGTTGTCATCCATTCACTAGTACAGTTAGCCTCGGGTAATGATTTGGCTTGATTGCAATGCTTCTCATGCACAAACATTCACTGACAAATCAATTGGATATTATGGCTTTAAAACCTGCTGTGTGGAAGCCAGTAAGTAAAGTAACAGCTTGTGCAGTCCATAAAGGTAAAAGCGATGAAAGCAAAACTCACTGTGTGTTTTTACTTGTAATTAGGGTATAAATGATATTCAGTTGTAGCTGAAAAGTTGAATGACATATCATGAATGCCTCAGTGGGAAATACACAGCAGTAAGGTTTGAGAAACAAGAATACTTGATATATTATCAATAGCTCCTAAGATTATTAAATGTACACTGCTCAAAAAAATAAAGGGAACACTTAAACAACACAATGTAACTCCAAGTCAATCACACTTCTGTGAAATAAAACTGTCCAGTTAGGAAGCAACACTGATTGACAATAAATTTCACATGCTGTTGTGCAAATGGAATAGACAACAGGTGGAAATTATAGGCAATTAGCAAGACACCCCCAATAAAGGAGTGGTTCTGCAGGTGGGGACCACAGACCACTTCTCAGTTCCTATGCTTCCTGGCTGATGTTTTGGTCACTTTTGAATGCTGGCGGTGCTTTCACTCTAGTGGTAGCATGAGACGGAGTCTACAACCAACACAAGTGGCTCAGGTAGTGCAGCTCATCCAGGATGGCACATCAATGCGAGCTGTGGCAAGAAGGTTTGCTGTGTCTGTCAGCGTAGTGTCCAGAGCATGGAGGCGCTACCAGGAGACAGGCCAGTACATCAGGAGACGTGGAGGAGGCCGTAGGAGAGCAACAACCCAGCAGCAGGACCGCTACCTCCGCCTTTGTGCAAGGAGGAGCAGGAGGAGCACTGCCAGAGCCCTGCAAAATGACCTCCAGCAGGCCACAAATGTGCATGTGTCTGCTCAAACGGTCAGAAACAGACTCCATGAGGGTGGTATGAGGGCCCGACATCCACAGGTGGGGGTTGTGCTTACAGCCCAACACCGTGCTGGACGTTTGGCATTTGCCAGAGAACACCAAGATTGGAAAATTCGCCACTGGCGCCCTGTGCTCTTCACAGATGAAAGCAGGTTCACACTGAGCATGTGACAGACGTGACAGAGTCTGGAGACGCCGTGGAGAACGTTCTGCTGCCTGCAACATCCTCCAGCATGACCGGTTTGGCAGTGGGTCAGTCATGGTGTGGGGTGGCATTTCTTTGAGGGGCCGCACAGCCCTCCATGTGCTCGCCAGAGGTAGCCTGACTGCCATTAGGTACCGAGATGAGATCCTCAGACCCCTTGTGAGACCATATGCTGGTGCGGTTGGCCCTGGGTTCCTCCTAATGCAAGACAATGCTAGACCTCATGTGGCTGGAGTGTGTCAGCTGTTCCTGCAGGAGGAAGGCATTGATGCTATGGACTGGCCCGCCCGTTCCCCAGACCTGAATCCAATTGAGCACATCTGGGACATCATGTCTCGCTCCATCCACCAACGCCACGTTGCACCACAGACTGTCCAGGAGTTGGCGGATGCTTTAGTCCAGGTCTGGGAGGAGATCCCTCAGGAGACCATCCGTCACCTCATCAGGAGCATGCCCAGACGTTGTAGGGAGGTCATACAGGCACGTGGAGGCCACACACACTACTGAGCCTCATTTTGACTTGTTTTAAGGACATTACATCAAAGTTGGATCAGCCTGTAGTGTGGTTGTCCACTTTAATTTTGAGTGTGACTCCAAATCCAGACCTCCATGGGTTGATAAATTGGATTTCCATTGATTATTTTTGTGTGATTTTGTTGTCAGCACATTCAACTATGTAAAGAAAAAAGTATTTAATAAGATTATTTCTTTCATTCAGATCTAGGATGTGTTGTTTAAGTGTTCCCTTTATTTTTTTTAGCAGTATATATTATTGGAAGTTGATATTTCATGGCCCAAAAACGTTTTCTACTAGCACTGACTTTGCTGATAATTTCATTGAGGAAAAATATTCTTACTACGACAGTGATATGTGGTAGTCTCACCTAGCTATCTTAAGATAATGCACTAATTGTAAGTTGCTCTGGGTAAGAGCGTCTGCTAAATTACTAAAATTGTAATGTAAAATGTAATTTCTAGGAGGAGTAAATATGTTAAATAGAGTAGGGTCATTGTCATACTAGTACTATTGACGATATCCGATCCACGTTTGCTAAGTCAAACGACACCGCTGGTCCTGCTCACACTGCCCTACCCTGTGCTTTGACCTCTTTCTCCCCTCTCTCTCCAGATGAAATCTCGCGTCTTGTGACGGCCGGCCGCCCAACAACCTGCCCACTTGACCCTATCCCCTCCTCTCTTCTCCAGACCATTTCCGGAGACCTTCTCCCCTTCCTCACCTCGCTCATCAACTCATCCTTGAACGCTGGCTACGTCCCTTCCGTCTTCAAGAGAGCGAGAGTTGCACCCCTTCTGAAAAAACCTACACTCGATCCCTCCGATGTCAACAACTACAGACCAGTATCCCTTCTTTCTTTTCTCTCCAAAACTCTTGAACGTGCCGTCCTTGGCCAGCTCTCCTGCTATCTCTCTCAGAATGACCTTCTTGATCCTAATCAGTCAGGTTTCAAGACTGGGCATTCAACTGAGACTGCTCTTCTCTGTGTCACGGAGGCTCTCCGCACTGCTAAAGCTAACTCTCTCTCCTCTGCTCTCATCCTTCTAGACCTATCTGCTGCCTTTGATACTGTGAACCATCAGATCCTCCTCTCCACCCTCTCCGAGTTGGGCATCTCCGGCGCGGCCCACGCTTGGATTGCGTCCTACCTGACAGGTCGCTCCTACCAGGTGGCGTGGCGAGAATCTGTCTCCGCACCATGCGCTCTCACCACTGGTGTCCCCCAGGGCTCTGTTCTAGGCCCTCTCCTATTCTCGCTATACACCAAGTCACTTGGCTTTGTCATATCCTCACATGGTCTCTCCTATCATTGCTATGCAGACGACACACAATTAATCTTCTCCTTTCCCCCTTCTGATAACCAGGCGGCGAATCGCATCTCTGCATGTCTGTCAGACATATCAGTGTGGATGACGGATCACCAGCTCAAGCTGAACCTCGGCAAGACGGAGCTGCTCTTCCTCCCGGGGAAGGACTGCCCGTTCCATGATCTCGCCATCACGGTTGACAACTCCCTTGTGTCCTCCTCCCAGAGTGCTAAGAACCTTGGCGTGATCCTGGACAACACCCTGTCGTTCTCCACTAACATCAAGGCGGTGACCCGATCCTGTAGGTTCATGCTCTACAACATTCGCAGAGTACGACCCTGCCTCACACAGGAAGCGGCGCAGGTCCTAATCCAGGCACTTGTCATCTCCCGTCTGGATTACTGCAACTCGCTGTTGGCTGGGCTCCCTGCCTGTGCCATTAAACCCCTACAACTCATCCAGAACGCCGCAGCCCGTCTGGTGTTCAACCTTCCCAAGTTCTCTCAGGTCACCCCGCTCCTCCGCTCTCTCCACTGGCTTCCAGTTGAAGCTCGCATCCGCTACAAGACCATGGTGATTGCCTACGGAGCTGTGAAGGGAACGGCACCTCCATACCTTCAGGCTCTGATCAGGCCCTACACCCAAACAAGGGCACTGCGTTCATCCACCACTGGCCTGCTGGCCCCCCTACCTCTGAGGAAGCACAGTTCCCGCTCAGCCCAGTCAAAACTGTTCGCTGCTCTGGCACCCCAATGGTGGAACAAGCTCCCTCACGACGCCAGGACAGCGGAGTCAATCACCACCTTCCGGAGACACCTGAAACCCCACCTCTTTAAGGAATACCTAGGATAGGATAAAGTAATCCTTCTAACCCCCCCCCCCCCCTTAAAAGATTTAGATGCACTATTGTAAAGTGGTTGTTCCACTGGATATCATAAGGTGAATGCACCATTTTGTAAGTCGCTCTGGATAAGAGCGTCTGCTAAATGACTTAAATGTAAATGTAAATGTACTATTTCCACCACCTGAAGGAACACTTAAAGTGAAGTGTTTTGTAACACCAAAACTAGTGGCAACTAAGCTGCCACCAACACGGAGGAAACGAAACCTTAACTTTGCTGGGGTATTGAAACACATCATCCTGAGATGTTTTGAAACACTACATGGTGTCTTGTAACACCATTAATTAAGTGTTGTGCAACACCTTGCCAGGGACTGGGAACACTACCGGAAAAGGTTGAAAACACTATATCGGTGTTTCGAGTTCTGTTTCGTGCAAAATTGGATTCTTCCCTTTTTGGTGCTGTTTATTCTCTCTAAAGCTTCTAAACACTATTATGGTGTTTCACATCTGGTCTAGTGCAGAATTAGATACCTTCTTCAGCAGTATTTTTATGTTTAAAACATTGATCTGATCATTTCCCATTTTTCCATTTTAACCAATTGTTGAGCATGGCAACTACAAGTTTTACAGAAATCATTGGAGGATACTGTATTTGCCTCTAAAATTAAAAGTTGGAAATGTGGGAATGGCTTGTCTCATCATTGAACTTCATTTTACCTAACGGTTTTGATATCCGTTAATTGTGATCCATTACACCTCATGGAAAGCTGCTTAATACTAATATAGAAATATATATTTTTTTACGTGCATAAAATATCGTGTAGAATGATCATAAAGTCAACAAAACATTTTACCCATAATCCTCTGAAGACAGAGCCGTGTGGCAAGATGCAGTAGGAAGTGCAAGATTAAAACCAGACTTCCAATTAGTTTAATCTATCAGATTTGAAGGCAAGACCCAGATGCAGACTGTGTCAGAGTAACAATGTTTATTACGGCAACAGGGCAGGCAAACGACAGGTCAAGGCAGGCAGGGGTCGATAACCAGAGTAGTGGGGGAAAGGTACAGGACGGGCAGAGGGTCAGGTCAGGCAGAGGTCGGTAATCCAGAAGTGGGGCAAAGGTACAGGATGGCTGGCAGGCTCAGGGGCAGGCAGAGTGGTCAGGCAAGCGGTCTCAGAGACAGGACAGGCAAGGGTCAAAACCAGGAGGGCGAAAAAAAGAGAGACTGGGGAGAAGCAGGAGCTGAGACTATAACCGCTTGATGACTTGACAAACAAGATAAACTGGCAACAGACAAAGAGAGAACACAGGTATAAATACACAGGGGATAATGGGGAAGATGTGCGACACCTGGAGGGGGGTGGAGACAATCACAAAGATAATCATTTCATTTTCTCTTTCTTTGATTTTGCACATAAAATGCACATTTTGAGCAGCATATTAGGTTGGATCAATTCTTAAATGTAAAAATGAAATTAACAAATCATTGAAACAACTTGCATTCATTTTTATTAAGTATATGTTGTTGAAATGTACCGTCTTACTGCCCCAGAAGTTGGGGATTCAATTCCCGCTTCCGCCTGTCCCACTTTCACTCCTTCTCTGTCTCCTCCTGTTTCTAATCTGTTTAAATAAAGCATTGAAATAATGAAGGAGGAATTCCACCTCTTAGGTTAGATGCACTGGTTTTTCTTGGTTTCATTACACAGTCATGGCGTTTTGAGTCTTTCTGTTTTTACAGTGAAGTAGGTTAAACACTACTTTAAAACACATGCCCCATGAGTTCTTGGTATAAATTATCCCATATAGGATTAATCCATACATTTGTACTCACCAAGACTCACACAGAATTTCACTCCATCTGAAAGTATGAAATCAATGACAAAGTAAAACTTTCACTAAAGAACGAGCTGAAAAACCCATTTGGAATTCGAGGCAGTGTTGTGGGTTGGATCTGATCTGTTCTCCCATGTGTAAATGAAGCTGCACCATTTTCCTTATACAATCAAGGTATAATTCAGATTTCAAACCAAAAGTGATTCCGAACTCACTTGGATGGCTTTGAAAATATTGTTATTTTCATAGTAATCTGAAAAGCAAACATAAACAACATCAAAACACATTCCTGGTTCTTCATAATCTCTTTTCCACTGTTTGTGTGTATTTTATGTATATTGAGCAGTAGGAGATGATAGAGACTAATTGATCATGTTTGTAGGAGGCTGTGTTTTGCAGTTGTTTTCGAACTAGGAAGTCTTATTTGTTAGATCATACATCATCTTCATCCGATCACCACGACTCTCACATAATCACTTCCCAGTTCTTCTCTGCACCTCTGAAAGTTCCTATTGGCTTCTGCAGTTAAACTTGACTAGTGAGGATAGCACCTGGCCAATTACTCTAAATACCACATCACCCCTGAGTAATAAAAGTATGCCAAGTACCAAAGTAAATGGATAGCTCATCCAGCAATAGCCAATTCTGCACATCTTAAGGAGCTGACGTTATGCAGGATTTGCACTTTCTTTTTCTGAATAATTTGACAATTTGGCCATTCCCTGCATGGTTCAAGAATGATAGATATGTTTTTCTCTAACAGAAAAACATTAGAAACCAGAACAAACTGTGGAGAGAGAGAGAGACCTAAACAGGTAAAATATATTAAACAAGGGATATCCCACAAACAGGATTCTGTGCATGAATTATTAATGCAAAGAATGCTGGGTTCTCTTGATTGGGCCAATACTGACTGTGAATTTATAATTATTCCCACCTGTGTGGTCTTGTTGTTGGGACATTGATTGCCATTGCCTTGCACACTGAAGAAGGGCTTATACACAAAATGTTTGTGCGGCAATAAAAATGTAAATGTACGTTTATTTACCGGAGTTCTGTCCTATTTATGTTCTTTGGATTATATACGAGGATCCAGCACCCAATTTAAGTTTATATAAGGTGGAGTTGATCACGTTGTTTATTTTTTCATTAATTATTGAACATATAGAACAGAGAGACACTGTTACTGTGCCTCATGCAGTGAAACTATATTACAGTGAAGAAAAGTTGTAGGTCTCGTCTTTATAGTCTTTATAGCTGCAAAGAAACATAGCTAGATATATTATATATATAATCTATGATAACTATTAATTAATGAATCATTTCTATATGAGTCATTTCTTTAATAATGTCAAAATAAATATTGTATTGGAATATGTTAGTTGTTAGAATATGTTGGTAGCTGGAATATGTTGATTGTTGGAATGTGTTGATTATTGGAATATGTTGGTTGTTGGAACATGTTGGTTGTTGGATATGTTGGTTGCTGGAATATTTTAGTTGTTGGAATATGTTGGTTGCTGGAATATTTTAGTTGTTGGAATATGTTGGTTGCTGGAATATTTTAGTTGTTGGAATATGTTGGTTGCTGGAATATTTTAGTTGTTGGAATATGTTGGTTGTTGGAATATGCTGGTTGTTGGAATATGCTGGTTGTTGGAATATGCTGGTTGCTGGAATATGTTGGTTGTTGGAATATGTTGGTTGTTGGAGTATGTTGGTTGTGGATGACTGTTACCAGCTGCTGCAGTCTCATTTTCTGGTACAGTCCCAGCCCGAAGTGGGTCCCAGGTATGAGAAGTAATTTGGTCAAAAAACTATCACGGTGTTTTCAAGTTGTGCTTGGTTGTTGTGTATATATATGATCCTAAAATACCACCAGAGTTGTATTGTGATAATAATAGCATGTAGCATGATGGTCAAACTAATCTGTACTTCCAGTACATTATCAATTGTACTACTAGTTAGGGTTGCTAAGCTACTGGTAATTTACCGAAGTTATCGGAATCTTCAGTAATTATGATAATAAACTAAATATCTATGGTAATCTATCGGAACTTGGGTCATTTATACTCAAATAACTGTAACAATTAAAAGGCATTAAAACAGTGCATTTGGAAAGTATTCAGACCCCTTGACTTTTTTTTACATTTTGTTACATTACTGCCTTTTTCTAAGATGTATTCATTAGTTTTTTTCCTCATCAATCTGCACACAACACCCCATAATGACAAAGCAAAAAACGGTTGTTGTTTTTTGTTGCAAATTTACAACAAAAAATAAAACTGAAAAATCACATTTACATTAGCATTTAGACCCTTTACGCAGTACTTTGTTGAAGCACCTTTGGCAGAGATTACAGCCTCAAATCTTCTTGGGTATGACTCTACAAGCTTGGCACACCTGTGTTTGGGGAGTTTTTTCCATTCTTCTCAGCAGATCCTCTCATGCTCTGTCAGGTTGGATGGGGAGCATCGCTGCACAGCTATTTTCTGGTCTCTCCAGAGATGTTCGATCTGGTTCAAGTCCGGGCTCTGGCTGGGCCACTCAAGGACATTCAGAGACTTGTCCCGAAGCCACTCTTGTATTGTCTTGGCTGTGTGCTTAGGGTTGTTGTCCTGTTGGAAGGTGAGATCCTTCACCCCAGTCTGAGGTCCTGAGTGCTCTGGAGCAGGTTTTCATCAAGGATCTCTCTGTACTTTGCTCCGTTCATCTTTCACTCGATCCTGACTAGTCTCCCAGTCCCTGTTGCTGAAAAACATCTCCACAGCATGATGCTGCCACCACCATGCTTCCCCATAGAGATGGTGCCTGGTTTCCTCCAGACGTGATGCTTGGGCTTCAGGCAAAATAGTTCAATCTTGGTTTCATCAGACAAGAGAATCTTGTTTCTCATGGTCTGAGAGTCTTTTGGTGCCTTTTGGCAAACTCCAAGCTGGCTGTCATGTGCCTTTTACTGACAAGTGGCTTCTGTCTGGCCACTCTACCACAAAGGCCTGATTGGTGAAATGCTGCAGAGATGGTTGTCCTTCTGGAAGGTTCTGTCATTTCCACAGAGGAACTCTGGAGCTTTGTCAGAGTGACAATCAGGTTCTTGGTCACCTCCCTGACCAAGGCCCTTCTCTCCTGATTGCTCCGTTTGACCGGGCGGACAGTTCTTGGAAGAGTCTTGTTCATTCCAAACATCTTCCATTTAAGAATGATGGAGGCCACTTTGTTCTTGGGGACCTTCAATGCTGCAGACATTTTTTGGTACCCTTCCCCAGATCTGTGCCTCGATACAATCCTGTCTTGGAGCTCTACAGACAATCCCTTCAACCTCATGGCTTGGTTTTTGCTCTGACATGCATTGTCAGCTCTGGGACCTTATATAGACAGGTGTGTGCCTTTTCAAATAATTTCCAATCAATTGAATTTACCACAGGTGGACTCCAATCAAGTTGTAGAAACATCTCAAGGATGATCAATGGAAACACCTGAGCTCACCTGAGCTCAATTTCGAGTCTCATAAGAAAGGGTCTGAATACTTATGTAAATAAATTAGCAAACATTTCTAAAAACATGTTTTTTCTTTGTCATTATGGAGTATTGTGTGTAGATTGATTTTTGTCAAATGTTATCCATTTTAGAATAAATCTGTAACGTTACAAAATGTGGAAAAAGGGAAAGGGTCTGAGCACTGTATATGGTATTCATTTATAATATCTGTGTCCATATTGTCGAAGAGTTTCAAGTAGAAATAGATAGACCATATGGTTCAAGAAAAAACTATTGACAATTGCCACCAGTTTGACGGGGAAACATTGAGGGCAAATACATATTGACATTGTAAAATAAATGCGAGTTTGTAAGAACATTAAAAAAAATAAAACCCACATATTAAACACCAATGGCATTCACTAAGTTAATGTTTTACAGCTTTGTCATTCTATTTTTTTTTCAAATAATCTTCTTCAATTATTTCATAGATTTAACATGTGATAAATCCACAGAGGGCCAGAGATTATTACAAACACCTGTGATAATCTGAAGTAACCAAAAGGGCCACTAGATGTCTTGTGATAGATTTCAGAAAATGCATGAAAGATACCAAAATGATGTAAGTTTACTGGTAAACTTCGATAGTTTCCATTATTATACCCTCCCTTTGCATCCCTGCTTCTATTGTAGCACATTATCAAATGTTGAAGACAGAGAAAACTAAACATGAACATCTAGTGTTCCACTGTAACATCTAGTGTTCCACTCTAATGAAGTGTTCCACTGTAACAAAGTGTTCCACTATAATGAAGTGTTCCATTGTAACGAAGTGTTCCACTGTAATGAAGTGTTCCACTGTAATGAAGTGTTCCACTGTAACGAAGTGTTCCACTGTAACGAAGTGTTCCACTGTAATGAAGTGTTCCATTGTAATGAAGTGTTCCACTGTAATGAAGTGTTCCACTGTAACGAAGTGTTCCACTGTAATGAAGTGTTCCACTGTAACGAAGTGTTGCAATGTAATGAAGTATTTCACTGTAATGAAGTGTTTCACTGTAATGAAGTGTTCCACTCTAACGAAGTGTTCCATTGTAACGAAGTGTTCCACTGTAACGAAGTGTTCCACTGTAACGAAGTGTTCCACTGTAATGAAGGGTTCCAATGTAATGAAGTGTTCCACTGTAATGAAGTGTTCCACTGTAATGAAGTGTTCCGCTGTAATGAAGTGTTCCGCTGTAACGAAGTGTTCCACTGTAATGAAGGGTTCCAATGTAATGAAGTGTTCCACTGTAATGAAGTGTTCCACTGTAATGAAGTGTTCCACTGTAATGAAATGTTCCACTGTAATGAAGGGTTCCAATGTAATGAAGTGTTCCAATGTAATGAAGTGTTCCACTGTAATGAAGTGTTCCACTGTAATGAAGTGTTCCACTGTAATGAAGTGTTCCACTGTAACGAAGTGTTCCACTGTAATGAAGTGTTCCACTGTAACGAAGTGTTGCAATGTAATGAAGTATTTCACTGTAATGAAGTGTTCCACTGTAATGAAGTGTTCCACTGTAATGAAGTGTTCCACTGTAACGAAGTGTTCCACTGTAATGAAGTGTTCCACTGTAATGAAGGGTTCCAATGTAATGAAGTGTTCCACTGTAATGAAGTGTTCCACTGTAATGAAGTGTTCCACTGTAACGAAGGGTTCCAATGTAACGAAGTGTTCCACTGTAACGAAGGGTTCCACTGTAACGAAGGGTTCCAATGTAATGAAGTGTTCCACTGTAACGAAGTGTTCCACTGTAATGAAGTGTTCCACTGTAACGAAGTGTTCCACTGTAACGAAGTGTTCCACTGTAACGAAGTGTTCCACTGTAATGAAGTGTTCCACTGTAACGAAGTGTTCCACTGTAATGAAGTGTTCCACTGTAACGAAGTGTTCCATTGTAACGAAGTGTTCCACTGTAATGAAGTGTTCCACTGTAACGAAGTGTTCCACTGTAATGAAGGGTTCCAATGTAATGAAGTGTTCCACTGTAATGAAGTGTTCCACTGTAATGAAGTGTTCCACTGTAATGAAGGGTTCCAATGTAATGAAGTGTTCCAATGTAATGAAGTGTTCCACTGTAATGAAGTGTTCCACTGTAACGAAGTGTTCCACTGTAACGAAGTGTTCCACTGTAATGAAGTGTTCCACTGTAATGAAGTGTTCCACTGTAATGAAGTGTTCCACTGTAATGAAGAGCTAGACAGCTCCATTACCTTACTGCTCAATTGTCAAGTTCAACTTTTAGAATCAGAACATTGCTGTGGTCTCTAGGCCACTAGCCATGCCTCCAGTCATTCCGTGTGTCTGGCAACTGGAGACTACTAGGTCATTGTTTTACGGAAGTATTTGAGACAGTACGATACTCACCAATTAAGACATTTCATATTACCTTGGTGCCCCCTCTCAAACGTTTCATTCTTAACTCTAGGGGTTAAAAGTGATTGAATAAAAACATTATGATCCTAGCCTGCAGCAACCATTAAAATCCTTCATTATGGTTGCATTGGCCTCCAGGTCAAAAAAGTAGAAAAGACAAAAAACTTTTGAACTTGAACAGTCTAAGGTATCACCACCACCCGAGACACAATGAGTCATCACCAAACGTGTCGCAGCATTTGAATGAAGGTTGAATAATATCTATGGCTCCTGATAGATGAGATGGCTTCAGACAGTATAGGAAACATCTCCATCAAGCTTTCTTCCATAGGACTTGGTGTGTGTGTGTGTGTGTGTGTGTGTGTGTGTGTGTGTGTGTGTGTGTGTGTGTGTGTGTGTGTGTGTGTGTGTGTGCGTGCGTGCATGCGTGCGTGCGTGCGTGCGTGCGTGCGTGTGCGCGTGCGTGCGTGTGTGTGTGTGGGTGCGTGTGCATGTGTGTGTGCCTGCATGAATGCGTGTGTGCATATGTACATACGTGAGTACTTGTGTGCGTGCGTCCAAGTTCCCCCAGTAGGTTTGTGGGTGGCACTAGCTGCACTCAGGCAGCCCAGAAGACACATGACTAGAGAATGTGTCAAGGTGAAACAAGATTCCTGAAGTGATTTGAATGGAGCAGACAGGAAGGAGCAGGATATTGACTGGCTTGGAAGCTGGATTAGGCCTTTAATGGTTCCTGACAAGGCAACAACTTACATTTTTCATGACGCTATTTGTCAAATGTATTAACATTGTGACAGAGTCAAAATGATATTTATAAACAATCTATTGTGCCATTGGAGTTCAACAGCCAAAGAGAATCATTCTAGGGTAGACAGGGTCGGTTCTATCACGGAAGAGCAAACAACATCAATGCTGTAAAGCAAAATCTAACAAATATTTGCTCAGTTTAAGGAGAAAAAGGAGAATCATAACGACATTGATAATGACGATGATAATGAATGATCGTTATGACAACTAATCTTCCCCTGACCCTAATTTCAGTATCCTTGTCAGTTCACCACTACCGTGTAAACTACATTATACAAAAAATCCCACAAAGCCAAAGTAATGAGGTCACAGTGTCTGATTGACAGAGTCCATCCAGGCAGTCACAAGGTTTATGCATTTAAAATGTATTCGTTCTGCCTAAAGATTTGCATCTGGCTGACATTGCAGTAAAGTCTCAGTCTCAACAGTGATATACCATCCTCCTGTGGGAACGGATTCAGCTGGCTTTTTAATTATCTGTCTCTGATTCAAAATGTGTTTTTCTTCTTGCATACCACCAAAATGAAGAACAAAACTAGACAGTGGCGGATCTAGAGAGAAGCCCTTGTGGTTGATAGATGACAGAGTGTTCCATATTCAACTCTTTGGAGATTACTAGCTCCGGTAAGGGTAAGGACGGAGGAAATAAAAACTCTTGTAAATCAATAAAACAACGAGCCCATGAGCTCAGCATAAACAATTTGTTTTTTTTCCTTATGGCAATTTATGACTTAATTACATTTTTTTTATGATTTGAATTACTCTATTATTTGGCTATGATGTTGGTGGCAAAATGGTAAGCATCGTATCAATTTAGATTCCATAATGATAAAATAATGAAGGTGATGATAATGATGAAGATTAACCATGATATTGATATATTTTTTAATTAACTGACCCAAGATGATTGCAATAAGTTATTTTTCATGACCTTTTCATAGCTTTAACACTAATTCCTCAATCATAATGAAACACTACTCTTAAAACGAACCTTCATCCCTCATTTGCTGATGGCATCTCTATCTCTCGCTCCAAACCCATCAAACCAATCCCACAGACCACAGACCACAGACCACCACGATGGACCTTGCAGCTGAATCCACTGGGACCTCTCAGTGAAAATGCATCATTATTACCCCCAAGAAAAAACACTGCACAGCTGTCTTGGACAGGAGCTCAGAGGGGACACAGACAGACACAGAAGGGGCCATGGACACACACGCACATACTGTAAGTAGGCACCAACACAGGCACACACACACACCCACTCACACAAATATGAACTAATCTGTTACGTTGCACATAAACCACAGCAGTTTGCTGTTTCTGTTGAAGGGGCCCGGCCATCTCAGAGTATTTGTCAGTAGTGTCCTTCAGGATAAGGGCATGTTTCTCTCAGGGGGCTTCATTGTTGGTGGAGAGTTATTGGGTTTCCTGCCAAGTCACCATACAGGGACAGCATCCTCGTGCCCTGGCTTTTTTTTTTACCTCACACAGCAGCTTTTCTTGCTTTGCTATTGTTATCACGCCCTATCAACAGATGCATTATGACTACGGAAAAGATGCTGAATGCTAAAAACATGGTCTGTGTGGCTAAAGCATTATCTATCAAACAGCTTCCAATTGGACTAACAATGCAAACAAGCGCGCAGTAACAATCTGCCACAACCATTGTTTATGGTGATAATAATACTGGTTTACAGAATAATGCTGGTTTACAGAATAATCCTGGTTTACAGAATGATGCTAGTGTCACGTCCTGACCAGTAAAGGGGTTATTTGTTATTGTAGTTTGGTCAGGACGTGGCAGGGGGTGTTTGTTTTATGTGGTTCGGGGTTTGTTGGGCTATGGTATTATGTAAGAGGGGTGTTTGTTTAGAGTGTTCCGGGGTTTTTGGTCTATGTTCTAGGTTACTGTTTTTCTATGTTCAGTCTAGTTTTCTACTTCTATGTTTAGGGTTTGTTGATTGACCTTCAATTGGAGGCAGCTGGTCCTCGTTGCCTCTGATTGAAGGTCCTATGTATCGGGGTGTTTTTGAAATGGGATTTGTGGGTAGTTTGTCTCCTGTTTAGTGTCTGAGCACCTGATAGGACTGTTAGTGTTGTTCGTTTGTTTTGTATACGTGTTTCTTTAGTTTTTTTCCTTCTTTTCAATAAATAAAGAAGATGAGTATACACGTTCCCGCTGCACCTTGGTCCAATCCTTATGACACCCGTTACAGCTAGTTTACAGAATAATCGTGGTTTACAGAAGAATACTGGTTTATAGAATAATTCTGGTTTCATAAAGCGGTGTGGTTCTATTGCTCCTGAGCTAAATGTGCCATAGTAGTTTAACCTAATCTAGACATGGGATTTATGGATACTATTTTATTTTATGAGATGATATCACTTATATTAGATATATGTCTGGGTCTACTTACAGTAAGAAGCTAAAAGGCTACCTTATGTCAATAATCATTACTTACACACTACGTGTGTTTTCAGGAGTTCCAAGAAAATAGCCTGATTAACATCTCTACTAGGGTGGAGGAAAACATTGTGACAGGTCAATATGGCTTGTTCAATACGATTAAACTCATGAGTTAATGTTGCTTGAAAGCTCTTCAGTATTTTAGAATTGTAATGAGAACAGAACAGATATACTGCAATAAAGATATTGGTGCTATATGTAACAAACACAACCTCCTCTAGCTTCATAGATATCCTGGTAGAGAGATGCCATAAAATACTGGGCTCTCAAATGTAGCCACAGTAAATAACAATTAAATTTGAATGGCAAATAAAACTAGTATGCTTCAGTGCTTTTATTTTTTGTCCTTCCTCAGAATGGACGAAAGATGAACATATTGTTTGTTTTTTATCTCTTCTTTGATGTCTGTTCTGTTAATTTTTTTATCAGGACTCGAAACACATTACTTCACTCATACATTGAAATTATATTCTACTGTACATGTGACTTAGTTCTATGTTAACTCAGTACTGGAATGCCAACTTTATAATCAAAGACATATATAGATAATAATTAGGCTTTCAGTTTTATTGGGTTTCTGTCACACCCTGATCTGTTTCACCTGTCTTGTGCTTGTCTCCGCCCACCACCAGGTGTCTCCCCCCCTATCCCCTTTGTACTTACACCTGCGTTTTCTGTTGATCTGTTACCAGTTCGTCTTGTCTTGACTTACCAGCATGTTCTCCCATTTTCTAGTCCCCCCGGTTCTGACCATTCTGCCTGCCCTGACCCTGAGTCTGCCTGCCGTTCTGTTCCTGCTTGACACTGCCTTGGATTACCGACCTCTGCCTGCCCTGGACCTGCCGTTTGCCTGCCCCCTGTTTTGTAAAAAACATCTGAGATTCGAACTGTTTGCCTCCTGTGTCTGTATCTGGGTCTCATCCTGAGTCATGTTAGTACGAACTAGCCATGACTGAGCCAGCAGACTTGGACCAGCTCCGAAATGCAGTCTCCTCCCAAGGAGCCACCATTGGAAGTCACGAGGAGTTACTTCAAAATCTTATGGAAAGTATTCCAGACCTTGGCGGAACGCCATGACCGCACATTCAATACATTGCTGGAGCAATTCCACGGATTGTCTATTAGGCAGCCAGCCACAACAGTAACCTCCCAGCCTCTCAGTAACCACGGTGTCAGCAACGCGTCTCTCCAGCCTACCCCGGCTTCCCGAGAACCCCACTTACCTCCTCCGGAGCGCTACACTGGAGATTCAGGAACCTGTTGGCCGTTTCTCTCCCAGTGCTCCCTCATCTTCGAGCTGCAGCTCTCTTCTTTTCCCTCGGACCGCTCAAAGATAGCGTACCTTATAACGCTGATGCCTGAGACGTCTCTCGCCTGGGCTACGGCGGTGTGGGAGCAACAATCCACCGTGTGCTTCAGTCTGGAGGAGTTCATGACGGAGGTCAAAAATGTGTTACATTCTCCGTTGTCCGGGAGAAAGGCTTCTCAGAAGCTACTCTTACTGTGTCAAGACTCCCGTAGTGTGGCAGACTATGCGGTCGATTTCCGCATGTTGGCCGCCGAGAGTGCCTGGAACCCGGAATCCCTGTTCAACACGTTCCTTCATGGATTATCAGAGGAGGTTAAAGATGAGCTCGAGCCCGGGAGCTGCCCATGGATCTCGACTCTCTCATCGCCTTGACCATATGGATCGATGGGCAGCTACGGGAATGTAAGAGGGAGGTCTGTTCCCAGTCACACTCGCTCATCCAAGGATCCCACCTCGCCTCTGAGGAATCAACGTAAAAAACGTACCCGATTTAAACTGGTTACTACTCTTGCCCAGAAACGAGAATATGCATATAATTAGTAGATTTGGATAGAAAACACTAAAGTTTCTAAAACTGTTTGAATGGTGTCTGTGAGTATAACAGAACTCATATGGCAGGCCAAAACCTGAGAAGATTCCATACAGGAAGTGCCCTGTCTGACAATTTGTTCTCCTTCTGTGGCATCTCTATCAAAAATACAGCATCTCTGCTGTAACGTTACATTTTCTAAGGCTTCCATTGGCTCTCAGAAGGCGCCAGAAAGTGGAATGACGTCTCTGCAGTCTCTGGGCAAAAAACAGCAGGAGTTTTTGTGAGTGGTCAGGCAGGGAACAATGACACTGGAGTGCGCGTCCACGAGAGGACTCCATGTTTTTCTTTCAATCTTTGAACGAATACAACGTCACCCGGTTGGAATATTATTGCTATTTTACATAAAAAATCGCATAAAAATTGATTTTAAACAGCGTTTGACATGCTTCGAAGTACGGTAATGGAATATTTTGACATTTTTTGTCACGAAATGCGCTCGCACGTCACCCTTCGGATAGTTACCTGAACGCACAAACAAAACGGAGGTATTTGGATATAACTATGGATTATTTCGAACCAAAACAACATTTGTTGTTGAAGTAGAAGTCCTGGGAGTGCATTCTGACGAAGAACAGCAAAGGTAATCCAATTTTTCTTATAGTAAATCTGAGTTTGGTGAGGGCCAAACTTGGTCGGTGTCAAATTAGCTAGCCGGGATGGCCGGGCTATCTACTCAGAATATTGCAAAATGTGCTTTCGCCGAAAAGCTATTTTAAAATCGGACACCGCGCTTGCATTAAGGAGTTCTGTATCTATAATTCTTAAAATAATTGTTATGTATTTTGTGAACATTAATCGTGAGTAATTAAGTAAATTCACCGGAAGTTTGCGGTGGGTATGCTAGTTCTGAACATCACATGCTAATGTAAAAAGCTTTTTTTTAATATAAATATGAACTTGACTGAACAAAACATGCATGTATTGTATAACATAATGTCCTAGGAGTGTCATCTCATGAAGATCATCAAAGGTTAGTGCTGCATTTAGCTGTGGTTTTGGTTTTTGTGACATATATGCATGCTTTGAAAATGGCTGTGTGATAATTTTTGGCAGGGTACTCTCCTGACATAATCTAATGTTTTGCTTTCGCTGTAAAGCCTTTTTGAAATTGGACAGTGTGGTTAGATTAACGATGTTCTCCCCGTGACATGTTGAACAGGTTCGTGTTCGTCTACCTCTGTGACATCCTTGTTTTTTCCCACTCAGCTCAAGAACATGTCCTCTACGTCCAACAGATCCTCCAGCGTCTCCTGGAGAACCAGCTTTTTGCTCAAGCTGAGAAATGCAAATTCCATCTCCTTCCTATGATACTTCATCACTGCAGGAAATATGCAGATGGATCCAGGCAAGGTGAGAGCCGTGATGGATTGGCCTCAACCCACATCCAGAGTGCAACTGCAACGCTTTCTGCCACCATTTAATCCGGAGTTACAATGCCCTGGCTTTCTCCCTTTCAGCACTCACCTTTCCCAAGGTCCCGCTCATGTGGTCTCCAGTTGCTGACCGGGCATTCTCAAACCTCAAGCATTGGTTCACTACAGCTCCAATCTTAATCCATCCAGATCCATCCTGTCAGTTCATGGTGGAGGTCGACGTCTCGGATGTCGGAGTGTGTGCTGTCCTGTCCCAGCATTCTGCCCAGGACCAAAAGTTGCATACCCACACTTTCCTTTCCCATCGTCTTAACACCACTGAGAGGAATTATGATGTGGGAAATCGAGAACTACTCGCGGTGAAGATAGTGTTGGAGGAGTGCAGGCACTGGTTAGAGGGGGCTAACTGGATGTTTGTCCCGGACACTGCCCTTCCCCGGTCATGGATTTGGCTCATTCCTCCAGACTTTCTTGCCATCCTGGCTCCTGTCGAACCCTGGACTTTGTACGACAACGTTTTTGGTGGCCCACCATGGTTCCTGATGTCTCTGTGTTCGTTGCCGCCTGCACTGTGTGTGCTCAGAATAAGACCCCACAGCAAGCTCCGGCTGGCCTCCTTCAACCACTCCCTATTCCTCACCTCCCCGGTCCCATATATCCCTGGACTTCGTCACTGGTCTCCCTCCATCAGATGGCAACACCACTACCCTTACGGTGGTGGATAGGTTTTCCAAAGCCGCCCATTTCATTCCCCTTCCCAAGTTACCCTCAACCAGGAGACGGACCAGCTCATGGTGCACCACGTCTTCCGGATCCATGGACTTCTAGTGGACATGGTTTCCGATCATCGCCCTCAGATCTTGTCCCAGTTCTGGAAGGCGTTCTGCACCCTCATTGGCTTGTCGGCCAGCCTGTTCTCCGGTTTTCACCCCAAGTTCAACGGCCATTCGGAGTGAGCCAATCAGGACCTGGAGACAGCTTTTCATTGCCTCATTTTCGCCAACCCCACCACCTGGAGCCAGCAATTCTTGTGGGTGGAATATGCCCACAACACCCTGCTCGGCCACTGGTCTCTCCCCTTTCAAGTGTTCCATGGGATATCAGCCCCTGCTCTTCCCTGAGCAAGAGGAATAGGTCAGCATACCTTCGACCCAGATGTTAATCTGCCGCTGTCGCCGTACCTGGAAGAGAGCCCGCGGCGACAGGCGGACCGCCACTGGATCCATACTCCCTGCTCTCATCTCGGGCAGAGTGTATGGCTGTCCACTCGGGATCTGCCCCTCTGCGTGGAGTCCTGTAAACTTTCCCCCTTTTTATCGGCCCTTTCCCCATCTCCAAGATCCTTAGCCCCTCTGCTGTTCATCTTCTCCACAAATTTCTTTTTTACAAACTTTAGTTTTGGTAAGTCGGTTAGGACATCTACTTTGTGCATGACACAAGTCATTTTTTCAACAATTGTTTACAGACAAATGATTTCACTTAGAATTCACTGTATCACAATTCCAGTGGGTCAGACGTTTAGACTGTGCTTTAAACAGATTGGAAAATTCCAGAAAATTATGTCATGGCTTTAGAAGCTTCTGATAGACTAATTGACATAATTTGAGTCAATTGGAGGTATATTTGTGGATGTATTTCAAGGCCTACCTTCAAACTCAGTGCCTCTTTGCTTGACATCATGGGGAAAACAAAAGAAATCAGCCAAGACCTCCACAAGTCTGGTTCATCCTTGGGAGCAATTTCCAAATGCCTGAAGGTACCACGTTCATCTGTACAAATAATAGTACGCAAGTATAAACACCATGGGACCACGTAGCTGCCATACCGTTCAGGAAGGAGACGCGTTCCGTCTCCTTGAGATGAACCTACTTTGGTGCGAAAAGTGCAAATACACAAATCAGAATTTCACATTGAGCTAGCTAAATAAGGCAGGTCGTAGCTAGTGTTTCTATATGGATATAGAAAAGGTATAACATTTTAGATGTGGCTCAATTCATACCTGCATGCTACAGATTGCTGTTGTCAACAGCAGAGGACCTTGTGAAGATGCTGGAGGAAACAGGTACAAAAGTATTTATATCAACAGTAAAACGAGTCCTATATCGACATAACCTGAAAGGCCGCTCAGGAAGGAAGAAGCCACTGCTCCAAACCTGCCATAAAAAAAGCCAGACTACGGTTTGCAACTGCACATCGGGAAAAAGATCATACTTTTTGGAGAAATGTCCTCTGGTCTGATGAATCAAAAATAAAACTGTTTGGCCATAATGACCATCGTTTTGTTTGGAGGAAAAAGGGGGAGGCTTGCAAGCCGAAGAACACCATCCCAACCATGAAGCACGGGGGTGACAGCATCATGTTGTGGCAGTGCTTTGCTGCAGGATGGACTGGTGCACTTCACATAATAGATGGCATCATGAGGAAGGACAATTATGTGGATATATTGAAGGAACATCAGTCAGGAAGTTAAAGCTTGGTCGCAAATGGGTCTTCCAAATGGACAATGACCACAAGCATACTTCCAAAGTTGTGGTGGCAAAATGGCTTAAGGACAACAAAGTCAAGGTATTGGAGTGGCCATCACAAAGCCCTGACCTCAATCCTATTGAAAATTTGTGGGCAGAACTGAAAAGCAAGGAGGCCTACAAACCTGACTCAGTTACACCAGCTCTGTCAGGAAGAATGAGCCAAAATTTACCCAACTACTTGTGGGAAGCTTGTGGAAGGCTACCCAAAACGTTTGACCCAAGTTAAACAATTTTAAGGCAATGCTACCAAATACTAATTGAGTGTATGTAAACTTCTGACCCACTGGGAATGTGATGAAAGAAATAAAAGCTGAAATAAATCATTCTCTCTACTATTATTCTGACATTTCACATTCTTAACATAAAGTGGTTATTTTTACTAGGATTAAATGGCAGGAATTGTGAAAAACTGAGTTTAAATGTATTTGGCTCAGGTGTATTTAAACTTCCAGCTTCAACTGTATTTCCACACTGAGGTTGGAATAATACTGTGAATTTGTGAAAATGATTTAGTGTAAGAGCTGTTTGAAAAGACTGAAATGTCAGCCTGTTTTGATGGGATGGCGTTTTGGCCTGCCTGGCAACATCCCCAGGCAGTATGTTAATAGACTAATAACAAAGAGAGTTTCAAACCTCTCTGCCAAAAACAGCTAATTTTCAGTTTATATATCCCTCCCATTAGGCTTGTCCAACTAGGCCCCTCCCAGACAGTCCTAGTAAAACTCTTGTTGACCATTTCAATAAAATAAAAAAATAACAGTAAGGTACTTCATTGTTACCCAGAAATGATTTGATATTGAGATAAAACGGCTGCTTTGGGGCTATAAGTAGAATTGAGTTATTATCAATGAGAGATTAATTGCCATGTGGTCCATGACATTCAACACAATCAATCACATCAGAAAATAGCTGCTGTTGAGATGATGAACTGGGCTACAGTATCAAGACAACATCCTCACAAGACAATACAACTTTATTTGTACAACAGTTACAACAGAAGTGTGTATTCTTCTCTGCTCCCCCCCCCCAGCAACACATCCTATCTTGAGCTCAGTAAGCCTATTTCCCCTAATCATGAATGTATCATCATAATGTTTATTATGTGGACCATTAATGCAATGCCACTGAGGGTACTCCCAAGGACTTTTAGATGTTGATGCTCTCAAGAATGGAGGGAAATATTGATGAGTAAAAGCCGTGGGCACCATGAGGGGATTTGTTATTCATTTGTGACATGCCTTCTAGCAAAGACAGGTTTCTGGGTCCCAATCCTACTATTGGTTTGTATAGTTCTGACAAGGAGGGTAGTGAGAGTAATTCTGTATTTAAATTATTCTGAGGAGGTAAAAGCAAGTTGCAGGACATTAATAAAAAATATTAATTGAATGCATATTCCTTGAGAAATAATGCAGTGTTTTCTGCTTAAACTGTAAGAGTCAAGGATGTGAGAAGATTCAACCATTTAGCTGTCAAAAACATTGTAATACTTAGGCTACAATGTTGCCACCTACAGTAAAATAATCACATTATCTGAGCTGAATGTGTGCTTTATTCCAATTCAACAGTCATCCTGCACTTTGGAAGCCATCCCACTATGCTCTCAGAAGACAATGTGGGAGGTAATATGTAACTCACAGTGGACCCAGGCCATATATGAGGTCTGAATTGTTAATGGATGGCTATCATAGCTGTTCGTTCACTTTAGACATAGTTATCATTATATTAAACCACACCTGTATACTTGATCTCCAGATAGAGAGATTAGACGTCATTAATCTGTAACGTGCATACCTTAGTCATATGTGTCATTCTGTATCTCTGTGAAAAACTATGAACAGAACCTGACAAAAATACTAACAGAATGTCCTCACTGTGGGCTGAATCCTAACTGAAATGGCAAATCTCTCGTTGACATCATGCATGATTCATGAGAAAGTTGAGAGTGAGAGTTCTATGTGCATTTCTCAAGTAAGGATTTCATCCTAAATAGAGTCAGACTATACTACACTTGACTTAAAGTTCAGTGACAGACTGAGAGGGTCATAATTAGTCTGTTATTTCAGGTCTTACAGCATGCTCAGACTGCAATTATTACCACTGTCATCAAATGATTTTCAAGTGCTACATGAAAATCCTCTTGGGCCAGTCTGTCACTCCATAATTATGCATTTCATTGCACCATCAAGTGATTTTTCAGCTGTGCTTTCACCATGAAATGTTTGCTGTTAAAAACTACTGAGGTACGTTAACCAAATTGGTAACACTGTATATTAACTATCTTAATAATTGTCTGTATTTTTATGAGGAAGGGGAAGAGGAAGCCTGGAGACATATACTATATATATATACAAAAGTATGTGGACACCCCTTGAAATTAGTGGATTCGGCTATTTCAGCCTCACCCGTTGCTGACAGGTTTACTGTAAAAAATTGAGCACACCGCCATGCAATCTCCATAGCCAAACATTGGCAGTAGAATGGCCTTACTGAAGAGCTCAGAGACTTTGTGGCACAGTCATAGGATGACACCTTTCTAACAAGTCAGTTCGTCAAATTTCTGCCCTGCTAGTGGTGACCTGGTCAACTGTAAGTGCTGTTATTGTGAAGTAGAAACGTATAGGAGAAACAACGGCTCATTCGCAAAGTGGTAGGCCACACAAGATCACAGAATGGGACCGTCGAGAGCTGAAGCTCATAGCGAGTAAATATTGTCTGTCCTTGGTTGCAACACTCACTGCCAAGTTCCAAACAGCCTCTGGAAGCAACGTTGTTGGGAGTTTCATGAAATGGATTTCCATGGCCAAGCAGCCGCACACAAGCCTAAGATTACCACGCGCAATGCAAAGTATTGGCTGGAGTGGTGTAAAGCTCACCACCATTGGATTCTGGAGCAGTGGAAACGCGTTCTCTGGAGTGATGAATCATGCTTCACCATCTGGCAGTCCGACAGATGAATCTGGGTTTGGCGGATGCCAGGAGAATGCTACCTGCTCCAATGCATAGTGCCAACTGTAAAGTTTGGTGGAGGAAGAATAATGGTCTGGGGTTGTTTTTCATGGTTTGGGCTAGGCCCCTTAGTTTCAATGAAGGGAAATCTTAACTCTACAGGATATAATGACATTCTAAATGATTCTGTGCTTCCATCTTTGTGGCAACAGTTTGGTGAAAGTCCTTTCCTGTTTCAGCATGACAATGCCCCCATTCACAAAGCGAGGTCCATACAGAAATGGTTCGTCAAGATCAGTGTGGAAGAACTTGACTGGCCTGCACAGAGCCCTGACCTCAACCCCATCGAATACCTTTGTGATGAATTGGAATTCCAACTGTGAGCCAGACCTAATCGCCCAACATCAGTGTCCGACCTCACTAATGCTCTCATGGCTGAGACCCAACAGCAATATTCCAACATCTTGTGGAAAGCCTGCCCAGAAGAGTAGAGTTTCCTATAGCAAAGGGGAGAGCAACTCCATATTAATGCCCAGGATTTTGAAATGAGATGTTCGACTAGCAGGTGTCCACATACTTTTGGTCATGTAGTGTCGGTTGAGTTACCCCAAATAATGTCAAGGATCTAGAGACCTAGTTAGAAGTGATATGGAAATGCAATCAATTATTTCTATAAAAACATTAAAAAAGATCAGAAGATGACCTATTCTTTATTTTAGACCTTTAGACCATACTGTATTGTATCTCTGCCAATCCCAAAGTGACCCGTAGTGGTATTTGAAAGGTCACTGGTACTGTACAACAAAGAGTGTGATGCTGTTGAAATAGGACACTGGTTCAGTGGCCTTTTGGGTTGATCTTCTGTCATGCCAGGACGTTTCCCCTTGAGGCCATGAGGCTTCCTCTGACAAGAAAAAACAAAAACAAAAGAGGGAGTAAGATTAATGTTTCTCTCACACAAGGATGAACTGTATGAACTCAAACTATGCATTATACAACTTGAATAGCTTTTTCTAGGAACCACCTTTATTTATGTTATGTATTATCAGCAAAATCCCAACTTATTCATCTTCTGCATGATTCTGCTTTTGGCACATCAATGTAATCAGCCTTTGTCCTGTAGAATATACTTCTTAAGATTGATTTACAAGCACTTTGGTAGTACAGTCATACAGTTAAAACCTCTTAGGGATAGGGGGCAGTATTTTCACGTTCCGATGAAAAATGTGCCCAAATTAAACTGCCTCCTACTCAGACTCAGAAGGTAGGATATGCATATTATTAGTTTTAGAAACTCTGAAGTTTCTAAAACTGTTTGAATGATGTCTGTGAGTATAACAGAACTCATATGGCAGGCAAAAACCTGAGAAAAATCCAACCAGGAAGTGGGAAATCTGAGAATTGTAGTTCTTCTTTTGAATCCCTATCAAAACTACAGTGTCTAAGGGGTCACGTTGCACTTCCTAAGGCTTCCATTAGCTGTCAACAGCCTTCAGAAAGTTTTTTCATCCTTCTCCTGTTACTGGGCAGAAAATAGGAGCTCAGTCAATCAGTGGCCTGTCTGAGGACAAGGGACTTGGTGATGCGCGAGCCCGCCGTTCATTCTTTTTCTTCTGGAATGAATACGCTATTGTCCGGTTGGAAAATTATCGAATTTTTACGCAAAAAATACCCTAAAGATTGATTGTAAAAATCGTTTGACATGTTTCTACAAACAGTAATGGAACTTTTGAGCTTTTCGTCTATTTATTTTCACCCCCGCCTCGTGCCTTTGGAATAGTGTTCTCGACGCGCCAACAAAACGGAGGTATTTGGACATAAATGATGGACTTTATCGAACAAATGAACATTTCTTGTGGAAGTGTGAATCCTGCGAGTGCATTCCGCCGAAGATCAGTAAAGGTAAGAAAAGATTTCTAACACTATTTTAGAGTTTTGTTGACGCCGTGACTTCGTGGCTAACTGCTTGCATTGATGGTTAAGCTATGTACTCAGAATATTGAACAATGTGCTTTCTCCGTAAAGTTATTTTGAATCTGACACAGCGGTTGCATTAAAAAGTAGTATATCTATAATTCTTTAAATAATTGTTATATAATTTGTCAACGTTTATGATGAGTATTTCTGTAATATGTGTGCTCATTGTGCTCATTCACCGGAAGTTTTGGAGGCTAAACATTTTCTGAACATCACGTGCCAATGTAAAATGCTGTTTTTGGATATAAATATGGACTTGATCGAACAAAACATACATGTATTGTGTAACATGATGTCCTATGAGTGTCATCTGATGAAGATTGTCAAAGGTTAGTGCTTAATTTTAGCTGTATTTCGGGTTTTTGTGATGCCTCTCCTTGCTAGGAAAATGGCTGTGTGGCTTTTCTTGTTTAGGTGGTGTCCTAACATAATGTAATGTTTTGCTTTCGCCGGAAAGCCTTCTTAAATCGGACAATGTGGTTGCATTAACGAGAAGTGTATCTTTAAAATGGTGTAAAATAGTCGTATGTTTGAGAAATTGAAATTATTAGATTTTTGTTGTTTTGAATTTCGAGCCATGCTATTTTGTCAAATGATCCCGTTAACGGAATCCTATCTCGAAGGGGTCCTCAACAGGTTAATAAAGACACTTGAAGTCGATGCAACCTGCTGAGTGACAGTTGTGAATGGTCTTTTTCCATCAATCAACCACTAAGAAAAGAGGACATACTGTAATTGCAAAGCACATAGTTAATTGTCAGGCCTATTATTTCCTTTGCTAAGTGATTGGATAAGAGGACTGAGCATAACTGAACTACTTTATGAAGAGGATGTTGTGTAAAAGTAGTTGAAGTCATTACATTTGTAAGACAGTGTTAGTTCTACTACCAGTGTATGTGCTGTAATCTTTACGTATTTAAGTACATTACAGCTCTAACGGTAAATCTGAGTGCATGTCCAATCAATCAGACTCCAGTCTTTAAGCCTCCAGGTTGATATTACAGTAGTGATTCATAATCCATTTAATGCAATGCTCCCTCGTGGACTAAGAACAGGAAGACATCATCAACTGAAGAGTGTTAAATTAAATAGTTATTTCTGATTTCTGATTGAATTACTGTTAATCAACTGAAGTTGCACAAGTACACTGAATGAGCCATTAAGTTGAGCAGCGCTCCATTCCAACACAGCTTGGCTTAATGTCAAGGGCCCCCTGCATAGACAGACACTGATGACGGGAGTCTCAGCTCAATAGTTGCAAATAGTATCATTTTTTATACTAAGTGGAAACAACACCTCTGCAATTCAGGAAGTTTACTTCTAACTGTGGGGAACCGGGCATAACCTAAGGTTAGGTTATCCCTGTTTTTGTTAGCAAACAAATCACTTATATTTAGAGCAATTCCTGATGTGAACAAACAGTTAAAAATAGCCGTTTACACAATAGAGCCTGTCCTACATTGATGTGCAAGCTGGATTATGGGCCATTTAGGGTCAGATAGGTTCATATCCACTCAGCTACAACCCCTTTTGCCTGGAGACAGTTTGAAAGGTGAGTGGGTGTGGCTGCATCCTCAGACTGCTGTATATTGTCCTGTCAATTCTGACTGACAGATAATTGATATATTCATACCCTCCACAGGTGGCATGCTTACTTTCCATCAGCTCTCACAAATGCATATTTTAACTGGATTTTCATTTAGGCTGCCAGGATGCCCAAAGGTAGTTTCTACCTGTACCCTTCAGCTGTAGTGATTGAGACAAGGTAGTTTCTACCCGTCTACTCTTCTACTCTAGTGATTAAGACAAGGTGGTCTCTACCCCTCTACCCTTCTGCTCTAGTGATTGAGAGAAGGTCGTCTCTACCCGTCTACCCTTCTGCTCCAGTGATTTAGACAAGGTAAAAGAGACAATGGGGATTCTCTTCTTCCTCATCATCCATTATCACAGAGCCCATTTCCATTGGATAATGCAAGAGTCCTCACTCCCAAATGTATGCTAACGAATGCTTCAATATGTTAGGAGTATCTTAAGAGCTTCAGATGTCATTTGTGGTTAATATCTTCAAACAGAGGCTTTGTACTGAAGATGAATTTATGTGATCATTGAAAATAATTATATCGTCTCGCTATCCTAATATGGAAATGTTCTATGCCCTTGAATGTTAAATACTGTAACATCATTTTCTGCATGGTGTAAGGCAGGGATCATCAGCTACATTTAGCTGCGGGCTGATTTTTTTTTCTTGAGAGGATAGTCAGAACATAATTACAAATAATTTGTCGACTGCAAATTAACCTCAAGAAGACCAAACAGATACATTATTTGACTAAAACGTAATAATTTCCAACCTTGCTTACATTTGTATATTATCATGTGTCTCTCTATTATGCGTGGGAATACTTGGGAACAGATTTCCCAAAGTAAAATCACTTGGAGCTTGTATTTTTACATTTTTTTAACTGTCACAATCATGCTGTTGAAAAAAGCATAAAGAAAGTGATATCCAGGACCTGTGCATTGTTCACTTAATTGATTCACTAATTAGTCTCTTCTGAGTAATTAGAATATATTAGTATTTACCCATATGGATTTCTGTGGTTCACTACAATGCAATATATCAACATAGAATATTCATTGTTTAAAAAAAACTGATTGGTGAAAAACTGATTGGAAAGACATCAGGCTAATATTAATTACCATTAGTGTAATCAATAGCAGTTCTAACAGAAGGGTGCTAGGTAGGTAATACAGGTTAATATCACTTTGGGGAAACCACCTTTACAGTGTCACGTAAGTGCTTACAGTAGACTTAAAGGTTAAAATAAATCTAGTGTACACCTTTAGTGTTTGCCACATTTACATAATTTCACACAGACAGACTTTGTTACCATGTGAAAAACACTGAAATAAACAATTGTGAGATAAACACCAAACTTCTGAGGACACTGTGCAGGCAGGACATGCAACCTTTATTTAACGAGGCAAGTCCAGGATGACCAGGATAATCTACAGAAACTCATCCCTTCTTTATTAATTGACTCCACCTCAAAACACCCAAGCTTTACCAAAACCAGCTAGCCAACCCGGTCCAGCCCAGCAGCAATATCCCTGTGGACACAAAGCATCATCCCTGGAAGCACTGACCTGCCAGTGTGAGAAATGAGCTGAGAGTCTGATCATAAACGGAAAGCTTCAGATACCCACTGCATGCCAAACACTAAGCTACCAAATTAGCTTTTCATTTGCCATTCAGGAAATCAGCACTTGTCATGTTGCAGTCAGCCCCAGTCAAACGGTGTTCAGCTGAGTGATTGCACTGCATGCAAACTTGGGTTCAAGTTCGCCAAGCCTAATGACAACCGGCCATGTTGTCACATGCTAATTTGCATACTTAGCTATGCATTTGGCAGTGTCTTCTGTGCAAATAGGAGGTATTTTACAGCCATTTCTGGAAATAGTTTTTAACACAATAGGATCATTTACGTTTAATGTTAGACTTTTATTAATGCATATTTTGTTTGATTCTTATGAAGGAAAAACGTAATTATTTAATGAGGAAGCTGTGTAAGATGGTCGAGCTGACTTAAATAAGAATGCATAATGCACCAGCATTAATTAAAGAGCTCGCGTTGATGAACAAATGAGAGTTGGTGTCTGTAGAAATAAACCAGATTAAACAGAGGTCTGAAGACAGTGGACATGAGGGTTGTATCAAAATAATCCACTAGTTCAGGTATTCCCAAACTGGGGTACTGCCGTCGGGGGTTTTCAAACAGTCCATTTATATTTTCCAACGGGGCTATACATTTGTTTTTTTTTCTCGCCTGAGTAGCCTCATTTCACTGCCAAAAATACAATTAAACCATCTAGTGTTCAGCGAAATAACAACACAATGTCAAATACAGGTAGCCTAGTCAAATAATTAACATCCAATCACATTAACCATTACTCTCTCGCAGGAATTCCACTAATGGTCCGTATGTAGCCAAACGTTGCTGCTGCTAATGTTGGTATCTGTACTGATGGCGCAAAAGCCATAACAGGGAGACATAGTGGAGTGGTAATGCGCATGCAAGCAGTTGCTCCCAACGCCAATTGGGTACACTGCAGCATCCACCGAGAGGCTATTGCTGCCAAGGGAATGCCTGACAGCTTGAAAGACGTTTTGGACACTACAGTGAAAATGGTTAACTTTGTTAAAGCAAGGCTCCTGAACTCTTGTGTATTTTCTGCACTATGCAATGATATGGGCAGCGACCATGTAGCACTTTTACAACATACTGGTTATCAAGGGGCAAAGTATTGACCAAAAAAATTTAATTGAGAGACAAGCTTCAAGTTTTCTTTACTGACCATAATTTTCCACTTGTCTGACCGCTTGCATGATGATGAGTTTCTCACATGACTGGCCTATCTGGGAGATGTTTTTTCTCGCCTGAATGATCTGAATCTAGGATTACAACTATATTCAGTGTGCGGGACAAAATTGAGGCTATGATTAAGAAGTTGGAGCTCTTCTCTGTCTGCATTAACAAGGACAACACACAGGTCTTTCCATCATTGTTTGATTGTTTGTCTGCAAATGAACTCAAGCTTACAGACAATGTCAAATGTGATATAGCGAAGCACCTGAGTGAGTTGGGTGCGCAATTACGTTGGTACTTTCCCGAAAACGGATGACACAAACAACTGGATTCGCTATCCCTTTCATGCTCTGCCTCCAGTCCACTAACCGATATCTGAACAAGAGAGCCTCATCAAAATTGCAACAAGCGGATCTGTGAAAATTGAATTTAATCAGAAGCCACTGCCAGATTGGATTGGGCTGCGCTCAGAGTATCCTGCAAATTGCGCTCTTAAGACACTGATGCCCTTTGCAACCACGTACCTATGTGAGAGTGGATTCTTGGCCCTCACTAGCATGAAAACTAAATACAGGCACAGACTGTGTGTGGAAAATGATTTAAGACTGAGACTCTCTCCATTACAACCCAACATTGCAGAGTTATGTACATCCTTTCAAGCACACCCTTCGCATTAACCTGTGGTGAGTTATTCACAATTTCCGATGAACAAATAAGGTTTTATATGTAAGATGGTTAAATAAAGAGCAGAATTATTGATTGATATTATATTATTATTTGTGCCCTGGTCCTATAAGAGCTCTTTGTCACTTCCCACGAGCCGGGTTGTGACAAAAATACTCGTTCTTATGTTTAATAAATGTATGGTATAGTGTGTGTGTGTGTGTGTGTGTGTGTGTGTGTGGGGGGGGGAGGCTTACAATTATGGTGCTAGAGGGGGTGGAGGTTGAATGTTTGAAGGGGTACGGGACTATAAAAAGTTTGGGAACCACTGCTCTAGTTGAACTACTTAAAGCATTGGGGAGAAAACTCAAAATATTTAATAAAAATATAAAATTAATGACATGCCTCATGTACAGACTGAATTGGCGAGAGAAGCAGAACACCTAACATCTCACAACAAAACATAGACTATCTCTTATGTCATCACTGAGAACACAATAAACACGGTATTAAAGCCCAGTGCACACTACTACCCAGAACTCAGAGAAGGCTGGTGAGCGGAGGACGCTTCATAATAATGGAATGGAGTGAATGGAATGGTATCAAACACATGGAAACCAGGTGATTGAGACCATTCCATTTATTCCGTTCCAGCCATTACTATGAGCCCGTCCTCCCAATTTAAAATGCCACCATCCACCAGTGACTCATATACAGGCCAGTACCGTGACAACAGCTGTGTATCGTAGGTCTGTCAGTGTTGCCCTTCAGTGATCAGTAAAATGAGCAAATAGAGCCTTGCTGGCCCACGAGGGCCCTGGCACATTCTCAACTTGGTAAACACTGCTGGACTGTCGTTCAGATTGAGTTTATACAGAGGAATGAATCTAGTCTATGGTTCTTCTTTTCAGAGAGTTCCAGCACAATGAAATGTCACTCAACCATTCTTATTCACTGCTGTCATCTTTCTTGTATATCACCATATAAAGCTTGTATAATCATATATAATGGATTAGGTAGAATATACAGTAGCATTTTATATGGATAGTCATATAACCCTTGCTTTATGGTTGTGCCATCTTCACATGTTCATCTCTGCATGTTTATCCCTGAATGACTTGCTCACCAATGTAGCCAAAGGATTATAAGGAATAAACATTATTAAAAACACTATGGTATTATCATTTTGTGCTTTCTGTTCTTACAATTTGAATGAATAATGTGACACAGAGAAATTAAATCCCTCTCTCTTGATATTAGAACACTGAATACATCTAGAGGCTTAACTTCTATCAAGCACAGAATTGTCATGTACACACTGCACTGAACAATACGGTCCCAATAAGAGGGATAAACAACGCTGAAATTAGATAGTGTCGGTGAGCATTCATTAGATACTGTACAGGAGATGAGCTTAAAAGACTGCAGTGCATGAAGGGGATGTTTATTACTACAGTAGTTGTGGGTCTCTGAAGAAAAGACAACACAGTCAACTGTACACAACACATTAGGAATAAATGATTCTGTCAAGAGGAGATTTTCACATTCAGCACAATGCTAATGTGAACCTATAAATGAGAGCAAACGGTTCCAAAAGGGTTATTCGGCTGTCCCCATAGGAGCACCTTTTTTGGTTCCAGGTACAACCCTTTTGGGTTCCATGTAGAACATCTGTGGAAAGGGTTCTATATGGAACACAAAAAGGTTTTACATGAAATTTAAAGGTTTCTCCCTGGAACCAAAAAAGGTTATTCAAAAGGTTCTACTATGGGGACAGCCGAAGAACCCTTTTAGGTTCTAGATAGCACCTTTTTTTTTCTAAGAGTGTACAAACCTTACTAAATATGTAAAAAGAAAATAAATTCAAAAATACAATGGTTAACAGACCAATGTGACAACATGAACACAACTAATAAAAGACTCGGTACTGTGTGGATTCCTCTTGGATACCTTGCCTTATACAAGCTGTAGTTTAAATTCCTGTAATATTGGATTCAGGGTTCTAGTACGTTAATCCCAGAAGAGTATGCCACCACAACATTGTGTCACTATTGTAAAAATGTCCATTCTTTAATGCTTTCCTTGTACCTATGTTTGTCCTGTGTAAATGCAAGCTTTTCTTTGGGTGCTGAAATCTTTTGTTTTTGATCAAATACATTTTATGTGATGTCTGTCAAACTGCTCCCTGTAATCCACTGTTTTCCAAAGGAGTGGGAAGTTAAAACTTCAAACTCGATACTTTTATAAATATCCATTTTTTAATGCTTACTGTGTACCTGTGCTTGTCCTGATTGTTATAGAGTTGTCAGTTGGATTTGGAATTGATAAAAAATAATAGCATTCTAAGTGTCCCCTGCATAAACCCAAAAATTGGCCGTGCAATGACAAGCTGCTCATTCTCCATTAACAAACAACTGCTCCCTTGGCAGAGGTCCCGTAAAATGCTAATTTTATCAGAAACTACAGATTTCAGCACCCAAAGAAAAGCGTTCATGTACACAGGACAAACATAGGTATAAGGAAAGCATTAAAGAATGGACATTTCTACAAGTATCGACTGACAGTGACTCGATGTGGTCGGAGGTACAGTCCACCCACACTCGTCGCAACTCAACTTTAATGGGATGTACACTACCGGTCAAAGGTTTTAGAACACCTACTCATTCAAGGGTTTTTCTTTATTTTTACTATTTTCTACATTGTAGAATAATAGTGAAGACATACAAACTATGAAATAGCACATGGAATCATGTAGTAACCAAAAATCAAATCAAAATATATTTTATATTTAAGATTCTTCAAATAGCCACCCTTTGCCTTGATGACAGCTTTGCACACTCGCAAAGCACCTCCACACCATAACACCTCCTCATCCATGCTTTACAGTGGGAAATACACATGCAGAGATCATCCGTTCACCCACACCGCGTCTCACAAAGACACGGCGGTTGAAAACAAAAATCTTAAATTTGGACTCCAGAAACCGTTGTTTCTCTTTGCTTATTTGAGCTGTCCTTGCCATAATATGGACTTGGTCTTTTACCAAATAGTGCTATCTTCCGTATACCTCCCCCCCACCTTGTCACAACACAACTGATTGGCTCAAATGCATTAAGAAGGAAAGAAATTCCACAAATGAACTTTCAACAAGGCACACCTGTTAATTGAAATGCATTCCAGGTGACTACCTCATGAAGCTGGTCGAGAGAATGCCAAGAATGTGCAAAGCTGTCATCAAGGCAAAGGGTGGCTATTTGAAGAACTTCAAATATAAAATATATTTTGATTTGTTTAACAATTTTTTGGTTTCTACATGACTCCATATGATTTATTTCATAGTTTTGATGTCTTCACTATTATTCTACAATGTAGAAAATAGCTAAAGTAAAGAAAAACCCTTAAGTGAGTAGGTGTTCTAAAACTTTTGACCGGTAGTGTATGTTGTGGAGTTGAGTAAACTCAACCCAGGTAGGATGTCGATTAAGGCAGCCCCCTGCACATCTCTGATTCAGAGGGGTTGAGTTAAATACGGAAAACACATTTCAGTTGAATACGTTCAGTTGGACAACTGACTAGGTATCCCCCTTTCCCTTTCCTTTCCTTTCCCTTATATGTGAACTTTAACATACTCAAGAGCATTGATTGGAATTTCCAAATAGATTATGTCCCCCAATTCATTTCTCAATTTCTGCTCATTTGTTAGCGTTATCTAAGATGTATTATTCAGTTAAGGGGTCACATGTCCCACCGGATGCAATCAAAGCCTGTACACACAACACAATGACATACTGCTTGTCCCACACCAAAGAAATCACGCCTGCAGTATGTATGTACATCTCATTCGATTATAGCCTAAATGTTGTGTTATAGGGAGGAGTCATTTGGAAGGCCAAGTTACATAGGCTGACAAATATCACAACAATACAGCAACAGACAAAACATATTTCAAGGATAAATATATCCCCCAGAATCTGAGGACTAGAGTTGAATCAGAGTTTTATCAGACCATGAGAAATGAGCAATACCTTCTATATCTTTGATAATACAAAAATGCCGTTCCACACAAAGAGTGAGTGCCTTTTGCTTCCCTTTGATATATAGAAAGTGTGGACCAATATTGAATTGTAGCCCCCAGAATCTGAGGATCGAGAAATGAATCAGAGTTGTATCAGACCTTGAGTAATACCTGCTATGTCTTTGATAATAAAAAAAATACTGAATGTTCCCACCCAATGATCAAAACAAACCTCACACACAACAGCAGACAGGTCACAGGTCACAGGTCAGAGGGCTAGTCATCAGGTTGTGTCAGATGTATGGGTCATTTCTGAAGATTATTATTCATTTAATGTGATTAGTGATTCATTAATTTACGCCTGTCCCTCATTTGAAGGTCAACCCCAACACAACTCTCGTTTTAATACGGTGAAACTATTTATTTTTTATTTATTGAACATCTAATAGTCAGCTGGTGAGCTGGTTTTAATATTTTTGGCAAGTTGCTGGAGTTTTGTGTTGAAAAACTGAGTGGGTCGAGCATAACCAGGGGCGGTCCTTGCCGTTTTGCCGCCATAGGCGAGACCAAAAAATGGCTAGCAGTTAGGTTCAATGTAGGTTCTGAATTAAAGGTGAAAAGGTATTTTCCGTATGTCTAAAATACATATTTTCCAGGAAATTGAAAAGGCATCTTTTCCAGACATTGAAAAATACGTCTTTTCCAGACGCTGAAATCAGGTAAATTTTTTGTTCTGAATGAAAGCTGAAAATACTTATTTTCCTGATGCTGAAAATACGTATTTTACAGATGTTTAAAATATGTATTTTACAGATGTTGACATCAGGAACATTTTTGGTTCTGAATGAAAGTTTAAAATAAGTATATTATAGACATCCATGTTTGGGCCAAATCAAGGCTGGTCCAGACCGGACAAAATCTGAACCAAACAGACGTCTCTGATTGGTTCGGATTTTGTCTGGACTGAACCAAAAACCAATGTCCGTGGATGTGGAAATCAAGGCTGGTCCGGAACTGCACCAAAAAAGACGTCCAAAAGGCTTTGGCGTCGGTCCGTGCTTACTGATGTGTAGCCTATAGTGTTGCCTGAAATAAAATGTTATGAATGCCCATCTATGTGGTAAGCCTACTGTTTGTAAAACACCCAAAAAAGGACGTCCGGACAGGACCAAAAAAAGACGTCCAAAAGATGTTGGCTCGTGCTTACTGGGGTGTAGCCTACCATGTCAGACAGCAATAGAATTGTATGAATCCCGATCCATGAGGTAGGCCAACCGTTTATAAAACAGGCCATTGCACTGGCTTTATTAGTCTTGATTCCTGTGACTAATCAATTTGGCTATTTAAGCTCTGAATATGAATTACCTGGGGCAGCAGGTAGCCTAGTGGTTGCTGGATCAAATCCCTGAGCTGACAAGGTAAACATCTGTTGTTGTGCCTCTGAACAAGGCAGTTAACCCACTATCCCCCAGTAGGCTGTCATTGTAAATAAGAATTTGCTCGGATCTGACTAGTTAAATGAAGGTTGAATAAATAAATGTGATGTTATCACGAGCCTATCTGCAGTGTGTTTACACAAGTATTTCATTTTATCGCTGTGATCAGCTTGTCAAAATTGTACTGATACAAACTTGAAACCACTGATCATGACAATGGGGTGAAACACCTGGAAAGCAGTTGTGATTGTCCATTTGATTATTTTATTGAGTGCCATTTAGATTAGGCTATTTGATGGGAGAAACCTGCATGATGTAAAAAGTGGCCGTCTCATTACATAGTCATGCATTTTATCTACAGCCAGTAGGCTAGAGAAAGGGCCACATACTCTTTCTACCATGTCCTATATCTGCTACATTATTTATGTAAGATCATTGTTTTGCGCTGCAGAGATGCATCTCTCCAATAGCACCCTGGAGAGGCGCGCTAGGAATGGGCAAGCAAAAAGATTTAGCGCCCCTGCATTATCAAAGGGCGGCATCAGCGCTCACCTAAAAAGCCCATATGCCACTGGTTGAGAGAAATTGTCATTTTGTTGTTGTTGGAGGCGCATCTTGGTCAGTTTAGCTCAGAATATGCCGCCCTCGTCAATCTGCCGCCACAGGCGGCTGCCTAATCCTGTCTAATGAGTGGGCCAGATGTGAGCATAACACGTCAACCCTGTTACCATAGACAGACAGGGTAGAATGTTTTTTACAATTTCATTTTTGTTTTTTTCTGAAGCTTGCATTCAATTGCCACTCCCTGCTGCACACAACAACTTTTATTTCATCCCCCCTGTTACAAGGGGATTTAAGGCTGATTTAAGAAGAAATCGTCAACCCTGTTACAGTCAACCCTGTTACTTTATTTGGCACATAATAGGACTTACTATAGTACTTTTTTATTTAACCTCTTGAGATGGGAAACTTATTTTTAAAAGTTGAACATGTGCTCTTTATGACAGAATGTTAAAATTAGGTAAAATCAAAAGGTTTTCTTGACCAAGTTACACTTCTCAAAAGGCACCAAATTGGTGGAACGACCCTGCTAATCAAAGCCCAAGACAGGAAACAGTACCACAAGAGTAATGTCTCTCTCCTTTCTACAATAGAGATGAATATAAAACTTCTCACTTCATAAGCAACAAGCACCTTTGCCAAATTCCAAATAGTTGGAATTATGCAGTGATTAATTATTTGATCATAAACCCATCTCTCTGAGAGAATAGCTGATTCTGAATATACATAATTTATTCATAGTATTACACCACTTCAAATCAAGATAGTTGTAAGACAGACAGAATGGATTCAGACCCACAGTCTAAAACACAGAAAACATGAACGTGGCCTAAATATGATTATGAAGTTATGTTGCTGATAAATCAAATAATTTTTTTCTGACATTATTGTATACCAATAAAGACCACAATTCAACACAGATTTAATTTGACAGTAATACAATATGCCTGCATGATAAGGCTCTTGGAAATCTCAACAATAATCCATCCATGTTTTTGAACACATATCTGTACCAATGGTTTGTTACATTGATTACATGGCTTCATATGGTATGTTGAATTCTTCTTGTATCCATGAACAAAACCTATTCGGGGTTGTTCATACAACCACAGTGCATCTACCATCGGGAAATGGTAGATCTTTGTTGAAAAAAAAAGCATCATATTGGATTGATGCATGCCTAATAACCAGGCTGCTATTATAGAATATAATTAGTTTTGCTAGTTTGGGTTTTGTGCCCATCCATTGACATAAGTATAAATTGTTAGGGTAAATTGTCTCTCAATTAAGTGAAGGGGAGTTAGATTCTCAATTGTAAGGGATAGATCATATATTGCAAATCAAGAATACTTTCAATTAAAATCAGTCATACTTAATTTGAGTCACTCAATACTTATCACATTATAGAAGCCACAACAGACAATTGTAAACATATATATATTTATATATGTATTTTTTTTGCATTCTCTGCATTCATTAATTTGAAATACAATACTGAGTTGTATTCTTCTCCAGCGTCCATAATGAGGCCAAGTTAAAGTATTCAGTCCATTATAACATTTTTATTTCACAAATGAGATGCCGCATATCTGGTTAATGTAATACACTTTTACTGTATAGCTACCCTCCAAGGTGTGGTTTCTTGGTGGGAGTTGGAGTCATCATTCATGTCTTGAAAGAAAGGAATCCAGTAGTAAAGCATGTTCATTTGAGAGCTGTGCCTAAAACGATCACACAGTAGGCCTACAGTATACGCACCAACATTAAAGTGACTTGAGTTGCCAGCCGAGGAATTGTGAACTAGGCAACCCTTCATTTCTCTAATGACACACTTTTGAGATCCACAGAGGCATAACATTCACAGACAAAACATATATTCTCACAACCATGATAGTTACAGTATATGCACAAAAAGCAATTGTCAACTCAGGAATATGTTATGAGAAAATCAAACCCTTCTGAGTTTAGATAATATAAATCAATAAATAGTGTAGTGCCATTATATTTACTCAGGAAAGGTTTTTGTTGACCATACAGTTACATAAGTTCAAGAGTGAACACAACAGCTGCTCTATCAATGCAAAATGGCCAACAGGACACTTTCCCTATGTGTATTTCAGGGGGAAAGGTTAGAGAAGGTGAGTGAGATTAGGTTTGTGTGGAAAATGTCTAGTCTTATGGAACTATCTACATTATTCACATACCTTATTTCTTTACATTTCATCTGATGATAGATTGGATCGAATAATTTTCTTTCAAATCTCACAATTATTTAAGATATTGTAAAAAAAAAAAAATATTGTAAAAATGCACTGTAAACAAATGGTAAGAAGGAATTTCACATGGATTGCAGATGCTACAGGCTATGTGGCAGTCATTGATGACATAGCAAATTGAAATCATTGGCTGTAAATGCCAAATCGGTTCATTCAATTAAGCATTTCAATCAAACAAACTATTATGAATAAACCAATGCATAAATATTAAATGAATAAAGAAATTATTGTGCATAAAATCAACTGTTAACATACAGTATACAATTGTGATCTCTTCAACGAAGTATCACACATGCCTCCACTGATGTACCCATCTATGGTCAAAGTTCTAACCAACACATGACAGGGAGGGAGGACAATGGTGACATCAAAAGGCCAGACCTACTGCAGTGTCCAACTCTTGAGCATGAACTTGAGCCTCCACTACTTCTCAGTTCAATGACAATATTGCATCTACAACATCTGTTTAGACATATGGTTGTTTAATGGCCAGATCTCTTCTTGTAATGAGACTGGCCAGACAAAATAAACTTGTGCTGTTGATCTTTGCAATGACCTGCTTCTCTGATGCAGTCCTATGCAATCACAACTTTTTGTTTCATCAGACGAGACAGGATTTGTCTGGTGTACTCAAACATTTTCTAACTTTCTGGTTATGTCTACTTTCCCAGAGAGTTTTTTCCTTGACTGTTCAATTTATCTGATTAAAATCTACCTGGCCTTATTTAAAGGTGCATTCAATTATTAATTCAACACCTGCATTGTCAGACTCATTTCACAAGTTAATCCTGGTGTTAGAATGACACCCTCCAAATGAAGACAAGTGTGACACTAGTTATCACTTCTACAGAGAGCATGTGTGACTGTACACGCAAGGAGGGGGTCATTTCATAGTTGGAAGATAGACTTTGCTCTGAATTCAACGTTGTAATATCACACATGCCACACTTGCCAAGAAAAACAAATCCATTTCCCCCATAGGAAAGACACCCTAAAAAGAGGCATGGTGACTTAGAAAGGACTGTCATGTAAACTTTTTAAAAGATGCTAAACATATTCTGGGACTGTTAAGTTTGTGAGGGAAGAATTGTTGTGAAGTGTTGTTCCTCTGTTGAAGATGTCAAGTAACATGAGCATAGCAATGAGCTGTACTATGGCATTTTCTGGAGCAGTATTGCATTTGTAGAGGGATTCCAATTTCCATCAAACATCAACTCTTTCCAATGTCTCTTTTCTTCTCTCTGTAGCAATCCTTGACCACGGAACATAATATGATCCATCCTTTGGCTAGATCCAAGTGATGTAGAAATGTTTTAATTATACAGTAACAACACATTGTTGATAAAGTCATTTGAATGGTGAGATTTTCTTTCTTTTTACAGAGAGAAAACAAGGAAACCAGAGAACGTAGAGTATTGCCATCCGCCAACTAGATTCCCCTTTTCCAGTTTAAGGTAGACCTTGTCCTCTTTATCCAAAAAGAGCAGAACTCCATTGGTGGCTGCCTCTCGAGTTACGTCTTTGTCACCCGCAAAAGCTGAGATGACAGGTTTCCCATTCAACATTAAGTTCACCTAGATGACCCAAAGAGACAGCAATGAGCAAAAATAAATGAGACAGGGGAGAAATACAGTTAATGTCCCCATGATAATACTGTATGCCCATAGCCAAACATTGTAATCATCCACAGCTACCTACTGTAGCTATTTGCTATTCACTTCTGATCTTGGTTAAAATATGAAGTGTGCAGAAGCCCTTCCCTTGACAAAGTACTTTGAAAAAAACACATTATTTTACAGCTTAGTTTTGTCACTCTCTTAAATAGCCAGAATAATAAGATGGTATGTTTAATAAACTAATGTAGTCTCCTCCGACTATTCACACCGTTAGAGAGCTCAGAATTCTCCAGGCTTTGGAGATTCGCAATGAAACTACTGGAAATTGAGGCTACAATTGTACAAACATACATAACCAAAATAGAAGATTAGCCATGCAGTGGCTGTGATTTCCCATGAATGTTTTACAGTACATTTTCCTAACATTAACACAGGTAATTCGCTCATCTATTGAAATTAAGTTATTTGTCAGAGATTTGTTTCAGCTTCCTCTCATAACCTGCAGTGCACCATTCTGTCAATGCAAATCCAATATGTCCAAATAGTCCTACACAGGAAATAGTCCAGAATAGACTTAGACACAATAGTCTTAGAAACATTTCCTAATCTGTAATACACTGTTAATAACTCAATTACAAGGCCCTTTCAAAGAATGTAGCCATAGCAAATGTATAGCAAATGATGTCTCTGGGGAATCAAATTATATCATAACTGGAGCTAAATTGCTGAATCAATTAGGCCAAAACAAATTGCTTACCTGTATAGTCTGGCTCTGGTACACTTTTATAACGTGAAAATTAAAACTGTAGATCCCTTTTCTGGGTGACAAAAACACTGACTCCAATGTGAAATAGTTGCCTATATTCACAAGAACCTAGAGAAAGAAGAATAAAGCATTTTAGAAGGTGAATAAATATTATCCTCAATGGTTCAACTAACTATTCAAATAATTATGGCTTAACCACCAGCTTTTCATCTGGTGATACTCAAATTAGGGTGACAAGACTGTAGTGTTAAATCTGATATTTCAGCAGTCGTAGACCCCTCAACTCCTTAGAGAAAAAATTTACTGACAGTTTTAATCATGTGATGTGACATTCTATGCAGCCTATGACTCAACCTACAAGAGACAAAGAGATTTGCGAGTGTGACTTCAATCAAGCACATCGCCACAAACCTCTAGGACCAACTGCCAGATATAGAGTTAACGATTATTTAACAACAGCGATGACTAAAAACCCCAGCTGTAATCTTGCCCAATAGGCTTCCAATTAGGCAGATTCAGCCAATGATTTATGTAAAGTCTTGGCTATGTTGAGGTGATTTATGTAAAGTCTTGGCTATGTTGAGGTGATTTATGTAAAGTCTTGGCTATGTTGAGGTGATTTATGTAAAGTCTTGGCTATGTTGAGGTGATTTATGTAAAGTCTTGGCTATGTTGAGGTGATTTATGTAAAGTCTTGGCTATGTTGAGGTGATTTATGTAAAGTCTTGGCTATGTTGAGGTGATTTATGTAAAGTCTTGGCTATGTTGAGGTGATTTATGTAAAGTCTTGGCTATGTTGAGGTGATTTATGTAAGGCTTTGGCGATGAAGAGGTGATGTATGTAAGGTCCTTCTAGTTGAGGTGCCACCAGGAGTTGTACTATCACAGTGATTTTAGGATTAAATATTTTGCCTGTGAGGTGGGGGGGCCCCGCAACCAAATCTTGCTTAGGGCCCCCAATATGCTAGAAATGGCCCTGGTACCACCCAATCAAATTGATGAAGCCAAACCAAGCATATCTACCATATGTGTGTGTGTGTGTGTGTGTGTGTGTGTGTGTGTGTGTGTGTGTGTGTGTGTGTGTGTGTGTGTGTGTGTGTGTGTGTGTGTGTGTGTGTGTGTGTGTGTGTGTGTGTGTGGACGTGTTTAACTATTCTTGTGGAAGAAGTCCCCACAAGAATAGTAAGCAAACAAACATTTTACCAACTGGGGACATTTTGTTGGTCCCCACAAGGTCAAATGCTATTTCTATGGGGTTTAGGGTTAAGGTTAGAATTAGTGTTAGGTTAGAATTAGTGTTAGGGTTAGAATTAGGTTTAGGGTTAGGAGCTAGGGTTAGTTTTAGGTTAGGTTAAGGTTAGGTTTTTGGGTTAAGGTCAGGTTTAGGGTTAGGGTTAGGGGTTACGGAAATTGGATTTTGAATGGGACTTAATTGTGTGTCCCCACAAGGTTAGCTGTACAAGACTGTGTGTGTGTGTGTGTGTGTGTGTGTGTGTGTGTGTGTGTGTGTGTGTGTGTGTGTGTGTGTGTGTGGGGGGGGGGGGGGGAAAGAATGAGGGGTAAATTCAGGTGCATGTGTGATTGTGAAAGGGAGTGTGCTATGTCCTATTCTCAGATGAACCCCTACCATTGCTTCTGCCTGCTGGTCATTTATAGCCCTTTATTGTGTTTGATCACATGTGAGCTATGCCCATTATTGTTGATCAATCATAAAAATTTAAATCAACCAATCGGTCAGTCAATAATTAAATATTATTGATACATGTATCTTGCTCTCTAAACCAACTGTTAGACCCCTCCAATTATTTTTGTTTTGTTTTATTATTTCAATTTAGTTCTGCCGGGGAAAAAACCTGCCACTATGTCGTCAATTACCTATGTAGCCTAAAACGTGGATCCTACACAGCATTGCAGCGCAGTTTTATCAGGGCAACTTTGATGTCATAAAGTTGAAGTAAAATGAAAAATTATCTACTATCTCAAAAACATACAAAACCGTCTTACTTGGTCGAAGTATATGATTCTTGTTTTATTGCTCATCTCCGACGGTTCGTGATTGTTGCTCCGGACCGCAGAAAAAGCGACCTTGGAGTTTGCCGCACGTACCGAAATGCCAAGAGGAGAGGACGAGCCCTTCCAATCCGTAGTCGGATTAGAGTCGCAAACCACAAGACATTTGCCCTCCAGGACTACAGGCTCCGTGTCATTCTGAGCTCCCACAAACTCAGAGATCAACGCCAAACTGAACATAAGAACAAGAGAGTTTACCATCACCTTGTACAACAACCGTAACAGCACCATTTTTAAAAAAGACTCTGTATGAAGTTCCGAGTCCTCCTCTCTGGTCCCCCCGTCGCACACGTTTCTGACGCGTTAAAATTCTTATTGGATCCAGCCGTATGCTATATTGGTGAAAGACATATTTTCAACAACATTGAGATCTTCAAATGTTGACAATTGATCGAAATGACGATCCAGTTTATTTTCTCTTTGTCTCATTTTCTTTTACATGATGTTTGTGACTAAAATAATAATCCGAAATAGATGGCTGCATGAGGGCTTCAATCTGAGAAGAAGAAGCGCAATGACTGGTTGATGCTCTGCGACTCCAAATTACGCGGTATGACTACTAGTCCCCGTGGTGATATGCCTACGCACGGTCCAGACGCAGTCATTTACCAACGTATGTATGCAAATATTTTTCACACAGTTCGTTTTTCTTCTGTTATGCATCTTTATCGCCAGGTTTTTATCTTTACATATTCCTCACATCAGTATTTCTGTAGCCTATACCTGACCTCGTTCAAGAAAGTTACAACAATGAGATTGGATACATAGTGGATGCAAGCCAAGGTATGGACTAGACTATTAATCAATTCGATCTTTGGTCATAAGCATAATTGTTTGGAGATCAAACAAAGCTTTTTGTTTAGAACAGTGGATATTTGGTATTTATTTACCACCAACTTATAATAAGCGGTCTTTAAACAATTTAAAGCCTAACCCTCCATAAAGAGTCCCTTAATGACACCAAACGAACCTGAATGGATCCATTAAATGGTATGGAATCCACTTAAAGGAATTAAAAAGTTTTACACACTTCTGCATGTAGACTGGTTGCACCCTCTATTCAGCTATTACATGTCATGACAGGAGTGGCAAGGAGTGGAATGTTAGCTAAAAAGACTGTCAAGAGTATGATGCTCTGTTGTGTTATACAAAACTGCCGACTGGGCACAGATGTCAATACAACATCTATTACACGTTGGTTCAACATCATTTTATTGAAAGGACATAGAAACAACATTGATTCAACCAGTGTGTGCTCAGTGGCTGGTTTGTGAATAGAGGCCTCTACAAAATTGCTCAGCTTTTGACTTTGGAACAGAGCACAAATGTAATTAATATTCCAACAGCAGCTACCCAGCAATTAATTCATTTTAAAACAAATGCAATCTATAGAGAGGGGAACTAAACTGTTTTGTCATTGGAATTGCAGACTCTGGGGCTTTATTAAAAATAGAAATTTCACTGGCAATTATTGCCTATTCAAAATAAATGATAGGATATCGAGATTTTAAACAATGACAATACTGCTTAGCCCCATTATAGGCCAACATACCTCACTGTAAACTGACTTGCCACATAGTGCATACTGTACATTAGTCACTGTAACAATGGTCCTAACAACATCTGGTTAATGGTAACCACTGAATTTAGAGTAAAACTATTGGGTCAAAGAAGCATCAGTTATGAAATAATATTGACTGGCTGTTGCATTCATCTCTGACAGTTGTATGATCTGTGGGAGGGAAACATGTAAGCCATTTGGAGATTGTTCAAGCTTGGGCCATCACAACATGGTCAGCAGTGGACACTTCAAGAGGCTAACTATCTAGGGATAAAAATACTTATTGGTCACAGAGGCACTGTGAATGGTTGTGGGTTTTTCTCTTGTGATTGTCTGTCTGTACAAGGTACGTCCCTGACATTGCAATACCCTGAACTGTCTGAGGTAAAGAAATAGGCTAGCGGCAGGTAGGCTAGTGGCAGGTAGCCTAGCGGTTAGAGAGGTGAGCCAGCAGCCAGAGGCAGCCCTCCAAAATCAGTGTATGTACTGTATGTATGAATGTATGTATGTATATATGTCTTTCGGAGGGGTTGCATCAAAAGCAAACATCAAATTGCACACGGACTGGGAAATGTTCTGGGTTGCCTCTGAGAATAGTATTGATGTATAGACTGACTCTGTGACTGAGTTCATCAGGAAGTGCATAAATCAAATCAAAATCACATTTTGCAGGTGTAACGAAATGGTTGTGTTTCTAACTCCAACAGTGCAGTAATATCTAACAATTCACAACGACACACACAATACATACAACCTAAAAGTAAAATAATGGAATTAAGGAATATATAAATATTAAGATGAGCAATGTCAGAGAGGCATAGACTAAAATACAGTAGAATAAAATATAGTATATACAGTTGAAGTCGGAAGTTTACATACACCTTAGCCAAGTACATTTAAACTCAGTTTTTCACAATTCCTGACATTTAATCGAAGTAAAAATTCGCTGTCTTAGGTCAGTTAGGATCCCCACTTTATTTTAAGAATGTGAAATGTTGGAATAATAGTAGAGAGAATGATTTATTTCAGCTTTTATTTCTTTCATCACATTCCCAGTGGGTCAGAAGTTTACATACACTCAGTTAGTATTTGGTCACATTGCCTTTAAATTGTTTAACTTGGGTCAAACGTTTCGGGTAGTCTTCCACAATAAGTTGGGTGAATTTTGGCCCATTCCTCCTGACAGAGCTGGTGTAACTGAGTCAGGTTTGTAGGCCTCCTTGCTCGCACACACTTTTTCAGTTCTGCCCAGAAATTTTCTATAGGATTGAGTTCAGGGCTTTGTGATGGCCACTCCAATACCTTGACTTTGTTGTCCTTAAGCCATTTTGCCACCACAACTTTGGAAGTATGCTTGTGGTCATTGTCCATTTGGAAGACCCATTTGCGACCAAGCTAAAACTTCCTGACTGATGTCTTGAGATGTTGCTTCCGTACATCCACATCATTTTCCTTCCTCCTGATGATGCCATCTACTTTGTAAAGTACACCAGTCCCTCCTGCAGCAAAGCACCCCCACAACATTATGCTGCCACCCTGTGCTTCACGGTTGGGATGGTGTTCTTCGGCTTGCAAGCCTCCCCATTTTTCCTCCAAACATAACGATGGTCATAATGGCCAAACAGTTCTATTTTTGTTTCATCAGACCAGAGGACATTTGTCCAAAAAGTACAATATTTGTCCCAATGTGCAATTGCAAACTGTAGTCTTGCTTTTTTATGGGGGGGTTTGGAGCAGTGGCTTCTTCCTTGCTGAGTGGCCTTTCAGGTCATGTCAATATAGGACTTGTTTTACTGTGGATATAGATAATTTTGTACCTGTTTCCTCCAGCATCTTCACAAGGTCCTTTGCTGTTGTTCTGGGATTGATTAGCACTTTTTGCACCAAAGTACGTTCATCTCTAGGAGACAGAATGCGTCTCCTTCCTGAGCGGTAAGACGGCTGCGTGGTCCCATGGTGTTTATACTTGCGTACAATTGTTTGTATAGATGAAAATGGTACCTTCAGGCATTTGGAAATTGCTCCCAAGGATGAACCAGATTTGTGGAGGTCTACAATTTTTTTCTGAGGTGTTGGCTGATTTATTTTGAATTTCCCATGATGTCAAGCAAAGACGCACTGAGTTTGAAGGGAGGCCTTGAAATACATCCACAGGTACACCTCCAATTGACTCAAATTATGTCAATTAGCCTATCACAAGCTTATAAAGCCATGACATCATTTTCTGGAATTTTCCGAGCTGTTTAAAGGCACAGTCAACTTAGTGTATGTAAACTTCTGAACCACTGGAATTGTGATACAGTGAATTATAAGTGAAATAATCCGTCTGTAAACAATTGTTGGAAAACATACTTGTGTCATGCACAAAGTAGATGTCCTAACCGACTTGCCAAAACTATAGTTTGTTAATAAGAAATTGTGGAGTGGGTGAAAAACGAGTTTTAATGACTCCTACCTACAGTGGGGGGGAAAAGTATTTGATCCCCTGCTGATTTTGTACGTTTGCCCACTTACAAAGTAATGATCAGTCTATAATTTTAATGGTAGGTTTATTTGAACAGTGAGAGACAGAATAACAACAAAAAAATCCAGAAAAACGCATGTCAAAAATGTTATAAAATGATTAGCATTTTAATGAGGGAAATAAGTATTTGACCCCTCTGCAAAACATGACTTAGTACTTGGTGGCAAAACCGTTGTTCGCAATCACAGTCACGTTTCTTGTAGTTGGCCACCAGGTTTGCACACATCTCAGGAGGGATTTTGTCCCACTCCTCTTTGCAGATCTTCTCCAAGTCATTAAGGTTTCGAGGCTGACGTTTGGCAACTCAAACCTTCAGCTCCCTCCACAGATTTTCCATGGGATTAAGGTCTGGAGACTGGCTAGGCCACTCCAGGACCTTAATGTGCTTCTTCTTGAGCCACTCCTTTGTTGCCTTGGCCGTGTGTTTTGGGTCATTGTCATGCTGGAATACCCATCCACGACCCATTTTCAATGCCCTGGCTGAGGGAAGGATGTTCTCACCCAAGATTTGACGGTACATGGCCCCATCCATCGTCTCTGCTCTCTCTCATTGCTATGCAGACGACACACAATTAATCTTCTCCTTTCCCCCTTCTGATAACCAGGCGGCGAATCGCATCTCTGCATGTCTGTCAGACATATCAGTGTGGATGACGGATCACCACCTCAAGCTGAACCTCGGCAAGACGGAGCTGCTCTTCCTCCCGGGGAAGGACTGCCCGTTCCATGATCTCGCCATCACGGTTGACAACTCACTTGTGTCCTCCTCCCAGAGTGCTAAGAACCTTGGCGTGATCCTGGACAACACCCTGTCGTTCTCCACTAACATCAAGGCGGTGACCCGATCCTGTAGGTTCATGCTCTACAACATTCGCAGAGTACGACCCTGCCTCACACAGGAAGCGGCGCAGGTCCTAATCCAGGCACTTGTCATCTCCCGTCTGGATTACTGCAACTCGCTGTTGGCTGGGCTCCCTGCCTGTGCCATTAAACCCCTACAACTCATCCAGAACGCCGCAGCCCGTCTGGTGTTCAACCTTCCCAAGTTCTCTCACGTCACCCCGCTCCTCCGCTCTCTCCACTGGCTTCCAGTTGAAGCTCGCATCCGCTACAAAACCATGGTGATTGCCTACGGAGCTGTGAAGGGAACGGCACCTCCATACCTTCAGGCTCTGATCAGGCCCTACACCCAAACAAGGGCACTGCGTTCATCCACCTCTGGCCTGCTGGCCCCCCTACCTCTGAGGAAGCACAGTTCCCGCTCAGCCCAGTCAAAACTGTTCGCTGCTCTGGCACCCCAATGGTGGAACAAGCTCCCTCACAACGCCAGGACAGCGGAGTCAATCACCACCTTCCGGAGACACCTGAAACCCCACCTCTTTAAGGAATACCTAGGATAGGATAAAGTAATCCTTCTAACCCCCCCCCTCTCCTTAAAAGATTTAGATGCACTATTGTAAAGTGGTTGTTCCACTGGATATCATAAGGTGAATGCACCAATTTGTAAGTCGCTCTGGATAAGAGCGTCTGCTAAATGACTTAAATGTAAATGTAAATGTAATGTAAATGTCTCTTTGATGCGGCGAAGTTGTCCTGTCCCCTTAGCAGAAAAACACCCCCAAAGCATAATGTTTCCACCTCCATGTTTGACGGTGGAGATGGTGTTCTTGGGGTCAGAGGCAGCATTCCTCCTCCTCCAAACACGGCGAGTTGAGTTGATGCCAAAGAGCTCCATTTTGGTCTCATCTGACCACAACACTTTCACCCAGTTGTCCTCTGAATCATTCAGATGTTCATTGGCAAACTTCAGACGGGCATGTATATGTATTCTTGAGCAGGGGGACCTTGCGGGCGCTGCAGGATTTCAGTCCTTCACGGCGTAGTGTGTTACCAATTGTTTTCTTGGTGACAATGGTCCCAGCTGCCTTGAGATCATTGACAAGATCCTCCCGTGTAGTTCTGGGCTGACTCCTCACCGTTCTCATGATCATTGCAACCCCACGAGGTGAGATCTTGCATGGAGCCCCAGGCCGAGGGATATTGACAGTTATTTTGTGTTTCTTCCATTTGCGAATAATCGCACCAGATGTTGTCACCTTCTCACCAAGCTGCTTGGCGATGGTCTTGTAGCCCATTCCAGCCTTGTGTTGGTCTACAATCTTGTCCCTGACATCCTTGGAGAGCTCTTTGGTCTTGGCCATGGTGGAGAGTTTGGAATGTGATTGATTGATTGCTTCTATGGACAGGTGTCTTTTTTACAGGTAACAAGCTGCGGTTAGGAGCACTCCCTTTGACCCCCTCTCAATCTTTCTGATTGAAAGGGGGTCAGATTCATATTTCCCTCATTAAAATGCAAATCAATTTATAACATTTTTGACATGCGTTTTTCTGGATATTTTTGTTGTTATTCTGTCTCTCACTGTTCAAATAAACCTACCATTAAAATTATAGACTGATCCTTTCTTTATGAGAGAGCAAACGTACAAAATCAGCAGGGGATCAAATACTTTTTTCCCCCACTGTAAGTGTATGTAAACTTCCGACTTCAACTGTACATATGAGATGATTAAAGCAAAAATATGTAAACATTATTAAAGTGGCCAGTGATTTCAAGTCTACAGTATGCATATGGGGCAGCAGCCTCTAAGGTGCAGGGTTACGTAACCGGGTGGAAGCCACCTAGTGATTGCTATTTAACAGTCTGATGGCCTTGAGATAGAAGCTGTTTTTCAGTCTCTCGGACCCAGCTTTCATGTACCTGTACTGACCTTGCCTTCTGGATGATAGCAGGGTGAACAGGCAGTGGCTCGGGTCGTTGTTTTCCTTGATGATCAGCAAAGTGGAGGTGTTGTTTCCTACCTTCACCACCTGGGGGTGGCCCGTCAGGAAGTCCAGGACCCAGTTGCACAGGCCGGGTTCAGACCCAGGGCCCCGAGTTCAATGATGCGGATGTTGTTCCCACTGTGACGATTAGAACTTTCCAAACCAAAAACCTTGGATAGATGGCATTATTCACACAAAACTGAAAGCACGAGCCACCACATTTAACCATGACAAGTGACTGGGAACATGGACGTGTACAAACAGACCAGCTATGCCCTCCGTAAAGCAATCAAAGAGGCAAAACAACAGTACAGGGACAAAGTGGAATCACAATTTAACCTGTTAGGGCTAGGGGGCAGTATTGACACGGCTGGATAAAAAACATACCCGATTTAATCTGGTTACCACTCCTACCCAGTAACTAGAATATGCATATACTTATTACATATGGATAGAAAACACCCTACATTTTCTAAAACTGTTTGAATGGTGTCTGTGAGTATAACAGAACTCAAATGGCAGGTCAAAACCTGAGAGATTCCTTTACAGGAAGTGGCCTGTCTGACCATTTCTTGAACTTCTTTTCCATCTCTATCATTTACTAAGGATCTCTGCTCTAACGTGACACTTCCCACGTCGTCCATAGGCGCTCAGAGCCCGGGAAAAAACAGAATGTCGTCATCCCAGCCCCAGGCTGAAACACATTATCGCCTTTCTCAAGTGGCCGATCAAGGGACACTGGGCTTATGCGCGTGACCCCGACCGCCCCCGCCTTTGGGATTTTTTCCTCTGTTTGCCGAAAAGGAGATTCCCTGTCGGAATATTATCGCTTTTCTACGAGAAAAATGTCGTAAAAATTGATTTTAAACAGCGGTTGACATGCTTCGAAGTACGGTAATGGAATATTTAGAATTTTATTGTCACGAATTGCGCCATGCGCGCGACACTTCTTTACTATTTCGGATAGTGTCTGGAACGCACGAACAAAACGCCGCTATTCGGATATAACAATGGATTATTTTGGACCAAACCAACATTTGTTATTGAAGTAGCAGTCCTGGGTGTGCATTCTGACGAAGACAACAAAAGGTAATCAAACTTTTATAATAGTAAATATGATTATGGTGAGTGCTAAACTTGTGTCTAAATAGCGAGCCCGTGATGCCTGGGCTATGTACTTAGAATATTGCAAAATGTGCTTTCACCAAAAAGCTATTTTAAAATCGGACATATCGAGTGCATAGAGGAGGTCTGTATCTATAATTCTTAAAATAATTGTTATGCTTTTTGTGAACGTTTATCGTGAGTAATTTAGTAAAATGTTAGCGAATTCCCCGGAAGTTTGCGGGGGGTATGCTAGTTCTGAACGTCACATGCTAATGTAAAAAGCTGTTTTTTGATATAAATATGAACTTGATTGAACAAAACATGCATGTATTGTATAACATAATGTCCTAGGGTTGTCATCTGATGAAGATCATCAAAGGTGAGTGCTGCATTTAGCTGTCTTCTGGGTTTTGGTGACATTATATGCTGGCTTGAAAAATGGGTGTCTGATTATTTCTGGCTTGGTACTCTGCTGACATAATCTAATGTTTTGCTTTCGTTGTAAAGCCTTTTTGAAATCGGACAGTGTGGTTAGATTAACGAGAGTCTTGTCTTTAAATGGCTGTAAAATAGTCATATGTTTGAGAAATTGAAGTAATAGGATTTTTAAGGTTTTGAAAATCGCGCCACAGGCTGGCAGTGGCTGTTACGTAAGCGTCCCACCTAGCCCATAGAGGTTAACGGCTCAGACACGAGACACTCCGTGGCCGACATGAGTAAGACATTTAAGCATGTTAACCCTCGCTAGGCTGCCGGCCCAGACAGCAACCCAAGCTGCGTCCTCGGAGCATGCACAGACCAGCTGGCTGGAGTGTTTACGGACATATTCAGTCTCTCCCTATCCCAGTCTGTTGTCCCCACTTGCTTGAAAATGTCCACCATTATTCCTTCACGCAAGAAAGCAAAGGTAACTGAACTAAATAACTATCGCCACATAGCACGTACTTCTGTCATCATGAAGTGCTTTGAGAGGATAGTTAATATCTCTTTAGGATCAGACTCTCTTTTTTCAATTTTCTCTTAAAATAACACCCAAATCTATCTGCCTGTAGCTCAGGACCTGAAGCAAGGATATGCATATTCTTGATACCATTTGAAAGGAAAAACTTTGAAGTTTGTGGAAATGTGAAATTAATGTAGGAGAATATAAAATATTACATCTGGTGAAAGATAATACAAAGAAAAAAACATGCGTTTTTTGTATTTTCTTGTTCCATCATCTTTGAAATGCAAGAGAATGGCCATTATCTGACTTAGGACTCTAGGCACAATTTAAATTTTGGCCGCTATATGGCAGCAGTGTATGTACAACGTTTTAGACTGATCCAATGAACCATTGTATTTCTGTTCAACATGTTCTATCAAGTCTGCCCAAATGTGCCTAATTGGTCAATATATACATTTTCAGTACATAACTGTACACTCTCCTCAAACAATAGGATGGTATGTTTTCACTGTAATAGCTACTGTAAATTGGACGGTGCAGTTAGATTAACAAGAATTTAATCTTTCTGCCCATATAAGTTATGTCTATGTCTTGGGAAATGTTCTTGTTACTAATCACATTAGCGCACGTTAGCTCAACTGTGGGACACCGATCTGTAGAGATCCTTAAGAGTTAACTCAATCATCAAGTTTACTGACGTCACAATAGTGGTAGGCCTGATTACCAACAACAACGAGACAGCCTACAGGGAGGAGGTGAGGCGCCTGGCGGAGTGGTGCCAGGAAAATAACCTCTCGCTCAATGTCAACAAAACGAAGGAGGTGATCGTGGACTTCAGGAGACAGCAGAGAGAGCACGCCCCAATCCACATCGATGGGGCCGCAGTGGAAAGAGTGAAAAGCTTCAAGCTCCTCTGCGTACACATCACTGGCAACCTGAAATGGTCCATCCACACAGAAAGTTTGGTGAAGAATGCACAACAGCACCTTTTCAACCTCAGGATGCTGAAGAAATTCAGCTTGGCCCGTAAGACCCTCACAAACTTCTACAGATGTGCCATTAAGAGCATCCTGTTTTACGTGCTGCTGTGCGTTTTGTTGCCGATCTTACTTTGCTACCTGACTACCTCACGGTTTTTACTTTTTCATTACCGTATATTTTTTGTTTTTCCCTCACTCAACTTTTTTCATTCAACTTTTTCACCCCGGAGGTTTTATCTGGACATGATTCGTCAGGACTTCAAACAGCCGAAGCTAAGTAACATTAACATGATGCCTTCTAATTGCAGTCGTTGTACTTATAATATACAGGAGAACGATCGCCTTACTGCAAGGATAGCTGTGCTGCAAGCCCAGCTTCAGACGCAATCGTTAGGCAAGGGTCATTTCAGTGTAGGAAAGGATGAAACAGCGTCTGTGCCACCAGTAAGTACAGATAGTAACGTTAGTATAAACCCCCTCGCACGGTCCCCGCAGCCGGACAACTTTCTCATGGCTTCTGGAGGGAAACGCTGTAGGAATGCTCAACCGGTGTCGCTTATTCAGCCGACAGAAACTTTCAACCGGTTCTCGCCATTAAGCGAGTTGGAGTCGGAGGCCGAAACTTCTCTGGTCTCTACTCCTCCCGTTGTGGGGTCTGAGACGCCGAAGCCTCTCACCATTAGCTCTGACAAATTGAAAACCCTAGTCATTGGCGACTCCATTACCCGCAGTATTAGACTTAAAACGAATCATCCAGCGATCATACACTGTTTACCAGGGGGCAGGGCTACCGACGTTAAGGCTAATCTAAAGACGGTGCTGGCTAAAGCTAAAACTGGCAAGTGTAGAGAGTATAGAGATATTGTTATCCACGTCGGCACCAACGATGTGTAACGGCTGTCTTCTGTGGAAATGGACCAAGGTGCAGCAGGTTGCGTGTTCATCATGATAATTTATTAAATAAACGTGAACACGGGAAAAACAATAAACAAAAGAGAACGACAGACCGACAGTTTTACAGGCTAAGTACTTACATACAGCAGTGCAAAATCAACTACCCACAAAACCAAGTGACAAACATACTCCTACATATATGACTCCCAATCAGGAACAACGATCCCCAGCTGTTCCTGATCAGGAGTCACAAGACCAACACAGAACACAAGACTGCCACGTCCTGACCCCAAAACTACAACAACAGCTCCATCTGCTGGTCAGGACGTGACAGTACCCCCCCCTCAAGGTGCAGACCCCGGAATGCACCTAACAACGAAAAAACACCAACAAACAAAATCCCCAACAAAACCCATAAACAATAACCCCTAAACAATAAGGGAGGGAAGGGAGGGTGGCTGCCGTCAACGACGGCACTGTGCTACACCCTCCCTCCCCAACCCACCTATCCTGGAGGTGGCTCCGGTGCAGGACGTGGACCCTGCTCCACCCTCGGCGTCGCCCACTTCGGTGGAGCCGATAGCTGCGCCAGGCAGACGGACCCCTCGAGCCGGGCCGGAGGACAGGAGGGCCCCTCGGGCTGGGCCGGGGGGCAGGAGGGCCCCTCGGGCTGGGCCGGGGGGCAGGAGGGCCCCTCGGGCTGGGCCGGGGAGCAGGAGGGCCCCTCGGGCTGGGCCGGAAGGCAGGAGGGCCCCTCGGGCTGGGCCGGAAGGCATGCGGGCCCCTCGGGCTGGGCCGGAAGGCATGCGGGCCCCTCGGGCTGGGCCGGAAGGCATGCGGGCCCCTCGGGCTGGGCCGGAAGGCATGCGGGCCCCTCGGGCTGGGCCGGAAGGCATGCGGGCCACTCGGGCTGGGCCGGAAGGCATGCGGGCCACTCGGGCTGGGCCGGAAGGCATGCGGGCCACTCGGGCTGGACCGGAAGGCATGCGGGCCACTCGGGCTGGACCGGAGGGCTGGAGGACCACTCGGGCTGGACCGGAGGGCAGGAGGACCACTCGGGCTGGACCGAAGGGCAGGAGGACCCCTCGGGCTGATCCTGACAGGCCGGGCACCCTGGCAGATCAGGGCAGGCGGGCACCTCTGGCAGAACCGGGCAGTCCGGCCACTCTGGCAGAACAGGGCAGTCCGGCCACTCTGGCAGAACAGGGCAGTCCGGCCACTCTGGCAGAACAGGGCAGTCCGGCCACTCTGGCAGAACAGGGCAGTCCGGCCACTCTGGCAGAACAGGGCAGTCCGGCCACTCCGGCAGAACAGGGCAGTCCGGCCACTCCGGCAGAACAGGGCAGTCCGGCCACTCCGGCAGAACAGGGCAGTCCGGCCACTCCGGCAGTTCAGGGCAGTCCGGCCACTCCGGCAGTTCAGGGCAGTCCGGCCACTCCGGCAGTTCAGGGCAGTCCGGCCACTCCGGCAGTTCAGGGCAGTCCGGCCACTCCGGCAGTTCAGCGCAGTCCGGCCACTCCGGCAGTTCAGCGCAGTCCGGCCACTCCGGCAGTTCAGCGCAGTCCGGCCACTCCGGCAGTTCAGCGCAGTCCGACCACTCCGGCAGTTCAGCGCAGTCCGGCCACTCCGGCGACTGTTGACTGGCGGGCAGCTCCGACGACTGTTGACTGGCGGGCAGCTCCGACGACTGTTGACTGGCGGGCAGCTCCGACGACTGTTGACTGGCGGGCAGCTCCGACGACTGTTGACTGGCGGGCAGCTCCGACGACTGTTGACTGGCGGGCAGCTCCGACGACTGTTGACTGGCGGGCAGCTCCGACGACTGTTGACTGGCGGGCAGCTCCGACGACTGTTGACTCCTGATGCGTGGGGCAGGTATTGGACGTACCAGCCTGGAGACACGCACCTCCATGCTAGTGTGTCTAGCGGGAAACACCGGACCGAAAGGGCGCACTGGCGGTCTTGAGTGCAGGGTTGGCATCACCCCTTCCGGCTCGATGCTCCCCTTGCCCTGGCACCTGCGGGGCGCTGGTACTGGGCGCACTGGGCTGTGCGTCCGTATAGGCGAGATGGTGCGCACCTCAGCGTAACATGACGCCCTCCACCTCGTACGCACCTCCCTGTAGTCACGGGTAGCTGGCTTACGGCTCTTCCCTGGCCTGGCCAAACTACCCGTGTGCCCCCCCCAAAAAAAATCTTGGGGCTGCCTCTCGGGTTCCCTTAGCTCCCTTAACTTGTCCGCCCAGAATTTTCTTTCGTCCTGCCAGGTCCCTTCCTCCATTTTCTTCTCCTGTGGCTTCCTCCTCTTCTGCTGCTTGGTCCTTTGGTGGTGGGTAGTTCTGTAACGGCTGTCTTCTGTGGAAATGGACCAAGGTGCAGCAGGTTGCGTGTTCATCATGATAATTTATTAAATAAACGTGAACACGGGAAAAACAATAAACAAAAGAGAACGACAGACCGACAGTTTTACAGGCTAAGTACTTACATACAGCAGTGCAAAATCAACTACCCACAAAACCAAGTGACAAACATACTCCTACATATATGACTCCCAATCAGGAACAACGATCCCCAGCTGTTCCTGATCAGGAGTCACAAGACCAACACAGAACACAAGACTGCCACGTCCTGACCCCAAAACTACAACAACAGCTCCATCTGCTGGTCAGGACGTGACACGATGTTAGGATGAAACAGTCAGAGGTCACCAAGCGCAACATAGCTTCAGCGTGTAAATCAGCTAGAAAGATGTGTCGGCATCGATTAATTGTCTCTGGCCCCCTCCCAGTTAGGGGGAGTGATGAGTTCTACAGCAGAGTCTCACAACTCAATCGCTGGTTGAAAACTGTGTTCTGCCCCTCCCAAAAGATAGAATTTGTAGATAATTGGCCCTCTTTCTGGGACTCACCCACAAACAGGACCAAGCCTGGCCTGTTGAGGAGTGACGGACTCCATCCTAGCTGGAGGGGTGCTCTCATCTTATCTACAAACATAGACAGGGCTCTAACTCCTCTAGCTCCACAATGAAATAGGGTGCAGGCCAGGCAGCAGGCTCTTAGCCAGCCTGCTAGTTTAGTGGAGTCTGCCACTAGCACAGTCAGTGTAGTCAGCTCAGCTTTCCCCATTAAGACCGTGTCTGTGCCTCGATCTAGGTTGGGCAAAATTAAAGATGGCGGTGTTCGCTTTAGCAATCTCACTAGTATAAAGACCTCCATTCCTGCCATTATTGAAAGAGATTGTGATACCTCACATCTCAAAATTGGGTTACTTAATGTTAGATCCCTCACTTCCAAGGCAGTTATAGTCAATGAACTAATCACTGATCATAATCTTGATGTGATTGGCCTGACTGAAACATGGCTTAAGCCTGATGAATTTACTGTGTTAAATGAGGCCTCACCCCCTGGTTACACTAGTAACCATACTCCCTGTGCATCCGGCAAAGGCGGAGGTGTTGCTAACATTTACGATAGCAAATTTCAATTTACAAAAAAAAAAAACAATTACGTTTTCGTCTTTTGAGCTTCTAGTCATGAAATCTATGCAGCCTATTCAATCACTTTTTATAGCTACTGTTTACAGGCCTCCTGGGCCATATGCAGTGTTCCTCACTGAGTTCTCTGAATTCCTATCGGATCTTGTAGTCATAGCAGATAATATTCTAATTTTTGGTGACTTTAACATTCACATGGAAAAGTCCACAGACCCACTCCAAAAGGCTTTCGGAGCCATCATCGACTCAGTGGGTTTTGTCCAACATGTCTCTGGACCTACTCACTGCCACAGTCATACTCTGGACCTAGTTTTGTCCCATGGAATAAATGTTGTGGATCTTAATGTTTTTCCTCATAATCCTGGATTATCGGACCACCATTTTATTGCGTTTGCAATTGCAACAAATAATCTGCTCAGACCCCAACCAAGGAGCATTAAAAGTCGTGCTATAAATTCTCAGACAACCCAAAGATTCCTTGATGCCCTTCCAGACTCCCTCTGCCTACCCGAGAAACTCAATTTAACCTTGCGCAATACCCTAGATGCAGTTGCACCCCTAAAAACTAAAAACATCTGTCATAAGAAACTAGCTCCCTGGTATACAGAAAATACACGAGCTCTGAAGTAAGCTTCCAGAAAATTGGAACGGAAATGGCGCCACACCAAACTGGAAGTCTTCCGACTAGCCTGGAAAGACAGTACCATGCAGTATCGAAGAGCCCTCACTGCTGCTCGATCATCCTATTTTTCCAACTTAATTGAGGAAAATGAGAACAATCCGAAATTTCTTTTTGATACTGTCGAAAGCTAACTAAAAAGCAGCATTCGCAAATGGAGGATGGCTTTCACTTCAGCAGTAATACATTTATGAACTTCTTTGAGGAAAAGATCATGATCATTAGAAAGCAAATTACGGACTCCTCTTTAAATCTGCGTATTCCTCCAAAGCTCCAATGTCTTGAGTCTGCACAACTCTGCCAGGACCTAGGATCAAGGGAGATACTAAAGTGTTTTAGTACTATATCTCTTGACACAATGATGAAAATAATCATGGCCTCTAAACCCTCAAGCTGCATCCTGGACCCTATTCCAACTAAACTACTGAAAGAGCTGCTTCCTGTGCTTGGCCCTCCTATGTTGAACATAATAAACGGCTCTCTATCCACCGGATGTGTACCAAGCTCACTAAAAGTGGCAGTAATAAAGCCTCTCTTGAAAAAGCCGAATCTTGACCCAGAAATTATAAAAAACTATCGGCCTATATCGAATCTTCCATTCCTCTCAAAAATGTTAGAAAAAGCTGTTGCACAGCAACTCACTGCCTTCCTGAAGACAAACAATGTATACGAAACGCTTCAGTCTGGTTTTAGACCCCATCATAACACTGAGACTGCACATGTGAAGGTGGTAAATTACCTTTTAATGACGGCAGACCGAGGCTCTGCATCTGTCCTCGTGCTCCTAGATCTTAGTGCTGCTTTTGATACCATCGATCACCATATTCTTTTGGAGAGATTGGAAACCCAAATTGGTCTACATGGACAAGTTCTGGCCTGGTTTAGATCTTATCTGTCGGAAAGATATCAGTTTGTCTCTGTGAATGGTTTGTCCTCTGACAAATCAATTGTACATTTCGGTGTTCCTCAAGGTTCCGTTTTAGGACCACTATTGTTTTCACTATATATTTTACCTCTTGGGGATGTCATTCGAAAACATAATGTTAAATTTCACTGCTATGCGGACGACACACAGCTGTACATTTCAATGAAACATGGTGAAGCCCCAAAATTGCCCTCGCTAGAAGCCTGTGTTTCAGACATAAAGAAGTGGATGGCTGCAAACTTTCTACTTTTAAACTCGGAAAAAACAGAGATGCTTGTTCTAGGTCCCAAGAAACAAAGAGATCTTCTGTTGAATCTGACAATTAATCTGGATGGTTGTACAGTCGTCTCAAATAAAACTGTGAAGGACCTCGGTGTTACTCTGGACCCTGATCTCTCTTTTGAAGAACATATCAAGACTGTTTCAAGGACAGCTTTTTTCCATCTACGTAACATTGCAAAAATCACAAACTTTCTGTCCAAAAATTATGCAGAAAAATTAATCCATGCTTTTGTTACTTCTAGGCTGGACTACTGCAATGCTCTACTTTCCGGCTACCTGGATAAAGCACTAAACAAACTTCAGTTAGTGCTAAATACGGCTGCTAGAATCCTGACTAGAACCAAAAAATGTGATCATATTACTCCAGTGCTAGCCTCCCTACACTGGCTTCCTGTTAATTAAGGCAAGGGCTGATTTCAAGGTTTTACTGCTAACCTACAAAGCATTACATGGGCTTGCTCCTAACTATCTTTCCGATTTGGTCCTGCCGTACATACCTACACGTACGCTACGGTCACAAGACGCAGGCCTCCTAATTGTCCCTAGAATTTCTAAGCAAACGGCTGGAGGTAGGGCTTTCTCCTATAGAGCTCAATTTTTATGGAATGGTCTGCCTACCCATGTGAGAGACACAGACTCAGTCTCAACCTTTAAGTCTTTAGTGAAGACTTATCTCTTCAGTAGGTCCTATGATTAAGTATAGTCTGGCCCAGGAGTGTGAAGGTGAACGGAAAGGCTGGAGCAACAAACCGCCCTTGCTGTCTCTGCCTTGCCGGTTCCCCTCTCTCTACTGGGATTCTCTGCCTCTAACCCTATTACAGGGGCTGAGTCACTGGCTTACTGGTGGTCTTCCATGCCGTCCATGGGAGGGGTGCGTCACTTGAGTGGGTTGAGTCACTGACGTGGTCTTCCTGTCTGGGTTGGCGCCCCCCCCCCCCCCCCACCCCTTGGGTTGTGCCATGGCGGAGATCTTTGTGGGCTATACTCGGCCTTGTCTTAGGACGGTAAGTTGGTGGTTGGAGACATCCCTCTAGTGGTGTGGGGGCTGTGCTTTGGCAAAGTGGGTGGGGTTATATCCTGCCTGTTTGGCCCTGTCCGGGGGTATCATCGGATGGGGCCACAGTGTCTTCTGATCCCTCCTGTCTCAGCCTCCAGTATTTATGCTGCAGTAGTTTATGTGTTGGGGGGCTAGGGTCAGTCTGTTACATCTGGAGTATTTCTCTTGTCTTATCCGGTGTCCTGTGTGAATTTAAATATGCTCTCTCTCTAATTCTCTCTTTCTCTCTTTCTTTCTCTCGGAGGACCTGAGCCCTAGGACCATGCCTCAGGACTACCTGGCATGATGACTCCTTGCTGTCCCCAGTCCACCTGGCCGTGCTGCTGCTCCAGTTTCAACTGTTCTGCCTGCGGCTATGGAACCCTGACCTGTTCACCGGACTTGCTACCTGTCCCCAACCTGCTGTTCTCAACTCTCTAGAGACAGCAGGAGCGGTAGAGATACTCTCAAAGATCGGCTATGAAAAAGCCAACTGACACCTACTCTTGAGTTGCTGACTTGTTGCACCCTCGACAACTACTATGATTATTATTATTTGACCATGCTGGTCATTTATGAACATTTTAACATCTTGACCATGTTCTGTTATAATATCCACCCGGCACAGCCAGAAGAGGACTGGCCACCCCTCATAGCCTGGTTCCTCTCTAGGTTTCTTCCTAGGTTTTGGCCTTTCTAGGGAGTTTTTCCTAGGGAGTTTTTCCTAGCCACCGTGCTTCTTTCACATGCGTTGCTTGCTGTTTGGAGTTTTAGGCTGGGTTTCTGTACAGCACTTTGAGATATCAGCTGATGTACGAAGGGCTATATAAATAAATTTGATTTGATTTGATTTGGAGTGTATCACCACCTGGTATGGCAATTGCACTGTCCACAACCGCAGGGCTCTCCAGAGGGTGGCACACTGTCTGCCCTCCAGAACATCTACAGCACCCTGTGTCACAGGAAGGTCAAGAAGATGATAAAGGACCTCTGCGACCCGAGCCACGTCCTGTTCACCCCGCTACCATCTAGAAGGCGCAGACAGTACAGGTGCATCAAAGCTATCTTTCTATCTCCAGGCCATCAGACTGTTAAATAGTCACCACTAGCCGGTCTCCACCCAGTACCCTGCCCTGAACTTAGTCACTGGTACTAGCCTGCTACCACCCAGTACTCTGCCCTACACCTTAGATAATGCTGACCTATGTACATAGTAATTTAACAAGGGTCACTTTAATAATGGTTACATACTGTTTGACCCACTTCAAATGTATAAAATGTATTCTAGTCAAGGCTCATCCTATATAACTATTGCTGTAAACAGTATATTGAGTTGCCCTCAGAACAGCCTCAATTCATCGGGGCATGGAGTCTACAAGGTGTCGAAAGTGTCCCACATGGATGCTGGCCAATGTTGACTCCAATACTTCCCATAGTTGTGTCAAGTTGGCTCTATGTCCTATGGTTGGTGGACCATTCTTGATACACACGGGAAACTGTTGAGCATGAAAAACCCAGCAGCGTTGCAGTTCTTGACATGAACCGCTGCGCCTGGCACCTACTACCATACCCTGTTCAAAGGCACTTACATTTTTTGTCCTACCCATTCACCCCCATTCACCCTTGGATTCCATGCCTCAGCTGACTCGTAGGGATTCCATGCCTCAGCTGGCTCGTAGGGTTCCCACGCATCAGCTGGCTCGTCGGGTTCCCAGCACCTCAGCTGGCTCGTCGGGTTCCTGCGCCACAGCTGGCTCGCAGGGATTCCATGCCTCAGCTGGCTCGCAGGGATTCCATGCCTCAGCTGGCATCATCGGGTTCCCGTGCCTCAGCTGGCTCGTCGGGTTCCCAGCACCTCAGCTGGCTCGTCGGGTTCCTGCGCCTCAGCTGGCTCGCAGGGATTCCATGCCTCAGCTGGCTCGCAGGGATTGCATGCCTCAGCTGGCATCATCGGGTTCCCGTGCCTCAGCTGGCTCGTCGGGTTCCCGCGCCTCAGCTGGCTCGTCAGGTTCCCGCGCCTCAGCTGGCTCGTCGGGTTCCCGTGCCTCAGCTGGCTCTACAGGCTCCCGCGCCACAGCTGGCTCTGCAAATTCCCAAGCATTAGCAGAAGCAATCGGCCCGCTCCTGGTCCTCGGGACCGTCGGCATCCTGCGGCTGGAGGGAGGGGGTACTGTCACGCCTACTCACGCTCCTCTTCTCTGACACTCGTTGTCACCAGTTTACTCATTAGTACGCACACCTATCACCATCGTTATGCACACCTGCGCCTCATGAGACTCACCTGGACTCCATCACCTTCCTGATTACCTCCCTTATATCTGTCACTCCCTTTGGTTCTTTCTTCAGGCGTTATTGTTTCTGTTTATATGTTTCATGTCTGTACGCTACTTGTGTTTCTTGTTTTGTTCCATATTTGTTTATTTATTAAATTCACTCCCTGTACTTGCTTCCTGATTATTAGCGTACATGTTACAACATCCCTTGACTTTTTCCACATTTTGTGGAAAAACAGCTTGCATTTACAATAAGATTTAGTGTCGCTGGCCTAAACACAATACCCATAATGTGAAATTGGATTTGTTTTTAGAATTTTTATCAAATTAATAAAACATTATCAGCTGAAATGTCTTGAGTCAATAAGTATTCAACCCCTTATGGCAAGCCTAAATAGTAAAAATGTGCTTAAAAAGTCACATAAGTTGCATGGACTAACTCTGTGTGCAATAACAGTGACTACCTCATCTCTGTACCCCACACATACAATTATCTGCAAGGTCCCTAAGTCAAGCAGTGAATTTTAAACAGAGATCCAATCACAAAGACCAAGGATGTTTTTTAATGCCTCGCAAAGAAGGGCACCTATTGGTAGATGGGGGGTGAGAGCATACATGAAATATCACTTTGAGCATGGTGAAGTTATTTGGATGGTGTATCAATACACCCAGTCACTACAGAGATACAGGCGTCCTTCCTAACTGAGTTGTCAGAGAGGAAGGAAACTGGTCAGGGTTTTCACTGAGGCCTATGGTGACATTAAAACAGTTAGAGTTTAATGGCTGTGATAGGAGAAAACTGAGGATGGATCAACAACATTGTAGTTACTCCACAATACGTAACTAAATGACAAAGTGAAAAGAAGGAACCCTGTACAGAATAAAAATATTCCAAAAACATGAATCCTGTTTGCAAGGCACTAAACTAAAACTGTAAAAAAAATATGTGGCAAAGAAAGGAACTTTATGTCCGTAATACAAAGCGTTATGTTTGGGGATAATCCAACACATCACTGAGGTCCACTCTTCATATTTTCAAGCATGGTGGTGGCTGCATCATGTTATGGGCAATGTTCCCTCTAACGCCTCGATCACACTGAAGTACATTCATTTCCAATGGAACGCTGCGTTAGCCTTGCAGCATTTTGTTGCAGTAGCAGTTGCAGTACATTCTGTGTGGTGCATACATTGGATTTATCAAACATATTCCTCAAATTGTATGTGTAGACTTGACAGAAAGTAGCAAAATGTAAATGTTTAACTCCTGTTGCACACATATCTAGTTAAATAAATAGTGAGATTACATAATAAAAAATGCTTTACTGCAGAATTTCTTAAAATTTTAATTCATTTATTTGTATTTAGTAGCATGAATCAATACTATTTATTTGGTGACAAATGTACAGTTGAAGTCAGAAGTTTACATACACTTAGGTTGGAGTCATTAAAACTCATTTTTCACCCACTCCACAAATTTCTTGTTAAGGGGCTACAGGTTAGCAATGAACCCCGAGCCGGGATTGCTAACAAGGCTGGAAATTCAAAACATCAAAAATCTAATAATTTCAATTTCTCAAACAATCAACTATTTTACACAATTTAAATGATAAACATCTCCTTAATCTAACCACATTGTTCGATTTTCAAAGAGGCTTTACGGCAAAAGCATAAAGTTAGATTATGTTAGGACAGTACATAGCCACAAAAGTACAAACATCCATTTTCAATTCAAGGTCAGGCGTCACCAAAAGCAGAAACCAGCTTGAATTATGCACTAACTTTTGTCAATCTCCATCAGATGACACTCCTAGGACATTATGTTATACAATACATGCATTTTTTGTTCCATCAAGTTCATATTTATATCCAAAAACAGCATTTTACAGTAGCGTGAAATTCAGATTTTTTTCTTCTCTGAAATGCTTCCGGTGAACATAACAAAATTACTATTCGAAAACATTGGTAAATTATAATATTGTCATTCAAAGAATAATATATTATCATCTCGTAATTGCTACCGAATGGCCAGATCTCAAAATAACTTTACTGGGAAATCACATTTTGCAATAAACGGGGTGCTATGCTAAGAACAACAGGCTATGCTATACAGTTAGCATCATCTAAAATCGATAATAACATTGTAAATATCCCCTTACCTTTGATTATCTCCATCAGAAGACAGGCATCCCAGGTCCGGAAGGCATCCCAGGTCCGGAACAAATGTGGTTTCTTTTGACAAAGTTCATAATTTATGTCCAAATAACACCAAGTACTTAGCGTTCATTATGCTCCCACAAAACGTGGTGGGGGACTGTAAAATCACGCCGAAAAGCTAAAAAAACCTAGTAAATAATCTATTTATGTTCGTTCAAACATGTCAAATGTTGTTTAGCATTAATCTTTTGGTCCATTTTTAACGTTAAACATCAGTAATATTTTCACACAACCTATCCTATGTCGAGATAAACAATGAAGACAAAACTCACGTTTCTCAGATTTATGCGCAGGCGCAAAAAAATGAAGTGATGACATGTCAACTTCCTTGGATTCTAATTTGCTCTCTGTTTATCATAGACGCTTCAAACAACTTTATAAAGATCGTTGACATCTAGTGGAAGCCGTAGGTGTTGCGAAATGAATCCTTTCTCACTATGGTATCTATAAAACAATGACACTAAATAGTACAGTCACAAAATTCACATTTTTTTTAAATCTATTTTTCACAGGTTTTTGCCTGCAATATGAGTTTTGTTATACTTACAGACACCATTCAAACTGTTTTAGAAAATTCAGAGTGTTTTCTATCCGAATGTGTTAATAATATGCATATCCTAGCTTCTGAGTTGGTGTAGGAGGCAGTTAAAAATGGGCACATATTTTTTTCAAAATGTCTCAATACTGCCCCCGAGCCCCAACAGGTTTTAACAAACTATAGTTTTGGCATATGGGGACAAAGATTGTACTTTTTGGAGAAATGTCCTCTGGTCTGATGAAACAAAAATAGAACTGTTTGGCCAAAATGACCATCGTTATGTTTGGAGGAAAAAGGGGGAGGCTTGCAAGCCGAAGAACACCATCCCAACCGTGAAGCACGGGGTGGCAGCATCATGTTTGTAAGAGCTGTCTTTAGAGAGAGTGGACCAAAATGCAGCGGAGTTAGTGTTCATGATATATTTAATGAAACGAACACTATACAATTATGAAAACAATAAACTGACAGGCAACACAGTCCTGTCAGGTGCAAACACTGTAACAAGAACAGTTACCCACAACCCCCAAAGGAAAAGTAGGCTACTTATGTGTGACTCCCAATCAGCCACAACCCTCTACAGCTGATTGGAAGTCACACGGCCAAAATAAACGAAACAATCAAAACACACACTTCTCTTCTGCCACGTCCTGACCCAACTACACCCTCTACTGGTCAGGACGTGACAATGTTGTGGCGGTGCTTTGCTGCAGGAGGGACTGGTGCATCATGAGGCATCATGAGGTAGGAAAATGATGTGTATATATTGAAGCAACATCTCAAGACATCAGTCAGGAAGTTAACCTCTTAGGGCTAGGGGGCAGTATTTACACGGCCGGATAAAAAACGTACCCGATTTAATCTGGTTACTACTCCTACCCAGTAACTAGAATATGCATATACTTATTAGATATGGATAGAAAACACTCTAAAGTTTCTAAAACTGTTTGAATGGTGTCTGTGAGTATAACAGAACTCATATGGCAGGCAAAAACCTGAGAGATTCCTTTACAGGAAGTGGCCTGTCTGACCATTTATTGGCTTTCTTTGACATCTCTTTCCAAAACAAAGGATCTCTGCGGTAACGTGACACTTCCCACGGCTCCCATAGGCTCTCAGAGCCCGGGAAAAAGCTGAATGTCGTCATTCCAGCCCCAGGCTGAAACACATTATCGCCTTTGTCAAGTGGCCGATCAGGGGACAGTGGGCTTAGGCGCGTGCACTGGTCGCCCCCGTCTTACTTTTTTTCCCTCTATTTACCGAAACGCAGATTCCCGGTCGGAATATAGTAGCTGACGTGTATAGTGTTGAGTCATCCGCATACATAGAAACTCTGGCTTTACTAAAAGTCAGTGGCATGTCGTTAGTAAAAATTGAAAAAAGCAAGGGGCCTAAACAGCTACCCTGGGGAATTCCTTATTCTAACTGGATTATATTTATGTAATCTGTAAGAGAACAACACAAGCATTTTTGGCATTACTGAAGACAGATACAGGGACTGCTCATACTCATAAAGACTTGACATAGTAGGGGGACTTCAAACATGGTCATAAAGAGATAGAGTGCAGGGCACTGGAGATCTGAGGGGCAGAGAGGAGTGGAGGAGAGGTGTGTGTGTGTGTCTGAAAAAACTAAGTGACTGTAGCCACAATACAGGTGAATACAAATTTCACCTTTAGTCTTGTAAAAAAACAACAAGAGCGTCTGAATTCTCCTGTGTGTGAGTTTCAATTCAGTAAATTTTCATGCAATCTATGTACAACCTATAATGAATGCTATCCTAAGTATTGAGTAACTAATTTCTTTATGAATTCCATGATTTCTATACGCAAAAAGCCTAATAACAAGGACGTAGTAAGTGGAATAAGGTCAGTTGGAAAATATCAACTGCATTTCCTTGATTCCTCACGTCCTCTCTCCTCACCTCCCAGTAACCTGACCTTCCCTCTCTCTGAACATCTCCTCCAATAGGCTTTGAGAAGGAGGTGAGGAGAGAGGATGTGAAGATTCAAGGAAATACAGTTTAGATTCTCCCATGGGGAGAGAGAGTAATACAAATAATCAACCCACCCCCTCAACAGTCTGCCTACCTTCTCCCCTCTATCTGCCTCTGCTCCATCCATATGGTTAGCCACCACCATTCATCTCGATAGCCTCCTCAGGCAGAAGGAGATACATTTAATTTAAATGTAATCTTTATTTAACTAGGCAAGGCAGTTAAGAACACATTCTTATTTACAATGACGGCCTATAAAAGGGCAGGGCACTGAAAATGTGAGGTGCCATGAGGAGAAGAGCAGAGTGTATGTGTATCTCTCTCTGAAAAGAAAATGTGTAGCCATATCCAGCTAAACAAGCAAATGGCCCCTGGACATCATGGACCATTCCATGGAACATAACTTCACAGAAAGTTCCAACACCCTGGTTTTCAGGTGGTTTTAAATGAAAAAAATCGATTCACTTTAAGTCTTGTAAGAGACCAACAAGAGCATCTGTGAATTCTCCGGTGTGTGAGTTTCAATTCAGTCAATTCAGAAATCTATGTAACACTAATAATGAATGCTATCCTTAGAATTGAGTAACAATTTACTTTATGAATTGACTGAATTTAAACCGAATAGACACGTGTGTGAAAGGAAAGTTACATTGAGGGAGGTCAAAACAACAACCAGACAACTCCTCTCCTCTTCCTGTCATTCCTGTGGTCGGTTAATTTGACTCTGGAAGGGAAGAGAGAAACAACACATACAAGCATTACACAGTATAACATCATAGAAGGTGAAATTTATGTTAACTAAATACTGCTTGTACAGTGTAGTTAGTGCCATAAATTATGGAACAGTGTGGCAAAGTTGTTAATTCTCGCTGTGTACTCATGGAATATGTATTTCAGATCAAAAGATGAATATGACAGGCAAATATTTAGACAGCAAACTGGTGTTTCAGGCTTTTTTCTAACCCAGAAAAAACAACTATACATTTCACTCATATTCATCTTTTGATCTAAATGCCAATTAGCCCACATGAGTATACTGCAAAAATTACCCACTTTACTTCACTGTCGCAATACTTATGACACTACCTGTGGTGTGGATAAAAAAACGTGCTAATGATCTCGTGGTCATGCTTGTGGATGATGTAAATGTCGTAGAGGGTCTCACTGCACCAGTAGCGGCGGTGGTCCCACTTATGGATGACAAAGAGCGTCTCGCTGCACTAGCTAGCTAGCTTTATGGGTGTTGTGACATGAGTATGAAATTGTAATTCGTGTTGCTTAATGTTTTAGGGACTCCTGAGAAAACCAGCAAACCAGGCTGTCGTCTGTGAAACAGTGGATGTAAAGAATCTAGCTAACTAAAGCATTTACTGCCAATTGAATGTACAATTTTGTAAGCTTGCCTTGCTGCATTGTTGGTTAAGGGCTTATAAGTAAGCATTTAATGCTATGGTAAGCATTTCACCTGTTGTATTCGGTGAATGTGACAAATACAATTTGATTTGATATTTGACATGCAATGCAGCTGAAGTAATGTAGCTAGGTAACTATTTTCTGGCTTATTGTGTAGTGGAGGATAAAATACCTGTATGCCTATGGATGTGTAGCTAGCTATGTAGCCGATCTGTGTATGGACCCTAAAACGTTTGGTATAAATATTAGTTCAGAACCTAGCCTGTTAGGGCTAGGGGGCAGTATTGACACGGCTGGATAAAAAACATACCCGATTTAATCTGGTTACCACTCCTACCCAGTAACTAGAATATGCATATACTTATTACATATGGATGGAAAACACCCTAAATTTTCTAAAACTGTTTGAATGGTGTCTGTGAGTATAACAGAACTCAAATGGCAGGTCAAAACCTGAGAGATTCCTTTACAGGAAGTGGCCTGTCTGACCATTTCTTGAACTTCTTTTCCATCTCTATCTTTTACTAAGGATCTCTGCTCTAACGTGACACTTCCCACGTCTTCCATAGGCTCTCAGAGCCCGGGAAAAAACAGAATGTCGTCATTCCAGCCCCAGGCTGAAAAACATTATCGCCTTTCTCAAGTGGCCGATCAAGGGACTCTGGGCTTATGCGCGTGACCCGACCGCCCCCGCCTTTGTGATTTTTTTCCTCTGTTTGCCGAAAAGGAGATTCCCTGTCGGAATATTATCGCTTTTCTACGAGAAAAATTGCGTAAAAATTGATTTTAAACAGCGGTTGACATGCTTCGAAGTACGGTAATGGAATATTTAGAATTTTATTGTCACGAATTGCGCCATGCGCGCGACACTTCTTTACCATTTCGGATAGTGTCTGGAACGCACGAACAAAACGCCGCTATTCGGATATAACGATGGATTATTTTGGACCAAACCAACATTTGTTATTGAAGTAGACGTCCTGGGAGTGCATTCTGACGAAGACAACAAAAGGTAATCAAACTTTTATAATAGTAAATATGATTATGGTGAGTGCTAAACTTGCCGGGTGTCTAAATAGCGAGCCCGTGATGCCTGGGCTATGTACTTAGAATATTGCAAAATGTGCTTTCACCAAAAAGCTATTTTAAAATCGGACATATCGAGTGCATAGAGGAGGTCTGTATCTATAATTCTTAAAATAATTGTTATGCTTTTTGTGAACGTTTATCGTGAGTAATTTAGTAAAATGTTAGCGAATTCCCCGGAAGTTTGCGGGGGGTATGCTAGTTCTGAACGTCACATGCTAATGTAAAAAGCTGGTTTTTGATATAAATATGAACTTGATTGAACAAAACATGCATGTATTGTATAACATAATGTCCTAGGGTTGTCATCTGATGAAGATCATCAAAGGTGAGTGCTGCATTTAGCTGTCTTCTGGGTTTTGGTGACATTATATGCTGGCTTGAAAAATGGGTGTCTGATTATTTCTGGCTTGGTACTCTGCTGACATAATCTAATGTTTTGCTTTCGTTGTAAAGCCTTTTTGAAATCGGACAGTGTGGTTAGATTAACGAGAGTCTTGTCTTTAAATAGCTGTAAAATAGTCATATGTTTGAGAAATTGAAGTAATAGGATTTTTAATGTTTTGAAAATCGCGCCACAGGCTGCAAGTGGCTGTTACGTAGGTGGGACGAATTCGTCCCGCCTAGCCTAGAGAGGCTAGCTATGAACCTCACCTATCATAGCCAGTTGTATCAACTTCAAAATAGTCTGAATGGCATTAATGAAGCCAATGGATTGAGTAGAATATAATATAACTTTATTGTGCCAAGGATGGAAGTCATATATATATATACTGATTTGTAATTCATATATACAGAAACAGCATTTAAAAAACTGTACACTACACTTCCTATGCTTCATGTAAATACTAAAAACTGGTTCATCTCAATATCTAATTCCCTTCATCTGCACTGACCTGAGGACACAGGATAGTAGTATAATTGTAATATTATATTAAAAATACAGTTCAATCTGTACTTCAATGCACATCTGGTGTGCTTTATAAAAACAGAGGAAGAAAGGCGATGGGGAGAGAGGTGCGAGAGTGTAAAAGACAGAAAGGGGAAAGGGGTAAGAACAGAGAAGCAGGGAAGACAGCATATGATTAATGAATTAAAGTGTTACTAAAATTAATATTCTCTCAGTTCATCACGAATACATAATAGTGTCTCTAGCGGCATCTCCTAACCAGCCTTGGGCCCCCAGTTGGCCCGAAGGTTATCTTAAGAGCGGGTGAGGTGGCGATGACGGGACTGGGGGTTGGCATCCTCTCTCACATCAAAACATACCTGCAGACAAGAGACAGACAGAGAGAGATCGCATGATTAAGCCTTGTGTTTTTTCTAATTTTAACACTGTCAGTCATCATAATCATCAGCAGGTAAAATGCAAAACTGACCTTGGATTATTAACTCTGGGACTACTACATCTCTATCTGTATTTCAATGTAAAGAATCTCGTTGATAATATTTCATATTGACCCAACCAAGTGACCTCTCACCTCTGATCATGATGTGCCCTCTATGTAGCCAGTTCAGATGTGGGAAGGGTTCAATGGCACAGTTGATATAACCTAGAGGATTTAGGGAGAAGGGGGAGGGGGATGAAGTGAAGGAGAGAGACTGTTATTAAGAAAACAAGGTCGTTAAAGAGACAATGTTCAACAGGAATCTGTGTGTGGCCTCACCTGGTGTCCAAAGTGGCTGCAGATGACTTTATAATGAAAAACATGCAGAGACACACAAGGACAAACAATATAGCGTAGTTATATAAATAGAAAAAAGGAAGTGTCTTACTATTCTCCATGGTTGGTCCTCTTGCCTATTCTTTGAAGGTGGAAGGAGCCAGTATACACTTGAGCCTGCTTACTGCACAACACAATCCATCAATCAGATTGATACACGAGTGTGTAGGTGTGGGTTATATGGTGTCTAATTGTTCAAAATTTTTTCAATATGGGTGACTCTTAAAATATTTTTTGTACAGACATCACCCTTACCTAAACAGCACCGTCACCTGAGAAGTAGAAATCAAAAGGAGAGAAACTGGTAATTGAATATCTGCAGTTCACATAGCTAAATAAATGGAAGAATACTCTTATTGCAATGTGGATTGCTCTTAAAAGAGCCTTTGGTTGTGCATAGTGTAGTCTATGGTGTTGCCAGGGAACAGCACTCTCTTCGAAGAAGTAGGAGGTGAAGATCTCCCGCACAAGGATTGCCTCCTGACCCCCATCCTTGAAACATCCTGCAGAGCAGCAGACCTCTCCTCTGGCACACGGCGGCGAGCTGCAGAACCCCTCCTGGTCTTCGTGTCCATCCTCATGAAGTTATGCAGGACATAGGTAGCCTTCACATGCCTGAATTCCCCAAGGAGGCAGTCCCAGATGGCCCTGGTAACTCAACCTTGCAGTGCCCTACACAGTAACTGTATGCTATCGTTTTGAAGGAATCTCCAATTGCAAGGTATCTGTAGTAATATGGAAGATAATGTTATTATTAGTCTTTTACATCACCAGGTCATTGTGGATTACTAAAGTATAATATCTCATAACAAATCATGATAACATTAGATAGATGCATGTGCACACATACAGTATGTGCATGTGTAGCATGTGAGAACAGCAGGATCATATCTAGGATTTACATTTACATTTAAGTCATTTAGCAGACGCTCTTATCCAGAGCGACTTACAAATTGGTGCATTCACCTTATGATATCCAGTGGAACAACCACTTTACAATAGTGCATCTAAATCTTTTAAGGGGGGGGGGGGGGGGGGTTAGAAGGATTACTTTATCCTATCCTAGGTATTCCTTAAAGAGGTGGGGTTTCAGGTGTCTCCGGAAGGTGGTGATTGACTGCGCTGTCCTGGCGTCGTGAGGGAGCTTGTTCCACCATTGGGGTGCCAGAGCAGCGAACAGTTTTCACTGGGCTGAGCGGGAACTGTGCTTCCTCAGAGGTAGGGGGGCCAGCAGGCCAGAGGTGGATGAACGCAGTGCCCTTGTTTGGGTGTAGGGCCTGATCAGAGCCTGAAGATATGGAGGTGCCGTTCCCTTCACAGCTCCGTAGGCAATCACCATGGTCTTGTAGCGGATGCGAGCTTCAACTGGAAGCCAGTGGAGAGAGCGGAGGAGCGGGGTGACGTGAGAGAACTTGGGAAGGTTGAACACCAGACGGGCTGCGGCGTTCTGGATGAGTTGTAGGGGTTTAATGGCACAGGCAGGGAGCCCAGCCAACAGCGAGTTGCAGTAATCCAGACGGGAGATGACAAGTGCCTGGATTAGGACCTGCGCCGCTTCCTGTGTGAGGCAGGGTCGTACTCTGCGAATGTTGTAGAGCATGAACCTACAGGATCGGGTCACCGCCTTGATGTTAGTGGAGAACGACAGGGTCTTGTCCAGGATCACGCCAAGGTTCTTAGCACTCTGGGAGGAGGACACAAGGGAGTTGTCAACCGTGATGGCGAGATCATGGAACGGGCAGTCCTTCCCCGGAAGGAAGAGCAGCTCCGTCTTGCCGAGGTTCAGCTTGAGGTGGTGATCCGTCATCCACACTGATATGTCTGACAGACATGCAGAGATGCGATTCGCCGCCTGGTTATCAGAAGGGGGAAAGGAGAAGATTAATTGTGTGTCGTCTGCATAGCAATGATAGGAGAGACCATGTGAGGATATGACAGAGCCAAGTGACTTGGTGTATAGCGAGAATAGGAGAGGGCCTAGAACAGAGCCCTGGGGGACACCAGTGGTGAGAGCGCATGGTGCGGAGACAGATTCTCGCCACGCCACCTGGTAGGAGCGACCTGTCAGGTAGGAGCTAGAAACATAAGCATTTTGCTGTACCTGTAATGACATCTGCAAAATATGTGTACACAACCAATAAAATTTGATTTGATTTACAGTGTATGTAAAGATATGGGTTGGGATTGTGGTTCATGAACTTTAGTTAGCTATATGTCTAATCAAAACTGAACGCTTTTTTCGCTAGCATTACATAGCTGATTCAAATAATCAAAGCTTGATGATGAGTTGGTTATTTGAACCAGTTGTGTGGTGCTAAGGCAAAAACTAAAAAGTGGACCCTGGAGGGCCCCAGGGCCGAGTTTGGGAAAACTTGCACTATCCTTCTGACCCTCTGCAGCCAGATACCGTCTACAATTTAACTCCACACTAGGGTGGCTTGTTTGGCGTCTGCTGTGAAGGAATACCACAACAAGTCAACTACTTGATAGATGAAGGCATGTCAGCCAGCAAAGGCAGCAGCGCAGTCATCAACTACGTGCACCATTTCTTCACCAACTACGGAGTTTGGGAAACATGGGTGGACCTGAATTGTGATAACTGCAGTGGCCAAAACAACAAAAAGTTTGCGATGTGGTATTGTGCCTGGCAGACCATGCACAAGCTCCACCACAGTCTGGACCTCCACTTTCTGATTGCTGGCCATACCAAGTTTGCCCCGGACTGGTGCTTCGGACTCATCAAGTAATGCTTCAGAAAGACCAGAGTGAACACTTTGTCAGAAATTGCTGGCGTGGGGTCAACATCCCACAGCTGGTTGGACTGGTGGACGGTACAGTGCTGGTGGAAAGTTGTGACTGGCAACAACACCTGACTCGGTACTTCAGGCTGCTAGCACAGATCAATCAGTACCAGCACTTCAGGTAATTATCATTGCATTGTCTGAGCTTATTCTTATTATTTGAACTTGGCGGTATCATATTGTTGTCACCAAGGAATGTTCGGACTCAGTCGGGACCAAGTTTCAGCTGCTGCCTAACTCTGACGTCCTTCCTCCCAGAGATGGTCTGCCTGTACAAATACCACCTGGACTGGACACAGCTCGACAAACATATATTTTTGTGAAGATCAGGGAGTTTTGCAATGAAGAGGCCATGGACATCACATGCCCTGCACCAAAGTCGGGGGCATGACAGAAACAGGCTTTCAGAATATACATCCCCTTATTGATGCATGATGCAGACGACCTAGTCCATCACTATAGTAAGACTGCTGAACAGCTAATCAACGGCTGTCTACCTTCACCCTTGGACTATCTGCACTGATAATGCACACTCACATGACTCTCCTAACACTCTCTCTCTCACACACACGCACATGCACACACACAGACACATCATATTGCTGCTACTATTTATTATATTCATCCTGCTGCTCAGCTACTTTACCCCTGATCAGTGGTAACCTGTCATTCAGGGCAGGTGGAGCAGAGCCCGATCTGTTTTGAGCCCCACCTGTTTAAATTAAAAAAATACAATTAAAAAAGTATATATTTTTGCATGTTATTTTGGCATTAATACGCGTCACATATCAGTTTGCAAACAATGTCAAAATATATATATTTTAGTTAATAAAGCCGCATACAAACGTGGTCTCTTTCTTGCTTTCTTGAGTAAGGCAGCTCCAAAATGCAGGTGCTTTCTGTAGGAGTGGGGCAGCCAGCGGAAAAAACGGAGCTTAGGGGTTGGTAATGTTCTCTAGCTACGCCATGATTGGCTTAGTGTTCTGTCACTCTTGGGGACACTACGTCACCGCGAAATCTACGGGGAGATCTCGAAAATTCAAGCCCCTTGGGTGCTGCCATAGATTTACATTAGAAGTGCCCCTCCAAGAAGGCCACAGATAAGGTCATTGGCCACAGATAAAATTACATCAAATCACATTATATCTACCGTAACTTTGATTGGACTGATCATGTCAACATCATACTTTCAAAATGTTAGTAGCAAGCTAGCAGTCATCATCATGAATCAAGTCGACAATCTACTGGCAAATCCTTTTCAAATGAAGAGAAATTATAGATAAAAACGTATCGGTGCTCATCGGCCATTGGACATAAACATTACACAACAAGTTGGAAATCGCAAATTCAACAATTAGTGTTTTGGAAGGAATCAGTGGCTAACTGCAAGCATTGAAAGGCAATCACTAGCCTGCTATTGAGGGGAGTGGGTGTGTGGTCCAAGTCTGGGTTTAAGGGTCTATTTTCTAAGCTTAAAAGGATAAACATTCACATGCAACACCATGGGCCAGAAAAGGTTGAATAAATTGGCCATGCTGTCAAGCCAGCATGACTTCAGCCTCGTTCAAAACAACTAGAAACTCGGAACTGGGAAATGTCAGACTTCAGTGAGTTCAAGACAACTGGGAACTCAGATTGGGAAAATATTTTTTGAACAGTCATCCAACTCGTAATTCCAAGTCGGGAACTCTGGGCTCTTTCTAGAGCTCCGACCTGAAGCTCACTGATGTCATGATTCAACCTTGTTTTTTTCTGAGTCCCTGTTGTCTTGAAGGCACCATAGATCCTGAGAATGCAAGACTTTGATGACAAAGTTTGATGACAAAATTTGCCGACAAGAAGGACCACCACTCCATCTTCCTGTTCAAGTGAGCACAGCACAGTCCAAAAATGCATTGTATGCTGCTGCATAAATGATGTAATATGCAGGAGATATGTATACTGTAGCTAAGAAAGTAATCCTAAGTATGTTGTGTAGTAAGCTGTTAGTAGCCCATGTGCCTAACCCTGATAATTTGGTCGTTAGCCTACTGTTCTGACTTGGTGTTTTAGAGAAATGTAATGATTGAATATTGTAAGAGCTTTCATTGTCTGCCTCCTTTATTTATCCTACGGTTCTGACTTGGTGTACAGGGAGAATACTGTAAGAACAGCCCATGTTCTTGATTCAGTCGATGTACATTTCAAAAGTGCTGAACAAATAGTTATATTCACTACGTCCATCCTATCGCGCTCATTAATATCTTAATCAAAATTACGGATCTGCTCGTCATCCCCTTATGCCATAGTTTGTACATCTCAATTGTCAGTAGAAATCATATTTGTGTAAGCAAGTCGGCCACGTCAACAATGTTTTTTTTAAAAGGCAGTAAATGAGGCTGAATGAAATGTTTTGCTGCCAGACAACACTCTGCTGATAGGCAGGTGTAGCGGTGGTAAGGATTAACTCTATGGTGCTGAAAAGAAAGCTCTGTTGGGACAGCTTTATGTAGGCTCTAACAGTTTGTGGGCAGCGTTTGTCGCCATTATAGTGCAATTAACGTATTTTTTTGTGTTCTGTTGTGGCTTTGCTATACAGTAGTTTACCCTGTACATGTAGTATAAATGTTTAGAACAAGTGAAACTTCTTTTGTTGCTAGCAAACCTTTTGTGATTAAATATTATTGTGGTAAAATCGTTTTCTACCGAGTGGTGCAATGTTAGGCTAGCTAGCTACAGTACATGCTAGCAGGCTGTCTGTAACGTAGCTTCCCTCGTGCTGGCACTTGCTCACTTTACCTTTCCTCACGTTAGGTGTGCACTGTGTGCAGCATTAAGAAGCTCACCATTCATTGTATTACATTTATTTCATCCAATCCAGTTATGTAGGTCTACAGTTGTATGGCTATGTCTATTGCATACATATGTGGCTAGTTTGTCATTGTTTATAGTATTGCCGGTGATCTTTTGTAATGCGAATTGTTCGACACAAAAACATATATTTTTATAATTTAGAGCTTTTATAGCATCTAGAACATAATTACTTTGGAGTAATCGTATTATTTCTAAGAAATATGTGGATCCCTTGAATGTACAGTATCTGAGTCTGTTTTGATTCTACTGAGAAGAGGTGTGCACTGTGTGCATCATTGAGAAGCTCACCATTCATTGTATTGTATTGCATTTATTTCATCCAATCCAGATAAATGAAATACCAGAAACCAGCAACAAGTGTCCAGAGTCCTGTTCGTTACCAATATACCAGAACACAACACAGAAAAGTAGCCAGACAGGCTACATAAGCTGCATGTAAGCATTTCACTGTACCGTTTACACCTGCTGTATCCTTTGCATGTGACAAATAAGCTTATCTTTGATTTGATTTGGTTTGATATAGTGTGTGTTTACCAGAGACAATAATGTGAAGACCAACATGCCCTCCACCAAAGTCAGGTTAAGATATAGGCCTAAGATTAGATAAGATTTATTTTAACCTGGAGTTATTCCTTATTGTTGGCAACTACTTTCACCACTTTCAATCTCACTCAGTTTAGCACAAGGCCATAGACAGACTGTCACGTCCTGACCATAGTAAGTTGTTATTTTCTATGGTAGAGTAGGTCAGGGCATGACAGGGGGTGTTTGTCTATGTTTTGTATTTCTATGTTCAGTTTCTAGTTTTGTATTTCTATGTTGGTTTTGTTTGGTATGATCTCCAATTAGAGGCAGCCGGTTGTCGTTGTCTCTAATTGGAGGTCATATTTAAATTGATGTTTGTCCCACCTGTTTTTGTGGGTGATTAATTTTTGAGTAGTGTGTTTTCCTCTCTGCATCACGGTTTGTTGTTTTTGTGTATTCAAGTATTTAGTGTATTGCATTTAGTTTCACTGTAAATAAAATATGTGGAACTACGAACACGCTGCATTTTGGTCCGATCCTTTGAACAGCCGTGACACAGACAGGTGTCCCCATGTGAATCCTTAAAGAGATGGGTGGGGCTAAGACTTAAGAGGGTGTGAATGATATTGTATGGGTGTAGACAAAGAAGTTAAAACTTTGAAAGGCTTTTTCTCAAAATTGGGTATACAAGATTATCAATTTTTAATCCAGCATTGCTTTCCCATATATTTCTCCAACTGTAGTGTATGATATACCATTACGCAGCTATGAGTCAATACTTTTATACAATGTAAAAAAAACAAAATCACTTAAATTTGACATAGGCCCCCAAATAGAAATTGCGAAATTTTGGTTGGACCTTGTGTGCAAGTGACCAATAAAGTGATCTTAATTTTAAGTGCCTTTCATAACATGCATCTATTTCACAGAGGTCTATATAATCAAACTTTAGCTCATACTTCCTTCCATGTGTGTTGTTAACAAAACATTTAAAGTAGTCTACAGTACATGCACTCAAGAACTCTACAGTGAAACTACTACATGCACTATTTGGACAGTGAAGCTAAAATGTTAAATTTGTCTCTATACTCCAGCATTTTGGATTTGAGATCAAATGTTTTATATGAGGCAAAGGTATTGAATGTCACCTTTTATTTAAGGTTGTTTTCATACATATCTGTTTTACCATTTATAAATATAAGCACTTTATGGTTTTAGTCCTTAATATGTGAACAAGTCATAAGTATTTGGACAAATTCACTTAGTGTCTTCGGAAAGTATTCAAACCCCTGGAATTTTTCCACATTTTGTTACATTACAGCCTTATTCTAAAATTGATTAAATGTTTTTTTCATCAGCAACCTACACACAATACCCCATAATGACAAAGCGAAAATAGGTTTTTAGAAATAACTTATTTACAAAAGAATTAAAATGCTTTGCTATGAGACTCGAAATTGAGCTCAGGTGCATCCTGTTTCCATTGATCATCCTTGAGATGTTTCTACAACTTAATTGGAGTCCACCTATGGTAAATTCAATTGATTGGACATCATTTGAAAAGGCACACACATGCATAAGGTCCCACAGTTGACAGTGCATGTCAGAGCAAAAACCAAGCCATGAGGTCGAAGGAATTGTCCGTAGAGCTCCAAGACAGGATTATGTCGAGGCACAGAGCTCGGGAAGGGTACCAAAACATTTCTGCACCATTGAAGGTTCCCAAGAACACAATGGCCTCCATCATTCTTAAATGAAAGAAGTTAGAAACCACTAAGACTCCTTCTAGAGCTGGCCGCCTGGCCAAACTGAGCAATCGGGGGAGAAGGGCCTTGGTCAGGGAGGTGACCAAGAACAGTCACTCTGACAGAGCTCTTGAGTTCCTCTGTGGAGATGGGAGAACCTTCCAGAAAGACAATCATCTCTCCAGCACTCCAGCAATCAGGCCTGGATTGGTAGAGTGGCTAGGCGGAAACCACTGCTCAGTAAAAGGAACATGACAGCCCGCTTGGAGTTTGCCAAAAGGCACCTAACGACTCTCAGCTCCAGAGCGCTCAGGACCTCAGACTGGGGCGAAGGTTCACCTTCCAACAGGACGACCCTAAGTACACAGCCAAGAAAACACAGGAGTGGCTTCGGGAAAAGTTTCTGAATGGCCCAGCCAGAGCCCGGACTTGAAAATAGCTGTGCAGCGACGCTCCCCATCCAACCTGACAGAGCTTGACAGGATCTCCAAAGAGGAATGGGAGAAACTCCCCAAATACAGGTGTGCCAAGCTTGTAGCGCCATACCCAAAAAGACTAGAGGCTGTAATCGCTGCCAAAGTTGCTTCAACAAAGTACTAAGTAAAGGGTCTAAATACTTATGTAAAAGTAATATTTCAGTTTTTTATGTTTTACAAATTTGCAAAAATGTCTAAATACCTGTTTTTGCTTTGTCATTATGGGGTATTGTGTGTAGATTGATGAGGGAATTTTTTTTTTGTAATCAATTTTAGAATAAGGCTGTAGCGTAACAAAATGTGGACAAGGTCAAGGGGTCTGAATACTTTCCAAATGCATCAAGTATTCCAAAGTTTAGTATTTGGTTCCATCCCTTGTACGCAATGACTACCTCAAGCTTGTGACTCAACAAACTGAAAATGCATCCAATGAGTTTGTATTGGTTGTATTTTGTGTTATGGTTTGCCCATCTTAATGCTCAAATCTGAAGTTCTGGAGCATAGAGCCAAATATTTTTGTTTATCTTCACTGTCCAAATGTAACAACGCCTCTCGAGGAGGGGGGTGTAGGAAATCAGGAGCAGGGGAGCAGGTAGGTTCCAGGGTAATCAATGTTTATTCAGGCGGTCCCGAAAACACAACACAATAGGAAAACCGCACTAACGTCGTTTCCACCCACAGGGAAGGAATTACGCACACGGAGGAGAAACCTCGACTCCGCAAACTACTGAGCAAAATGCCCACGGTAAACACATACCATAATAAACAAACCAAATACCGTGGTGCAGGCACGCACCACTTACAAGCACAATACAGCAATAATCACGCACACAGCCTAACCTGCAGCGGGGAAATATAAACCCACCGAAATCAGCTAAACTTAACACAGGAGTGAAAAACCAGACAGAACTAAACGAAAAGGAAAATGGGATCGGTGGCAGCTAGTAGGCCGGCGACGACGACCGCCGAGCACCGCCCGAACAGGGAGAGGAGCCACCTTCGGTGGAAGTCGTGACACCAAATACATATGGAGGGGAGTGTCGGTAATGAGCAAAAGTTATTATTGTCCTAATTCAAAGGATTCATAGTTTCCATAGGAAACGGAAATACTATTGATTGGGTGTTGCTCACAGGAGTGGAACCAGACTAGTCTGGAATACTAAAGAGTATAATTTCCTTGTCTAAATAAAAGTTATATTACTTTCCCATATTTATCTGAATAGAGTGATTGTTAACAGACTGTGGACTTGGTAGTTAAATCAGAGCACTACAGCTGTTTGTCAGATACACTCAAATCTAACATATACAGTTGAAGTCGAAAATTGACATACACTTAGGTTGGAGTCATTAAACCTCGTTTTTCAACCACTCCACAAATGTCTTATTAACAAACTATAGTTTTGGCAAGTCGGTTAGGACATCTACTTTATGCATGACAAAATACATTTTTCCAACAATTGTTTACAGACAGATTATTTAACTTATAATTCACTGTATCACAATTCCAGTGGGTCAGAAGTTTAAATACACTAAGTTGACTGTGCCTTTAATCAGCTTGGAAAATTTTAGAAAATGTTATGGCTTTAGAAGCTTCTGATAGGCTAATTGACATAATTTGAGTCAATTGGAGGTGTACCTGTGGATGTATTTCAAGGCCTACCTTCAAACTCAGTGCCTCTTTGCTTGATATCATGGGAAAATCAAAAGAAATCAGCCAAGACCTCAGAAAATAAATTGTAGAACTCCACAAGTCTGGTTCATCCTTGGGAGCAATTTCCAAACGCCTGAAGGTACCACGCTCATCTGTACAAACAATAGTACGCAAGTATAAACCACATGGGACGACGCAGCCGTCATACCGCTCAGGAAGGAGACGCATTCCGTCTCCTAGAGATGAACGTACTTTGGTGCGAAAAGTGCTAATCAATCCCAGAACAACAGCAAAGGACCTTGTGAAGATGCTGGAGGAAACAGGTACAAAATTATCTATATCCACAGTAAAACGAGTATATCGACATAACCTGAAAGGCCGCTCAGCAAGGAAGAAGCCACAACTCCAAAACCGCCAAAAAAAAAAGCCAGACAATGGTTTGCAACCGCACATGGGGACAAATATTGTACTTTTTGGAGAAATGTCCTCTGGTCGGATGAAACAAAAATAGAACTGTTTGGCCATAATGACCATCGTTATGTTTGGAGGAAAAAGGGGGATGCTTGCAAGCCAAAGAACACCATCCCAACCATGAAGCACGGGGGTGGCAGCATCATGTTGTGGGGGTGCTTTGCTGCATGAGGGACTGGTGCACTTTACAAAATAGATGGCATCATGAGGTAGGAAAATTATGTGGATATATTGAAGCAACATCTCAAGACATCAGTCAGGAAGTTTTAGCTTGGTCGCAAATGGGTCTTCCAAATGGACAATGACCACAAGCATACTTCCAAAGTTGTGGTGGCAAAATGGCTTAAGGGCAACGAAGTCAAGGTATTGGAGTGGCCATCACAAAACTCTGACCTGAATCCCATAGAAAATTTGTCGGCAGAACTGAAAAAGCATGTGCGAGCAAGGAGGCCTACAAACCTGACTCAGTTACACCAGCTCTGTCAGGAGGAACGGGCCACAATTCACCCAACTTATTGTGGGAAGCTTGTGGAAGGCTACTCAAAACATTTGCTACCAAATACTAATTGAGTGTATGTAAATTTCTGACCCACTGGGAGTGTGATGAAAGAAACAGAAGCTGAAATAAATAATTCTCTCTACTATTATTCTGACATTTCACATTCTTAAAATAAAGTGGTGATCCTAACTGACCTAAAACAGGGAATTTTTACTAGGATTAAATGTCAGGAATTGTGAAAAACTGAGTTTAAATGTATTTGACTAAGGTGGATGTTAACTTCCGACTTCAACTGTAGGTTAAACACATCACCTACTATAGCTGTTTATAACATGGAGTGATAGTGGGAGTCAAGGTGTCATATACATCTTCTATCAGAAGCCCCGTTTATACCTGGTTCTAACTTGCATCCTTTGTCCTGATCAAGTGTAGATGATTAAAAGACAAATTGTGATCTGATTGTGATCAGATCTGTAAGGCGTCTAGGTGTAGCAGGTAAGGCGGAGTCAGGTCTGGACACAGAGAGGAGTAATTCACGTAACTTTACTCAAAACAACAAATATTCCAAGAAGGATAATAATCAAGCTCACAAATACAGACCAACTTACAACGAACAAACACGCACAAAACCATGGGGGAAACAGAACGTTAAATAAGGAACATATAATTAGGGAATGGAAACCCGGTGTGTACAATAAAGACAAAACAAATGGAAAATGAAAAGTGGATTGGTGGCAGCTAGAAAACCAGTGACGTCGACCGTCGACCGCCACCCGAACAAGGAGAGGGACCAACTTCGGCGGAAGTCGTAACAAGATCTTCCTGACCACCTCCGGAGGTAGTCAGGCACGCATTGTGTCTGGATATCTTACAAGATCTGGACTGAGAAACCATCTAAATCATAAATATTTTGCCCTCTAAAATCATTGACTTATTACATCAATATAAGTGTCTTACAATGAATAAACATTATTTTGAAAGAATAGCTGTGAAATAATCTGCATGAAGGAAGGGACCAGGAAATCTGGCCACAATGCGGACACAGTGGACAGATAACAGACACATTTTAATACCATGTGTAGACACATTTCTGGAAATGTGGGCTTAAATCAGAATATAGACAGGATCAGGACAAAGGACCAGGTATAAACGGGGCTTTACATAAAAACAATCTGCTTTGAAGTTTCACACTTGACATGGCTAAGTATTTGAAGTCATGGGTATTAAGTGAAAAGTATATATGCCTCAAGAATCAAGCATGTGACAGGAAAAGTGTAGTCAATTAAATAAAATTGTAGCATAGCAAGCACAGATGGGTAGGAGGAATATAGGGCATCATTTAAGAAAAACTATCACACAATATTTTCATTGACTGTAGGTTTCTAGGTCCTCACACGCTGAAACATGGTCAAGCTTTAGTTGCTGTGCATCAACCTCATTCATACTAAAAACATACTGAACAAAAATATAAAGACAATGTAAAGTGTTGGTCCCATTATTCATGAGCTGAAATAAAAGATCCCAGAAATGTTCCATAAGCATTGAAAGCTTATTTCTTTCAAATTCTGTGCACAACTTTGTTTACATCCCTGTTAGTGAGCATTTGTCCTTTGCCAAGATAATCTATCCACCTGACAGTCCACCAGATCTGTTTCCAGATAATGTTACGTTAATTTCTCTACCATAAACTGCCTCCAATGTCGTTTTAGAGAATTTGGCAGTACGTTCAACCGGTCTCACAACCGCACACCACGTGTTAACACGCCAGTCCATGACCTCCACATCCGGCCTCCTCACCTGTGGGATCATCTGAGACCAGCCACCCGGACAGCTGCTGAAAATTGAGGATATCTGTCTGTATTAAAGCCCTTTTGTGGGGAAAAACTCATTCTGATTGGCTGGGCCTGGCTCCCATGTGGGTGGGCCTATGCCCTCCCAGGTCTACCTATGGCTGCACCCCTGTGAAATCCATAGATTAGGGCCTAATTTATTTATTTCAATTGACTGATTTCCTTATATGAACTGTAACTCAATAAAATCGTTGAAATCGTTGCATTTATAATTTTGTTTAGTATAGTTTGAATGGCCTTTTTTGGTTTATTTTGACACGGAAGAAATCAGAGGGGTTACAGGCAGTTGTTAGAAACAGATTAAAGGGTTGGAGCGGGGATGGAACCCAATCATCCAGTGGGGAGAGGAGTATACATGTGTCTAAGCCGGGAGCGTTACCGCTGGACAACGGCCTCTGCTCTTCTATCTTTTCTCTTAATCAAATCAGATCAAATTTGTTTCAGAAATGAGAAAAAATAACCCAGTCTGCGTAAATATGTAATATCATTGTCACGTCCTGACCATAGTAAGTTGTTATTTTCCATGGTAGAGTAGGTCAGGGCGTGACAGGGGGTGTTTGTCTATGTTTTGTATTTCTATGTTCAGTTTCTAGTTTTGTATTTCTATGTTGGTTTTGTTTGGTATGATCTCCAATTAGAGGCAGCTGGTTGTCGTTGTCTCTAATTGGAGGTCATATTTAAGCTGATGTTTGTCCCACCTGTTTTTGTGGGTGATTATCTTTTGAGTAGTGTTTATTTCTCTGCTTCACGGTTTGTTGTTTTTGTTATTCTAGTTATTTGTGTATTGCAACGTTTCACGGAATAAATAAATGTGTGGAACTACAACCATGCTGCATTTTGGTCCGATCCTTTTGACAGCCGTGACAATCATAAAAGTAATAAGTCATCTTCTGAAGGAAAGCCACATTTAATCAAATATTTTCTGTAAATTTTCAATCAATCTCGCTCTCTCATAAAATCAATGTAAAGTAGGGGAAAAAATATCAATTTCAGATGGCAAAAAGCACCAGATGCTGTCCAGAATCAGAGAAGGGTCCTGGATCCCCGACTGGAGTACTGAAATAGAAAATCTGTGTGTCCCCAACCAAGGCAAGAATGTCTGCACGTTCAGAGAAAAATGGGTAATCTGATGGACCATTTTCAGCTGGCGAGGCCACTGTGTGTGTGTTCTTTGTGATTCGGTTCCCTTGTCATCAGACAGACAGCTGTGGACAGAAAGTAGAGAGCTTGGGACTATAAGTTTCTATCAGAATTTTTGTCCAAATTGAGTTATTGACATAGCCTTGTTCCGTTCAATGTTCTCTACCTACAGTATATAGTACACAAAATATCCCAATTCATGTTGTTAAGTTCAAAATAATACAAGATCAACATTGCTGACACCATTCAAACCAGTAGGCATTCCCCCTACTGTCTGTAACTTCAATTCAATACATTTTTTCAATCGATTTCAGACAATTTGTCACAATGAATCAGTCTACCGTCTTCAAACAATAAACAGTACCTGTTATATATCACATACAGATTCCTTTTAATTATAGCAAAGCATTATACACTCTAATATTTTCCCACTGAAATTGCAATCCCCAAGTCTAGCTGCCTGAACATAGTATTAAACTACAGCTTGTATGGCATCTCAGTGCACACAAATAACAATTATTTATATAGCGCTTTTCAAAGACCCTAATACGCTTAAAGGTTTCAAGGTTGTCATTAATGTATTACTTCACTGATCAGTGCAATTTCTAAGAAGTCTTGGCCTCTTTACAATTTGAAGTAAATAAACTTGTATTTGTATGTGCATAATTACAAAGTATGCAGCACTGAATTGTGTTTGGATTGGCTGAAGATTTATAGATAGTCACGCAAGGACAGCAAATTGTTATCTGATTTCAGCATATGTCTCCTTGAAGTCGTTGACAAACTGGCACACCAAGCCAAACAGCTCCTGAGAATCTTGATCCATCGGCTCTCCGAATTTAACCTTCAAGAAAAAAGACAAATGACCCAAGGTATTATTTTTGACATCTCAAGTCCAAAGCACTTCAGTTGCTTTCATTCTTTCAGAGGTTATAATACATTTGTCTAATTCCTGGGGTTAACCGATGTCCCTGGTTCGATTGGGAAGCATAACGTAAGTCCGTATCATTGCAAACTCCAATTATTATAATGAGCTGATAAACTGCGTGAGCATGGAAGCAATTATTGGACTTAAATATCTTCAATGAGACAGACGGGTGGCCATGGCATGAATCCATGGCTACACTTAACTCACTACAGGGTCAGCTAATACAAAGGGTGTGTCATTAAAACAGTGGCTCAAGAGTAACATCTAATATCAGTCAAACACGGCTCAACTGCTACAGTATATGACCACACCACTAATCAGAAAACCTAAGCCAACAACACTGCAGCACATATGGAACTCTGAATTTAACCTATTAACTTTATAGTATTTTGATGCATTTCACCCTAAATAAACATGCCCATACAGTAACACTGGGAGAGCAATTTAACCATGCAGTATAGGCTACTACCATTGGTTCCGTGTCTGACTGCAGGATTTTTTTCCCCCTGGGGAGCAGAGAGAAGGTTCTGATAATGTCACAGATATAAGCTGTGTCAGGGTCAGTCTTCTCCCTCTCGCTCTCTCTCTCTCTCTCTCGCTTTCTCTGTCTCTCTCCTCTCTATGCTGCTGCTGGCTCAGGTTGTAGCACATCATTATTGGTGTGTGTGCGTGCGTCCGTGTGTGTACGAGAGGGTGGGAAGGATAAAGTTTGGAGTGCGCAGGAATTTAATTGTGGAACCTACTATATCACAATTTCCTGGCAAGGCTCACCCCTCACCCTGGCAAGGCTCACCCGTCACTCTGTCAAGGCTCACAACTCAAACCCAGAACACAACAGAGTCAGATGGACTCTTTGTGATGATGGATTGTCCTTCTGGAAATAGGGGAGGTTGGAAACTGGCCGTTACTTTCTTGAAAAATACATTGTTCTGTAAGAGTTTTACTTTGTTCTGACTGGGCAGAAACAGCACCTAGGCTGATGCCAAACTACACTAAAATAAAGAAGGTGTATTAAGTTGGTAAATATCCCTATGCATCTTCTTATCTGTATCAATAAGTGACACTCCGACATCTTGTCTATGTCTGAATCTGAGAGACAAACCACTTCCGTTAGATATCTACGGAGAAAAAAAATGTATGAAATGTATGCATTCACTACTGTAAGTCGCTCTGGAGAAGAGCGTCTGCTAAATGACTAAAATGTAAATGTAAATGTAATAACCTCCAGTGTATTATAGTATTAATAGGGATAGCCTCTAATACCCTCTTGTGTATTATATTATTAATAGGGACAGACTCTAATACCCTCCTGCTTATTATAGTATTAACAGGGACACTCTAATACCCTCGTGCATATTATGGTATTAATAGGCACAGACTAATATCCTCCTGCGTATTATAGTATTAATAGGGACAGACTCTAATACCCTCCTGTGTATTACAGTATTAATAGGGACAGACTCTAATACCCTCCTGTGTATTAGAGTATTAATAGGGATAGACTCTAATACCCTCCTGTGTATTACAGTATTAATAGGGACAGACTCTAATACCCTCCCATGTATTACAGTATTAATAGGGACAGACTTTTTAACCCTCCCGTGTATTACAGTATTAATAGGGCTTCGTAGTAGCCTAGTGGTTAAGAGGTTGGGCCAGTAACCGAAAGGTTGCTGGTTTGAATCTCCGAGCTGACTAGGTAAAACCTGTTGATGTGCCCTTGAGCAAGGCACTTAAAACTAATTGCTCCTGTAAGTCACTCTGGACAAGAGTGTCTGCTAAATGACTAAAATGTAAAATAGGGACAGACTCTAATACCCTCCTGTGTATTAATAGGGACAGACTCCAATACCCTCCTGTGTATTACAGTATCAATAGGGACAGTCTGTGGTCTATACTAACTATTATATATCAAATTTAAACATCTGCTGCAGAAGTAACCTTGAAGATAAAACATTTTGAAATATACACTACCGTTCAAAGGTTTGGGGTCAGTTAGAAATGTCCTTGTTTTTGTCCATTAAAATAACATCAAATTGATCAGAAATACAGTGTATGTGTACTAAGCAAGAGGGCAAGTACATTAGAGTGTCTAGTTTGAGAAACAGACGCCTCACAAGTCCTCAACTGGCAGCTTAATTAAAAAGTACCGGCAAAGCACGAGTCTCAACGTCAACAGTGAAGAGGCAACTCCGGTATTCTGGCCTTCTAGGTAGAGATCCTCTGTCCATTGTCTGTGTTATTTTGCCCATCTTAATCTTTTATTTTTATTGGCCAGTCTGAGAAATGTCTTTTTGTTTGCAACTCTGCCTAGAAGGCCAGCATCCCGGAGTCACCTCTTCACTGTTGACATTGAGACTGGTGCTTTGCCGGTACTATTTAATGAAGCTGCCAGTTGAGGACTTGTGAAGCGTCTGTTTCTCAAACTAGACACTCTAATGTACTTGTCCTCTTGCTCAGTTGTGCACCGGGGCCTCCCACTCCTCTTTCTATTCTGTTTAGAGCCAGTTTGCGCTGTTCTGTGAAGGGAGTAGTTCACAGCGTTGTACGAGATCTTCAGTTTCTTGGCAATTTCTTGCATGGAATAGCCTTCATTTCTCAGAACACGAATATACTGACGAGTTTCAGAAGAAAGGACTTTGTTTCTGACCATTTTGAACCTGTAATTGAACCCACAAATTCTGATGCTCCAGATACTCAACTAGTCGAAAGAAGGCCAGTTTTATTGCTTCTTTAATCAGAACAGCAGTTTTCAGCTGTGCTAACATAATTGCAAAAGGGGTTTCTAATGATCAATTAGCCTTTTAAAATGATAAACTTGGATTAGCTAATACAACGTGCCATTGGAACACAGGAGTGATGGTTGCTGATAATGAGCCTCTGTATGCCTATGTAGATAATCCATAAAGAAATCTGCCGTTTCCAGCTACAATAGTCATTTACAACATTAACAATGTCTACACTGTATTTCTGATCATTTTGATGTTATTTTAATGGACAAAAAATGAGCTTTTCTTTAAAAAACAAGGACATTTCTAAGTGACCGCAAACATTTGAACGGAAGTGTATATCCTCTTCAATCCCCATTCCACCCTCCACAGTGGAAAGATAGATAAGCTGAAACAATGGAAAAGGGCCATCTCGACATTTCAGGACTAGAGGAACCATTTATCTCTGGAGGGGCAGCACAACAGACATATTAAAATAATAACTCAGGGATTACCAATATGTCAGAGTAGAGTTTCTTCATCTCCTCAGACCTCTTTGTCAGCAGGGAGAGATCGGTGTTGTACTTCTCAATCGCCATCTGGGGTGAGAGGGAGAAAGAAGAACATTATGTGATGTATAATATCAGAATACCTTCTGTTTTTTTGTTGCACCACAAAACTACCACTGCAAACTGACAGCAGACACCATAAGACAAAAATAATGCAATATGAAGCAACACTCAGTATACCAGGCAAATAGAAATTAACTTCCCTATGATGTGCTTATCTTCAGACAAGCACTGTGAATTAGTGATATAGTGTGATGGTGAAATGCAATAGACTGATGCTAATTCGGCATGTCAAAGTGTTTCTTGTGTTTCTCTTAATCTTATATCTGTTTGTCTGAATATGAACTGAAAAGAAAGAACAGGTCTATCAGAATAACTTACCTTCAGGTCTTTGGAAAACTTTGGGTGTTGATCGCCTTGGTTTCTTCTCTTGTACGTTTTCTTGTACTGAATGGTCTTCTGTAACTCATTCTTGAGAACTGGAGGGGATGACACATCATGTCCATCATCCATCATACCTGATCACTGAAGCAAATACTCTCTACTTTAAATCACTATTTTCTCCTTTCTGCTGCTGGATCAAGACAAGTGGCTGATCTGCACTCGTGTCAACTATTCAACACAATTCTTCAGCCAAAAAGTAATCATAAATGTCTATACATGAAGCTGATATTAGGCCTACATGTCTTCACACTTTACATGTAATTGCGCCATCAAACCAGTCATCTCTTTGAACTAGCTAGATCATCCCATCTTAGATAATATCATTCATAGGTATTTAAAAAAATGTATTCACTATAATTAGATCTCAGCACTGTAAAGAGCAACACCTGTTTTTTACAGAGACATTATTGGACAGGATTGGAAACGTGGTAGACTCACCGTCCACTTCAGCAGTGAGGCCTTTAATGGAAGCTGATCAGAAACACAGAGAGAAATACCTAACTGTTTTACCTAAACTGCTCCAATTGAAACATAAAGTACAGGTTATCGGGGCTTTGAACAAAATCTTGATTACTTACCCCCAGGGACAGTTTCGAATTCCGTCAACTCTTGTGGAAAAGTGGCCAAGCCGGGTTCGTGCAACATGATCTGCTCCACAAGGGCATGCAGCAAGGTGAACTTCCTGTCTATCCCACGGAGCTGGGAGAGCTGTGGGGTTGAAGAGGGACATTGAAAGGTGGGGTGCGACACACACTCCATTATAAAAAGAGTTTACGATAAATCCAATATTAATTTTATTGGTCACATACACATAGTTAGCAGATGTTATTGCGAGCGTAGTGAAATGCTTGTGCTTCTAGTTCTGACAGTGCAGTAATATTTAACAAGTAATCTAACATTAACAACTACCTAATACACACAAATCTAAGTAAAGGGATGGAATAAGAATATATACATATAAATATATGGATGAGTGATGACCAAGCGGCAATAGGCAAGATGCAATAGATGGTATAAAAATACAGTATGTATTAGTGATCCATTTATTAAAGTGGCCAATGATTTCAAGTCTGTATGTAGGCAGCAGCCTCTCTGTGTTATTGACGGTTGTTTAACAGTCTGATGGCCTTGAGATAGAAGCTATTTTTCAGTCTCTCGGTCCCAGCTTTGATGCACCTGTACTGACCTCACCTTCTGCATGGTAGCGGGGGGATCAGGCAGTGGCTCGGGAGGTTGTTGTCCTTGATGATCTTTTTGACCTTCCTGTGACATCAGGTGCTGTAGGTGTCCTGGAGGGCAGGTAGTTTGCCCCCGGTGATGCATTGTGCAGACCGCACCACCTTCTGGAGAGCCTTGCGGTTGTGGGTGGTGCAGTTGCCATTCAAGGAGGTAATGCAGCCTGATAGGATGCTCTCAATTGTGCATCTGTAAAAGTTTGTGAGGGTTTTAGGTAACAAGCCACATTTTTTCAGCCTCTTGAGGTTGAAGAGGCATTGTTGCGCCTTCTTCACCACACTGTCTGTGTGGGTGGACATTTTCAGTTTGTCCGTGATGTGTATGCCGAGGAACTTAAAACTTTCCACCTTCTTCACTGCTGTCTTGTCGATGTGGATAGGGGGTACTTACTCTGCTATTTCCTGAAGTCCACGATCATCTCCTTTGTTTTGTTGACTTTGAGTGAGAGGGTGTTTTCCTGACACCACATTCCAAGTGCCCTCACCTCCTCCCTATAGGCTGTCTCGTCATTGTTGGTGATCAAGCCTACTACTGTTGTGTCGTCTGGAAACTTGGGTGATTGAGTTGGAGGCATGCATGACCATGCAGTCATGGGTGAACAGGGAGTACAGGAGGGGGCTGAGCATGCACCCTTGTCGGGCCCCAGTGTTGAGGATCAGTGAAGTGGAGATGTTGTTTCCTAACTTCACCACCTGGGGGTGGCCCGTCAGGAAGTCCAGGACCGAATTGCACAGGGCGGGGTTGAGACCCAGGGCCTCAAGCTTAATGATGAGCTTGGAGGGTACTATGGTGTTGAATGCTGAGCTGTAGTAAATGAACAGCATTTCTACATAGGTATTTCTCTAGTCCAGATGGGATAGGGGAGTATGCAGTGTGATGGCGATTGCATTGTATGTGGACCTATTGGGGCGGTATGCAAATTGAAGTGGGTCTAGGGTGGTAGGTAAGGTGGAGGTGATATGATCCTTGACTAGTCTCTCAAAACACTTCATGATGACAGAAGTGAGTGCTACAGGGCGATAGTCATTTAGTTCAGTTACCTTTGCCTTCTTGGGTACAGGAACAATGGTGGTCATCTTGAAGCATTACATTTACATTTTAGTCATTTAGCAGACGCTCTTATCCAGAGCGACTTACAGTAGTGAATACATACATTTCATACATTTCATTTTCATTTCATGCATTTTTTTTAATTTTAATTTTAATTTTTTTGTACTGGCCCCCCGTGGGAATCGAACCCACAACCCTGGCGTTGCACACACCATGCTGGCACATCTGCGGCGAGGTTGTTTGGGTCGGCCTCTGGAATCAGATCAAATGCCCTGGGTGGTGGTGCGAACAAAGGATCCACTTCGGGAAAGTCGTATTCCTGGTCGTAATGTTGGTAAGTTGACGTCGCTCTGATATCCAATAGTTCTTCCCGGCTGTATGTAATAACACTTAAGATTTTCTGGGCCAACAATGTAAGAAATAATACATACAAAAGCATGTGGGGACAGCAGACTGGGATAGGGAGAGATTGAATATGTCCGTAAACACACCAGCCAGCTGGTCTGCGTATGCTCTGAGGACGTGGCTAGGGATGCCGTCTTGGCCGGCAGCATTGCGATGGTTAACACGTTTAAATGTCTTACTCACGTCGGCCATGGAGAAGTAGAGCTCGCAGTCCTTGGTAGCGGGCCACATCGGTGGCACTGTATTATTCTCAAAGGGGGCAAAGAAGGTTTTTAGTTTGTCTTGGAAGTAAGACATCGGTGTCCATGACGTGGCTGGCTTTCTTTTTGTAGTCCGTGATTGCCTGTAGACCCTGCCACGTACGTCTTATGTCTGAGCCATTGAATTGCGACTCCACTTTGTCCCTTTACCGATATTTTGCTTGTTTGATTGCCTTTCGGAGGGAATAACTACACTGTTTGTATTCAGCCATATTCCCAGTCATCTTTCCATGGTTAAATGTGGTGGTTCGCGCTTTCAGCTTTGCGCGAATGCCGCCATCTATCCACGGTCCCTGGTTAGGGTAGGTTTTAATAGTCACAGTGGGTACAACATCTCCAATGCACTTCCTTATAAACTCACTCATCGATTCAGAGTATAAATTGATATTATTCTTTGAGGCTACCCGGAACATGTGATCAAAACAATCTTGAAGCGTGGATTCCGATTGGTCAGACCAGCGTTAAATAGTTCTTGTCACAGGTACATCCTGTTTGAGTTTCTGCCTATAGGACGGGAGGAGCAAAATGGAGTCGTAGTCAGATTTGCTGAAAGGAGGGCGTGGGAGAGCCTTGTATGCATCGCGGAAGTTAGAGTAGCAGTGATCCAGTGTTTTTCCAGCGCGAGTGCTAAAATCAATATGCTGATAGAATTTAGGTAGCCTTGTTCTCAAATTTGCTTTGTTAAAATCCCCAGCTACAATAAATGCAGCCTCAGGTTATATGGTTTCCAGTTTGCATAGAGTCCAGTGAAGTTCCTTGAGGACCATCATGATATCGGCAAGAGGGGGGATATATACGGCTTTGACATTAACCGATGAGAATTCTCTTGGGAGATAATATGGTCTGCATTGGATTGTGAGGAATTCTAGGTCAGGTGAACAAAAGGACTTGAGTTCCTGTATGTTGTTACGATTATGCCATAAATTCTTAATCATGAAGCATACACCCCCCGCCCTTCTTCTTCCCAGAGAGATGTTTATTTCTGTCGGTGTGACGCATAAAGAATCCCGGTGGCTGTACCGACTCCGACAACATATCCCGAGAAAGCCATGTTTCTGTGAAACAGAGTATATTACAATCCCTGATGTCTCTCTGGAAAGCAACCCTTGCCCTAATTTAATCTACCTTGTTATCTAGAGACTTGACATTGGCGAGTAATATACTCAGAAGCGGTGGGTGGTGTGCACGAATCTGAAGTCTGACCAGAAGGTCAGAAGGTCTTCTGCGGCGAGGTTGTTTGGGTCGGCCTCTGGAATCAGATCAAATGACCTGGTGCGAACAAAGGATCCGCTTCGGGAAAGTCGTATTCCTGGTCTAATGTTGGTAAGTTGACGTCACTCTGATATCCAATAGTTCTTCCCGGCTGTATGTAATAACACTTAAGATTTTCTGGGCCAACAATGTAAGAAATAATACATACAAAAACAAAATACTGCATAGTTTTCTAAGGACTAGAAGTGAGGTGACGCTGTCTGTCGGCACCATCTTGCTACCAAGTCATACTGTGCTGTTTCGGTCTACACAGAGACCTTCACCAGAAAATGAAATAGGAGAGATCAGCCATGCTGGGTCACCTGCAGCAGTCCTATGCCACAGAGTCCTGGATGAGCCACACAACTACTGTTCCTACCAGGCCTTGAGATGCACAGCAGAGCAAAAGAATGCACACATTTCTGTGTGCTGCGTGTACAAATGCAAGTACCTTGCCCCAAGGCTACTCAAACAATAGGATCTCAAAGTACAGTTTCTGTTAACCTAACCACTAAAAATAGAAATTCTCTCTGTGTTAATATTGAGGCATGTTGCTTTGTATTATTGGATGCATGTATCAACAATCCACAAGGTTTTCCTTGACTCTTCCATTTTTGCGTTAACTCGACGAGGTCAACTGATTGTTCAAGGTATTGCAAATGCTTTTGTTACTCAGATATGGCTGTGTTTGTTATCAATTTGATTTGAAAACAAATCAAAACAATAAGCATCACATCGTAAGAAAAACATTACATCATAAAAGCATCCATATAAATTCATAGTCATTATCACCTTTACTAGAGCCGTAATACGTTGTGTCCTTACTTAGACAGTGGGGAGCTTTTTCTGTGAATAAAAAAATACTTGAGGAGTGTTAAGTTTCCTGAAAATGAATGAAAATAAATCAATACAAATGCATCCATATTCAACCTATTTATATAAAATGTTGATGATCTTTCTAAAATGCAAGCCACGGTGGCTTATGCCTTCTGTCTTAATTGAAATGCAAAGGGGACATCTCTCTCTCTCTAATCCTGTGATGGGATTTATTCCATAGTCTTTACTAGGTTACGCTGTTTACCAATTTGAGGTCCAGGGCACTTCCCTGAGGACCAGTCTAGAAGAGATGCACGCAGCATCAACTTGAAGATAAACAACAACAACCTCTATGGCTTTCTCTTACCTCACAGTTACTGTATTAACTTCCAGGTCCAGCCATTTATTTCAAAACACAGAGTCCCCTCACAGTGCAAACAACTTAGCCCTCTCTGTTTCACATTCAAACCTTCTATGTGAGGCTTTGGGAGTAAGAGACTCCAGTCTTATTAGATAGAGAGGAAGCATTTTAAATCTGGGGCAAAGTGCCATTAAATCTTCCCATAAGGGGACCAGTACAGCACAGCAGCGGCTCAGGCGGCAATCTATAGAAACTGCCAAGGAGTCGTCTACTACGCTGAAAGACCTATTCTAATAGTTCAGAGAGATCTAAAATGATCCCAGATAAATGGATAAAAAACCCATGTATCTAATAAACAAGGAGTCTAATCCAAAACAAGACTAGTCTAAGACTACCAACAATGAGATTTAAAGAAAAGGACCAGTAAGGTCAAAGAAGTTGTGACTGCCATTGCCCACTGTGAATTGTAGGGTACCTCACATTCGACTTGTCCAATGTCCACCAGCCCAGAGTCTGCGCCATGGCAAGAAGTTCCATTTGATTTGTGAAGCCAGGCGGTGATACAATTACCTGCGTGTCAGAGTTAGACACACTAGGGGTAATGACCCAACCTGAGTTGGACTCAGCTGACCAGGCAGAGGATGGATAGGAGGAGAAATTGAAAGGAGAGAGAAGGAGGAGGGAGATCCGTCTGTGTATATCAATGAGAAGTTTTATTAGCCTAGTGCTAGACACTCCACCAAAGGTCAGGTGACAGCAGAGGAGAGGAGCACCTACTTTAGTTAAGGAGGAGAGGCGGAATCCCTTGGCCTTTCTCTTCCCTGCGTTCTCGTTGAGGTAATTGCCGATGGCCAGCAGGTACTCCAGCACGGAGACAAACGACCTGGAGCTGTACAACTGCGTGCACATCCTGATCTTCTGGTTAATCAGCTGAAAGACAAAGATGGTGGTTCAGGAGAAGTAATTTCACTCTAATCCAACTGCATACTCACTCTCTCTTTTTGTCTGAATCAGACTCACTTGTTTTGTCTGATTCATGAGCTTATGAGAGTTGAGTAAACCCAGGCGAAATCCTTTTAGGTTTTCAAGTAAATTTGCAGTCAGACTAGAGATGTGACAAAATTTCAATAGCACACATTTATTTTGGATAATAGGCTTGTATTTTGAAGTAAACAAGTAGATTGACTTGTTCTACATTGCAAAAGTAATTATATTTTCAACATATGCATTTCATTGTGGTTTTCAGATTATATTATTTATTATCATTCATACTACACAGTTTTTAACCATCCTATCACAAGCGATTGTGTCTTATATCTAAGAAACATGGTGCACACTGCACGATATTCATAGAATGGCAGCTGTATATTAAAAATGGGACAGGTATTAGATTTTGTTTGCAATCTCTCTCAACAACACAGAATTTCTAGGTCTGCTAGTAAAGTAAGGAGGAAGGTGAGGAGGGGATGTAGTGGGGAGACAGAGCAGCCCTCTGGAAAAACAAATCCACTTAGCAAAGGTGCGTGTCTGATACAACATCCAACCATATGCTCAAGTTTACAAAGTAACTTCCCATAGCACACCAGTGTGACCTCCTCAAGCCTTAACAGAGCAGAATGCAAATACTGTAACGGGCGTCGTATGAAGTGGACTAAGGCGCAGCGGGTTGAGTGCTCATTTTAACTTTTATTTGAACACTAAACAAAACAAAACAAGAACACGAACGAACGCACAGTAATGCAGGCTACACACTGCTATGCAAAAACAACTTCCCACAAAAGACAGGTGAAAAAAGGGCTACCTAAGTATGACTCCCAATCAGCAACAACGATGTACAGCTGTTCCTGATTGAGAGCCATACCAGGCCAACAAAGAAATACACAACATAGAAAAACCATAGAAATACAAACCATAGAACAATACCCCAAAACCCCGGAACACATAAAACAAACACCCCTCTTACATAAGAACATATCCCAACAAACCCCGAACCACATAAAACAAACACCCCCTGCTACGTCCTGACCAAACTACAATAACAAATAACCCCTTTACTGGTCAGCACGTGACAAATACAAAGAATGCAAATCAGGTTTTGAAGGGGGCAACCTCTCACTGCAGCCTGGTCTCATAGACTAGACATAACATAGTAAATGTAAATCTGGGAACTCTAATTAGTATGATATGTTACATTTGGTATGCACGTATTGGCGTTTACAAAACGACAGACGGTTACTTAAAACCTCTACAGGATCGGTGGGTCCCCGACGGGACGGTTGAGCTAACATAGGCTAATGCGATTAGCTTGAGGTTGTAAGTAACAAGAAAAGTTCCCAGGACATAGACATATCTGATATTGGCAGAAAGCTTAAATTCTTGTTAATCTAACTGCACTGTCCAATTGAATTGATTGTGCAAAGAATAGGTTTGACATACAAATACAAACTGCTGGGCTCATGACAGCAACAAGAATATTAATTGTCACCCTATGCTGCAAAATTGACAATAATAGTTTCTTGCATAGCAGAAGATCGGAGTAAGATCTTATCAGATACAAATATCCTATTTGGATTTAGAGGTACAGACCATGTACCATAGTAATAGAAGTCAACCCGACTGTGTGACTAACCAAAACTCCAACAACAAATGAATGCAAGGCACAGGCAGGTGTTACTATCTCACATAATTATCTTTAGGATAATCCTGCAATATACAGTACACACACAGAATGCAGTACACACACCATTCCATAATCATGTGTGACTAACACTGTGCTACTGTCTATGAATTGCAACTACATTTTGGAAAGTATTTTTAGATGGTAGAGGGGTGAATAGGGTTTTCATACAATATTTGTAAACAACATTTGGATTTTACAAATTGCTATTTAATATATTAAGGTGTGAGGTGGAACATTTATTTGTTGAATTAAGGCGATAGAAAATGATTTGCATTTCACAAATGTAGAAGGGCATGTAAAAGTGCATCTCATGCCATTCTTTCATGAGTGGAATTTAACTATCCAGCGACAAATGAATGGAACAAAAATACTTCAGTTTCGCACTTTAACTCTAAGAGCTTAGGTACTTTTAAAGAGGAGAAAGCCTTTGTGTTTCTTACTTACTTTTCCAGATGTCCATTTTATTTATGTTATAAACCATGATGAATTAAGATTACATTTTGCATTAGAGAATTGACTTATGTTCTTCTTTTATATATTTTTGTTAGATTTGTTAGATTATCAGCCTACATTGCAGGAACAAAATTTCATACAAAGCAACTTCTTGATGAAACACAATTCACATTAACAAAGTAAATTATTGCAGAGGATACCGTCTTTGAAAGTTAAACATAATATATTCCATGCAATACATTGTAATGTAAATATCTTGTGCACCCATTCAATTGTTATTAGGTATTTCGCTTATGCTCAAGTCTAGTCTATCCTGTGTATGTGACAATACAACTTTTTTTGTCTACCAGTTGAATGCACTAGCTATCTGCATCTACAGCAGATAGATAATGGTCACAGTGAGTTGTTAATGCAGAGTGGAGAGAATATGAGCCTAGGCAGAACACAACAGGTGTTTCTGGATGCTGAATTCTACAGAGGTTAAAAGTGTCTATGTGAGTTTAAACAGGACAACAGAAAGATGACAGCAATCGGTAAGTCATTGAGAGAGGACATCAGTTCAGTATGTGAATCTATGATAACAACGCAGAAGTCAGATTATCTCAAGGGACAATCAAGGCGGAACAACATCGTTGTTGACGGAATTGCAGAATCTCCACGAGATGACACCTAATTCAGAATAATTCTCTAAATGTACCGCTTTTATTTTTATGTGGTTGTTTCCCCAACTTCTTGTAGAGTCAAATGTCTGAAGGGGAGGACAATGTGAACAGAATGATCACTGAGAAACTGAAGACGGACCACAGGAAGATTGAGGTGGAACGAGCCCACAGTACTGGAAAACTCGCCACCGGCCCAGGTGACAGGCCCAGGCTGATAGTGGTCAAGTTCCTGAGGTTCAAGGACAAGGTGGCTGTTCTAGAAAGAGCCAAGAACTTGAGAGGAACGTACATCTTCCTCAACGAGGACTATCCTTAAACTGTGCGCCAGAAGAGGAAAAGACTTATCCCAGCCATGAAAGCTGCCAGAGCACATGGGGACATTGCTTACATCTGCTATGGCAGGCTCATTGTCTACCCTCCCTCCCAAAAGCTTGGACAGGATGAGAGAGCCAAGCCACTTGACGGACTTCTGAATTATGCTGTTGTTTTTTTCTCTTGTTTGTTCTTTTCCATATTTTGTCTATCTGATCAGCTACATAGGAAAGGGCTAAAATAGCCCATATTATTATATGTAGTCTTAAAAATTAGGTTAATGAAACCAATAACTTGCTAACATCAGTTAATGTTCATATATTAGCCATCTTTGAGACTCACTTAGATCATTCCTTTGATGATGCAGCAGTAGCAATACAAGAAGGATATAACATCTACAGAAGAGACAGGAATGCCCATGGGGGTGGTGTTGTTGTATATTTTTAGAGCCATATCCCTGTAATGCTTAGAGAAGATCTTATGTCAAGTGTTATTGAAGTGTTGTTTTTGCAGGTTCACCTGCCTCATCTAATGCCTATTGTTTTAGGGTGTTGCTATAGGCCACCAAGTGCTAACAGTCAATATTTAGATTATGTGTGTGAAGAACTTGATAGTGTTTGTGATGTTAACAGAGAGGTATATTTTCTGGGTGACCTGAACTGGTTAGCAAATAGCTGTCCTCTTAAGAGGAAGCATCTAAATGTGACTTATGCCTGTAATATGACTCAGGTCATACCAATAGTGTTGGATCTGTGACATTCACTGGTATTGATCATATCTTCACTAATGCTGCAGAGCTTTGCTCCAAAGCAATATCAGTACCCATTGGCTGTAGTGACCCTAACATTGTGGCAATAACAAGGAAAGCCAAAGTGCCAAAGGTTAGGCCTAAAGAAAGTTATAAGAGATCATACAAAATTATTTCTCATGACTCTTTTGTTGAAGATATAGCACATTTATGTTGCTCTGATGTGTATGAGTAAGTGAAGTATTTGTAAAAGGATTCATGTCAATTGTTGACAAGCATGCACCTGTTTAAGAAAGCAACTGTGATAACTGTTAGAGCCCTCTGGATTGATGATGAATTGAAAAATGTTATGGTTCAAATAAATTATGCAAAAGAGGTGGCAAACAATTCAGGCTGCTCAGTTGATTGGATGACATACTGTAAATTGAGACATTTTGTGACTTAACTTAACAAAAATAATAAGAATGTACATTACCAAACCAAGATAAATGACACAAAACACAATAAAAAAATAATTTGGAGTACCTCAAATGATATCATGGGCAGAAAACCCAGTTCAGCTCCATCGTTCATTGAAGTTGATGGGTCATTTATAACAAAACCATTTGATATTTTAATAACTATTTCACTGGTAAAGTGGGAAAACTCAGAAGTGAAATGACAACATTGAACAATGAACCATTGATGTATGAAATATCTAATAATGAAAGAGAAGGATTGCTATTTTGAATTTGGTCAAAATCATGTGGGGGAGGTGGAAAAATTATTATTATCCATCAATAATGATAAGCCACCAGGTATAGACAATCTTGATGGAAAACTATTGAGAATGGTAGCAGTCTGTATTGCCACCTCTATTTTCGAAATCCTTAGCCAAAGCTTAAAGGAGTGTGTGTGTACACAAGAGTGGAAGGAAGCTAAAGCAATCCACTTCCTAAAAATAGTAAAGCTCCTTTTGCTGGCTCTAACAACCACGCAATCAGTTTGCCGCCTGTTATTAGTAAACTGATGGAGAGAATTGTTTGACCAAATACAATGCTATTTTTCAGAGAACAAGTTAACAACTGACTTTCAGCATGCATATAGAGAAGGGCACTCAACTTGTACTGCACTGACTCAGATGACAGATGATTGGTTAAACTAAATACATAATAAGATGATAGTTGGAGGTGTATGGTTACATTTCAGTGTAGCCTTTGATGTTATTGATCAGAAATTGTTATTGACGAAACTCACTTGCTATGGCTTTACATCACATGGTTGGATAGTTATTTATCCAATTTATTTATCCAATAGAACCCAGAGTGTTCTTCAATGGAAGCTTCTATAACACTAGATATTTACCGTGCGGTGTCCCTCAGGGCAGTTCCCTTGGGCCGTTACTCTTCTCAATTTCTACAAATGATTTGCCACTGGACTTACACAAGGCTAGAATGACTTTGACACAAACATCAACTGTACTAGTTGTTCAGGCTCTGTTCTTGTCCCATCTTGATTACTGTCCGGTAATATGGTCAAGTGCAGCAAAGAAAGACGTAGCAAAGCTGCAGCTGGCTCAAAACAGAGCAGCACACCATGAAGCCCTTAACTGCAAAATAGAGAACTAACATCAACAACATGCCTGCCAGTCTTTCCTGATTGAGGGTTGAGTAGAGATTAAGTACTTCTCTTCTAGTTTTTATGAGAAGTATTACTGTAATGAAAATTCCAGATAGTCTGCATAATCGAATAACATTCAGCTCAGACACCCATACATACCCCACAAGACATGCCACAAGGGGTCTCATCAAAGTCTCCAAGTCCAAAATGAATTCACGGCAACGCACAGTATTATACAGAGCCATGATCACATGAAACTCCAAAGCAAACAGCAAAATTACCTTTAAAAAAGGGGACACACACAGACACATTCTAACACACATTTTTTTGTATTGTTTGTATATTTTTTTGCATTGTTTGTTTATTGTTTTATTTTACATTTGTGTGACTGTCCTTGACTATCAGTGTATCAGTGTTTTGTTACTTGTCATGTTTTGTATTTTTTGTGGACTCCAGGAAAAGTAGCTGCTGCTTCAGAAAAAGCTAATGAGGATCAGAATAAACCAATAAACATTCCATATGTCCTACCACTCAGAATGCATGTCCAAAACATTGCTTCATACTAAGTTCAGACATAGGATCTTAATTTGATTACTCTGTTACAGGGGAACTTTCCTGCAATGAAGGACATTTTACATTTGTAGTGTATTTGAAGTTTAAAAGGGCTTCTGAAGTGTGTAATTTCCACTTTGAAATTTCAGACTTGATTTTGCTGCTGTAAAAAACTGGCTCAAATTAAGATCCTACAGCTGTAGTATGCTAGTGTTGATATTAAGCTAATGTTCATATCAGGCCAAAGTGAACTCACCGGCTGCAGATCCTCCATGCTTATGGGCAGCTCTCTTAGAGTCAGCAGCAGGTCCAGTCTGGAGTTCAGGTAAGGAATGTTGCACATCTGTAATGGGGAGGCAGTTACATGAGTAATACACAGTCACAGAATGTAGACACAGAACCCACACACACATACCACATGCACACCACACACAAACACGCACACAAACACACACAATATCACACATTCTACTTATATGTGATTATTCAGATTGATTTAAAAAACACTCCGTCTACTGGGATCCGCTTAAGAGACACTATGGGGTGGCTACTAATTACTTCTTCCTAAAGACTCTCCTCAACCCTTCTTCTCTAACAGGAGCAGCTACATCTAAGAGCTAAGATTCCCTGGTGGGTATGTTGTGGGCTGTCTTGTCTTCAGTCTGATTTAGCAGAGAAGCTGAAGGCTTGACATCTTGAAACGATTGGCTGAGCTGCCTAGTCGACCTTTGGGTTGGTTGCTAACCTCTAATAAATCACTCTGGGTTGTCACGCAACAGTGTGTCATTCATGCACAGGTGCATTAGGCCCCAGAAGCCAAAGGGCCTTGGTCTGATGGGGATTAGTGAAAGATGTTAGGTTTGGGGTTATTTCTTGATCTTAGTAATTATTCAGCTACTACAGGCAGCGGGTAGCTGAATATTTTGTAATATACATTTTACAAGACCCGTTTATTAACATACTGATACATATGACCTACCTAAATAAAAACTTTACTTTGAAAATCGTTACAAGGGACATCCCTTTTTAGTTTATCTCAAAGGTTAAATATGGGACTCACTAAAACCCCTCTTACCCAGAAAACCTTGGAAACACTACAGGATGCATGTGAACTGAGGACACAAACTGTGATGCTAAGCCCTTCCACCATGAGAGGTGTTACTGCCACAATGTCTCCCAACATATCCCTATGCATGGTGTCAGATCATGGTGTGAAGAACATGGCCGGCTGATCTTGCTTCTTGGCGCATCTGCCATCCCTTCTGCCCATCATCAACCACATGGGGTACTTTTACAGTGTATCTAGAGGTGAGAAGCCTCATCATCCAGTATGTGGGAAGGATAATAAAGGTGACTAAGGATACAGCAGGACTCCATAAGGAGAAGAGGAGTCATAGAGGAAGAAATGCATATTATTACCATGCAAATCATTGATGCAGAAATTACATAACATCAGCATCCTGGAAAAAACTTTAAAGGTACACCTCAACAAAATTACATATTGGTTTCCTTACTAACGATTTGGCATTTGTGGCACAATTCCCATTCTAGTCATGGGTCCGATATTAGCATTTTTCGCACATCATGTTCAAATAATCTCTAAGTGACTTAGTTTCACAATAAATGTAATATACTTTTGGATGATTTGAATGTGATGCATGAAAAATACTAATATCAGTCCCATGACATGAATGGGATTTGTGCAACAAATGCTAAAACATTAGCATGTGGAAACAGTGCCAGGGTAACTAGACCAAAGCATGGATTGCTGTCATAACTTGTCCATAGACTGCTTGCAGGGTAAGTAAATCAATGTGTCATTATGTAATTTGGGTGAACTAAACCTTTTCAGGAATTGAAAAATGTGGTTTATTTTGTAGATCCATCACATCCGCTCATTAAAATTCACAAGGTGTTTTTAATTACTTTAATTGGTCATCCATTTATGAAGCATGCACAGCACATGGACGGTAAGAGCTTCTTTTAATTTATGTAAACAAAATCAAAATTGGCAAACATTAAGGTTTATCTAGGACATGTGTGATAAGTAGGTATGGTAAGGCATTACCCTAGTCTTGGAAAGCTTGGCATGCTTAGATACTTACCTCCATCATGTACTGGTCCACAACATGTAGCTCTGACACAGACCCCTTGTAAGATTTATACATTTCCACATCGTCTGAGGTAGGTACATATCTATAAAGGAAACATATTTAACATATTTAAATGTATGTCTTTGTTATGTTATTTTTTATGTCTTTGTTAAACATAAATCACAACATAAATCCCAGTTTGACATTTTTCATGTCATAAGAGAGTTCCCTCTTGATTGTGTCATAAGAGTCAATAAGCAATGTTAGGGTTGAGTGGATCCGCTCTGCTTTGCTGCAGATTCAAACAGTAGCTGACATCTTATCGATACGGTGTGACATTTCATTCCTCCTCAATGTCTAATAATAAGTCAGGCTAAATATAATGCCTCCCTCAGTCAGTCAGTATAGCACTGATCAGTTGTCTACATAGTCTGAATGGCACTGAGGCTTTGGTAATTGAAAAAAAGGAGTCACCTTTTCAGTTACAATGCATAAATTAAGTGAAATACAACAAACACTTTTTCACAAGACACACAATCCGGGCTTCATCCAAAATGGCACCAAGTAGTGGTAGCCAGGTAGTGCTCTATAAAGGAAATAGGTCAGGGTCCCATTTAGGATCATGCAATGCCATACCCCCTTTCTCTGATAGAGCCATAATGCTAGGCTGATTTCCAGTGACCCAGAGAAAGGGGAGTGATTAAAAGCCAAGTAGCTCTGATGGCCTCCGTCAGCTCCTATGAAGCAGCAGGACCGTTGATGCCAGCCACGGCCATCCATTCATTCACTTGCACTGAGTTTGAACCTAAATGGAATCTCTTTTTCTCCCGTCCTCTGTCATCTGAGTGTATTTCAACTCCAAACCAGACATTCACTTTTTCATGAGCCCTGGGATGTGGCGCTGGATTGGAGCTATAGAGCTATAGCCGCATGTCATTAATATTGGAGGCCCTGTGGGGAGTGGTATCTATCAGAGATTGTATTCCTGATGCCCACGCGATGCCACATTAAAATATATATTACGTTTTCATAGAATAAATATAATCCTCTATGAGGTACATTAGATCACTGTTCTTTGATCAGGTCAGCACCTCACCGAAAGAAAGCACTGAGTAAACTGTAGAGACGGAGGTAAGCATTTTACTCGGCTTTCAGTGTTATACCCCTGAGTGTAACTCAATAGTGTCTATCTCCTCAAATACCTCACCAATGAAAGTTTTATTAGTAGTCTGCTCTGGTAAAAGGTTCTGGCATCTGCTCTTTAGTATTAGAGCAAACGCTATAGAGACTACTGCTTGTGCCTCTCTTACTCACATGAACTGGCAGTGACTTCACTTGCCATGTCTCATAGGCTTCATTGGGTTTATTCCTGTATGTATGATCCCTGTATGTACCCTGCACTCGTAACACTTGTCTTACACAACCTAATGTTTTACCAACATGCAATCTTACTGGTCTTGTGTATGTACCATGTAAAATCTTACAAGTTATACTGCTGCCCTGCATCGGACTTGATACAATCCTGCATCAAGTCTGAATCTGTTTTCTTCTCAATGCAGGCAACTGCAGTTGTATCCAAATTCGAGATTAATCTGCAACATGAATGTGTAATCCCTTCTTACCTCCTCAGGGAAGTGATCTGTTCATCAGAGAAGCCTCCCTCACCCTCATTAACCAAGAACAGTTTGTCCTTTAGTTCTCCTGGCTGCACATGGAAACTTTTGAGGAAAATATCTGGGGGAATAATCAGGAAAACAAAATCAACACACTCACTCAACAACGACACATGAATGGTTTTACTCTTGACAGGGAGATACTCTTTTTCCTGTACCTGCAACTTGAAATGAAATAACTGAAGACAAAAGGTGCTTGGATTAATTATCTCTCTCGAGTGCCTTTGGGGTGCACTCATTTGTATTCTATCAAATCCAAACTGATGGGAATTTTTGTTTTACCTAACAACCTCTGTGTATGCTGCAGGAGCTGGGAGAAAAACAATTAATTAGTAGTACACTATCACTCTAAAACACTTTAAAATGAAATATGGTAAGGAATTATTGTGATATGCAGTCAGGGATGGATTCATGCACTGATTGAGTAACACCCAGTTCAAGGTTAAGGTTTTAGAAGTAATATGCAGCTAGATTCTATGCTATTCTCCTCGTCTTAATTTAACAGGTCGACCGTCAGTTAATTAAAAAGCCCCAATCTGACAGGGGTGTGCGGGGTGCTCACTGCACTCTGCTTCTTTATGTATTGATCATTCTACTCCGCTCTGGGCCAAAGCAAGAGGTCTCATCTAGAAGAAGAAATAATGTTTAAGTATTTCCTACATTACAAGGTCATTTTAAACACCACGCCACAAATATATCAAATCCCCCCCGTCCTTTTTACTTTCCTTTCCTCCATGTTAATTATGTTACCTTGGACCACGATTTTCTTATATTATGTTTAATAGGAAAATGGTGGTCCTCTGTAGCTCAGCTGGTAGAGCATGGTGCTTACAACAGCAGGATAGTGGGTTAAATTCCAAGGACCACCTATACGTTAAAATGTTATGCACGCATGACTGTAAGTCACTTTGAGTCTGCTAAATGAAATAAATGATATACACTGCTCAAAAAAATAAAGGGAACACCTAAACAACACAATGTAACGCCAAGTCAATCACACTTCTGTGAAATCAAACTGTCCACTTAGGAAGCAACACTGATTGACAAAAAATTTCACATGCTGTTGTGCAAATGGAATAGACAACAGTTGGAAATTATAGGCAATTAGCAAGACACCCCCAATAAAGGAGTGGTTCTGCAGGTGGGGACCACAGACCACTTCTCAGTTCCTATGCTTCCTGGCTGATGTTTTGGTCACTTTTGAATGCTGGCGGTGCTTTCACTCTAGTGGTAGCATGAGACGGAGTCTACAACCCACACAAGTGGCTCAGGTAGTGCAGCTCATCCAGGATGGCACATCAATGCGAGCTGTGGCAAGAAGGTTTGCTGTGTCTGTCAGCGTAGTGTCCAGAGTATGGAGGCGCTACCAGGAGACAGGCCAGTACATCAGGAGACGTGGAGGAGGCCGTAGGAGGGCAACAACCCAGCAGCAGGACCCCTACCTCCGCCTTTGTGCAAGGAGGAGCAGGAGGAGCACTGCCAGAGCCCTGCAAAATGACCTCCAGCAGGCCACAAATGTGCATGTGTCTGCTCAAACGGTCAGAAACAGACTCCATGAGGGTGGTATGAGGGCCCGACGTCCACAGGTGGGGGTTGTGCTTACAGCCCAACACCGTGCAGGACGTTTGGCATTTGCCAGAGAACACCAAGATTGGCAAATTCGCCACTGGCGCCCTGTGCTCTTCACAGATGAAAGCAGGTTCACACTGAGCACATGTGACAGACGTGACAGAGTCTGGAGACACCGTGGAGAACGTTCTGCTGCCTGCAACATCCTCCAGCATGACCGGTTTGGCGGTGGGTCAGTCATGGTGTGGGGTGGCATTTCTTTGGGGGGCCGCACAGCCCTCCATGTGCTCCCCAGAGGTAGCCTGACTTCCATTAGGTACCGAGATGAGATCCTCAGACCCCTTGTGAGACCAAATGCTGGTGCAGTTGGCCCTGGGTTCCTCCTAATGCAAGACAATGCTAGACCTCATGTGGCTGGAGTGTGTCAGCAGTTCCTGCAAGAGAAAGGCATTGATGCTATGGACTGGCCCGCCCGTTCCCCAGACCTGAATCCAATTGAGCACATCTGGGACATCATGTCTCGCTCCATCCACCAACGTCACGTTGCACCACAGACTGTCCAGGAGTTGGCGGATGCTTTAGTCCAGGTCTGGGAGGAGATCCCTCAGGAGACCATCCGCCACCTCATCAGGAGCATGCCCAGGCGTTGTAGGGAGGTCATACAGGCACGTGGAGGCCACACACACTACTGAGCTTCATTTTGACTTGTTTTAAGGACATTACATCAAAGTTGGATCAGCCTGTAGTGTGGTTTTCCTCTTTAATTTTGAGTGTGACTCCAAATCCAGACCTCCATGGGTTGATACAGTGGATTTCCATTGATTATTTTTGTGTGATTTTGTTGTCAGCACATTCAACTATGTAAAGAAAAAATAATTTAATAAGATTATTTCTTTCATTCAGATCTAGGATGTGTTGTTTAAGTGTTCCCTTTATTTTTTTGAGCAGTATATTATAGAACATTTGTGTTGAGTGAGTGTTGAGAAGTCCAGGTATAGTGGGTAGTCAGTCACAACCCTTGATGTTTTCATTTACCTTGGATGTAATGTGACAAGACTGATATTTCTAATCTTGCCACATCAAGACTAAAGTTATTTTCTATTCAAATGTCAGTGTCTGTGTAACAATTAACATGACAAAATGTGTCAAAATCATCCTGATATACGACATCCAGTGATGACAGGGTAACGGTAAATGTCCCACGGGGGACCAGTACAAAAAAAAGTATGAAAATGTATGCATTTGGAAGACCCATTTGCGACAAAGCTTTAACTTCCTGACTGATGTCTTGAGATGTTGCTTTAATATATCTACATAATTTTCCTGCCTCATGATGCCATCTATTTTGTGAAGTGCACCAGTCCCTCCTGCAGCAAAGCACCGCCACAACATGATGCTGCCACCCCCATGCTTCACGGTTGGGATGGTGTTCTTCGGCTTGCAAGCATCCCCCTTTTTCCTCCAAACATTACGGTCATTATGGCCAAACTGTTCTATTTTTGTTTCATCAGACTAGAGGACATTTCTACAAAAAGTACGATCTTTGTCCCCATGTGCAGTTGCAAACCGTAGTCTGGCTTTTTTATGGCAGTTTTGGAGCAGTGGCTTCTTCCTTGCTGAGCGGGCTATCAAGTTATATCGATATAGGACTCGTTTTACTGTGGATATAGATACTTTTGTGCCTGTTTCCTCCAGCATCTTCACAAGGTCCTTTGCTGTTGTTCTGGGATTGATTTGCACTTTTTGCACCAAAGTACGTTCATCTCTATGAGACAGAACGCGTCTCCTTCCTGAGCGGTATGACGGCTGCGTGGTCCCATGGTGTTTATACTTGCGTACTATTGTTTGTACAGATGAACGTAGTACCTTCAGGCATTTGGAAATTGCTCCCAAGGATGAACCAGACTTGTGGAGGTCTACAATTTTTTTCTGAGGTCTTGGCTGATTTCTTTTGATTTTCCCATGATGTCAAGCAAAGAGGCACTGAGTTTGAAGGTAATTCTTGAAATACATCCACAGGTACACCTCCAATTGACTCAAATGATGTCAATTAGCCTATCAGAAGCTTCTAAAGCCATGACATCATTTTCTGGAATTTTACAAGCTGTTTAAAGGCACAGTCAACTTAGTGTATGTAAACTTCTGAACCACTGGAATTGTGATACAGTGAATTATAAGTGAAGTAATTTGTCTGTAAACAATTGTTGGATAAATTACTTGTGTCATGCACAAAGTACAGTGGGGCAAAAAAGTATTTAGTCAGCCACCAATTGTGCAAGTTCTCCCACTTAAAAAGATGAGAGAGGCCTGTAAGTTTCATCATAGGTTCACTTCAACTATGACAGACAAAATGAGAAGAAAAAAAATCCAGAAAATCACATTGTAGGATTTTTAATGAATTTATTTGCAAATTATGGTGGAAAATAAGTATTTGGTCAATAACAAAAGTTTATCTCAATACTTTGTTATACACCCTTTGTTGGCAATGACACAGGTCAAATGTTTTCTGTAAGTCTTCACAAGGTTTTCACACACTGTCGCTGGTATTTTGGCCCATTCCTCCATGCAGATCTCCTCTAGAGCAGTGATGTTTTGGGGCTGTCGCTGGGCAACACGGACTTTGAACTCCCTCCAAAGATTTTCTATGGGGTTGAGATCTGGAGACTGGCTAGGCCACTCCAGGACCTTGAAATGCTTCTTACGAAGCCACTCCTTCGTTGCCCGGGCGTTGTGTTTGGGATCATTGTCATGCTGAAAGACCCAGCCACGTTTCATCTTCAATGCCCTTGCTGATGGAAGGAGGTTTTCACTCAAAATCTCACGATACATGGCCCCATTCATTCTTTCCTTTACACGGATCAGTCGTCCTGGTCCCTTTGCAGAAAAACAGCCCCAAAGCATGATGTTTCCACCCCCATGCTTCACAGTAGGTATGGTGAACTTTGGATGCAACTCAGCATTCTTTGTCCTCCAAACACGACAAGTTGAGTTTTTACCAAAAAGTTCTATTTTGGTTTCATCTGACCATATGACATTCTCCCAATCCTCTTCTGGATCATCAAAATGCTCTCTAGCAAACTTCAGACGGGCCTGGACATGTACTGGCTTAAGCAGGGGGACACGTCTGGCACTGCAGGATTTGAGTCCCTGGCGGCGTAGTGTGTTACTGATGGTAGGCTTTGTTACTTTGGTCCCAGATCTCTGCAGGTCATTCACTAGGTCCCCCCGTGTGCTTCTGGGATTTTTGCTCAACGTTCTTGTGATCATTTTGACCCCACGGGGTGAGATCTTGCGTGGAGCCCCAGATCGAGGGAGATTATCAGTGGTCTTGTATGTCTTCCATTTCCTAATAATTGCTCCCACAGTTGATTTCTTCAAACCAAGCTGCTTACCTATTGCAGATTCAGTCTTCCCAGCCTGGTGCAGGTCTACAATTTTGTTTCTGGTGTCCTTTGACAGCTCTTTGGTCTTGGCCATAGTGGAGTTTGGAGTGTGACTGTTTGAGGTTGTGGACAGGTGTCTTTTATACTGATAACAAGTTCAAACAGGTGCCATTAATACAGTTAACGAGTGGAGGACAGAGGAGCCTCTTAAAGAAGAAGTTACAGGTCTGTGAGAGCCAGAAATCTTGCTTGTTTGTAGGTGACCAAATACTTATTTTCCACCATAATTTGCAAATAAATTCATAAAAAATCCTACAATGTGATTTTCTGGATTTATTTTCTAATTTTGTCTGTCATAGTTGACGTGTACCTATGATGAAAAATACAGGCCTCTCTCATCTTTTTAAGTGGGAGAACTTGCACAATTGGTGGCTGACTAAATACTTTTTTGCCCCACTGTAGATGTCCTAACCGACTTGCCAAAACTATAGTTTGTTAACAAGAAATTTGTGGAGTGGTTGAAAAACGAGTTTTAATGTTTCCAACCTAAGCGTATGTAAACTTCCGACTTCAACTGTATTTGGCTAAGGTGTATGTAAACTCACAATACTCCATATTCAAGTAATTTACAATACTATGAAGGGGCAGACATGGAGATAGACAGGGCATGGGTGCTGAAAGTAGGCTAATTAATGTAAACTGTCTTCATTTTAATTTGACTTTAGGCTGCTAACAACAAGAGGGCTTTGCGTTGGAGCCTATTTTTTCCTATTAAAAAAATAAGAGGTAAGCCTACCTGTTTAACAGATGAAATGATAGTTTACTATCCATTTACTTTGTCAGTCAATTCCTTCAGTCATCATACACTAGTTAAATATCTCTGTGTCAGTGAAGGGCTTGTGTGTTAAAACCAGGGCTCGAATTGAGAGCGTATGTGAGGGAATTGTGGCTTTTGTTAAAGAAAATGGCTAAAAGCATAGGCCTACCTCTTGTTACCATAAAAATGATGGACCTGATTATATAAAGTGATCTATAACGAGGCTTTAGTCCGCAATGCTTTATACAAGAAACAAGCTGTTAAATGCAGGGGAAAGACGTGACTCTGATGCATATGGGATATCTTTGGTTTCTCTACATGACATTCAGAGGCTGTGCTACAACCCTCTATAGCCAAGGAGACAAAAATGTACTTTGCTTGGGAAGTAATGTGTGATTCTGTCACTATCAATTGATGTTCATTTAAACAGGCTATTAAAAAACATACTAACACTAAATCAGTCAGGAGCAAGCTAGCTAAGGAACAAAAAAGTATTATTTAGGCTATATTATTATTATTTCAAGCCTATAGCTTGCCATTTAAGGAATAAATTGTGAAGCATTTGTGACACATTACAGGCTGGCAGGATCACTCATGATTTCAACAACACATCAACAACATCACTTCAACAATATGCCTATACATTTCGCATTTAGGCTGTATATAATGACATTTTCAAAAATAATCACTTAGAATTATATAATAATGAAATGAAAAATGCCATATTAGGCTGTACAGTCATTCTACACTGCCTTTGAATTCACTCTTAGAAACTCGAGTTTGGCCAGTCTGTAACACTCGTCGTTGAAGGGGGACCAAAACGCAGCGGGTAAAGTGCTCATCCTCTTATTTATTAAAGAAAACCCTTAATCAATACAAAACAAACGACGAAAACAGTCCAGTAAGGTGCATAGACTATACTAGAAACAACCACCCACAAAACCCAGTGAAAACAAACACAACTAAATATGGCCTCCAATTAGAGACAACAACAACCAGCTGACTCTAATTGGAGGTCATTGACAAAACTCACATAGAACTAGAAAAGCTAGATAAACATAGAAATAAGAAAACTAGAACCTAAACCCACAATACCCAACCACACAAAACAAACACCCCCTGCCACGCCCTGACCAACTACAATGACAAATAGCCCCTTTTACTGGCCAGGACGTGACACAGTCTTTGGTTTGAGGATCATGCGGTGAGCTATGCATACCTACATTTTTACATTTGAGTCATTTAGCAGACGGTCTTATCCAGAGCGACTTAGTTAGTACATTCAGTTAGTACCTAGTTTGTTAATTTAGCCTAGCAGATGCTCTTGTACTCCCATGCCCTAATCCAGGCTGTATCACATCCGGTCGTGATTGGGAGTCCCATAGGGCGGCGCACAATTTGGCCGGGATAGGCCATCATTATAAATAAGAATTTGTTCTTAACTGACTTGCCTAGTTAAATAAAGGTTAAATAAAAAATGAAATACATTAAAAAAATTACAGTCAACACAAATCAATTTTTTAACAACAATATCATGGAATCAAACATTAGTGTTGCATGGGTTAAAAAAAGCCATATTACAACCTATGTGTTGTGATATTTGCGTTGTTTGCTCTATAACCTGTTAGTCCATATGCCTTGCGACCATGATATATAGGCCTAAAGGCCGAGACAATAAGAAGACACAGTAGCAGAATAAATTAAACCAGAGAGCAACCTCTGTCAGGTGATGTCCACAAAGTATATTGCATGTAACAAACAGTTAACCTACAGAATGGTCAAGTAAGTTAATGTTTCTGACATTTTCGGACCACTAAACAACTATTGATATAGAACCACGGAGAGTTCCCGCAAGTCGCAAAGAAAACAAGAGCTGCCTCCACTATTCCAAAACCATTTCAACTTCAACATTTAAACATCACCGATGCTTAGTCTAATACAATCACAACTAAAAGATGCCAAAAACGATTTAGTCCAATCAACATGAGCTAAATATGATGGTGTGTTTGCGTGCATGTTTGTGTAAGTAGAAAAAACATGTTGACTCACCCTACTTGTAAAGAAACACCAATGCCATCCTCCTCTCTTTCATGTTGACGAAACGGTCTATCACTTTGTCTGACAGTACACACTTTTATTTTTTGTTGTCCTAGGCTACCTGGCTAAATGGTTGTTCGCTAGCCTAACTTCCTTTCATGGGCAACTTTAGCTAGTTAACATTAGCCGTCTACATCTAGCCACATATTGAACTTCCATCGTCTCAGGCCAGGGGCACAATGTATGAATTGGCCAGTACGGAAAATTAAGTAAAACCACAAGACCAAATACCTATCTCCATCCATGGCTAATTTAGGAAAAGGCCAATTTTAGCTACCTAGCCACCGGAAGACAACAACACAATAAGATGCAAGAATTCAAATTGCTTCTGTCAATGACGTATGCTCTCAATACAATTTTCATAGAAGTGACACCATATCCAAACTGGCTTCCCTTGACACTTTTTCTTGGTGCGCCAGGACCATTCACAGTTGAGCTCACTCAGTTTAGCTCAATGCTGATTGGCTATTATTTTGTACTTTTTTATCAAGGGAGGCCAAATGCTCACTGGCTTCCTTGCATTCAATACTATGGGCGGCAACAATGTCATGCTCTATTGGACCAGACAGCATCAGATAGATGGCCTACACATACAGACAGAAGGGCGCTGTTTCACTCACTCAGAAGCTTTCTCCAGTGAAATACATTCAGCCTCTTGTGAATTGAAGGAAAATGATGAAACACAGAAGAGACAAAAGATAAATTATTGTTTCCCAAATGAAAAGAAGTTGATCATTGATGATCAGATACTTCAATTGTAACTGGTTCTGTTGCACAACATTTTTACAATTGATAAACAACTTTAGCACTGTTCTAAACTTAGACTATCCTGTTTTTTTACCCATACCCTGTATAGAAATCACAAGCACTCCGGTGGAGGAGCATGCGCTCATTTGTTGTCATGCCCTACTGTGGTATTACAAAATATTCTAGTTGTCTCCAGTCAGGTGAAATGATGTAGAATTGCATGAAATGCGTTTATAAAAGGCAATTTTTTTCTTGAACTGCAAATAAGATTATAGATTAATGCAGTGCTTTTATTAAAATAGAGATATTTTCACCCCTACCCTTGTCTGCAGTGGTCTGTGACTCTACAACCTTCTGGCTACTTTGCCATGTAATGCTTACAAAACCAAGAACAGTTTCTAAAACTGCATATCTAAGGCACTGGTCTGTTCTAGGAGTGAGGGTAAATGGTAGGCATGTTCTCTGCTATACACTTTATGTTTTCATTATTATTTGGGGTTCAGGAGAGGGTCACTTGTTTTTGTTTTTTTCAAACGTTCAGGGAGGGTCAGGTAAAAAATATATTTTACTGAAGGTAGGGCCATTTATTTTCATTTCAGAGAGGTCCGATGTTCTCCAGGTATCACTTATTATAAATAATATATAGTTCCTTAGAAAATAGCCATTTCGGATGTCACCAAGCAGGCCAAAACGCCATCCCACCAAAAAAAGGCGGTCTTTTAAAACGGTTCTTAAACTAAGGGCATTATCATCATTTTCACAATTTCACAGTATTATTGCAACATCATAGTGTATAAATATATATATTTCTTTTTAACAATAAAATCACATCTTTGACTGCACTAAGCCTTTAAGAGCGGTGATGTTCTATTAAAGATTAAGTGTTCAAGAAATTACCTGATGTTGCTATGCTGCTGCCTAGCCTTAGCTTTGGCAGAAAGTTATAGAAACAGACAGTTTTGCTTGTTAATTTGCTCTTGGCCAAACTTTTTTTTTTATCCTAACAAATTAGGATACAGAAATGTAGAGTGTATCCCACTGGGGGCAGAGTGAACCACAGGTGTACTTTTAATTGCTAATCCAGTCATTTCTGACTGTGCATCCCAAATGGCACCCTATTCCCTACATAGTGCATTACTTTTGACCAGGGTTCATAGGGCTGTCGGGAATAAGGTGCCATTTGGGGAACACCCTCAGTCCTCAATGAGACACTGGATAATGCTCTCAACACCACCTTGATTAGACACGCTAACATAAGAGCATACTAGGGAGCTCTCGTGTCGAATCAATCACCATATTAATTAAGCACATTTTTAAAAGTACAAGAAGGGCAAGCTCTGGGATGGCACTACACAGTGCACAATAAAATGTTTCCTCTTAAAACTGAGTGGGGTATTTGAACGTGAGGCCTTGCTGATGTTTTCCTCTCTGTGTGAAACAACTAATGTATTAATACTATGAGGTTAACTAGTCTTTTTTGCTCGTCTTAGAAAACTGACCATTGCAGTCTTCTAAGCTATCAAACAGATAAAAGTATTGAGCAAATCCAACTGGCGTAATCTTCTTCTGCTACAGATGTAGGATCTTAATTTGAGCCAGTTTGATACAGCAGGAAAATAATCCAGCAGCAACATGACATGTGATTTATTATGTGTATTATAATAAATTGAACATTTTCATAAGGAAAAATCAAGTCTGAAATTTCAAAGTGGTATTTACAAACTCCAGAAGCCTTTTTAAAACTGAAATACACTACAAGTATAAAATGTCCTGCATTGCAGGGAAGTTCTCCTGCAACAGGGTGATCAAATTAAGATCCTACATTTGTAACTAGCTATATAGAATGTTCTTCACTCTTTGATATTCAATATTTTTCTAATCAATTTAGTCCAACACAGTGTATTTCGTCGGTAATACCTGGAAAAAGAGTGAGTCATGACCTGAGCAGTGGTTATTGACTACATAGTATTAGACCCACAATAAGTTATTCTGTTCTGTTTATCTCCTCTCAGGGTTCAGATATTTTCTTGAAGGAATGAAGACAAACACAACACCATAACCACCTGTCCATGACCATCCTGCATGCCTCCCCTGCTCCCCTGCACTTATCTACGTGTTGTCATGCACCCTGCCTGTGGCATAGAGACAGGCTATAGCCCACAGAGACCACATATAAGCTCACTGCTAGAAGGGAAAATACTCTTAATCTCATCATAATACCGCCACCTGGATATAGATAGTTCATATCCATCTGTTTGAATGTAAAACTGTAAGCTATATGCATAGCACTTTGTCATTAAGGATAAGAGTGTTATGATTGCAAACGCAGAACATAACCGTTATACTGTAATAACTACGTATAATAATAACCATTAATTATTTATCTAAATGATTTATTGTAATTTACAATACACTAATAGAAGTCATACTGTATGTATCTAGCGACAGTATTAGCTATAGCTCCTTGGATAAATAGAGAAAATACTGTCACTGTCCATGTGAAACAGGAAAATAATAGATAACAGCTAGTTAGCAGAGATCCTGCTGATGAGCATGCAGAGCTCATCTAAAGCAAGCATAATCTGTGTGTGTGTGTGTGTGTGTGTGTGTGTGTGTGTGTGTGTGTGTGTGTGTGTGTGTGTGTGTGTGTGTGTGTGTGTGTGTGTGTGTGTGTGTGTGTGTGTGTGTGTGTGTAGCACACTTTTCCCTCTCTCATGCTGGCAGCAGAGAGACGCATCACCTGGAGTTCCCCACAGGCGGTAGTCACCAAGCACAGTGCTTTACATTTACACCATTTTAGCAGACACTCTTATCCAGAGCGACTTACAGTAGTTAATGCGTACATTCTCGTACTGCTCCCCAGTGGACATCAAACCCACAGCCCTGGCATGGCACGCACCATGCTCTACCAACTGAACCACATGGGACTGCCTAGTCAGAGCACAACTTTCCAGGGCACAGAAAGGAGAGGAGCACACTTGGAGTGTATCCTATCCTGTTCTATCCTATGACAGACGCACATAGCAACAGTCGCACAGGACTCCATCCATAATTCATGGCCATGCATACTCTAATTGTGTTGCCAGCCTGCACACTTGTACTGATGCCATTTAACAACCCTCTCTGCTGCACCACACGTGTATCACTTCACTCTTTCTTCGAAGACCTGCGAGAAGAGAACTCTCTAAAATCTTTCTTCCTCATTCTCACACGCCACATGCACACACTTTATCCATTGGTCTTAGGTTGCCTTGAGCTACGCCAAGTCATAGACTTGGTCCCGAGTGGTGCAGCGAGACACTGCATCTCAGTGCTGGAGGCATCATTACAGACCCTGGTTCGATTCCAGGCTGTATCACAACTGGCCGTGATTGGGAGTCCCATAGGGCGGCGCACAATTAGCCCAGAGTTTTCCGGGTTAGGGTTTGGCCGGGGTAGGCCGTCATTGTAAATAAGAATTTGTTCTTAACTGACTTGCCTAGTTAAATAAAGGTTAAATAAATAAAATTGATTCTCCACTGAACAGCAGTCAAAGCCATCAAGTGAAGAAGAAAAAAGATGGAAGCTTTACCCATAGAAATAGAATGTATAGAATGAGCATCCCCATTTAATAGCCAGGGTTAGCGGGTCCAAGCTCGTTCTATTAATTCTATTTTTATGGCTTTACCAAGGTTCTGATAGACTCAGACTGCCCCCTGTAGACATGCAGTGCAGTTCACAAGGGAGGACAACCCATATCTGTATCTACACTGAAACTAGCAGCATTATTCTTCAAGGATGGTTATCCGAAAATGTATGCAGTCACTACTGTAAATCGTTCTAGATAAGAGCTTTTGCTAAATTAATAAAATGCTAAAAAAAAAAAATCTCTTAATGTCTGAAAGCATTAATTCTATTCCAATGCTTCAATGTTCAACCTAATCCTTCAATGTTGGTTATTTCTTGCGTCTTGTTATGTAGCTGCTGTACAACATTTTTTGCATCTTTCCTCAAGCAAATACATGTGGTATGGAGATTAGATGGAGAATGAGTCAATACACCGAAGTAAAGCTCATAGAGTTTCCTATTAAGTACTACCATCTGGTGGTTGCAAAAAGGTGTTACTTATTTTTTACAACTCAACTACAGTAATCAAGCACTGCGTGTAGTTTCAAACAAATCTGTTATCAGCAAGAAAATAATGTTGATGGGTCTGATAAGAGGAATACCTATGTGAGAATGCTGTTCATAGACTACAGCTCAGCGTTCAAAACCGTAGTCCCCTCCAAGCTCAGCATCAAGCTTGGGACCCTGGGACTGAACACCTGCCTCTGCAAGTGGATTCTGGACTTCCTGACGGGCCGACCCCAGGTGGTGAGGATAGGTAACATCACCTCAACCATGCTGACACGCAACACGGGGGGCCCCACAGGGGTGTGTGCATAGTCCTGTCCTGTACACCCTATTCACCCACGGCTGCGTGACCACGCAGGACTCCAACACCATCATCCAGTGTGATGATGACACGACGGTGGTAGGCTTGATCACGGGCACAATGAGACAGCCTGCAGGGAGGAGGTCAGTGACCTGGCAGTGTGGTGCCAGGAAAACAACCTCTCCCACAACATCATTAAGACCAAGGAGCTGATCGTGGACTACAGGAAACGGTGGGTCAAGTACGCACCATCCACATCGACAGGGCTGTAGGGGAGTGGGTCCAATGCTTCAAGTTACTTGGTGTCAAATTCACTAAAGAATTAAAATGTTCCACACACACACACGCACACAGTCGTGAATAAGGCATGACAGCGCCTCGTCTGCCTCATGAGATTGAAAAGATTTGGTATGGGCCCTCAAATCCGAAAGTTCTACAGCTGCACCATTGAGAGCATCTTGACTGGCTGCATCACTGCTTGGTATGGCAACTGCACCGCCCTCGAACGCATAACCCTACAGAGGGTGGTGCGGACAGCCCAGTACCGTAATTTCCGGACTATTAAGCGCACCTGAATATAAGCCGCACCCACTGAATTAAAAAATATATATATATTTTGAACATAAATACTGCTGTTTCCAACGTCTTATTATCGACTCATTAAGACCAAGCTCCCGTGCAGCAGCTCTATTTCCTTTTCCAACAGCCAGATCAATCGCCTTCAACTTGAAAGCTGCATCATATGCATTTCTCCGTGTCTTTGCCATGATGAGGGTGACAAAATGACTACCATAATCAGAATGATGGGAAGTTTGAGAGCGCTCGATTTAATCTAAACAGTAAACAAAAAAGTTGTTTGACCTTAACCCGTTCGGCAATTTCATTGGTCTAATGAAAGCTTCATGCCGCCAAAAAACTGAGCACGTCACAGAATGTGTTTTTTTGGAGAAAACTAAATTGAAAGCGGGAAAAATCCATATATTAGCCGCGTCATTGTTTAAGCCGCAAGGCTCAAAGCCTGGGAAAAAAGTTGCGGCTTATAGTCCGGAATTTACGGTACATCGCTGGGGCCAAGCTCCCTGCCATCCAAGACCTCTATATCAGGCGGTGTGAAAAGACCCCACCCAACCGAGCCACACTGTACTCTCTGCTTCTGTTTGGCAAGCGGTACCGGAGCAACAAGTCTGACACCAACTGGCTCCTAAACAGCTTCAATCCCCAGGCCATAAGACTGCTAAATAGCTAACAAAATGTCTACATGGACTATCAGAATTGACCATTATATTTTATTTTTGCACTGTCTCTATGCACACTCACAGGACTCTACACACTCACACTTTTTTTACATTTACATTAGTCATTTTAGCAGACGCTCTTATCCAGAGCGACTTACAGTAGTGAATGCATACATTACATAACATTTTTTGTTTTTTGTTTTGTTTTCCGTACTGGTCCCCCCGTGGGAATCGAACCCACAACCCTGGTGTTGCAAACACCATGCTCTACCAACTGAGCCACACGGGACCACACTCACATACAATCATCAGATACGCTGCAGCTACTCTGTTTATCATACAGTATATCCTGATGCCTAGTCACCTTACCCCTATACATATTTACCCCTGCCACTCCACTTCAATATCCCTGCACATTGTAAATATGGTATTGGAACTGACCCTGTATATAGCTTACAGTACTTACGTTCTCGTGTTTTTCTCATTTCCATTTCTCATGTGTTTTTGTTCTACTTTACTTTATTTTATAGTATTACTGATATTGATTGCTGCATTTTTGGGAAAGAGCTCCTAAGAAAGGCAATTCACTGTACTTGTGCACATGACAATAAAATGTTAAACTTGATAAATAAGTTGTGCACAACCAGGGGAAAAACTGCCCAGAAAATAGAGCATATAGTTGTGAAAGCATATAGGCCTATCACCTCAAACTGCCATACAAGTAATTGTAAAGCTACTTACTAAAGTTGTGAGCAACCTTCGTATTGAGCATGATGTGAAGGTTAGTGCTGGGCTCGGTGATCCCACCAAATGTTCCCAAATCTTGAACTGCAAATTGCTCATACAAGCGTGAAGTGTCAATTTCAATGTTCCCAGCGTTTCCCCGTGTCCAGCATGATTTCTCTATCTGCCGAGAGACCAATCACAATCACCACAAAGACAAACTGGATTCTCTATGAAATGCAATGATCAAGGAAGCTACAGAGACACTGTAGAGAATAATTCCCTACAGTCCTCAAGGAAATGAGAAAGTGGAATATAGGTAATTCCTTATCATTGCAAAATATCAGACAAAACCTTCTCACGGATTGGACTCTAGTGTAGCGTCATATAAGGCAATATACCATAATATAACATAATTGACAATGTGCACGACTATATTACATGGTTACAAATGTAATAAAGAGGGATAAATAAAAGCATAGTAGTACCTTATCTGAACCAACCTCATCCCAGTGGAAGGCCCTGGTCCGCTCTGTTAGGGGTTTTCTACTGGGCTTAAAGGGCAATGGAGGAGGCATAGGAATGAAGAGGGGAGCTGGCACCATTGAGGGAATGGGTACAGGGACAGTGGCAGGGACAGGATCAAGGACTGGTGCCCGGACAGGGATAGGGACAGGGGAAAGGACAGGACCAGGAAAGGGGACATTCACTAGTAACTTCACAGGGCTGCAGGGTTTTGGGAGAGGCGAGGTTGGAGGTTTACTCTCAATCTTTTCTCCAGCCGATAGATTATCTGCACTGGAGACAAGATCTGTTCCTCGGAGGCCTTGTCCGTCAGTGGACTTGTTCTCCTCCAGAATGTCTTTGACATTGTCATAGATTCTTAAAGCCCTGGTTTCCTCATGGAAGTGCTCAGACTGAGATGTGCGTTTCCAGTCCAGGCATAGTTTATCTATGGCCTGGACCCAGGCATCCCTCTCCTTCTGGATGGCTTCTGTGCTTTTGGAAAGTTCTGTCACAGGTACCTGGAACCTGCAATACATCAACATCCACATAACTCATCTTAACTTCCTCTATTGGCAGTAAACAAACAATGGCAATCACTGGGCAAACAATTGAAATCTAAATGTATGGTATTAGATGTTGTCAAATAGGATGAGAACGGTGTGTTGGTAGCAGCAATCCTCAACTGTTCAGATATACATTATTCTGAAACATGATTCTGTTAAAAAGTTACAACATTGTTGCTGTATTTAGATGTGTAGATTAACTAACATTTGAAAATGTTTCATTGACAAAACAAATGGCTGCAAGAACACATAACCTAAATTCCTTATACTCGCTTCTCTCATCCTAAACACATACCACCCTAGTCTCAGAACGGGTTTTACATGGTCACTCACTGGTACTCATTCTTGTGAGTCAAAAGAGTGAAGGTGTCACAGCTGCGCCGTTTCTCTACACTCGCGTCCCCGTCTGAGAAATGAATGACAACTGGCAAGGATGACGAGGTGACCATGTCCCCATCTGCACCTACCCCGCGCCAGCTGATGGGGAGCAGGGTCAGCTGGCCAGGGTGAAGGCGAGCCTCGTACCTAACAACACAAGTGTAGATCACATCATGATGTAGATAGTAAACAACTTATAGTCAATGCAGGACTCTTCCAAACTTTGTAAAAACACTGTGCAGTAGTAGTAGTTGTAATAGTAGTAGTAATAGTAGTAGTAATTGTAGTAGTAGTAGTAGTAGTAGTAGTAGTAGTAATTGTTGTTGTTGTTGTTGTAATAGTGGTAGTAGTAATAGTAGTAGTGGTAGTAGTAGTTGATGTTCTTGTTGTTGTAGTAGTAGTAGTTGTTGTTGTAATAGTAGTAGTAGTAGTAGTTGTAGAAGTAGTAATAGTCTAGTATAGAACACAAACATACTTCACCCATTTAAACGATGCCAATCCACCTCTGTGCAGGAACAGCAGGCCCTCCCTGAGGCTCTTTGGTGCTGGAAGCAGAGGATGCACACACGTGTCTTCACTGCCCTCTACTGGATGGCTGTAGATGTTTCTGTAGATTATCTTGTTTACAAGCTGCATTATCTACACAACCAAACACAACATCGGTGTGAAAAAGTCTCAAACAAAAATCGTACATTTCAATTGAAAATATAAAGTCCTCAAAATGTCTTCAAACATTATTTAAAGAATTAATGGCCCGCTGTTAACCAATTAGGAGAAGTGATTGAAATCTCTCACATCTCCTATGCCTATACACAAACCAGACTGTTGTCAACCTCTATTACAGGTTAGGGATGACTCTTTTACCTTGTGTTTGTCCTCCAGCGAGGCTGCCTCCAGCTCACAGGGTTAGGGTTAGGGACGACTCTCTTACCTTGTTTTTGTCCTCCAGTGAGGTGGCCTCCAGCTCATAGGGTTAGGGGCAGGGACGACTCTCTTACCTTGTGTTTGTCCTCCAGTGAGGTGGCCTCCAGCTCACAGGGTTAGGGTTAGGGACGACTCTCTTACCTTGTGTTTGTCCTCCAGTGAGGTGGCATCCAGCTCATAGTCATGTCTTCCTCTGAAAGATATAGAGAACTTGGCCCCAACTCCGTCGTCGCAGCTCTTAACACACAGGAATGGCAGCTGCCGCTTTACGATGCCTTTCTCTATGCTGCACACCATTTTAGTGTTGAAGTCAATCTAAACACAGTAAAGAGATACACATTATTCTGAGATTATCACTGCTTTTACGCAATGAGGCATGACATGGACAGTATGTACCAGCACACTACAGGCTTGCATTGTACAGTATTGTCATCACAACTCAGGAGTTGCTGTTTACTTACAGTAATGGAAGTTGTAATACCTGTTTACAGTTTTTCCCAATTGTTTACACACTAAAACTGGCCCATGAGACACAATGACCCAAACCTGTAACTCATTTACCAGAAGCAACACCAAATCTGCAATACTACTTGCACATGTTTTGCTTTACACTCAGATTGCAATTCTATAACAAACATTTGGCAATTCTCTACCTTTGGCACAACCTTCACAGCTAAAATCCCTTGTGTGCAAATTAAAAGCAACACGGTTCAACAAGCTAAGCACAAACTTAGCAGAGAGAGGTGGAGGGTGAAGACTGCGGGAAATCCAACAGATTATTGAAAACCCTGCCATCTTCCACAACATCAGAGTGAGTTTATCAACCATAGCCCGCATCTTGCATTTGTGTTCCTTTCTTGTTTGAGTACACACAAACAATTTAACAAAATCTTACTGAAATAGGTTCTGAAAGTAGTGTTTTGAATATGTCACGTTAGTGTGATCTCGTTTGTCACTAAGTTAGATTCATTTGATGTGTGTTTGTCTCATTTGTATTTAGAGTTTCATTTTGAGCAGGGAGTACATGATTTTGATTGCTGTGTTTCATTTTGCAAGATGTCAGTGGGGTTTGGGGAAATTGGCTAACTGTTTTGTGTTCAGAGTTTTGAGTACCTGAGATGTAGTTTCAGCAAACGTGTGTTATCATTTGGGAAAAACTGTAAATACGAGTTGTGATAACAACTAACCCAAAGTCAAAAGGGTACCCATATCTGACTCGCCTGAAGAATGCGCTTCTGCCACCTGTAGCGGTTGTACTTGTAAACACTGAAGTTGTACTGGGAGGCTTGCTGTTCCTGCGATGAAGATCAATGCACCAATGACAATGATGCAGGACAAAATGTTATGAACACATCAAAGAGGGATCAGAAACATCCAGTTCTAAGTTGGTGGACAGGACAGTGGAACCGCAAAACTTAAAAATGTATAGTGAATGACAGAATAACATGCATGACAAGTACTGTGTCGTGCGTAGATAAAGTCCATTATGCGTGTGCACAGACCATCCAAAGTAACAGTCAGGCCTTGTTGTTGCCATGGTTTTCTGTGCTGAATTCAAGGCCCAGCAGTATAATACCTATAGCCTGGTCCCAGATCTCTTTGTGCTGTCTTGCCAACTCTTGAGGTCAATGCGTGACAATGACCATAGGAGTTGGCAAGACGACACAAACACATTGTTGTGGAGGTATTGTAACACTGGGCCTTGGCAAAATAACACAAATATATCTGGGGCCAGGCTACATAACAATACCTCTGTGGCCAGGCTTTGCTTTAGCTGCTCCTGGTTGCTCCTCCTGGCCTGGTTCAGGGCGTCATCGATGGTCAGCTCCCCACTCTTCACCTTCATCATGATGCTCAGCTGCATCTCATTGCTCAGCTGGACCAGGAGGACAATGATCACAGATGAGCAATGCATATAAATGATAGCTAGTGTTCAGAATGCACATAAATGATAGCTAGTGTTCTGAAGGCACATAAAGGATAGCTATTGTTCAGAATGCACATAAATGATAGCTAGTGTTCCGAAGGCACACAAATGATAGCTAGTGTTCAGAATGCACATAAATGATAGCTAGTGTTCAGAATGCACATAAATGATAGCTAGTGTTCCGAAGGCACAGAAATGATAGCTAGTGTTCCAAAGGCACATAAATGATAGCTAGTGTTCCGAATGCACATAAATGATAGCTAGTGTTCAGAATGCACATAAATGATAGCTAGTGTTCCGAAGTCATATAAATGGCATCTAGTGTTCCGAATGCACATAAATGATAGCTCGTGTTCCGAAGGCACATAAATGATAGCTAGTGTTCCGAAGGCAGATAAAATATATCTAGTGTTCCGAAGGCACATAAATTATATCTAGCGTTCCAAATGCACATAAATGATAGATAATGTTCCGAATGCCCATAAATTATATCTAGTGTTCTGAATTCCCATAAATGATAGCTAGTGTTCTGAATGCACAGAAAGCTTCACTTTGCATAGAACAACCACTGGCGTAGAACACACGTCACAGCCCCCACAAGGCAGGAGGGCCCACAAGCTTTGTGGGCCCTCATTTCTTTCAATCGTGAATAATGATTAGTGAGAAAGTTACAGACGCACAAATATTATACCCCCGAGACATGTTAACCGCAAAACTGAGCTACGCAACTGAGAACAACTAACACAAGCACCTGTCAAACGAATGTGTCACAACAGGAAAAAAACATCTTGATTTGTCTTTTGTATCAAACATTTTATATTTACATTTGTGAGAATCTTAGTTCCTCTTTAGTGACAGAATAGAAGATCTGCATGTCTGGAATTAAGGAAGTAGAATCCCCAGAGGAAAGTACCCACACAACTTCCTCACAGCTTGTTTCAGTGTTAGTATAGAAGCTTACTGACTATGCTATTACAGTCATACAGATGCCTATTGAATAACAACTATTTCTATGGTCCATTTCTATGGTCCTCTGTTGCTCAGTTGTTAGAGCATGGCACTTGTAACGCCAGGATAGTGGGTTTGATTGACCCAACCACCCCAACGTATAAAATGTATGTACGCAAGACTAAGTCGCTTTGGATAAAAGGGTGTGCTAAATGGCATTAAACAGATATACAGTTCTACAAATCATGACAGTCAACAGTTCAAGTGAGAGAATGGAATACCAGAGAATGTGCCTTTTCATTGAAACGAACAGCATTAATCATAATGTCATTGCATGGAATGAGGATGTTGTTCAGTTACAGAGGCTGAAATGTCATAATCTTACCTGTGGCACGGCTACTGAACCTTTTCTGTCCATCAAAGAGGGGTTTTCGTTCCTGGGCCCTGCCCGTGGCAACATAATGTACGGTGTTTAAAAAGAAAATCTCAGCAAAACTTTCCTGTCTAGAATGCATGGAGTTTTTCACCTAATTTACAGTAACACTTCCTTTAAAAGCCATCTAAGAGGAAAGGAGAAGAAAAGGTATATACCGGGCTCTATACTCCACCCACCTATCAGATTTCGCATTTCTCTGGTCTCTATAGTTTCTACAACGCTCAACAAACGGTGTGTCAGTTCCTGAGTCAGTTCATGTTGTGACTTGCTCCTGCAATTACTTTTTGCCCGGTAGTCTTTATTTCATGATGTTGTGGTTTTGTCTAAAAGACTAGGCCTATTAAGGAGATAAATATGTATAAATTGTTGCATATTGTGTTTATATTTTTGTTCAGTATATATATATATATATATATATATAACAAAAATATAAACGCAACATGCAACAATTTATAACGATTTTACTGACTTACAGTTTATATAAGGAAATCAGGCAATTTAAATAAATTCATTAGGCCCAAATCTATGGATTTCACATGACTGGGCAGGAGCGCAGGCAATCAGAATGAGTTTTTTTCACAAAAAGGGAAATATTACAGACTGAAATACTCCTCAGTTTCATCCGCTGTCCGGGTGGCTGGTCTCAGACGATCCTGTAGGTGAAGAAGCTGGATGTGGAGGTCCTGGACTGGTGTGGTTACACATGGTCTGCGGTTGTGAGGCTGGTTGGGTGTACTGCCAAGTTCTCCAAAATGACATTGGAGGTGGCTTACGGTAGAGAAATTAAGATAAAATTCTCTGGCAACAACTCTGGTGGACATTCCTGCAGTCAGCATGCCAATTGTACACTCCCTCAAAACTTGAGACATGTGTGGCATTGTGTTGTGGGACAAAACTGCATATGTTATTGTCCCCAGCACAAGGTGCACCTGTGTAATGATCATGCTGTTTAATCATCTTCTTGATATGCCACACCTGTCAGGTGGATTGATTTTCTAGACAAAGGAGAAATGCTCACTAACAGGGATGTTGAACATTTGTGCACAGAATCTGAGAGAAATAAGCTTTTTGTGTGTATGGAACATTTCTGGGATCTTTAATTTCATGAAATATGGGACCAACACTTTACATGCTGCGTTTAATAAACTGTAAGTAAAATCTTTGAAGTTGTTGTATGTTGCATTTATATTTTTGAACAAAAGACTCGGGAAGGAAGTACATTTTCTTAGAATTATAACTTTGCTCTGTGCTTCTCTGAGCATGCACTTTGTATAGCCTATATATAGCCTATAGGCTACTGATTTGATTGAGACAACACTAAATCGCCTATAGGTGCAGTTGATATTGCACGCCCAGCGGAGAATCAGAGATGAGTGGCGGCATCGGGCACACATCAATATATAGCCTAATAAGCAACTTTTTGGGGGGAGAGTGAACAGTTGTTTTTATTGGGTTACAATAGCAATACAATCATCAAAAACAATATACTTTCCCCTCTTTTTTTAACAAACACACCATCCCCACCTACCCATCCAAAACATACCCTTGGCGGTCCCACCCTATCCCCAAACTAATATTGAAATGTCATAAACTACAAATTACATAGCATTCCCCTGGACTAGTTTTAAAAAAAAATACTAAACCCTCCCCCTGACTGAAATTGAAAAAGCATGATCCTCCCCCATTTTCCTCCAGATTCCCATTCTGTACATTTTTAACAATCCCTTATAAAAAACTACAGATTTAAAACTTCTTCAGGATTGGTGAGTCCCCTGTGGGACGGTTGAGCTAAAGTAGGCTAATGCGATTAACATGAGGTTGTAAGTAACAAGAACATTTCCCAGGACATAGACATGTCTGATATTGGCAGAAAGCTTGAATTCTTGTTAATCTAACTGCACTGTCCAATTTACAGTAGCTATTACAGTGAAAGAATACCATGCTATTGTTTGAAGAGAGTGCACAATTTGAACATGAAAAATTATTAATGAACAAATTTGTCACATTTGGGCAGTCTTGATACAACATTTTGAACAGAAATGCAATGGTTTATTGGATCAGACTAACACTTTGCACATACACTGCTGTCATCTAGTGGCCAATATCCAAATTGCACCTGGGCTGGAATAATACATTATGGCCTTTCTCTTGCATTTCAAAGATGGTACAAAAAAATACAAAAAAACGTATTATCCTTTACCAGATCTAATGTGTTATATTCTCCTACATTCCTATCACATTTCCACAAACTTGTTAGTGTTTCCTTTCAAATGGTACCAAGAAAATGCATATCCTTGTTTCAGGGCCTGAGCTACAGGCAGTTAGATTTGGGTATGTTATTTTTGGCGAAAATTGGGGGTAAAAAGGGGCCAATCCTTAAGAGGTTTTAAGCAAACAAATAAAGGCAAGCAATTACATAGGACAAACATAGGTACAAGTGAAGAGTTTAAGAATTGAAATGTTCACAACTATTGAGATGGAGTTGAGTTTAACTCAACTTGATTGAGGACTGGTTATTTTGAGAGCTGTGTTTCCGTTCTTAGTTATCATCCTGTTTGTTGTTTTGCTTTACAGTTTGTCAACTACTCTCAAGTAAACGCCTCATCCTGATTCCTGGGGATTGTACCGCTACAATATTGTCTGCTACTCACTGAAACCTCCATGGAAAGCGGCTCCCTCACTCCGACACACTAGCGGGGGATTTCCTGCACAAGAGGGGGAACTCCCCCATCTAGTGGAGTGGACGCAACTCAGAGCGCACTAACACGCACGATCTCGCGCCTCTGGCAGTCAGCAGTGGTAGGCCTACCTCCTGTCCATTATAGAAGAGTTCAATGTTGGAAATCACCAATAATCCAGATTCCACGAAATGTTAAATCTACTCAACTGGGCGGTGGTGTCCTAACTGCACCTACGATGGCCTGGCCTCACGGTCTCCTGCATCCCACTGCTGACACCAGTGTAGCAAATGTGGGGAGCGAATGACACTTCCAAACGTGTGTTCTAAATGCAAGCACAAATGACACTCAAATAAAGAAGCTGCTGCTTACTAAACCTACATATAAATTGTTTGTAGACCGGTATGATAAGTAATCCAAGATAACGATGGCATTGTTCACAAAAATCTTCGTAGGCCTACTTGATGGTTTGGGAATAATCGTGCATTCCACATAATCTTGAGTTCCAACATTTTTGTCATTTTTAGGAAATGGTCACATGTGTTTTGGGAATTTCCCTCTCTCAGTTATTTATGCTCAGAGCCCAGCCCACCGCTCAGCTGTTATCGACTGACTTGCTTGTACAGTAGCTGCGGAGTGAATACCTAGAATCTGAGAAGTTGCAAATATGTTGGGTTGTTTCAAGACGAAAAGGATCGAAATGGTTACGCTTTTATTTATGCTGGCGGTAAGTAGGTTTTAGTCTATTATTATGTGTAAATTAAGACATGCCTTCTGCATGCCCACCATTTTCTGTAAGCATACAATAGGCTACACTTTAAATGTATTTAATGACCCTATATTGAGGATGAGTGTTAGGTTTCTTTTGTAACACAAAGTGAGTGTAACACAAAGTGATTGACTAAATGTGTACATTTTGATGCGTTTCTAACCAAGATTCCTAAATGCACAGAAAGCTCATTCAACACACTTTTACTTTCGATTAAGAACACCATTGTCATAGTTAAAGCTGTAATACCTACATTTCATGTTATTTTACTAGCTCGCATCTCATTTGAAACGTTCATGCTGCTATGCTCAGTACTAGAAAAGTAAAGTGAATGGTGGTCTTGTCTAGTCCAGACTCTAGCGCGTGAATCTAGGTACTTTCCACCGCTCCTGAGGTTGAGACAGTTGAGCGGTTGTGACTTGCGACAGTTGACCTGAGGTTTCTAAGAGATCATAATAGGGATTTTTGTACATATATTTTGTTTACAGGTTTTCCCCGTAGTTTACTCCTGTGATCCAGAAACACAGTATGAGAATCATGGGGAGTGTTGTAACAAGTGTGGGCCAGGTAAGGAAGATAACATTCATTATAGCCTATATATACTCCCACTACCTCTTACATTTTTTTTTTGTCAAACAGAGTCTGGAGTGAACCCTTGTAGGATGTACACTTAATTAGGCTATAAGAGGTATGTAGAGTATTTATTATGATAAAAAATACATTATTTTAATAGGCACAAGGATGTCATCCGACCATAGTGGTTGTTTTGATCCACACTGCATGCCCTGCCAAGAGGATGAATACCAGGAAGCATTCACAGAGAAGATCATCTGCAAAGTGCAACCATACTGTGACCAAAGTGAGACTTGTTATAACGTTTACATATTCAAGGGCATTACTGTTGATCTGCCACATCTGCTTGTAATAACACTACACTTGTATCTCCTTCCTGCCACAGATAAAAACTTTGAGGGCAGTACCAATAGGAGCAAAACAAGCCTCAGCCAATGCATATGTAAGGCAGGACACCACTGTTCCAGTAAAGAGTGCCTGACATGTGTACCACACACTAAATGCGGACCAGGACAAGAGATACTTTCCACCGGTAGAAAACACGTCTTTATCACACTATCAGCAACGATTGAATTCTAGACTAGTGAGCCTGCTATGTATTCAGACATGGACTTTATTGTTCCGTTTCTGTTTCTATTCTATTCTATTACGTGGTTTGAGCTGCTAGAGTTAGGCTACCTGAATTGTGTCATTTGTGAGCGTGTGGTCACTATAGCCGTATGCTGTATATTTTCTCAGGTGACCACATCCGGGACACGGTGTGTCAGGCCTGTCCTGCAAACACCTTCTCCAGTGACAGCTCAGCAGAGAGCAAGTGCAAGCAATGGACAGTGTAAGTACTGAGTTCATTCCTTTTACTAACAACTGTGATGTGTTAAATAATAACAATAGATCTGTTAGTAATACAGTACCAGTCAAAAGTTTGGACACACCTACTCATTCAAGGGTTTTTCTTTATTTTTTACAATTTTCTACAGTGTAGAATAATAGTGAAGACATCAAGACTATGGAATAACACATATGGAATCATGTAATAACCAAAAAAGTGTTAAACAAATTAAAATATTTTATTATGGAGATTCTTCAAAGTAGCCACCATTTGCCTTGATGACAGCTTTGCACACTCTTGGCATTCTTCATGAGGTAGTCACCTGGAATGCATTTCAATTAACAGGTGTGCCTTGTTAAAAGTTAATTTGTGGAATTTCTTTCCTTCTTAATGCATTTGATCCAATCAGTTGTGTTGTGACAAGGTAGGGTTGGTATACCGAAGATAGCCCTATTTGGTAAAAGACCAAGTCCAAATTATGGCAAAAACAGCTCAAATAAGCAAAGAGAAACAACAGTCCATCATTACTTTAAGACATGAAAGTCAGTCAATCCGGAACATTTCAAGAACTTTGAAAGTGTCTTCAAGTGCAGTCACAAAAACCATCAAGCGCTATGATGAAACTGTCTCTCATGAGGACCGCCACAAGAAAGGAAGACCCAGAGTTACCTCTGCTGCAGAGGATTAGTTCATTAGAGTTAACTGCACCTCAGATTGCAGCCCAAATAAATGCTTCACACAGTTCAAGTAACAGACATATCAACTTCAATTGTTCAGAGGAGACTGCGTGAATCAGGCCTTCATGGTCAAATTGCTGCAAAGAAACCACTACTAAAGGACACCAATAAGAAGAAAAGACTTGCTTGGGCCAAGAAACACGAGCAATGGACATTAGACCGGTGGAAATCTGTCCTTTGGTCTGATGAGTCCAAATTTGAGACTTTTGGTTCCAATCGCCGTGTCTTTATGAGACACAGAGTAGGTGAATGGATGATCTCCGCATGTGTGGTTCCCACCGTGAAGCATGGAGGAGGAGGTGTGATGCTGTGGGGGTGCTTTTCTGGTGTGATTTATTTAGAATTCAAGGCACACTTAACCAGCATGGCTACCACAGCATTCTGAAGCGATACGCCATCCCATCTGGTTTGCGCTTAGTGGGACTATCATTTGTTTATCAACAGGACAATGACCCAAAACACACCTCCAGGCTGTGTAAGGGCTATTTGACCAAGAAGGAGAGTGATGGGGTGCTCCAACAGATGACCTGGCCTCCACAATCACCCGACTTCAACCCAAATTAGATGGTTGGACCGTAGAGTGAAGGAAAAGCAGCAAATAAGTGCTCAGAATATGTGGGAACTCCTTTAAGACTGTTGGAAAAGCATTCCTCATAAAGCTGGTTGAGAGAATGCCAAGAGTGCAAAGCTGTCATCAAGGCAAAGGGTGGCTACTTTGAAGAATCACCAATCTAAAAAACATTTTTTTTGGTTACTACCTGATTCCATATGTGTTATTTCAAAGTTTTGATGTCTTCACTATTATTCTACAATGTAGAAAATAGTAAAAATTAAGAAAAACCCATGAATGAGTAGGTATGTCCAAACCTTTGACTGGTACTGTATGTAACATGTAAACTCAGCAAGAAAAAGAAACATCCCTTTTTCAGGACCCGGTCTTTCAAAGATAATTCGTAAAAATCCAAATAACTCCACAGATCTTCATTGTAAAAGGGTTTAAACACTGTTTCCCATGCTTGTTCAATGAACCATAAACAATTAATGAACATGCACATGTGGAACGGTCGTTAAGACACTAACAGTTTACAGGCAATTAAGGTCACAGTTATGAAAACTTAGGACATTAAAGAGGCCTTTCTACTGACTCTGAAGAACACCAAAAGAAAGATGCCCAGGGACCCTGCTCATCTGCATGAGCGTGCCTTAGGCATGCTGCAAGGAGGCATGAGGACTGCAGATGTGGCCAGGGCAATAAATTGCAATGTCCGTACTGTGAGACACCTAAGACAGCGCTACCAGGAGACAGGACGGATAGCTGTCTGTCCTCGTAGTGGCAGACCACATGCAACAACACCTACACAGGTTCGGTACATCCGAACATCCCACCTGCGGGACTGGTACAGAATGGCAACAACAACTGCTCAAGTTACACCAGGAATGCACAATCCCTCCATCAGTGCTCAGACTGTTCGCAATAGGCTGAGAGAGGCTGGACTGAGGGCTTGTAGGCCTGTTGTAAGGCAGGTCCTCACCAGACATCACCGGCAACAACGTTGCCTATGCGCACAAACCCACCGTCGCTGGACCAGACAGAACTGGCAAAAAGTGCTCTTCACTGACGAGTCGCGGTTTTGTCTCACCAGGGGTGATGGTCGGATTTGCGTTTATCGTTGAAGGAATGAGCGCTACACCGAGGCCTGTAATGAGCGGGATCGATTTGGAGGTGGAGGGTCCGTCATGGTATGGGGCGGTGTGTCACAGCATCATCGAACTGAGCTAGTTGTCATTTCAGGCAATCTCAACTCTGTGCATTACAGGGAAGACATCCTCCTCCCTCATGTGGTACCCTTCCTGCAGGCTCATTCTGACATGGCCCTCCAGCATGACAATGCCACCAGCCATACTGCTCGTTCTGTGCGTGATTTCCTGCAAGACAGGAATGTCAGTGTTCTGCCATGGCCAGCGAAGAGCCCGGATCTCAATCCCATTGAGCACGTCTGGGACCTGTTGGATCGGAGGGTGAGGGCTAGGGCCATTCCCCCCAGAAATGTCCAGGAACTTGCAAGTGCCTTGGTGGAAGAGGGGGGTAGCATCTCACAGAAAGAACAGGCAAATCTGGTGCAATCCATGAGGAGGAGATGCACTGCAGTGCTTAATGCAGCTGGTGGCTGCTGGTGGCTGAACCCCCTTTGTTCAGGGACACATTATTCCATTTCTGTTAGCCACATGTCTGTGAAACTTGTTCAGTTTATGTCTCAGTTGTTGAATCTTGTTATGTTCATACAAATATTTACACATGATAATTTTGCTGAAAATAAACGCAGTTGACAGTGAGAGGACGTTTCTTTCTTTGCTGAGTTTATGTAACATGTATTTTAGCATACTGCAGTTGTAACTGTTAGTCACAATCAATGTAATTATATTTGATTAGTTGGTTGAACAACTTAACAATTTCTTGATTTATTGCTTGATTATTTTTCCACATATTTGACCAATGTTGTTCATAAACTGCACAGTATTCTCAAATACATTCTCCCCATAAAAAAATTCAGTTGTGACAAAGGATCCAAAGCAGAAGCCAATGGGACATCCACCTCTGACATTGTCTGTGGTAAGTACAGGGTCCACACGATGAACGCAACACAATTTACACAAACATTACAACATTTTCCTTCAACCATAATAAATTGGTGACCAATGAAATGTATTCGGTTATTGTCAGTTGACCATCACTTTTTCACAGTAACTCATTCTCCTGAACTGTGCAACATGGTTGTAGGGGACTGTTTATCTGGGTGTTTAAATCACATCACTAAAACCAAAACTTGTGGTGGGGCTGTGTGGAGGAATTTTCTCAGTATTACAGTATTCTGTAGTAGGGCTGGTTACTGTAATAGCCTGTCCTATATACATCTGTCAAAACTAGTGTAAGTAACACATAGGCCGTAGGCATATTGTTGATTGACAATAGTTGGTTGTATTGTTTGTGATGTTCTTTTGATTTATTTTACAGTGTCAGTACCCACATTCTCTGGAAGAATAGCAGGATATTCCTTTGTGGTTGTTGCATTGGTCACGGGTGTTGTGGGTATTATCCTGTGGAAATATAAAGGTATATAACACTCCTTTTATGATGTTATTTGAGTGAAAACTTTACATAGGATTTTTTTAATAATCATATTTTATTGTGTACTAGGTAAACATGGAGAGTCCTACAAGAAAGGAAAGGTATGTTATTTTTCTGAAGTTTCGATCAGCCATGACGGTAATACTGCTATACTTTAGTATTTAGACAAACTAATGCACATAATGCTGACATTGTGTCTTTCGCCATAGGAACCCTGTGTGGAGTGTCTAGGGTGTGAGAGGAGACCTACAGAAGACAGAAACAATGAAGGGAGAAACTCAGAAGGACCTGAAGAGGAAAGGGAACAACTCAAACCTTTGATCCAAAATGGAAAGCCACTATCACCACCATCACCAATATCACAACCATCACCAGGTACTCAAACACCAGTGGAGAATGATGTTAACGACTCTCAAGCCGAGTCTTCTGCTAAAGCTGAAGAGATGACAGAAAATGGACATGTGGTGGCGCAGGAGCAGGGTAAACAACACGATACTTCACAAATGGTATCACATAACCACTCGGCTTCACCCAGTGCCGAACACAATATACAACTGTCAGGTTGTGCATTACCATGAAATATTCATTAAATATTGCTGAGTATTCTGAACATTGTAAACTGTTGTAAAAAGTATTGGTTGTTACTGTATTATGTTATAGAAAGTTTTCATAAGCATACTAGAGTATGCCTTTATTATGTTTTTCTGTTGTAATTACTCTCCTTTGCACTAAACTATCGAAAATAAATGCCACTGCCCACTGGGCGCACACTGGTTAAATCAACGTTGTTTCCACATCATTTCAATTAAATTACATTGAACCAACATGGAATAGATGTTCAATTGATGTCTGTGCCCAGTGGGTGTGTTGGTGAAATGACCAAATCACCCTCTAGTGGCCTCATGGGTGGAATGTTATTAATATTTTTCATAATTAACATTAAAAAAGAAATTTCTGACGAAAATCCAGTGTTTCTATGTTAAATGGTTTTGTTATATTTCAGTCTTCTGTGAATACATTTGAACTCTATTTCTAACCTGATCTCATAGTTTCAAGTCGGGATTTGATGTAATGTGGATGAACGTCTAATTTTGACCCATTAATTCCACAGTTAATTACAGAGTTTAATCCACATGGTTACAGGGTTTAAACAAAAACAACTAAAAGGGTTATGCTTAGGCATTAATTACGAGTGGTTAAGGATAGGGCTATGGTTTGGGGAAATGCGCTGTTTACGTTTGGTATGTACAGTGGCTTGCGAAAGTATTCACCCCCTTGGCATTTTTCTTATTTTGTTGCCTTACAACCAAAAATAGATTTTTGGGGGGTTTGTATCATTTGATTTACACAACATGCCTACCACTTTGAAGATGCAAAATATTTTTTATTGTGAAACAAACAAGAAATAAGACAAAAATATTGAAAACTTGAGCGTGCATAACTATCCCCTCCCCCCCAAAAAAGTCAATACTTTGTAGAGCCACCTTTTGCAGCACTAACAGCTGCAAGTCTCTTGGGGTATGTCTCTATAAGCTTGGCACATCTAGCCACTGGGATTTTTGCCCATTCTTCATGGCAAAACTGCTCCAGCTCCTTCAAGTTGGATGGGTTCCACTGGTGTACAGCAATCTTTAAGTCATACCACAGATTCTCAATTGGATTGAGGTCTGGGCTTTGACTATGCCAAGACATTTAAATGTTTCCCCTTAAACCACTTGAGTGTTACTTTAGCAGTATGCTTAGGGTCACTGTCCTGCTGGAAGGTGAACCTCTGTCCCAGTCTCAAATCTCTGGAAGACTGAAACAGGTTTCCCTCAAGAATTTCCCTGTATTTTGCTCCATCCATCATTCCTTCAATTCTGACCAGTTTCACAGTCCCTGCCGGTGAAAAACATGGGGATGGTATTCTCGGGGTGATGAGAGGTGTTGGGTTTGTGCCAGACATAGCGTTTTCCTTAATGGCCAAAAAGCTCAATTTTAGTCTCATCTGACCAGAGTAACTTCTTCCATATGTTTGGGGAGTCTCCAACATGCCTTTTGGCGAACACCAAATGTGTTTGCTTATTTTTTTCTTTAAGCAATGGCTTTTTTCTGGACAGTCTTCCGTAAAGCCCAGCTCTGTGGAGTGTACGGCTTAAAGTGGTCCTATGGACAGATATTCCAATCTCCACTGTGGAGCTTTGCAACTCCTTCAGGGTTATCTTTGGTCTCTTTGTTGCCTCTCTGTTGAATGCCCCCCTTGCCTGGTCCATGAGTTTTGGTGGGCAGCCCTCTCTTGGCAGGTCTCCTATGGCTTCCATATTCTTTCCATTTTTTAATAATGGATTTAATGGTGCTCCGTGGGAAGTTCAACGTTTCTGATATTTTTTTATTAACCCAACCCTGATCTGTACTTCTCCAGAACTTTGTCCCTGACCTGTTTGGAGAGCTCCTTCGTCTTCATGGTGTCGCTTGCTTGGTGGTTCCCCTTGCTTAGTGGTGTTGCAGACTCTGGGGCCTTTCAGAACAGGTGTATATATACTGAGATTATGTGACAGATCATGTGACACTTAGATTGCACACAGGTGGACTTTATTTAACTAATTGTGACTTCGAAGGTATTTCGTTGCACCAGATCTTTTTTAGGGACTTCATAGCAAAGGGGGTGAATACATATGCACGCACAACTTTTCTGTTTTTTATTTTTAATACTTTTTTTAAGCAAGTTATTTATTTATTTTTCACTTCACCAATTTGGACTATTTTGTGTATGTCCATTACATGAAATCCAAATAAAAATCAATTTAAATAGCAGGCTGTAAGGCAACAAAATAGGAAAAACGCCAAGGGGGGTGAATACTTTTGCAAGGCACTGTACATGGGACAATATGAACAAATTCTAATAGCTCCAAATTTCAAGGAATTAAAAACCTCAATCCAACTATACATTTTGAAGTTCATATACAAATATTGAAAGCATTTATTGAGATCAAAAAAATGTGCAACATGAAAATATTGTCTCATTTCCATTGTGTAATTTATTGACAGTCCCTCACTAGCCCCAGAGATAGGCTATCCAAAGTCAAACCAATTTTGTCAAGGTGGCACACCAGTCAGCTGAAGGTAATTGGCAAAATAATTTGGCTATCTCTTCCCATCTGCAATCACATCAAACCACATCACAAAATAAACTCAGGTTTGAATTCAGGCATGGCCGCTAGCATTTCTTAATGAACCAAATCTAAAGTGAGGCCAAATCAGAAAGTGTAGTCACCCTTTAAAGACGATGCAAACTGACATTTATTTTATTTATTTAACTAGGCAAGTCAGTTAAGAACAAACTCTTATTTACAATGACTGCCTCCCCAGCCAAACCCTCCGCTAACCCAGACGATGCTGGGCCAATTGTGCGCCGCCCAATGGGACTCTCGATCACAGCCGGTTATGATACTGCACGGGATTGAACCAGGGTCTGTAGGTATGCCTCTAGCACTGAGATGCAGTGCCTTAGACCATTTGCGCCACTCGGGAGCCAAATGCAAACTGCCTGCTTTGTTTTTGCATTAAACATTTTATCATTCAAAAATCAAGAAACATTTTGGGGGTCAATTTTCAAGTTAAATTTATAAAGTACAGATCTAATATTGTAGGAGCATACAGTACCCAACCGTTTATCTTACAGTTTTATATTTTGGTGTCAGAGGCATATACTCAGATTTTCCACAAGGAGGAGGTAGTACTTCACTAGAACAGAGCCCTATAAATGTATCTGACTAGAACCTTGAGGTTTCAGCATCAGTCAGGGGGTGGACTTCAGCCTCTGTCATACTTTTGTGAGAATGTCATGATCTTGGGAGGTCATAATGGTAGGCTACTCAAAGACATTAGCTTGACCTTTTAGATGCTGTAAAAAGTATATTCATGTCACAATTAAAACTAGAAATGAAAATGTCCCATGATTTTGAAGTGTGTGCTTGGATAGAGCATGCTTGGACTAAGGTAATGAGATCAAATTAAATATGTCCACTAGTTTGTGGCAGATTGGGTCCTGTTCTGTCTGGGATTACACCTCATTTGGGCCACTTGTGAAAAGGGCACTACTCAACCCTCTGTGTGTGTCTGGATGTGTGTGTCTCGGGGTGGTGTGAAGGGGCTTCTTTCCTCTCAGGGGTTTTCTCATTATCCCTGGATTAGTGGAGATACAGCCCTTTGAATTGGCATGGAAAACTGGGTGATTCTATGTGATTAGCAAGGGACAGGATCTCCAGTCTTTCACCTTCAACTCATCTGAATCTCCTTTACCCATCAGACACTGTAGATACTGTATGCTCTCCTGTTGTCTGTGTATGTTAGTTCCTCTCCCACACATAAACACACCACACACACAATCTCTCTCTGCCGGTGGAGGTTTGGAGATGCAGAACACTTAACCGGTTTCCATTTATACTCCCAATAAAGATATAGATTTGTATTACATTATGAATATTTTATACTCATTTAAAGTTCTGCTGTATTATTTTGAACAGACATGCAGTTTATTTTTTTGGTCAATGTGGTCAGTTGCCTAAGGTAGGCCATTGGTGTAGGCCATTATCCCCCTGCATGGACCAACAATGAGTTGACCTAATACATTAATTTTAACAGATCTAGGTTTGATATCTAAATTCTATAATGTTTTATCAATTAAATTATAACCCACTTTTTGTAGATGGTTGTTATTCAACAACAGTCAGCTTGCTTAAACTTCCTAACATTAGATATATTGGCAATATGCATGTTACATGAGTCTGAAACTATAATAAGCTACACGAGAATGTAAAATAATGTAACATTTCATAAGTCGAAATCAGACTGTGGCTTTACCAGACCTTTCCCAACCCAAATAGCCTGCTGTAAGAACTGATCCTTGAAAATAGTGGAACACACACGAAAATTGTATTTTATATTTTGAGGGATTTTATTTTACCAAAATATTTTTGGGTGATAAGACAAATGAAATACGAATTTACAGATTGTTCATCGAAAATATATATACACATATGTACACATAACATAACATGTTCTGTAAGAGTCTTTGGTCTTACAAGTAGCCTAACAGACATATACCCAGCATTTTCCTAGCAAATTAGTCCACGTTTAAACGTCAAAAAGTAGACCCACACCATGGAATTTGGTATTTTAAAGTGCATAAGATGTAAAAATGTGTCCTTGACTGTTTTAAATAGTAAATGCTCTGTTAGAGAATGTGGTGAGCAGGGTATACGGGAATGTACAGTCCGTTCCTTGATGCCCATTCTGCCCAGAATTTGCCAACTTGTGTGCCAGGATGACAAGCACTGTACTGTGGCTTTTTCCCCGTTTCCGATGTCGCTGTTTCTGCCAAAGACCATATTTTGGGTTTTTGACACTCAACGTTATGTTTACTTTCCAGATTAGCTGGAAATGATTTGCGTTCTGTGTCATTCTTTACCACATTTTCAGCATGCGCCGCGAGCCTACTAGCTCTATTGTCGTCGTTTGACTGTTTCACAAGGCGCGCATCCACCGGCTCTGTCGTTGAGTTGGATACTCTATGTCCAATATGCTCATTGTCATCTACGGTTGGAGGATCAATCTCATCTTCGTCGTCCAAACGGCTTTTCTGCAGAGAGCCCTCGCCCTCCTCGTCGTCGCTCTCGCCCTCCTCGTCAGATTTCCCCTTGGACGCCCAGTTTACCCTATTATCCTTCTTCAGTCGTCGCCTGGCGTTGGCAAACCAAGTGGAAACCTGCGTGAGGCTCATCTTGGTTACAATAGCAAGCATGATTTTCTCACCCTTCGTAGGATACGGGTTCTTAAGATGCTCGTTCAACCAGGCCTTGAGCGCGCTGGTGCTTTCCCGGGTAGCCACCTTGGCGACTCTGATCAGGTCATCGGTTGCGCCTGGTCGGTATTGCGGGTAGAATGGACCTCCTCGGCCGAGAAGCGCTTGATGATATGGAGAGACAGCTTTCAGGTCGAAAGAGTTGTTCTGAAAACACAAGAGAACGTGATTAGATTATATGTTTAAATTAGTGCGTAACTGACCACATTGATTTGTTAAGTGTGTAATTACGCATTACATTTAATTGGTGTTAAAAAGGTCTGTAGAATGCTTTCTTTTCCCGACATTGATATGATAAATGATGAATACATTTAGATTATTAGCTGGAAATGTTATTGATTAGGTATACAATAGAGAAAACATATTGTCAAATAACTTACCATGTTCGCAATGTATCTGTGGTGTGGATAGGGGATGAAGTTGTATCCCTGTAGTCTGGAATATGCCAAAGGTACCCCAGCCATCGCAGCAAGATAAGGGGCTTGTTGCTGTTGTACCCCAGCTGGACCTCCCAAAAACGGTATCTGATATCCAGCGGGCATGTTGATATTTCTCTCAAAGAAGTTGCCTGTTTGTGACGCAGGCATCCTTAGGTCCTGGCTATTAGAGCTTGAATGAAAGTAATGTGCACCCTCACCACCTCTAAATATACCCCTATCCAGTCATGGGCGGTTCTTAACCGCGGTGATTGACAGTTACGTTCAAAATACCTCGCTTTCACTCGCACCAAATCCCATCAAAGGAGAACTCCGCTGTTTCTTTTAACGGTTTCTTATAGGCCTGTGTAAAACGTATCTCAAACCAATAATTTCTATGGTGAGAGACGAATAATGAAATTTCATTTGAATTTCACAGTTTTGTTCTAATGCGGAGGATACTAGAAACGGGAATCTCTCATAATTCACTTAGCCTACTATTTGTTGTCACAATACCATCTATAATGTTAGGTTCTTTATAGATCCTTAACTATTAATTTATTGTAGGCCACCAGTTTTATCAATGTCATCACCCGTCCTCATACATATTTTTTCAGTTACAAATATGCCAAAAAGTAAATTACTTTATTTAAAAAATCTAATTGAATTAAGTGCATTTCAGGCAAAAAATAAACAACTGCATTTACAAAATAAACAATAATAATGGAAAGTTGAGAGAAACTGTTGTAAACGTACATTCATTGTTACTATAGCCTAATAGCATCGAATTTGACATTATGTTTGTGCAACACTCACTGTAGGATAATAAAATGACTTGAATAGGATTAACACCAGGCAGACCCTAGGTCTCTTGTCTGACGATCAGACTTCTGTTTGAAATTGAAGTCTGAACATGTAGCTGTGAATTGAATTAGCCAACTGAATTAGCCTAATGACGTTAACACATTTCCAGGCTTCTTTCCATGACCATTGACGGAAACTGTGATGTCTTCAATATAGTTTTATTTAGATTTGTCCGAGGTTTCATCTAATGTTTTTCGATTGAATTAGGCTATTGGTTTCTGTATCCTACATTTCCCTCAACGGAAACAAAAACATGTAGGCGTTATGCTGATATTTATTAATTTAACATCGAAAAAAATCGAACATATTTTGTAAGATACCAATTTACTATTCCTATTTAACAACTGTGGGGTGGTTATGTTTTGGGTGTCATTGGGGCAATGGCTTACCTGCCTTAGCCTGGCGATACCCCAGAACTATTTTGTTAATTTATTGTGATTGAACAATAACAGACTTCCCTTTACATGTCGGATGGTTTTGTTGTGGCTTCAGCATATCGTTTCAATGGGGCTAATTAAAAGCTGTTAAGTAAAACAGGTGTTACTAATGTATATGATAATTACGAGATAACAAATGGTAATGTAGGGAGCTTGAAGGATTGTTAAAGATACGAGAAAAATATTACAATTCTTATTCCACTGCCCTTTCATCTTCTCCAAAGGGACATTGGTTGAAGAAGAAGTTTTTACTTGACGATGGTCGTATTATGTGGTGGTTTGGTTTCAACCTTTTGAGCGTAGCTCCTGCTAAGTAGGTCTCTCTAGGTCATTTCTAAAAGGGTGAATTGTTAAAGTATAAAACAATCAGAGGAAAAGTGTAGCCATGCATAAAAGTCTCAAATAAATTAACAATCCATAGACTAACTACATACCCTATGACTTCTTTATTTATCGAAATAATTTTATTAACGTAAGATCAATTTGAAACAGAAGACTTGACCGGCATCTGCTATTAGCAGAATGCACTTCACTCATCTTGATTTACATTTTCACATTATGCTGAACGTTGTGGATATCCAATATTTCACAGATTTTGTTATAAAAATATGTTTTTTATTTGTGTGTGTGGGTGGTGGTGGGGGGGGGGGGTGAGAAGATATGTATAACTGGTACAATGGGTTGACTGGAGAACAAAGAGTCAGAGGCTTAGCTAATGTCATCGGTACATCTCAGGAGACAAACAGCTCAGGGCAGTGGCTTTTGTCTGACTTGTAGACGCTTTCAAATATTTTCCTCTTTTGCAGCTACAACGCAGGTTTTGGTCTCCTTCTGACAGGTTGGATAGGTATTGTTTGCTCTTAGGATGTCCCTCGATTGCGCAGAAAAGTGTCCAAATGGAGGATTGTCCTCAGTTCCCTGTGAGATACAGTATACAAGATAAGATTAATGATAGTCTATTGTGAGTGTTAAATGACCAGCACATGCAACTTTTGGCTGGTTACAAGATCAGGTGAATGGAAATGTTTCAACATCTGTCCTCTGTTTCAACCCCCTTTAGACAAGACAAGTACCTTAGTCCATCAGAGATGGATTGAGGGTTCCCCTCTAGTCGACTGGAAGCCTCAATGATGCCTTTAATTTCCTATTCTCATACACACACATAGTTATATATATATATATATATATATATATATATATATATATATATATATATATATATATATATAACTATTGTACCATTGTACCAGTTATATATATGTAACTGGTACAATGGTTTGACTGGAGAGCAAAGAGTCAGAGGCTTAACTATGTCACTACAGTTAACAGTGGGTCTAAACCGTGGGCCTCTGATTGAGCCCAGTAGAAGACCCATGCAGGACAACAGTACGAGCCCCCTTTCTCTATTGGAACTCTCAATGATGCCTTTAATATCCCATTCTCATATATAAAGTATCCTATATCTGTGTTCAGGGTGGCAGGTATCCTAGCTGTTAAGAGCGTCGGGCCAGTAACTGAAAGGTTGCTGGTTCAAATCCCCGAGCCGACAATGTGAAAAATTGGTCGATGTGCCCGTGAGCAAGGCACTTAACGCTAATTGCACCTGACAGTTGCTCTGGATAAGAGCGTCTGCTAAATAACTGAAATGTAAATGGCCTCTGATTGAGGAGAAGATCGCGGACCATGACAACAGTGCGAGTCCTGATCAGCTGGTAACAACAATGGTCTTAGGTGTGAGTTCAATTTCTGGCTATCACCTCCTGCTGAGTTGACCCAACAAAAGGCCTACAGATGTAGGATCTTAATTTGACCAGTTTCTCACAGCAAGAAAATAATCCTCGGCAACTGGAAATGTGGATTATAATTAATGGATATTTTTGTAAGGGTTGATACATTTTTAGTTAGGGCAAATCAAGTCTGAAATATTAAAGTGGAAATTACAAAATGTAGAACCCTTTTTAAACCTTGAATACACTGCAAGTTAGCATTTCCTGCTGTGCAGGAAATTTCCTGCAACAACAGGGTGATCAAATTAAGATCCTATATCTCTGTAAGTATGTCAACACAACAAAAGTTTGAAGGGAATCCACAGAGTATTCAACACCTAGTCCTTGTTAGTTTAAAAAAAAACATCCAGATACCTGTACTTCTTATAATGGAGAGGGAAAGTGGTAAGTAGAAGGTAAATCTGGACATTTGGCATTAAGAGGGAATGGAATACAATTATAAAATGCTTTCTATTTGAATATAATTCACCCAAATACAGAATGAATCACTACTGATATAATCTAATCATAGGAGGCAAGAGACACTTCCTCTTCAAATCTGACTCAATGAAGTCAGTGTATGAACATGCCCATTCCAGGTCCATTCCATTTCCAGGAAATTAAGTGAATGTCAACCCATGACATGAAAAAAACTAATATAACAATACATTCTCTTCTAGTTGATAAAGAATCACAACAATTGTTACCATAAATCTTAAATGGAAATGTTGAAACTAATTGTTATTTTGGTGTGAAAAATCAAAAATCAAAAAGCACCAGTACAAATTGACAACAAACACATAACAACCCCCCCCCCCCCCCCCCCCCCCATGAGATTCTATTCTAAGCCAAGCATGAAAGTTACCAAGCTCTCCCACCCACTCCCAGCTATCAACCCCCCCTGACCCTCATCCCTCCTAACTCTTTGTCCTTTGTCATTACTCTTATCAGCTCCACTCCATCATTATTTTAATAGAGAAGTGGCGCTGAAACCACTTGCAACTCTAAGTATGTCTTTGTTAGTATCTTGGTGGTGGGCCGGTGTCCCGCCCCTCTGTTCCCTCCTGGGTGTGCACTGATTGACGGCCCTCTGCTGGGTGAGTGACAGGCCACATTCGTTAGGCTGTGACGGACAAGCCGACAGCTGGGGGACTGAATGACTGCTGGTGGTGCTGGTTGGGCCCTCTGCTGCATTGGACATTGGGGCCCTCTGGTCTGCTCCACCACCACCACCTCTTGGGGGCCTCAGTTGGCCCCCAGGACCCCAAGCTTGCCCAGCCTGTCTGTCCAGCAAGGGTAGTTCTCCGGCGGGCTTGCTGTACCAGAGCAGCTCGTTAGCTGTAAGCCATTCCTCCTCAGTGACAGAATCTTGACTAGAACCAAAACATTTGATCATATTACTCCAGTGCTAGAGACTGCTGCCCTACGTACATACAGTCATTGAACACTGGTCATTTTAATAACGTTTACAGACCCACTTTACAGGTATATATATACTGTTTTCTAATCATGGCTCACCCTATATCACAACTGCTGTACACACCTTTTCTATTCATATACTGTCCATACTGAATGATGGCACTGCATTGGATAGCAGCCATTTTACAGGCTGCTGAACAATTCTGCAAATTAGTTTTTTACGCTGATAAAACACAATTACAATGTCTCTACCATCATTTCCAGTGACAGAAAAGGTTTCCATACATTGTCAAGACCGGTCGGCAGTGTGGTCTAAGTGTGGCACTAAGACCACACTTAATGAGCTGTATAGGGCCATAAGCCGCCCAGAAAACACCCAGAGGCGCGCTTCCGTGGACGGTGATTTTAATGCAAGGAAACTGAAATCCGTTTTACCACATGTTTACCAGCATGTCACCTGTGCAACAAAATTATAGATCACCTTCCCTCCATACACAGAAATGCATACAAGGCTCTCCCTCACCCCCCTTTGGCAAATCTTACCATAACTCTGTCCTCCTGATTCCTGCTGACAAGCAAAAACTAAAACAGGAAGTACTCAATACAGAAGTGAAGTGGATGTTAAGCTACAGGACTATTTTGCTAGCACAGACTGAAATATGTTCCGGGATTCATCCGATAACATTGGAGGCGTTTACCACATCAGTCACCAGCTTCATTAATAAGTGCATCAACGACGTCATCCCCACAGTGACCATACGTACATATCCCAGCCAGAAGCCATGGAGTACAGGCAACAGCCACTCTGAGCTAAAGGCTAGAGCTTCCACTTTCAACGAGTGGGTGTCTAATCCGGACGCTTATAAGAAATCCCACTATGACTTCCAACGAGCTATCAAACAGCCAAAGCGTCAATACAGGACTAAGATTGAATCCTGCTATGCCGGCTCTGACGCTCGTCAGATGTGGCAGGGCTTGCAAACTATCACGGATTACAAAGGGAAACCCTGCCACAAACTGCCCAGTGACACAAGCCTATCAGACAAGCTAAAATTATTCTATGCTCGCTTCGAGGCAAGCAACACTGAACCATGCATGAGAGCACCAGCTATTTTGGATGACTGTGTGATCTTGCTCTCCATAGCCAATGTGAGTAAGACCATTAAACAGGTTCACAAGGCCACAGGGCCAGATGGATTACCAGGACGCGTACACAGAGCATGTGCTGACCAGCTGGCAAGTGTCTTCACTGACATTTTCAATCACTCCCTGACCCAGTCTGTAATACCTACATGTTTCAAGCAAACCACCATAGTCCCTGTGCCTAGGTAACCTGTCTAAATAACTATCGCCCTGTAGCACTCACATCTGTAGCCATGAAATGCTTTGAAAGGCTGGTCATGGCTCATACCAACTCCATCAGTCCAGACACCCTGGACCCACCCCAATTTGCATACCGCCCCAACGCATCAAAAGATGATACAATCTCTATTGCACTCCACACTGCCCTCTCCCACCTGGACAAGAGGAACACCTATGTGAGAATGCTGTTCATCGACTACAGCTCAGTGTTCACACATCACCACGCTAACCAAGTCTGGAACCAACAGGACCCTGAATAGGACCCTGAATAGCTTCTACCCCCAAGCCATAAGACTGCTAAATAGTTCCACATTTTGTTGTGTTACAGCCTGAATTCAAAATTGATTATTTTCATTTGACCCATCTACACGCAATACCCCATAATGACGAAGTGAAAACATGTTTTTAGAGATTTCAGCAAATTGAATGAAAATGAAATACAGAAATATCTCATTTACATAGGTATTCACACCACTTTGCTATGGCACTCCAAATTGAGCTCAGTTTCATCCAATTTCCTTTGATAATCCTTGAGACGTGTGACATCCTGACCAGTATAAGGGGTTATTGGTTATTGTAGTTTGGTCAGGACGTGGCAGGGGGTATTTGTTTTATGTGGTTCGGGGTTTAATGGGATATGTATTTATGTAAGAGGGGTGTTTGATTTATGTGTTCCGGGGTTTTTGGGTAATGTTCTTGTTTTGTATTTCTATGTTTTTCTATGTTGTGTATTTCTTTGTTGGCCTGGTATGGCTCTCAATCAGAAACAGCTGTACATCGTTGTTGCTGATTGAGAGTCATACTTAAGTAGCCCTGTTTTCACCTGTCCCTTTGTGGGAAGTTGTTGTTGTACTTCTGTGTGTTAGCCTGCAACACTGTTCGTTCGATTGTTTTCTTGTTTTGTTTGTTACGTGTTCTAATAAAGTTAAGATGAGCACTCAACCCGCTGCGCCTTGGTCCATGACGTACGACGACCGTTACAAGACGTCACTACAACTTGGAGTCATTCTGTGGCCAATTCAATTGTTTGGACATGACTCAGAAAGAAACACACCTGTCTATATAAGGTCCCTTAGTTGACAATGCATGTCAGAGCAGAAACTATACCATGAAGTCCAATAAACTTTTTCCAAGAGCAAAGTGGTCTCCATCGTTGGGAAATTGAAAAAATATGGAACTACCCAGACACTACCTTGAGCTGACTGTCCAACCAAACTGAGCCACCGGGCAAGAAGGACCTTGGACAGGAAGGTGACCAAGAACCTAGTGACCACTCTGACAGAACTACAGAGTTCCTTGGCTGAGATGGGAGAACCTGCCAGAAGGACAAGTCTCTACAGCACTTCACCAATCTGGGCTTTATGGGAGAGTGGCCAGTCTTGAGAAAAAATGTCATGACAGCACGCTTGTAGTTTGCAAAAAGGCACGTGAAAGACTATGAGATTCTGTGGTCTGATGAGACAAAAATGTTACTCTTTGGCCTGAATGCAAAGCGCAATGTCTGGAGAAAACACCATCCCTACGGTGAAGTATGGAGGTGGTAGCATCATTTACATTTTAGTCATTTAGCAGACGCTCTTATCCAGAGCGACTTACAATAGTGAATGCATACATTTCATACATTTTTTTTTTTTTCCTGTACATATTTTTTTTTCTTCATGCTATGGGGATGCTTTTCAGAGGCAGGGACTAGGAGATGGGTAAGGATAGAGGGTACAATGAATGGAGTCAAATACAAGCAAATTCTTGATGAGAATCTCCTTTAGAGTGCAAACAACCTTAGACTGGGGGCATAGATTTATGTTCCAACAGGACAATGACCCCAAGCATCCAAAGCAATGCTGGAATGGCTTCAGAACAAGAATGTGAAAGTCCTTGAGTGACCCAGTCAAAGCCCAGACTTGTATCCCATTGAAAATCTGTGGAAAGACTTGAAGATTGCTGTTCACAGCCACCCCCCATCTAACTTAACATAACTTGAGAAAATCTGAAAAGAAGAATGGGAGAAAATCCCCAAATACAGATGAGCAAAGCTGATACAGACATACCCAAGATGACTCAAAGCTGTAATCGTCAACAAAGGTGCTTCTACAAAGTGTTGACTCGGGTGTGAATACTTATGTAAATTAGATATTTCTGGATTTCATTTTCAATACATTTGCTAACATTTCTAAAACATGTTTTCACTTTGTCATTATGGGGTATTGTGTGTAGATAGGTATGAAAAACATTTATTTAATCCATTTTGAATTCAGGCTGTAACACAACAAAATGTGGAATAAGTTAAGGGGTATGAATACTTGCTGAAGGCAATGTCTATAGCCAAGTTATCGTTACTCATTTGTGTCATTTTAGGTTGTTTTTCTTTTTTGCTCTCTGCATTGTTGGGAAGGGCCCGTAAGTAAGCATTTCACTGTTAGTCTACACCTGTTGTTTACTAAGGATGTGACAAATACAATTTGATTTAATTTATATTCCGGACTCTGACATTGCTCGTAACACCTGCAATAACATCTGCTAAACAGGTGTATGTGACAAATAAAATTTGATTTTTGATTTGAGATCTTAATTTCTTGTTATTTATTTATAACTTTTGAATGTATGTGTGCATTGTTATTATATTTCTAGATATTGCTGCATTGCTGGAGCTAGATACATAAGCATTTTGCTACACCTGCAAAACTGTGTACGCAACCAATAAACTATGATTTGGTAAGGTGGCCCCCACCACGCATATGCAAGTCAACATGCCCTGCTGCCCAGGAGTGTACATGGTTTATTCATTAAAGTCAGGAATAGCAATGTAGACACAGAATTACATATTATAGAAAATGTTATAGTGAACTCCCAGACACACATTTATTTGTATTTTTTTATTGAACCTTTATTTAATTAGGCAAGTCAGCTGGGCCAATTGTGCACCGCCTTTTGGGACTGCCAATCATGGTCGGATGTAATACACCCTGGATTCAAACCAGGGACTGTAGTAACACCTCTTGCACTGAGATGCAGTGCCTTAGACCACTGTGGCACCTGGGAGCACATATTCTACTATACAACAGTAGCTACAGTAGAACATATAACGTCACATGGGAGTACTTCTTCTACATGCTACAAGATTCCAATTCATTAGCAAATAACCATCCACAATATGAGAAAGAATTAATTGCTAACATACACTAATTTTTGTGGCAAATCATTTCACTGCTACTCGATGTGCATGGGCATGAAACGCTAGATTTAAACCATAGTGGAATATGTTTCATTCATTGTAATATCTATAATGTTGCTCAAAATAATGTAAGATTGTTTTGTTAAAGCATTAGGAAATGGAGGAAGCGGAAGAAAGCAACTCTTCAAAATGTAACAAACTGAAGTTCATGCAGCTCCAGATTGTTTTTACTATACCCTCACAGCCAGCATAATGAGCTTGTAAAGCATCTGTGACGTGACATCTACATTTCGGACGATTTGTAAAACAAAGGCTACAAGGAAGCCGGGGACACTGGTTCTCTGTGTTTCAACCCTTATAACAATAGCAAGCAGGCGCTGGTGGGAGGCAGTGCTCTCATGGAAATGAGCAACCAAACCAACAATGTAGCTCCTAATCTCTTCAGAGAGGGGAATCGGTTACACAGCAGTATGCACCCCTGAAAGCTTTTCATTAGAAACAGCGTGCTATTGAAACACTAACCCTAAGCCCCTCCCCGCTACCCCCCCCCCCCCACGAACACACACACACACACACACACACACACACACACACACACACACACACACACACCCCATGTGTGTAGCTACAGGGTCTCCTCATACATGGGCCAGATACAAGGTAGCCCCTACAACAGAAGGGTAGATATAAGTGGGGTAAGGGGTAGTTATAGCCGGGCTAGGTGGTGGTATGGGGGGCTAGGCAGTGGGGCAGGGAGTGGTATCGGGGGGGGGGGGGGGGGGGTATGTGGGCAGGGGATTGGTATGGGGTGCCTAGGCCTCAAAGCATGGGATTAGAGTTAATGTGCCCTCCCTGGGTTATAATCTCTTCAGAGGGGGACTTTGTTTGAGGGCTTGAGGGCAGTAAGATAAGTATCTATTACAGAAACTCCCCTCTTATCCCACCCCCCAACAACCTCCCCCTCTTCAGAATTGAAGCACAAAACACTTGCCTCTGTGCCTCTGTGCCTCCATGTCTTCTGATACCCCAAACCCCAAAAGCAAGTGCTGCTGCCCTTTTCAACTAATCTGGAATTAAGGGCTAAAGCCTTATGGAGAGTAACCAGGACCGATATTTACTCCATCTTTAGGCTGCAAAGTGAGGAGGTTGATGTAGATCAAAGGAGGTTTAGAAAACAAGTGAGGATATTACCATTAAAAAAAATGTGTTCTCACAAGTTGAATTTCTTGTTGTTGGGGAGGAGTGAGAGATGAACTATGGGGTCCAAAGCTGAAGATTTAATTAAGTGTAATCTTGTTATATTACCCCTATGTATAAGGAACATATTTTATTATGCATTGAGTAATCTTAAAACCATCCCCACAGCTGATATAAGTACCCATTTAAGAACCAAGTTAACTTGGTAAAACTCACCCTACTGTTGCTGTCAAAAAGATTAAAAAGTGAAGATACAACATTGGTAGAACAAAATGGCAGTTTAATATCAAAATATTTACTAAAATATAAATAATGTGCAAAACAAAACAAGCTTGATCAGAGGCATGTTCAGACTGAGGCAATACTGACAACTTGAGAAAAACACGATGCAAAGTCATGGCACATCAGTTAACTCGTTTCATAATCTTAGAAGACAGCCACTTCATTGTGAACTGACTATTCTATGCCAATAATCTGTTATTGTTTTGTCCTTCAATAGAAATACAATGTGAATACTGAGGTTGAACTTATACAAAACAACATCCCGTATTAACCAACTGACAACAATGAAATGCAATCAACATATAAACATGGCACTTCAAATCTGGAATGTCACATCAGCCCTCGCAACGAGAAATAATGTTTGCATTCCACCTGCTTGTTAAATTTGTTCGCTTCCATAATAAAACATGGTGTGAGAAAAAGGCAAGTAAAATTCAAACACAGACTAAATTGAAAGAACAAGACAAAAATCAATGCAGCATGCAAAATAGCTCCATATGTAAAGTTTTTGTAACATTTTGTCTCTCTAGAATAAAATGACACTTTTTAAATTGAATAAAATGACAATCAAATAATGTTTGGAGATTGCTACAATACAATCAAAGCGATAAAAAAAAAAAAAACAGGTCAATAGTTAGAGCTCTCTACTCCATAAAAGCATACATACAGTGCCTTCAGAAAGTATTCAGACCACTTGACTTTTTCACATTTTGTTACATGTCATTGATTAAATAAATAAAAATCCTCAGCAATCTACACACAATATCCCATAATGACAAAGTGAAAACAGGTTTTTTGAATATTTGACAAATGAAAAAAATTCTTAAATAATAGGTATTTACAGTTGAAGTCGGAAGTTTACATACACTTAGGTTGGAGTCATTAAAACTCGTTTTTCAACCACTCCACAAATTTCTTATTAACAAACTATAGTTTTGGCAAGTCGGTTAGGACATCTACTTTGTGCATGACAAGTAATTTTTCCAACAATTGTTTACAGACAGATTATTTCACTTATAATTCACTGTATCAAATTTCCACTGGGTCAGAAGTTGACATACACTAAGTTGACTCTGCCTTCAAACAGCTTGGAAAATTCCGGAAAATGATGTCATAGCTTTAGAAGCTTCTGATAGGCTAATTGACATAATTTGAGCCAATTGGAGGTGTACCTGTGGATGTATTTCAAGGCCTACCTTCAAACTCAGTGCCTCTTTGCTTAACATCATGGGAAAATCAAAAGAAATCAGCCAAGACCTCAGAAAAAAATTGTAGACCTCCACAAGTCTGGTTCATCCTTGGGAGCAATTTCCAAACGCCTCAAGGTACCACGTTCATCTGTACAAACAATATTACGCAAGTATAAACACCATTGGACCACGCAGCCGTCATACCGCTCAGGAAGGAGACGTGTTTTGTCTCCTAGAGAGGAACGTACTTTGGTGTGAAAAGTGCAAATCAATCCCAGAAAAACAGCAAGGACCTTGTGAAGATGCTTGAGGAAACAGGTACAAAAGTATATTTATCCACAGTAAAACAAGTCCTATATCTACATAATCTGAGAGGCTGCTCAGTAAGGAAGAAGGCACTGCTCCAAAACCGCCATAAAAAAGCCAGACTACGGTTTGCAACTGCAAATGGGGACAAAGATCGTACTTTTTTGGAGAAATGTCCTCCGGTCTGATGAAACAAAAACAGAACTGTTTGACCACAATGACCATCGTTATGTTTGGTGGAAAAAGGGGGAGGCTTGCAAGCCGAAGAACACCATCCCAACAGTGAAACACGAGGGTGGCAGCATCATGTTGTGGGGGTGCTTTGCTGCAGGAGGGACTGGTGCACTTCACAAAATAGATGGCATCATAAGGGAGGAAAATTATGTGGATATATTGAAGCAAAATCTCAAGACATCAGTCAGGAAGTCAAAGCTTGATCGCAAATGGGTCTTCCAAATGGACAATGACCCCAAGCATACTTCCAAAGTTGTGGCAAAATGGCTTAAGGAAAACAAAGTCAAGGTATTGGAGTGGCCATCACAAAGCCCTGACCTCAAACCTATAGAAAATTTGTGGGCAGAACTGAAAAAGTGTGTGCGAGCAAGGAGGCCTACAAACCTGACTCAGTTACACCAGCTTTGTCAGGAAGAATGGGCCAAAATTCACCAAACTTATTGTGGGAAGCTTGTGGAAGGCTACCCGAAATGTTTGACCCAAGTTAAACAATTTAAAGGCAATGTGACCAAATACTAATTGAGTGTATGTAAACTTCTGACCCACTGGGAATTCGATGAAAGAAATAAAAGCTGAAATAAATCATTCTCTCTACTATTATTCTGACATTTCACATTCTTAAAATAAAGTGGTGATCCTAACTGACCAGAGACAGGGATTTTTTACTAGGATTAAATGTCAAGAATTGTGAAAAACTGAGTTTAAATGTATTTGGCTAAGGTGTATGTAAACTTCTGACTTCAACTGTACATTTAAACTGAGTTTTTCACATTCCTGACATTTAGTCCAAGTAAAAATTCCCTGTCTTAGTTCAGTTAGGATCAGCCCCTTTTCTATGATGCTATGAGACTCGAAATTTAGTTCAGGTGTATCCTGTTTCCATTGATCATCCTTGAGATGTTTCTACAACTTCATCGGGGGCCACCATTGGTAAATTGAATTGATTGAACATGATTTGGAAAGGCACGCACTTGTCTATATAAGGTCCCACAGTTGACAGTGCATGTCAGATCAAGAACCAAGCCATGAGGTCGAAGGAATTGTCCGTAGAGCTCAGAGACAGGATTGTGTCGAGGCACAGATCTGGGGAAGAGTACCAAAAAAGTCTGCAGCATTGAAGGTCCCCAAGAACACAGTGGCTTCCATCATTCTTAAATGGGAGATGTTTGGAACCACCAAGACTCTTCCTAGAGCTGGCGCCCGGCCAAACTGAGCAATCGGGGGAGAAGGGCCTTGGCCAGGGAGATGACCAAGAACCTGATGGTCAATCTGACAGAGTTCCAGAGTTCCTCTGTGAAGAATCTTCCAGAAGGATAACCATCTCTGCAGCGCTCCACCAATCAGGCCTTCATGGTAGAGTTGCCAGATGGAAGCCACTCCTCAGTAAAAGGCACATGACAGCCCACTCTGAGTTTGCCAAAAGGCACCTAAATACTCTCAGACCATGAGAAACAAGATTCTCTGGTCTGATGAAACCAAAATTGAACTCTTTAGCCTGAATGCCAAGCGTCACATCTGGAGGAAACCTGGCACCATCCCTACGGTGAAGCATGGTGGTGGCAGCATCCTGCTGTGGGGATGTTTTTCAGTGGTAGGGACTAGGAGACTAGTCAGGATCAAGGCAAAGATGAACGGAGCAAAGTACAGAGAGATCCTTGATGAAAACCTGCTCCAGAGCGCTCAGGACCTCAGACTGGGGCGAAGGTTCACCTTCCAACAGGACAATGACCCCCAGCACACAGCCAAGTCAACGCAGGAGTGGCTTCAGGACAAGTCTCTGAATGTCCTTGAGTGGCCCAGCCAGAGCTCAGACTTGAACCCGATCAAACATCTCTGGAGAGACCTGAAAATTGCTGTGCAGCAACACTCCCCGTCCAACCTGACAGAGCTTGAGAGGATCTGAAGAGAAGAATGGGAGAAACACCCCAAATGCAGGTGTGCCAAACTTGTAGCGTCATCCCCAAGAAAAATCGATGCTCGAGGTGCTTCAACAAAGTACTGAGTAAAGGGTCTCAATACTTATGTAAATGTGATATATTAATTAAAACTTTTTTTTTTTTTTTTTAGCAACATTTCTAAAAACCTGTTTTTGCTTTGTCATTATGGTGTATTGTGTGTAGATGATTAGGGGAAAAATCTATTTAATAATTTTTAGAATAAGGCTGTAATGTAACAAAATGTGGAAAAGTCAAGGGGTCTGAATACTTTCCGAAGGCACGAGACATACAAGCATACAAACCATAAAAGCATACATTCAAATTCAAATAAACATACACTGACTGAACATGTACTTATAATGTCATCATTGCATGCTGGGGCATTTGGTTACCTACTTTCTCAGCGTGAGAATTTCCTGGGTCTGAATGCGGGGACGATGAGTTGATGGGGTGCTAGTGCCACCCTCTCCTCCTCTACAGGGGCTAGCTCCTCCGCTGATCCCCACTTCTTCTTGGACTGGAACAACGAGGTTAACTTCCTGTTCCTGCTGCGGTCTCTGGCCTGGGCCACATGGAACTCAGGGAATTCTGATGTAACAAAATACGGACCACCATAGCTGTATAATACAATAAGTGCTATCTATAAGCTAAATGGGTTTTTCAGCTGTCCCCATAGGAGAACCATTTTTGTTTCCAGGTAGAACTCTTTTCAGTTCCATGTAGAACCCTGAGTAAAAAGGGTTTTTACATGGAACCCAAAATGGTTCTCCAAAGGGTTCTCCTATGGGGACAGCCGAATAACCCTTTTAGGTTCTAGAAAGCAACTTTTTTTCTAAGAGTGAATGTAAGGCTGAAACCTAACTGTAAGAGTAACCTTTTCGTGCTCTGTCTAGATCTTAACAAAGCCACATACGCTGTTCATTTCTGCATTTAGACAACATTTCAGAGACATTGGAGTCAAAAAGAAGAGAGTAAGAGACACTCACGTATCTCCTCTGGAGCTGCTCTGTCATCCTCTGTAGGCTCCCTGATGTTCAGGTAGTGGCATGCAAGATGGCCACTGTAGTCCCGGAGGTTCTCCTTCGCATCTGAGTGAAGAGGAAAGACATGTCAAACATTGACTCAGAAATGTCTTAATAGCTGACCTGTTGCATTGATACCACATTGTCTCACGTCAGATGGCGTCACTCCTATACAACGCTCGTCCCTCAACCAATCTATATTGTAGGACGTGGAACTCATCTCTAAAAATCACGATTATGCTCATCCGCCTAACACTAGTTACTAATTCTGAAAATCACTCCGCTCTCAGTAGCTATGATGCACTGGCTACTATGACAAACCATGCTCGATCAGCTGAGCAAACTTTCTCCAGCTAGCAGCCAAGTGCAAGCTTGTTTGAATGGCCATATGGTACCTAGTTTGTCAGCTTGTTGATGAAGTTGTATGGCACCAAAGTTATGGAACTGTTCTCAGAAATCACCATGTATCTCACTCTGACAGCTGGCACTGTGTCTCGCAACTTCATAACATTTGTCCAACGTGATAAATCGCAGAGAGCAGTCAGCTGTCCTGTAGAATTCGGCACACTAATCACGGGAAAACAGGGTTATCATGAAAACGAATTTGTCCATTAGCTAGAACTTCACTAAACTAGCTAGCTAGCGGAAGTACTCCATGTTTAGTGTGTTAACGGGCGTTGTTAGCATCCCTGACTTCCATTTTATACGGATTGATTGGTATCATGGTGCAGGAGAAGATGGCTGATGTTTTTCGTGCTCCTAACCAACTGTGTTTTTTGTTCGTTTTTTTGCATTGTTTGTAACTTATTTTTTTCACTTATTCTGAGCATAATGTTGCTGCTACCATCTCTTATGACCAAAAATAACTTCTGGTCATCAGAACAGCGATTACTCACCACTAACTGGCAGAAGCTTTTTCTTCCTTTAACGAGTCCGATGAGCCCGACGTGAAGGACATACTGCTTTCCCGGGAACAGGCCCAAATACCCGTCATTTGCGGGAAGAGAAGACAAAGAAAAAGAGGACGGAGGTCGGGCTGCCTTCTGAGAATTTGTAGGCAATAGCATAAACCCCCACTGCCTTCCATTCTACTAGCTAACATGCAATCATTGGAAAATAAATCGATGACCTAAGAGAAATATTGAACTTCCAACGGGACATTAAAAACTGTAATATCTTATGCTTCACAGAGTCGTGGCTGAACGACGACATTATCAACATACAGCAGGCTGGTTATACGCTGTATCGGCAGGATAGAACAGTGGCGTCTGGTAAGAAAAGGTGGCACAGACTATGTACAGTTGAAGTCGGAAGTTTACATACACCTTCGCCAAATACATTTAAACTCAGTTTTTCACAATTCCTGACATTTAATCCTAGTAAAAATTCCCTGTCTCTGGTCAGTTAGGATCACCACTTTATTTTAAGAATGTGAAATGTCAGAATAATAGTAGAGAGAATTATTTATTTCAGTTTTTATTTCTTTCATCACATTCCCAGTGGGTCAGAAGTTTACGTACACTCAATTAGTATTTGGTAGCATTGCCTTTAAATTGTTTAACTTGGGTCAAACGTTTCGGGTAGCCTTCCACAAGCTTCCCACAATAAGTTGGGTGAATTTTGGCCCATTCTTCCAGACAGAGCTGGTGTAACTGAGTCAGGTTTGTAGGCCTCCTTGCTTGCACACTCTTTTCAGTTCTGCCCACAAATTTTCTATAGGTTTGAGGTCAGGGCTTTGTGATGGCCACTCCAATACCTTGACTTTGTTATCCTTAAGCAATTTTGGCACAACTTTGGAAGTATGCTTGGAGTCATTGTCCATTTGGAAGACCCATTGGCGACCAAGCTTTAACTTCCTGACTGATGTCTTGAGATGTTGCTTCAATATATCCACGTTTTTTTCCCCTCATGATGCGATCTATTTTGTGAAGTGCACCAGTCCCTCCTGCAGCAAAGCACCCCCACAACATGATGTTGCCAACCCCGTGCTTCACGGTTGGGATGGTGTTCTTCGGCTTGCAAGCCTCCACCTTTTTCCTCCAAACATAACGATGGTCATTATGGCCAAACAGTTCTATTTTTGTTTCATCAGACCAGAGGACACTTCTCCAAAAAGTACGATCTTTGTCCCCATGTGCAGTTGCAAACCGTAGTCTGGCTTTTTTATGGAGGTTTTGGAGCAGTGCCTTCTTCCTTACTGAGCGGCCTTTCAGGTTATGTCAATATAGGACTCGTTTTACTGTGGATAAATATACTTTTGTACCCGTTTCCTCCCGCATCTTCACAAGGTCCTTTGCTGTTGTTCTGGGATTGATTTGCACTTTTCGCACCAAAGTATGTTCATCTCTAGGAGACAGAACGCATCTCCTTCCTGAGCGGTATGACGGCTACGTGGTCCAATGGTGTTTATACTTGCGTAATATTGTTTGTACAGATGAACGTGGTACCTTGAGGAGTTTGGAAATTGCTCCCATGGATGAACCAGATATCTGGAGGACTACAATTCTTTTCTGAGGTCTTGGCTGATTTCTTTTGATTTTCCCATGATGTCAAGCAAAGAGGCACTGAGTTTGAAGGTAGGCCTTGAAATACATCCACAGGTACACCTCCAATTGACTCAAATTATGTCAATTAGCCTATCAGAAGCTTCTAAAGCCATGACATCATTTTCTGGAATTTTACAAGCTGTTTAAAGGCACAGTCAACTTAGTGTATGTCAACTTCGGACCCACTGGAATTGTGATACAGTAAATTATAAGTGAAATAATCTGTCTGTAAACAATTGTTAGAAAAATTACTTGTGTCATGCACAAAGTAGATGTCCTATCCGGCTTGCCAAAACTATAGTTTGCTAACAAGACATTTGTGGAGTGGTTGAAAATCAAGTTTTGTAAACTTCTGACTTCAACTGTATATTTGTAAACAACAGCTGGTGCACGACATCGAAGGAAGTCTCAAGGTTTTTCTCACCTGAGGCAGAGTATCTCATGATAAGCTGTAGACCACACGATCTACCTAGAATTTTCATCTTGTATTTTTCGTAGATGTCTACATACCACCACAGACCGATGCTGGCACTAAGATCGCACTCAATGAGCTGTATTCCGCCATAAGCAAACAGTAAAACGCTCAGAGGCAGCGCTCCTAGTGGCCGGGGACTTTAGAGCAGGGAAACTTAAATTCGTTTGACCAAATTTATATCAGCATGTTACATGTGCAACCAGAGGGGAAAAAATTCCACCTTTAAAATCAAATCACATTTTTATTTGTCACATGCGCCGAATACAACAGGTGTAGAGCTTAGAGTGAAATGCTTACTTACAAGCCCTAAACCAACAATGCAGTTTGAAGAAAATCCCCCCCAAAAAGTACGAGAAAAGAATAACAAATAATTAAAGAGCAGCAGTAAATAACAATAGCGGGGCTAACCACAGAGGGCACCGGCACAGTGTCAATGTGCAGGGGGCACCGGCGTCGAGGCAACCGAGGCAATTATGTACATGTAGAAAGAGTAACTAAAGTGGCCATGCACAGACAACAACAGGGAGTAGCAGCAGCAATGCAAATAATTTGGGTAGCCATTTGACTAGCTGTTCAGGAGTCTTATGGCCTGGGGGCAGAAGCTGCTCAGAAGCCTCTTGGACCTAAACTTGGCGCTCCGGTACCACTCGCCGTGCGGCAGCAGAGAGAACCATCTATGACTAGGGTGGCTGGAGTCTTTGACAATTGTTAGGGCCGTCCTCTGACACCGCATGGTATAGAGGTCCTGGATGGCAGGAAGCTTGGCCCCAGTGATGTACTGGGCCGTACGCTCTACCCTCTGTAGTGCCTTGCGGTAAGAGGCCGAGCAGTTGCCATACCAGGCAATTATGCAACCCTTCAGGATGCTCTCGATGGTGCAGCTGTAGAACCTTTTGAGGATCTGAAGACCCATGCCAAATCTTTTCAGTCTCCTGAGGGGGAATAGGTTTTGTCGTGCCCTCTTCATGACTGTCTTGGTGTGCTTGGACCATGTTAGTTTGTTGGTGATGTGGACACCAAGGAACTTGAAGCTCTCAACCTGCCCCACTACAGCCCCGTCGATGAGAATGAGGTGTGCTCGGTCCACTACAGAGGGTAGTGCGTACAGCTCAATACATCACTGGGGCCAAGCTTCCTGCCATCCAGGACTTCTATACCAGGCGGTGTCAGGGTAAGACCCTAAATATTGTCAAAGACTCCAGCCACCCTAGTCATAGACTGTTCTCTCTGCTACTGCACAGCAAGCGGTACCGAAGTCTAGATCCAAGAGGCTTCTAAACAGTTTCTACCCCCAAGCCATAAGACTCCTGAACATCTAATCAAATGGCTACCCAGACTATTCACATTGCCCCCCTCCCCCCCTCTTATGACGCTGCTGCTACTCTCTGTTATTATCTATGCATAGTCACTTTAATAACTCTACCTACATGTATATATTACCTCAATTACCTCGACTAACTGGTGCCCCCGCACATTGACTCTGTACTGGTACCCCCTGTATATAGTCTCGCTATTGTTATTTTACTGCTGCTCCTTAATTACTTGTTCCTTTTATTTCTTATTCATATTTTTTTTAAGGAATTGTTGTTTAGGGGCTTGTAAGTAAGCATTTCACTGTAAAGTCTACAGCTGTTGTATTCAGTGCATGTGACTAATACAATTTGATTTGATTTGAGACTTGCGAACTAACTAATAACATTTTCGTGCACTTTTCAAATTTCATAAAAACTGACTCTATAACCACAAAACATCTTAACTAGATGTAGAATTAGGTAATGAAGACTTGCTCATGAAAAAACCCCATCAATATTAGCTACAGATTTATAATTTTGGGTCAGATTAACTGACTGTTTTGAGGATGAAAGGGGGCTCAGTGGACGAAGTCACCTTCGTACATTTTTTGAATGTGAGGACAGCATATTGTAGCCAATTTTCTTTTTAGCTATTCCATGAGTGTTTGCGAGTTATCAGACAGATCAGTGCAGACAGCCGTCTGGTATCTGACGTGAGACAATGATTGATACCCTTCATTCCACACCCCAAAGACAAAAAGCAAGTGAGTTAACTTTCTCTGTCATTTACCATATGTTCCAATGAGCAGCTCCAAAATGTTTCGATGGCCATGCAATGCTGCAATATGCAGGGGTGTATAGCCCTGCAAAACAAAAAGGGCAAAATCATGCAAATGTGTCTATACTGTATGTTCCCCACCAAAACAACTGGGGGAAAATGCAAATGGAATTACACAGCTACTTGAACATAACCTCTGATGTCTACTGTGTGCAGGGTTCAAGGTTCAACCATGGAAAAATATACAAGACGTTTTAATACCTACCCCCTAGAGTTTCCCATGGCCCCAACACAGCCATTGAAAACATGAAAGGAGAGAATATACAAATTACCAGAGGTTATGGCAACAAAACCTAATGACATATTGGCTAGTAATTCTCTGAAAATTGCCATAGTTGTGAGTTTGGCACGGTAATACATTCAGACAGTGTTTTGGGGAAAGAACATTATGTGGCTTGATTTATTAGTAGACGTGTGTGTGTGTGTGTGTGTGTGTGTGTGTGTGTGTGTGTGTGTGTGTGTGTGTGTGTGTGTGTGTGTGTGTGTGTGTGTGTGTGTGTGTGTGTGTGTGTGTGGTGTGGTGTGGTGTGGTGTGAGTGTGAGTGTGAGTGTGTGTGTGTGTGTGCATGTGTGTGTGTGACTACTGTAATGCATTCGCAAAGCGGTATCTTCACAGGAACCATTATGATGCAGCATTACATCTAACCCGGCTGCAACCCAGACGCTGCCTGGCCAGCCTCCAAATAGTGTATACAGACAACAACATACAGTACCTATTTTACCAGATCACTTCCTGTGTATGATACACTTAGATGAAAGAGGAGTTACTCACATGCTGAAAGAAAATAAAAGCAGGAGTAATGTTATTACCTGTACAGTAAGACAATATTTTGTAACAGACCATTCCAATTTCTGATACAGAAGAATGGGAGAAACTCCCCAAATGCAGGTGTGCCAAACAGGAGTCATTCCACAAAACAATAACCTGTCCCGGGACTGCAGTTGAAAATGAGCCGGCTTGCTATTTCACTGAAATGTTGATTAATGTGCACTGTCGTAAAAATAAAAATGAACTCAAACTCAAGTCCCTTTTGAGTAGTGCAACAACTTTTTATTTAACTTAGTTTTAAGATTTTGTCATGAAGAGCACATGTTCAACTTAATAAAAAAACATATTTTCCCATGCCTATTAATTACCGAATAAAATAACAGGGTTGACAAGTTCATTTTAAATCAGCAATAAATCCTCTTGTGACAGGGGGAATGGAAGCTTGTTGTGTGCAACACAACAGGAATTAAATGCATGCTTCACAAAAAATATTGAAATTGTTGATTTTTAGCCTGTCTATATATGGGTAACATGGTTGACATGCTATGATCGACCCACTCAGTTTTCCACCACAAAACACCGGCAAATTGCCAAAAAGAACAGAATCAGCTCACCTGATTTTACACTATTATTTGACTATTAGATGTTCAATGTTTCTTTTGAAAATAAAATCTCTCTTAAAACGAGAGTTCAGTTCACATAACAGGGTTGACCTTAAAATGAGGGCCATCGTTATTATTTATTTATTTGTTATTAATATTAACATGAAATAAATCATCTTCAGAAATTACTTTGTCACAGCAACAAAATAACTAGGGCTTTACAATTATATTGGAAACTTGCAGAAATGTTGGGATTAAGTGGGTTAAAATCTTCCTAGAAGTCACAGAGGTGCACAGAAGGACATTTCAAAATGCACATTTTGGCACTTTAGCAAGCCTTTATTCATATAGAAAATCAGATTTATTGAATTCTCCATGTGGTCTGTATTAATGGGCACTTCATTTAATATAACAGGCTTTTAAAATTAAATATTGGTACACAATGTCTACTTAAAATATCAAAGGGATGCAAAAGGAACTCACTTCGTGGAACGACCCACGGTGTACCTCCTATATTTACAGAAGACAAGAGCATACTCACAGATTTAGTGTTGACGTCAGCCCCTGCATTGGCCATCATGGTGGCCATGTCCTCTTTGCCATGTTTGGCTGCCCAGTGTAGAGCTGTCTGTGGCCAAAACAAGGAGAGAAATGTAAGCCATTTACAAAATACAGACGAATTCCCTTTACTGTACATAACAAAAGCACTGACACAGGAGTTACCATTTTATTTTTAAGTATACACAGATACTTGTATTGTATTAGCATATACACAAATACTTGTAGATACATGTACATTCCCAGTGGTGGTTATTTAGTAGATAGTAATTAGCATAGTGTCATTACTCCTCTAACAAGGAGTTTAAACAGAGTAAATCAGATCAGGTTGAGAGCTCTGATAGGCTGGCTGAGGCAGTGGCCCAGCTGTGCACAGGAGGAGTAGAGAGATGGAGGGAGAGGTGGTGGGATGGTTTCCTGCCATCTGACTGAGCCTAATTACAAAACAACACTGCACTGTGCGCACAACAGGGGTGCCCAGCCGCCTGTCACGGGGGGGTAAGATTGATGGTGTTGGTGTGACCTGCAGAGGGGAGAGGGGGAGAGAGGGGAGACCCACCCAAGCATCGCCCCACTGTCAGCATGCAGCCGTCAGAAGAACAGCACTGGGGCCCCTCCGTGCTGTGGGCCTACCACACACGCTTAGAGACAACACGCACACACATACATACTCAAAGACACACACACACACAAACTCTCACATACAACATGCACACACAGACATGCACACACACAAAAAACAACACACGCACACACATGAAAACTCCCATGCACACCACATCCACCTGTCTGACATAGTGCTGCTGTTGTGATCAACTGTGTTACTCTTGTCAATGGGTCTCTGAGCACTTCAGGCTGTGTAATAACAGGCTATTCAGCAGGTGAAAACATGTGCTTGCTACAGATGTCAGCCTGTTAACTACAACCTGTGTGTCTGAGTCTGACTCCAGACATGGAACAGGGAAAACAAAAGTAGGTTTCCTATGTCAATCAAAATATGTCAATCAATCATCTCCTTTAGTTTGTTAGAAAGTATGAGCTTACAATCTGTGATTAGTATTCATGCTTGTTTATGGCCATAATGGTTATTCTTTGTCTCCTGCATTGTGCACTATATACCACAACCTCAGTGAACTATACCAAAACCTCAATATCAGTTCTCATAGAAGCATGGGAGAAGATATACCTCTAGATGTCCAAAACCAGTCTGGGAGACAGATTGTGATAGATGAAGTCTGGCTCTGAGTATCTCTATCTCTGTTGTCTGCCCTGTCACACGCTGAAGACGGATTGGTCGGATGGGTCGTTTGAGTGGCTGCTCGGCGGGTCCCCTAGTGGGCAGGAGTGACGGACGAGGTTGGACAGGATGTTGCCTCAACCCCTCCACGTGCCTCTCGTTCCTGTCCTAGCCCGGTGGGGCCACCCCCCGCATGCCTGCCTGCTTGACTGATGACCAACTTTGTGTGTGTGTGTGTGTGTGTGTGTGTGTGTGTGTGTGTGTGTGTGTATGTGTGTGTGTGTGTGTGTGTGTGTGTGTGTGTGTGTGTGTGTGTGTATGTGTGTGTGTGTGTGTGTGTGTGTGTGTGTGTGTGTGTGTATGTGTGTGTGTGTGTGTGTGTGTGTGTGTGTGTGTGTGTGTGTGTGTGTGTGTGTGTGTGTGTGGTGGTAAGTAAGTAGTGGCCAAAGGTTGGTCAACTGGAGACACATCTGACAAAATGACCTATGGCCTGTGTGACACCTTGCTGTTCATAGTAAGACCACTGAGGAGTGATTGGAGAATGATATACTTACAAACTACAGGACAGGGTAAAAGGAAGTACATCCCAGTCCAACATGTCAGGAGGGGGGAGCCCATGTCACATGTAGATGAAGAAAAAGAGAGAGATGGAGATCATGAAGGAATATGATACAGGTGTAGGATCTTAATTTGACATACAGTGAGCCCCAAAATAATTGGGACAGTGACAATTTTTGTTTTGGCTCTGTACTCCAGCACATTGGTTTGAAATGATACAATGATTATTAGGTTAAAGTGCAGACTGTCAGATTTAATTTGATGGTATTTTCATAATTTGTGGGTTAACCGTTTAGAAATTACTTTTTGTACATAGTCCCCCCCATTTTAGGGTACCAAAAGTATTGGACAAAATGCACTTAAAAAGTTAAATATTTGGTCCTATATTCAGAGTACACAATGATTACATCAAGTTTAATGTTGGATGCATTTGCTGTTTGTCTTGGTTGTGTTTCAGATTGTTTGTGCCCAATAGAAATGAATGGTAAATAATGTATTTTGTAATTGTCCAAATACTTTGGAGGCTATTAGCTAGCTAAAAGTAGGTAACATGAAAAGTGCAATACTGTCAAATCAAAATCTAATTTTATTGGTCCATATTTGTACACATATTTTTCAGATGTTATCGCAGCTGCAGCAAAACGCTTATGTTTCTGTTAATATTACCGTGTGTTAGTGTGGGTTTTCAGTGAATTTATGTAAATCACAAATCTCATCTGCATTTCCTGCGGTGCTAGAAAATTCTCAGCAACAAAAGAGTGATCAAATGAAGATCATACATCTATATGTTAGATGTGGTTAACATATGTTGGTCTTTGAATAAGCAAGTCTTAGTTAATGACAGTTGAGGGGGAGAGTAAGGCTACACAATGCATCTGCTATTGTGAAAGTCAAAGTTTATGAATGGTCTAATCTTTGTAGGTCACAGAGTCAGTTACAACCTCAGACCAAGGAACAAACGGCACCCAGACCTCCTCAAACTCAGGCCCTAGGTAAGGGGGACTTCACCGCCGAAGGGTGGTGGTTCGGTGGGCATCAAAGCCATCCGAGGGAGATTTAGCATCTTCCCGAGGACACAACCAAAATTGTTCTTCAATTAATCCCAGCCTGCTCTATAACTTTTAGATTATCTTTAAGTGGTTGAAGTCTTTGTGGAGCATTAAGAGTCTCTCTCTAATCCCCCCCTCCCATCTCCCTGCACTTCAATGGCGACCCTGGTATCTTTTCCGGGTGGGTATGGTGATGGCAGGGGCTTAGGGTTAGGTCTTAGAAGGTGGTCTGAAACAGGACAGTGTGAGAACCCCAACAGAGGGGAGGGACAACAAACATAAACCCAAATCTCTTGAGCGCACAGAGAGACCAATAAAGGGATTTGGGTTGCGGGGCGGGACGGGGGGCAGGGCGGGGGGTTCAGGAGTTAAAAAGCGATCTTTCATAATCCTTTTGATAGTAGCACCTTTGAAATGCATGATCTGATGTTTTTACATCACAGGGTTTTTAAAATACAATTAAGTAAAACAAAAACTATGGTATGTTGACTATATGCAATTAGTACAAATGGAATTGGGAGTTAGGGGCAGGTTTTACACTGCTTTTTACCTGTTGATAATGATGAGCAACGAAAATATGAGCAATCATGACCAAATGTTAACACACGTAATATAGGCTATTGTTGTTAGGCACTTTTAAGTGGTCAAGAATTCAGAGACAGAACATATAAAGACTGCCCATACAGTGGGATATCAATAGTCAGTCTACTTACGCCCTGAGAGAGACAGTCATGGTCACAGGCAGGAACAACATAGCAGATTCCAACCAGAAAAGAAACAATATTAGTCAAACTAACTACTTAGTTCATGCAGGTCATAACATACACTCTTCTATGTAGATCCACTTACGCTTATCACTCATGCACATGAAGTATACATATTTGCTTGGAGAAAGTATACTCACCGAGGTGAAGTCCTTTTAAAGCCAAATGAAGGAAAGAAGGAAAAAAACTCTATATCAGTGTGGTGCTCTGACATAGAGTTAAACATCTTGGAATACTTTTACCTGCATCCCATTAAAACATGGCTTCTTATTCATCCACAACATTTATATTGCAATGGCATACAGAATGATGAGGGTGACTCTTATAACACGTTTTTAAGGTCCGCGTTGGGGTGGGGCATGTGGGGGGGGGTTACCTTCTTGTTGGCCAGGGAGGGCTCCTGTTGTAGCAGCTGGGCGAGGTCAGAGAGACAGCCACACGCAGCAGAGTAGATCCATTCCTTCTCCACAGGGTCCAGCTGTAGGACAGGGAGTGGATGAGCTAAGTAAATGGCCAGCACAGACATCACAGTACTGTATACATTAACGTGTAGTATGAATATATGATTGTATACATTTACATTTTAGTAATTTAGCAGACGCACATATCCAGAGCGATTTACAGGAGCAATTAGGGTTAAATGCCTTGCTTAAGGACACATCGGCAGATTTTTCACATAGTCAGCTTGGGAATTCGAAGCAGTGATGCTCTTAACCACTAGGCTGCCTGCTGCCTCTGTATATTAATGCTACCTGTATATTAATGAGGAAACTCACAGCCACCTGGGTGGAGCCCATACTGCCCGTACACTCCTCTTCCTGCTCTTCGGACTCTGACTGAGAGACATAGACGAATCAGAGAATGTTTTATTTCAATTTAATAAAGAAAGTATCAATGGCAGCTAATGCTGACTTTTGTTTTGACACAATTCACAATAGTCATAAATACACAATAAAACAATCAATACAATAAAATCCACAACTTTAAAATACATATTTTCTGAAAAAACGTCAGTGCTGGGTTAAGGTACATACATAAAGGTCACATTTAGACAAAAGTGGCAGTCCATAGATCAATAGTTGGGCAGACTTATTATGAAGGGTACTGCGCTATTTTGGTAGCGCTTACTTCAAGTAAATTATCATGGAATATGATGAGTATGTGCTAAGAGCCTAATTCACACACACACACACACACACACACACACAATTATTACAATCACACTGTTTGTATTTATCACCTTAAACTTCAGAGATCAAAAGGGATGAAGTGATGCAAAAAGAGTGAGACAGACAGACATACAAACAGACAGGATGGCAAATGGAGCCACAGAGCAAACACAGTTTTTCACACCAAGGGTACAATGTAATAATAACTGTGAACACCCACCGTTTTACAAAGGGTCAAAAATGATCAGAAAATAAAGCACAGAATTCTCTGAATGCACAAAAGTGTCATTCTGGCTGATTAACTTGGGGAGAAAATTGCCGTTTTCTTTATGTTTTGTTTTGTCAAGCTCTTGATTGCTAATTGTTCTCAGATCATACAGAGAGATGGTGTAAAACACACAACTCTTTCATGTCGCTGTCATACATGCCTTGTGTAACAAGAAAAGTGGAGGCCTATTTATTCAACCAATTCCACACTGGCACATGTCCACTTTTTTCTCTGCTGGAAAGAAAAATTACGGGGGAAGAAAAATACACTATATATACAAAAGTATGTGGACACCTCTTCAAATTAGTGGATTCGGCTATAGGTGGCAGGTGTATAAAATCGACCACACAGCCATGCAATCTCCATAGACATACATTGGCAGTAGAATGGCCTTACTGAAGAGCACAGTGACTTTCAATGTGGCACAGTCATAGGATGCCACCTTTCCAACTTGCAACCGAAAGGTCAAATCCCCGAGCTGACAAGGTAAAAATCAGTCGTTCTGCCCCTGAACAAGGCAGTTAAGCCACTGTTCCTAGGCCGTCATTGAAAATAAGAATTTGTTCTTAACTGACTTGCCTAGTTAAATAAAAGGTAAAATAAAAATTACAAAAATAAATAAAAAGCTTGACGCCATTGGACTCATTGGAAACTCGTTCTCTGGAGTGATGAATCACGCTTCCCCATCTGTCAGGCCGACGGACTAATGGTTTGGAGGATGCCAGGAGAACACTATCTGCCCCGATGCATAGTGCCAACTGTAAAGTTTGGTGGAAGAGAAATAATGGTCTGGGGCTGTTTTTCATGGTTCGGATAGGCCCCTTAGTTCCACTAAAGGGAAATCTTAACGCTACAGCATACAATGACATTCTAGATGATTCTGTGCTTCAAACTTTGTGGCAAAAGTTTGGGGAAGGCCCTTTCCTGTTTCAGCATGACAATAACCCTGTGTACAAAGCAAGGTGCATACAGAAATTGTTAGACGAGATCGGTGTGGAGGAACTTGACTGGCCTGCAAAGAGCCCTGACCTCAACCCCATCGAACACCTTTGGGATGAATTGGAATTCCGACTGCGAGCCAGGCCTAATAGCCCAACATCAGTGCCCAACCTCACTAAAGCGCTTGAGGCTGAATGGAGCAAGTCCCCACAACAATGTTTCAACATCTATTAGAAAGCCTTCTAGGAAGAGTGGAGACTGTTATAGCAGCAAAGGAGGGACCAACTCCATATTAATGCCCATGATTTTGGAATGAGATGTTCGACGGGCAGGTGTCCACATACTTTTGGTCATGTAGTCTATTTGTTGGACAGAATTTTTTTATCGTTGAGTTCTGAATTATTACAATAATAACAACGTTCAGAGCCCGAGATTAGAACACCAAGCTCTTCAAGAGCAAAGGAGAGTAGTATAAACAGAGTGCAAAGAGGAAGTTCAACCTGCCACAGTTTAACAGTATTTTTACACAGGGGAATATTTGCTGACAACTGGTTCTTTCCACAGACCTTAAAATCCAACATAGTGAAATATGATGAAGTAACATCAGGGGAAAATTCAATCTCAAAAGTATTTTCCTAATTCCTGGAGCTGCTCTCCTCACCTCCCACTGACATTTTGAGAGGGATGTGAGGAGAGCATTGGAAGATATCTTCTCCTCAGAACTCTAACGCTCTCTCCGCTTCTCTCCAACCTTATGAGGAGACGAGGCAAGGAGAGGGGACGCAAGGAATTGAGGAAAATACTTTTGAGATTTAATCCTGCTGTCACTAGCCTCTCACCTTTGACCCTGAGTCTCTGTCTAGCTCATTCTCCCCGTTGCTGTGCACAAGGGGTTCCTCCGAAACAGACGGTGAGGGTTTTCTCTCAGTGTGCTGATCCTGGAAGCACAGCAACATAACATACAGAATGACGCCATTTCTCCATTCTCCATTTAATACGAACATTCTCGATTTACCCCTGGTTACTGTAGCTCTGCCAAAGTTCTAGCCATATTATACTGCATGTGCAGTGCACAGGGTGTAAAATGTGCTCTGTTAACAGCTTGTTGAGGTGATCAGCTACAATTCACACTTTATGCAGTAACTACTTGTGTTGTGCTGTTGATCTTTTCCTGCCTTCAACAACAGTGTGAGTAAATACCGTTTGAGCTTGAACGCTTCATACATACTTCTGTGGACAATAACCCTTTATTGGCTTAACATACAGTACCAGCGAAGTTGGGACACACCTACTCAACGGTTTTTCTTTATTTTTACTATTTTCTATATTGTAGAATAATAGTGAAGACATCAAAACTATGAAATAACACATATTGAATCATGTAGTAACCAAAAAAGTGTTAAACAAATCAAAATATATTTTATATTTGAGATTCTTCAAAGTAGCCACCCTTTGCCTTGATGACAAATTTGCACACGCTTGGCATTCTCTCATCCAGCTTCACCTGGAATGCTTTTCCAACAGTCTTAAAGTAGTTCCCACATATGCTGAGCACTTTGTTGGCTGCTTTTCCTTCACTCTACGGTCCAACTCATCCCAAACCATCTCAGTTGGGTTGAGGTCAGCTGATTGTAGCATAAATTGCCCTTACACAGCCTGGAGGTGTGTTTTGGGTCATTGTCCTGTTGAAAAACAAATGATAGTCCCACTAAGCGCAAACCAGATGGGATGGCGTATCGCTGCAGAATGCTGTGGTAGCCATGCTGGATAAGTATGCCTTGAATTCTAAATAAATCACCGACAGTGTCACCAGCAAAGCACCCCCACACCTCCTCCTCCATGCTTCATGATGGGAAACACACATGCGGAGATCATCCGTTCATCTACTCGGTGTCTCACAGAGACACGGTGGTTGGAATCAAAAATCTCAAATTCAGACACATCAGGACAGATTTCCACCGGTCTAATGTCCATTGCTCGTGTTTCTTGGCCCAAGCAAGTCTCTTCTTATTACTGGTGTCCTTTAGTAGTGTTTACTTTTCAGCAATTCGACCATGAAGGCCTGATTCACGCAGTCTGCTCTGAACAGGGAAAGGGGATACCTAATCAGTTGTACAACTGAATGCATTCAACTGAAATGTGTCTTCCGCATTTAACCCTTCTGAATCAGAGAGGTTCGGAGGGCTGCCTTAATCGACATCCACGTCTTTGGCGCCCGGGGAACAGTGTTGCTCAGGACAGTTGATTTTGAGATGTGTCTGTTACTTGAACTCTGTGAAGCATTTTTTTGGGCTGCAATTTCTGAGGCTGGTAGAGTGCTTTGCAAAAGTATTCATCCCCCTTGGCATTTTTCCTATTTTGTTGCCTTACAACCTGTAATTTAAATGGATTTCTATTTGGATTTCATGTAATAGACATACAAAAAGAGTCCAAATTGGTGAAGTGAAATGAAAAAAAATAAATTGTTGAAAAAAAATGGAACAAATTTAAAACAGAAAAGAGGTGCGTGCATATGTATTCACCCCCTTTGCTATGAAGCCCCTAAATAAGATCTGGTGCAACCAACTACCTTCAGAAGTCACATAATTTGTTAAATAAAGTCCACCTGTTTGCAATCTGTGTCACATGATCTGTCACATGATCTCCGTACATATACATATGTTCTGAAAGTCCCCAGAGTCTGCAACACCACTCAGCAAGGGACACTACCAAGCAAGTGGCACCATGAAGACCGAGTCATGGTCAGGGACAAAGTTGTGGAGAAGTACAGATCAGGGTTGGTTTATAAAAAAATATTAGAAACTTTGAACATCCCACAGAGCACCATTAAATCCATTATTAAAAAATTGAAAGAATATGGCACCACAACAAAACTGCCAAGAGAGGGCTGCCCACCAAAACTCATGGACCAGGCAAGGGGGGCATTAATCAGAGAGGCAACAAAGAGACCAAAGATAACCCTGAAGGAGTTGCAATGCTCCACAGTGGAGATTGGAGTATCTGTCCATAGGACCACTTTAAGCCATACACTCCACAGGAGCTGGGCTTTAGAGAAGAGTGGAGAGAAAAAAGCCATTGCTTAAAGAAAAAAATAAGTAAACATGTTTGGTGTTCGTCAAAAGGCATGTTGGAGACTCCCCAAACATATGGAAGAAGGTACTCTGGTCAGTTGAGATTAAATGTAGCTTTTTGGCCATCAAGGAAAAGGCTATGTCTGGCGCAAACCCAACAGCTCTCATCACCTCGAGAACACCATCCCCACAGTGAAGCATGGTGGTGGCAGCATCATGCTGTGGGGATGTTTTTCATCGGCGGGGACTGGGAAACTGGTCAGAATTGAAGGAATGATGGATGGAGCAAAATACAGGGAAGTTCTTGAGGGAAACCTGTTTCAGTCTTCCAGAGATTTGAGACTGGGACAGAGGTTCACCTTCCAGCAGGGCAATGACCCTAAGCATACTGCTAAAGCAACACTCGAGTGGTTTAAGGGGAAACATTTAAATGTCTTGGAATGGCCTAGTCAAAGCCCAGACCTCAATCCAATTGAGAATCTGTGGTATGACTTAAAGATTCCTGTACACCAGCGGAACCCATCCAACTTGGAGCTGGAGCAGTTTTGCCTTGAAGAATGGGACAAAAATCCCAGGGGCTAGATGTGCCAAGCTTACAGAGACATACCCCAAGAGACTTGCAGCTGTAATTGCTGCAAAAGGTGGCTCTACAAAGTATTGACTTTGGGGGGGTGAGTAGTTATGCACGCTCAGTTTTCTGTTTTTTTTTTGTGTTATTTCTTAATATGAAATATATTTTGATTTGTTTAACACTTTTTGGGGTACTACATGCTTCCATACGTGTTATTTCATAGTTTTGATGTCTTCACTATTATTATACAACGTAGAAAATAGTAAAAATAAAGAAAAACCCTGGAATGAGTATGTGTGTCCAAACTTTTGACTGGTACTGAATATTCTCTTTGAAAGCTAGGATTGTAGACACACTACTACTAAGATTGTTTTCCATGAACAATATGTAAAATCACTTCAGCCAGATTATCGTGTAAATTGAAGACCTGAATAATGGGTTTTATTGAGGTCAAATATCATTGTGCAAATTACCCTTACATTTATCACAGGGGCACTGGGATGGTCCATTTTTAGCCCAGTGGGCCTGTCTAACTTGGGTTTCTAGCATTAAATTATAATTATCTGGCTAATAAGAGGGGCCTCGGGGGGGGGGGGGGGGGGGGAGTGAGGGCCATGAGGGAAATAAATGTGTGGGGGCCTCAAGAGAAAGAATGGGCTGGTGTGTTAGAAATGCCAATTGCCATTTCTGGTCCCAGTCCACCCCTGATTTATCTGGAAATATAATTACAATTTTGCAACTCAAATATAATGGGAATGACAACCAAAATTTGGTTCTGAATAGCTACACCCTTTGAGTAAAGATACAGCCATTGGAACAAGTTGTTTGACTTTCTCATCATTGAACCCGTCTGTGCTTCAACTCTTATGCCCAGAATGAGGTCTGATGACAGAATGAGAGAGCAGTCATACTTAACTCAATTCCATGGGAAATGGATAAGACTGATAGTAGTGCCAAGTCTTATTTTCATACAGATGTATTCCTCTCTAATGCTGTCAATGGCATTTATATTTTATCAAATATGCAGACTTGAGCAGACTAAAGGGCACACACAAGTATCAAGGACAGAGTCTATCTAGTGAGCCAACATAGAGCCTGACCTCTTGCATGTGCTCCTGCTCGGGTGCCTCTGTGACAGTAATGCTGGGGCCTCTTCCACACCACGTCACCTGGGAAGGCTTCCTCTCCTCTGCCCCCTTGGCCGGTTCAGGCTGGAGGTCTGGTTCCATCTGGGGGCTGGAGAGAGACGAGACCCCTGACCCATCCCACTGGGCTGAGGCCCATGGCCTGGCAGGGCTGGCCTGTCTGTCTGTCCCAGGCTCTGTCTCACTGTCCTGCTTCTGCTGCCGGTATCTCTTCTTCAGAACTAGATACTTCTCACCCTGATGGGGACAGACAGCAGGCCGGCAGGAGATGAGGAGGGTAAAGGCCTACTGTATATGAGAGGACAACTTTGACCTAAAAGTAAAGTAATTATTGTAAGTTGCCCTTTCTAATTACTATGTAACTGAATGGTAACAACACTGTATATAACCAATAACACAACAAACTACATAGTAAACAGACCCAGCAAAGAAATGCCATATCCTTTTTTTGTTTCATACAATTTAACTACCATGGCTGACTCCATATTGTGGAAAGGGAACTTGATTTGAGTGTGGAACATTAAAGAATTATGCACACTGATTTTATCACAGCTTTTCATGGCACACAATCCACAAATGGTCAAAAGCTCTACTTCACTTACATTCTCTGATTTCACAACAGCAATCCTGTCAATGATCTGTTTGAACTCCTCTCTGTATTTGGCTGGGGAAAAGAAACAACGTTGGCATATCCACTTTCAAAAACCTGACATCAATTTTTGTTCTCTCCCAAAACCTCAGACTTTCATTTTCTGAGGGATTTAGAGAAAACATGTCAAAGGATGACAAGGAAAACAAATATAATTTGGTCTAACAATACTTTATAACAAGTGTAGTAATAGATTTCTTATGGAATAATAACCACTAATAGGATCAAGTGTTATCTTATGATTGATTAGATTTATCTGAAACGGAATGTTCTATTTACTCTAAATAAGGCTGTTGCATCACCCTGGCATTCCAAGATGTAGACCTTTTGAACCAGAAGAATGCGTGATGGCTATTTGAGATTATTGTGTGGCCTGTGAAGGCTGGTGGTTGATCTCCCCTCCCTGTTATTTCACCATATTCCCCCTGCCTGCAGAGACCAGGCTTCTGTCCCAAATGACACCCTATTGCCAATTTAGTGCACTACATATGACCAGGGCCCATAGAGCTCTGGGCAAAAGTAGTGCACTATATAAGGAATAGGGTGCAATTTGGGGTGAACCCCAGGGGCTCCAGGAGTGAGGGGCTTTCATTCTTCATTCCTCTGCAGGCCAGGCACTGCTCCAGTTGCATTACAATCATCTCAGAACAAAGTCACTGACTGGGAAAAGGGACAGAGAGGAAACCAGACCTCTCCCTGCCAACATGAGAGGCAGGCAGATTAAAAAAAAAACTTGACTCACGCATCATCTCCAAAAATCCCAACCCCAACCTATCTGTCTATTTCCGCAGTATTAAAGCTTTCCTATGGGAACCCAAACCAACTGCAGATGGATGGCTTTTACAATAGTTAACTATTTATCTCCTTCTCTCACAGATACAACTGAGTTTGTGAAATTATATTCAGACTTGATGCTGAAAGACGTTGGTTTATATAGGCTTTCTGAGAATTGATCCATTACTCCAACAGCCAGACCACTTAACATAGACCATCCTAGTTCAACATACAGAATACTAATGGCAGAAGCCCTGTGTTTGAAAGAATGCTTAGGTATGAAAGAATATATAGACCTGGACAATTGACCTCTTTCCTGACAGCAGAGTAAGGAAATAACATTTCAGAATGAGACAGTAGTTCACAACTTCACCTCCACAAAAACAGGAAATCCAGAGGAAGTGGCCACTTACATCACATCAACAAAATAATTCCTGACTTAGTAATAACATAGGGGTGACACAGTTACCATGTTCAGTTATTCATTAGCTTGAGGTAGACAGATAACCATAGCAACTGGACAGACACAGCAATGTTAGCTATCACTTTCCCACAATGTCCCCATTTTGTTTCATCGTAATAAAAGAGCACTCCATTAGAGATCTAGCTGTGCTGGTACATGTGGCCTCATTTATTGCATTATGATTAAAACACTATTATGGTGCAATAGTGCCCATTAAAGAAGGGAACACATGTTGTTATAACAGACTTTAAGTACTGTATGTACTGAAAATCATTTCCATAATTGGACACTCGAGCCATGTCAGATGGCACAGTAAAGCAGCTTTCGTTGGAAACCTCTGTCAACAACTGTACCACTGAGATAGCATCTGGACAGTACAAGCGGTACAACTGTAATACAAGGTCACATTGGATCATCATTTATCTAGAGCCAGTCAAACATGTTAAGGCCTAGTTATTTTATCCAGTACCAAGCAGGGATAACGCTGTGGTGTAGTGCATGGGAAATGATTGGTAAAGCATAAGAACATATTTGACTTGGGTTCATGCTGACTTGGGTTCATGATTCAGGGGCTGGTATCAATTACAGAAAGGCAGCACCATAATCACACTGTTTATCAGGGTGAAGCATTGTTGTAACGTCACAGCAGAATACCACAGTCCAATGGTGAAAACGGTTCGTTGGAGTGCTCTGGATCTGAGGGTTGGGTAGCGGGCACTGGAGAATTCATGCAGCTATAACTGGTCTCAAAGGAAATGACAGAATTCCTGGTGTAATTGTATCTGTTTAAAGGCCCTTTAATGTAAAGCAGATGTTTCGTTTAAACTAACCGACTGGGGATTGGGAACAATGAGAAACAAATGGGTTTACGGGAAAACTATATATGAAATTGGAAACCGTTGAATATGATCATATCATGAAAGCTACATGACAGATGTCGCATGAGGCAAGACATGGTACGTTCAGTGACATCGCTAAAAGCCATCCATCACTGAACACATGAAGCTGTTGCTGTTTAGGTTAAATCCTTTCTCAATTCTACATTTTAGATGCAATGTACCGCTACTTACCACGCAGCTCCATGTCCTTGTGACCAATAAAAGGCTTGTATGTTTTCATTAAATCTGAATTTTTTACTTTCCCTCCGGCTGAGTAGAAATAATCCAACAACGATTCTTCACTTACATCAACCATTATCGATATATCTATGCTCGTGTTCTATGATAAAATCAGGTTTCTTTTAGAATTCTTATGGTCTTGCTGCTAAAACATTGTAGCGTATCCTGGCTAATTTGAGAGAAAAAAATGGTATAGTACATCCAACTTTACTCCACCGAACTCCACCCAAACCCAACCACTCACTGCGCCTCCTCCGGTTAACTCTTTCAGGACTGAAACAAAGCTGAGAGGGAGACAGCAAGGGTTTTTGGCAGCATGTTACAACTTTATTACAGTGGCATACAGATTTGTTCAAACAACTCCTAGGCTTCTCTTACAATGTCAAGGTCTTTGGCATAGCACTGAGCAACCCATCCTTTCTCAATGCATTATTAGCCTAGTCTATAGTATAGTTATTTTATAGCCTTTGAGTCAGCATCTTCCACAAAGTCTAGGACCTAGGGGCCTATGTTTGCTTTCAATGCTTGTAATTCTACTGCCTTTTAGAGAGATGCTTCATCTATGATATGAGAATAAAACATTTTCCTTAGAATTCTTCTGATTTTTTAAACTGTTTATTAGGTTTAGATTAAAACATTTTCCTTAGAATTTCATGACAGAAGTCACCATTAGAATAATACAACTCATGCAGAAGGACTAGTTGGGTTCACATAGGTGAAAGCATCTATCCGGTGTGTAACCATATGCCACAGCAAGAGGGACCATGGTGCTCAGACAGAGCCACATTATAGTTGATGCCAGTGTCAGTTAAGGTATTATCCAACAACACAATGTCAGATTAATTGTGTCAATGCGTTCTGAATATTAATTGTGTTCGATTTACCTCGGTAATCTCACTCGCTCTCTCTCGTTTTCCACTTGTAGCTAGATACTCTTTAAATGAGTTTCCATTTAATTAAGAAATATGCTTGTGATTTCAATTTCATATGTTTTATCATCCTAAAAAATACAATGTTGAGATGACAATAAGCTTCTTATGAGCTGATACAATTACAGTGTGGAGTAGGCCCTAGTAATCTTGCAGTTCATATAAAAAAATTAGACCTTATGCGTTGCCATTTTTGAAAACACCCTAACTTTTACTATGAGGATAAAGAATGATGATCCACTGACATATGCCATGTCTGTGTGTTGTAAAATGCCAGACAGAAGCTGAGAACATATTCAATAATCACTTTGCCATTACTGAAAAGACACAAAGTGGGGGGTAAATAATATGTATCAATCATGTAATAAATTTGTTCACAATACAGTATGGAGCAATTTCGAAAATGATTTTGAAAGTACATCTATCACAGTAATGAAGACACAAATCCTAATATATAAAGCAGGTAGGATTTGTCCATGGGGAAACAATTTGAATACAACTATTTTATAGAAATCATGGTAAATAATAACATTTCCAAAATGTTACTTTTGAAAACAACTGCTCTTCGTCTAACTTCCTTGATCTAACCTCCTGGATGTGATTGAGATGTGTAACAACAAAGATTCCACCAAGGAACACAGGGTGACCCATGACCTGATTATTGGGCCAGAGTCTGCCTTGGGGCCTTGAGGGGCCAGATGTTCTGAGAGCTGTGGCCCTCTCAGTCTCCAACAATATGAAGGTCAATTAGTCTAACAAATGGCAGCACGTGACATGGACTGGTGGTGTCCTGGCTCTGATATAGGGCAGATGTTCACTATGACTAGCATGGTGATCCAGTCCATATTGTTGCCACTTGTCCGTGGGCCTTTTCACAGCACAGACCTTGTGAACACGCTTTAGTTATCTGTTCTCTTTTTTAACCCTCTGTAAAAACACATCCTAAATCCAATCACCTAGCTCTTCTAAAGGGGATGATGTTGATTAATGGGAATCTGTGGTGGCAGTAGCAAGCGGACGACCCATAACATAAGCCCCTGCTGTCAGTACATCCAGCCAGCCGGCCGGCCAGCCCTGGGCCCATTTAGGCTCCAAGCTATAGAGGAAACAAGTTGAGGGAGAGCGGGAAGGAGGGAGAGCTTAGATTAGAGAGGGGATTGTTTAGACAAACAATGGTGTCTACCTGATTTTAATCCCGGCTCCAAAAGAGCACAGGGATTGGCAGACTTTAATAAATGAAAGTGCTCTCCATAATCGGGATTTGCACAAAGTGCCCCTTTGTGTTAATCTGACATTTTTTACAGCATGCTTTTTGACATCTGTCACAGGGAGGAGTGTTAACCCTCACATTCCCCAGCTGCTTGGAACGAAACAGAACAACCTGGATGATAATACTAAATATTTCAAATGGATCTCATCATAGACAATACATCCACAATCCCATATACAGCACGTAATTGCTGCCACCATAAGAGTTCATGGGAGTATCCCAATGTTGAAAAAACAAAGCAAAAGTGGGAGAGCATAACAATGCCTCATGTCATAGTTCTTTTACATACACTAATTTCTGGACAAACCAATTTTGCTGCGACAGTAACATCACATAATCTGACCTGATAACCAGGTTCAAAAACTGTTTCTTTAAACACTTTCTAAGCAATGTCTTTCACCTTTCCGACTATAATTGTGAGGACGTGCACACCGCACTGCAGTGTCCAGTGAGAGTACATTTTGTGTACCACAAACGTTACATATTAGGAGAAGCTAATATAGGGAAGGTTGTGTAATTACTTTGTGGTTCAAAACGAAAGCTGCATTTCAATAATTAAAGTCCAGCGTATCAGCGCTAAAGCACAATAAAATTGTTTTAAAATCAAGGATTACAACATTAAATCCCACAGGGCCAGATGTGAGCAAGGGAGGAGACACCGCCCACCGACCGACCGGATTCTGGATCAGATTAAGACTAGGGACAATCCCAGAGGGGCCACGCTGCCTTTTCCATGTGGATTAGGGGCTTGTGTGGAATCAACATGCTGTAATGCACCGATTAGCTGATATAATCACCTGTAAATACACCTTGTCCAGCGCACACTACAGCCAGGGCAAGGCAGGACAGCACAGGACCAGCAATCCATGTAAGTGGATATGTATGTGTGTGTGTGCTTGAGTGCGTGCGCGCTTACGTGCATGCATGTTCCTGCTATGCCTCTGGAAGATCTGCCACACACTTGTGGACCATGAACATCCCACTATTCAAAGCTTCCGCATGAAAACAATGTGTCTTGTTATGGGAATATGTAGATGCAGCAGTGAAAGGAAATGTTTCATATGCTGAGGAGTAGTACTAAGGAAAAGGAAGGAGAGGTCAGTCAGCCAGATATATATGGTATGATCTCATCATGCATCATGAGTTCATAAAGATGTAGGATCTTAATTTGATCATCCTGTTGCAGGAGAACTTTCCTGAAATATATTAGATGTTTGTAATTTCCACCTTGAAATTTCAGACTTGATTTTCCCTCACGAAAAATCCACATTGACTGTTGCTGCAGATTCATTTTCCTGCTGAAACAAACTGGCTCAAATTAAAATCCTACATCTGTACTGATTCAGCAGGAACTGTCTCTGTAAAGGAATATAAAAGATGATCTTGATTTATAAATAACCCAACACTAGCTTTGTCCCCGATCTGTTTGTGCTTTAGCCTACACCATTGTCAAGCATGACAATTCCACATACAGTAAGTGGTTGGCAAGACAGCAGAAACAGACAGGCACCCAGGCTAAAACCACAAATCCAACACTGTCTTCAACCCGTCACACTGTCCAATTGTAAAAAAACAGCAACATTAGCCAAACTCTGAAAATACATTAGGAAGCTTTCTGATTGTGATCTTACACATAATAATTATTATTTTTTATTTAACTAGGCAAATCAGTTAAGAACAAATTCTTATTTACAATGACGGCCTACCCCGGCCAAACCCCGACGACGCTGGGCCAATTGTGTGCCGCCTAATTAGAGGATCCAGAGTTTGTAGTAAATGGTACACCTACCTCAACAGAAGAGGTATTGTGCCATACACAATAAACTCAATTGAAACATGTATGTAGAGATGCAAACATAAGGATCCACCCATTTTAGTCATTGCTAAAGAGCATAAATATCTTGCTTCTCCCTGGTACTGATATTGGTGAAATACAAATCTTTGTGGTGTTTCATCATTGTAACGCCATCTGCTGGCAGTTTATAAGAACACTAATGTGATGTTAATCGCTAGTCCAGTAACGTTACTAGGCTATGATTGGACTCCATTTCAGACATTTAAGACACAGACCACTCAGTACTGTTAAATAAGAAAATCAAAAATCCCTTCTCAAAGCCAGTCAGTGACTCCTCAAACCACGCAACTTTGCTGTTAAAGAGATTCACCCAAATTTCCTTACAAATTCCATTGGGACCGATATTAGCATTTTAGCGCATTATGTTCAAAACATCTAAGTGACTTTGTTGAGCTTCACAATAACTTTTAGATACTTTCGGATGATTTGGACATGCGCGGAAATGCTAATATCAGTCCCATGCTAAAACGTTAGCATTTGGAAACTGTGCCAGGGAAACTAAACCAAACCATGGATTGCTGTCATACCTTGTCCATAGACTGCTTACAGTGTGAGGAAATCAATGTAATTTTGTAAATTGGGTACCCAATAGCCAGGTCACTACTCTTTAAAAATGTAAATGTAGAATGTGATATCCATTGTGAACTCCACTACACATGCCACGTACACACTATTTAGTCCAATACAAAATGTTTGATGGCCTGTTCAACCAGACTGAACAAAAATATAAATGCAAAATATAAAGTGTTGGTCTCATGTTTCATGAGCTGAAATAAAAGATCACAGAAATGTTCCATAAGAACAAAAAGCTGATTTCTCTCAAAATGTGTGCACAAATGTGTTTACATCACTGTTAGAGAGCATTTCTCCTTTGCAAAAATAAGTTGCCTCCAAAGTTACTTTAGAGAATTTAGCAGTACGTCCAACCGACCTCACATCCGCAGACCATGTCACGCTAGCCCAGGACCTCCACATCCGGCTTCTTCACCTGTGGAACTGTGGCTTTGCACAACCAAATAATTTCTGCTCAACTGTCAGAAACCATTTCAGGGAAGCTCATCTGCATCCTCGTTGCCCTCACCAGGGTCTTGACCGGACTGCATTTCAGCATCGTAACAAACTTCAGTGGGCAAATGCTCACCTTCGATGGCCGGTAGCACGCTGAAGAAGTGTGCTCTTCACAGATTAATCCAGATTTCAACTGTACCGAGCTGATGGCAGACAGCGTGTATGACATCATGTGGGCAAGCGGTTTGTTGATGTCAACGTGTGAACAGAGTGCCCTATAGTTGCGGTGGGGTTATGCTAAGGGCAGGCATGAGCTACGGACAACCAACACAATTGCATTTTATCAATGGCAATTTGAATGCAAAGAGATACCGTGACGAGATCCTGAGGCCCAATGTTGTGCCATTAATCCACCGCCATCCCCTCATGTTTCAGCATGATAATTTAAATGTTTTAATTTTTAACTTTATTTAACTAGGCAAGTCAGTTAAGAACAAGTTCTTATTTTCAATGACAGCCTAGGAACAGTGGATTAACTGCCTTGTTCAGGGGCAGAACGACAGATGTTTACCTTGTCAGCTCAGGGATTCGATCTTGCAACCTTTTGGTTACTAGTCCAACGCTCTAACCACTAGGCTATCTGCTGCCCCTAATACTGCACTGCCCTATGTCACAAGGATCTGTACACAATTCCTGGAAGCTTAAAATGTCCCAGTTCTTCAATGGCCTGCATACTCACCAGACATGTCACCCATTGAGCATTTTTGGGATGCTCTGGATTGACGTGTAAGACAGCGTGTTCCAGTTCTTCCCAACATCCAGCAACTTCGCACAGCCATTGAAGGGGAGTGGGACAACATTCCACAGGCCACAAGCAACAGTCTGATCAACTCTATGCGAAGGAGAGGTGTCGCGCTGCATGAGGCAAATAGTGGTCACACCAGATAATGACTGGTTTTCTGATCAACGCCCCTACCTTTTTTTTAAGGTACAATATCTGTGACCAACAGAGGCATATCTGTATTCACAGCCATGTGAAATCCATAGATTAAGGCCTAATGAATGTATTTCAATTGACTGACTTCCTTATATGAACTGTAACTCTGTAAAATCTTGAAAATTGTTGCATGTTGCATTTTTGTTCACGGTAGAAGGCGGAGACAGTAAAAGTGCATCAAAGCTGGGACCGAGAGACAGCTTCTATCTCCAGGTCATCAGACTGAGAAATAGTAACCACAAGCCAGCCTGCGCCAGGATCCTGCCCTGAACAGTGACGGTTACTAGCCGGCTACCACCCGGTACTTTACCCTGCACCTTAGAGACTGCTGCCCTATTGTACCTTCAGAAAGCATTCATACGCTTTACTTTTTGTGTTACAGTCTGGATTCAAAATGGATGTTCTCCCACCCATCTTCACACGATACCCCATAATGTCAAAGTGAAAACATGGTTTTTGAAATTTTTGGAAAATGAAATAAAGAAATATCTAATATACATGTATTCACACCCGAGTCAATACTTTGTAGAAGAAACATCCCCACAGCATGATGCTGCCACCACCATGCTTCACTGTATGGCTGGCACCATGTTTCCTCCAGATCTGATGCTTGGCATTCAGGCCAATGAGTTCAGAGTTCAATCTTGTTTTAATCAAACCAGAGAATCTTGTTTCTCATGGTCTGAGAGTCTTTAGGTGCCTTTTGGCAAACTCCAAGCGGGCTGTCATGTGCCTTTTACTGAGGAGTGGCTTCCATCTGGCCACTATCATAAAAGCCTGATTGGTGGAGTGCTGCAAAGATGGTTGTCCTTTAGGTGCCAAAAGGCACCTAAAGGACTCTTCGACCATAAGAAACAAGATTCTATGGTCTGATAAAACCAAGATTGAACTCTGACCTGAATGCCAAGCGTCACGTCTGGAGGAAATCTGGCCCCATCCCTACGGTGAAGCAGGGTGGTGGAAGCATCATGCTGTGGGGATGTTTTTCAGCGGCAGGGACATGGGAGACTAGTCAGGATCGAGGGAAAGATGAACACAGCAAAGTTGAGAGAGATCCTTGATGAAAACCTGCTCCAGAGAGCTCGGGACCTTAGACTAGGTGAAGGTTCACCTTTCAACAGGACACCGACCCTAAGCACTCAGCCAAGACATCGCAGGAGTGGCTTCGGGTCAAGTCTCAATGTCCTTGAGTTGCCCAGCCAGAGCCATTTCTGGAGAGACCTGAAAATAGCTGTGCAGCAACACTTCCCATCCAACCTGACAGAGCTTGAGAGGTTCTGCAGAGAAGAACTCGAGAAACTCCCCAAATACAGTTGTGCCAAGCTTGTAGCGTAATAACCATGAAGACTTGTGGCTGTAATCGCTGTCAAAGGTGCTTCAACAAAGTACTGAGTAAAGGGTCTGAATACTTTTTTTATTTTTAATAAATTAGCAATAATTTCTATAAACCTGTTTTTACTTGTCATCATGGGGTACTGTGTGTAGATTGATGAGGGAATAAAAAATATATATTTTAGAATAAGGCTGTAACGTAACAAAATGTGGATAAAGTCAAGGGGTCTGAATACTTTCAGAATGCACGGTGTATATATTTATTCTGGACTCTGACGTTGCGCATTCTGATATTTCTTAATTCCTGTATTTTTGGGATGTGTGTATTGTTTTGTATTACTGCACTGTTGGAGCCAGAAAGATAAACATTTACCTGCACCTGCAACAACATCTGCAAAATATGTGTACTTGACCAATAAAAGTTGATGATCATTTTTTATTTGGTAAGACACTTTAGAGACATTCCTGAAAGGGAAAACAAATGGTTTTGGTTCATAGCAGACTCATCATTCCTGAAATATAAAAAACAAAAAACGAAATATTAAGACTACACAGACAAAATGTACAAGTCATAAAATCAAACAAACAATTTTATATATATATATATAATATATTATATATATAAACATAGCAAGGTTAATAAATTAAATATTACAAATAAACAAAAACTAGAAGTAAACAAATGTTAAACTATTTAGTTTGGGAAACATTTGACAAGGAGGGTTTTTCGACAACTCATTAAATCATCAATAAGAACAAGCTGAATGTCAGTTAGACCATGTCAGTCTACTATGGTGGTCAATGCTCCCACCAAATCACTTCTCCTATTAGTGTGGACAGAAAACCATTCAAAGAAAACAACTCATTCACGAATAATATGCAACCCCAAACCATTGTTTTCAATTTCTAAGTTACTGTACATTAAATAAACACAAAATATGCAATGTCTCAAAAAAGTGCTCCAAGCTCATCATGACATGGAATACTTTTTAGTATAGACTGCTCTTTTACAATCACCACATTCTACCTGCTGCACTTGTGTTTGTTCTAATGTAGGCTGCAGGTTGTGAGTGCATGCTCACATCGTTCTACATTGGTGCAGTAATGTTTCCTCAAAACAACTCCATTCCACCCAATAACCAAGGGTTCATCTGAGAATGGAAAACCAGATCATCATCATCATCATCATCATCATCATAGCTAAATCATACAACCACTATTAATTGAAAAAATGGCTGCAGCAGCCCAGTAGAAAATACAAAGCCCAGAGAATACTCCATGTCTTAAACGCAGCCACTTTGAAAAATGAATAGTTGTCTGTGTACATTTGAAAACACACAGCAGTTGATAACATACAGTAATACATTATGTTCTGTGTGTTTGAACACTTGTAAGTTAACCTTTAGTTTGAAATCTACTGGCTAGTCAGGTCTTTACATCTTTGGGTATGTTAGCATTAGTCACAGAGGATGAAATCATGATGGAAATCTTTTTGGTTCAGTCAGGAGTTTAGGACAATGTATCATTCAAACACACACACACACACACACACACACACACACACACACACACACACACACACACACACACACACACACACCCCCCCCCCCCGCAAGTTCAAAGTGTGCACTGTGAATGTAAAGTAATTCCCTTTGTGATTCTTCTATTTAACACAGACACCATTGTGCAACATGTATTGTTTTGTCAAAGCAAACCAGGAGTAGTACAAATACCATGACATCCTAAATGCTACAATTCATCAACCACATTCTAGAGAGCCGTTATTTTCAACCACATTCTAGAGAGCCGTTATTTTCAACCACATTCTAGAGAGCCGTTATATTCAACCACATTCTAGAGAGCCGTTATTTTCAACCACATTCTAGAGAGCCGTTATTTTCAACCACATTCTAGAGAGCCGTTATTTTCAACCACATTCTAGAGAGCCGTTATTTTCAACCACATTCTAGAGAGCCGTTATTTTCAACCACATTCTAGAGAGCCGTTATATTCAACCACATTCTAGAGAGCCGTTATTTTCAACCACATTCTAGAGAGCCGTTATTTTCAACCACATTCTAGAGAGCCGTTATTTTCAACCACATTCTAGAGAGCCGTTATTTTCAACCACATTCTAGAGAGCCGTTATTTTCAACCACATTCTAGAGAGCCGTTATTTTCAACCACATTCTAGAGAGCCGTTATTTTCAACCACATTCTAGAGAGCCGTTATTTTCAACCACATTCTAGAGAGCCGTTATTTTCAACCACATTCTAGAGAGCCGTTATTTTCAACCACATTCTAGAGAGCCGTTATTTTCAACCACATTCTAGAGAGCTGGTATTTTCAACCACATTCTAGAGAGCCGTTATTTTCAACCACATTCTAGAGAGCCGTTATTTTCAACCACATTCTAGAGAGCCGTTATTTTCAACCACATTCTAGAGAGCCGTTATTTTCAACCACATTCTAGAGAGCTGTTATATTCAACCACATTCTAGAGAGCCGTTATATTCAACCACATTCTAGAGAGCCGGTATTTTCAACCACATTCTAGAGAGCCGTTATTTTCAACCACATTCTAGAGAGCCGTTATTTTCAACCACATTCTAGAGAGCCGTTATTTTCAACCACATTCTAGAGAGCTGGTATTTTCAACCACATTCTAGAGAGCCGTTATTTTCAACCACATTCTAGAGAGCCGTTATTTTCAACCACATTCTAGAGAGCTGGTATTTTCAACCACATTCTAGAGAGCCGTTATTTTCAACCACATTCTAGAGAGCTGGTATTTTCAACCACATTCTAGAGAGCCGTTATTTTCAACCACATTCTAGAGAGCCGTTATTTTCAACCACATTCTAGAGAGCCGTTATATTCAACCACATTCTAGAGAGCAGGTATATTTCAGGAACTGTGCCCTTTTTTCCCCATAACTTAAGAGTTAAGAGTTTTTGGGCCACCCAAGCCTTTCCTACATATTCTCTGATCCAGTCCGGTCCATAGCAGAGTGAAGCAGGTAGATCTATGCCTGGACGACCCCTCTTACAGTCTCCTTTTATTGGGTAGGCCGGTAGAGTGTTACCCCACACCAGTAACTGTCCAGTCCACCCAAAGGTCCCAGCCTCGGCTCCCCTCAACGCTACGTCCGTCCGTTTCAAAGTGCAAGAATTTAAACGTCTCTCTGCCTTTCCCCTCGCAATAAACTGAAACCAAATGCAACAGCAAATAATATTCTTATTGTCAGATCGCAAAACCGTGCAGCAGACACTGTCCAACAGGCAATGTAAAGGGAAAAGGCATCAGAGAGTGCATTTGTTTCAAGGAATTCAGTCCCCTCCATGCAGACACCACCAAGTGTGGTTCCTCTTCATGCTCAGGTGTCACTAGTTGGTTGTTGTCTGCCAGTGGTTACACCTCCCTAGAAACACAAAAACACACCACAGAGGTTGATTACCACAAGCCTTCGATATTGAACACAGTAAAACAGATCAAAATCAAGTTTATTAGCCGCGTAAATAGTTTAGCAAGTGTTATAGCGGGTGCAGCGAAATGCTTATGTTACTAGCTCCTAACAATACAGACAGTATCCTAACAATACAGACAGTATCCTAAAACACAACTTTTTATTCTAACTTTGGCTCAAAGAGTTCCTCTGGTGCTTGTAATTTGGTAGTGATTTTAGCGCAAATAATCATAGCTTGAATTGTGTTAACTTGGCAGAGACTTCATATAATCAAATACTATAGGCCTACATTTAGAATGACACATGGAAGCCCAAAGACTGGAGTTTATCACAGAGCACTACACTTTACAATGGGCAGGAGGTTCAGTACACCACTGCATTCTGTATCAGAAAGTAGGTTGGCTCTCTTTGAAGTATTGTAGATAGATGCGTTGCTCTCATTGTTTATAAAGCTATTTTACAGAAACTCCCTCTCTAACTAACATAACTAACCTTTAGCCGTACGAGTTACTAACTCTGAAAATTCCTTCGGTCTCTACAGAGTCAGGTAAATAAGCTTTAAAATGTGATGATTTGGTGCCACTAAGTCATTTCAGATGGCTGATTGAGGACCTTTTTAATGACAAATGTGTTTGTTGTCAATCGTTGTGTTTTGGATCTCTTGAGTTTCATATTTTATTGATCTGTATATTATTTTGCATTACTGGGCTCATCTGTGAAAGAGACTTTGGTCTCAGCATGACTCCCTATTAATAAAAAGGTTAAATAGAAAAGAGCACATCCAGGTATATAGAGATTATATCCAGTATAAAGTGAGCTGTGACTTACGACGCGGAGAGCGTAGAGTTGAGCACTAGGGTGGTGCGTATCCTATAGAGCTGGGCTAGGGTCAGCTTCTTGTGCTGCTGGGCCGGGGACTTTCTGCTTTTGGCCAATGACTGTTCCTCTGGGCCACCGGCTGTCAACGACTTACTGCACTTCCCTTTCTGTCCTCTAGATGGCGGCACCGCCGAGCCGCAACTGTTGGCCAGGCTCCTTCTGCCTTCGCAGGCCTCAGCTGCACCCAGAGCCCTCTTGCGGGCCTCTGCCCTCCTCAGGGTGTCACATAGCTTACTAGAGGGCATGCCCAGGGTGAGGAAGTCATCATCAGTCTGTTCTGAGTCTAGGTCAATCTGAAACAGCCCTGTGAGGTCACGGGCTCCGCCAAGTTCTGATAGGCTCTTACTATGGGTCAGGCATTCCGCCTGTTTTCTCCTGCGTTCTGATTGGTCCTGGGCTGTAGGGCTGCGGGTGTGTATCCGGGAGACAGAGACGTTGTCGTGGAAAAGCTGTAGGAGGTTGTCCTCTGAGCGGGACTTGACGTTTAGGTTCTGGAAGCAGTGGAGGCGGGCCGTCACTGGGGGGCGTCGCCGAGGCTTCAGCGACTGAACCACTGACAGCTGGGAACAAACAGAGGTTGAATCCTCCTTCTCTCCTCCTTCCTCTACCAGTTCCATTTCCACCTTCTTGTCCAACTTCACACCCACCTCGTGGCTCTCCACCTCTCCCTCCTCTTCTGTCTCCTCTCCATCGCTCTGGCCTGGCCGTGTCTGCAGGTCCAGCTCTCTCAGGAGGGACTCTGGGGAGAGGGTACCGTAGGCACTGTCCATGGACAGAGAGCGACACTGAGGTTCCAGCTGACCCTCCCCACCCTCCAGACCCCCCTCCTGCTCTTGCTCAGGGTCCCGGTCTGGGTCCAGGGGGCTAGCAGGGCGGCAGTGCAGGGGCTCAGGCCCAGTAGGTGGGGTAACTATGCATGAGTCTGGGCTTTTCTCTAAGGGTCCGCCTGGATCTGTGTGTGGGGAGGAGGGGTCTGGGTGCCCTCCTAAGTCTTCTCCTATGTCCATGACTGACAGCGTCTCTGTGGAGCCGTCCGAATGACTGGAAGAGAAAGAGAACTAAAAGGTTAGAACGATGAGAATAATTATAACACTAACAAAAATGTATAACGTTGACATTAAATAATCTCTGCACAGAACTGATGACCATCTACACAGTGTCCTTCTAGTAGTGCTTCACTCTTCTGTAGCTAAGTAGTGGTTTGGGTTTGTACCTTGGTCCCTGCTCGTCTTTGTGCCTTGAGCTGGCGGTGGAGTTGCTACTCTCGTCTACCTCCTCCTCTTCTTCCTCTCCATGTAGCCGGTGCTGTAAGGTGGTCTGCTGCCTGAGAACCTCCTCAGTCCGCAGTCTCTCGAGCTGGTTCTGGACGTTGCAGATGGCATCTACCCAGCTTCGCCCCTGGGTGGCGCTGTTGGCCTGGAATGTGTAGGCTGCCACGGCATTCTTGAACTCATTGAGGTAGATGATAATTAAGGACCCTACAGGAAGAGAGAGCAGAGAATCAACATTACATTTATTGAGTAAATAGAGCTAGTTTGGGTTGAATTGCAGGTGTTCAAATCTTTCAGATAGTTTGAGCGTTTGCTTGAGCGAGCCATGAGTGCCAGAAGGTAGGGATGGACATGAGTGATCCAGTACTTGAACGGACGTCAAAGCTCAATTTTTAACAAGAGAAAACTACTTGGTGGAAAGTGATGTGGCTGCCCGAACAAGCAAGTGAAATGCTGTCTTGAAGACAACGTTAATTTGTTTTGACTGTAGTGTTCCATTTGTACATGGGTTTATAATTATTTTTTTGTGTCCCGCAAATGTACAAGCATCACACAGTCCTTCCCACAAATACCCTTTCCCCTCCTTGTCTCATTCACTCAATTGCCTTTCGACCGCTCCCTTCACACATGTGCTGAGTGCTTCCGTTAGGTCTACAGAAATAAACGCCTATAAAAACATATCTAACTAATGGGATACACAAGCTACAATTTGTGGCCTGTTTTGCATGTTAGTTTGGCATTAATACGTGTCACATAACTATTTTCAAACAATGTAATGAAAAAAAAAATCTAGTTAATAAAGCCGCATACAAGCATGGTTTCTTTATTGCTTTCTTGAGTAAGGCAGCTCCAAAATGCAGGTGTTCAGCCTAGCTCAGTGCTTTCTGTGGTGGTGGGGCAGCCAGGGGAAAATACAGATGGTAGAGGTTAGTAATGTTCTCTAGTTGCGCCGTGATTGGCTCAGTGTTCTGTCACTCATGGGGCCACTACGTCACTGCAAAATCTAAAGTGAGAGGCACCGTTTGTCATGGTTATAGTGCAAAACATGTGTCTTGTTGTGGCTTTGCTGGCATGCCTAAAAAAAATAATAATAATTGAGTTTGCCCCACCTAGATTTACATGCTAAAATTGGCACTGTACATTCCTTTCCAAATGACGACAGTTTTATCACAAATTCTAAATGGACTGGTTGATTTAAGTAGGAAAATATGTGTCCAACAACGAGCTGCCGTTCTGGAATAATTGCGTCCAGTCTGTTTTCCGCTAAGGCTAATTTGCAAATTGCTACAGCAATTTAGATTTGGTTAGCCTAGGCGATAGCCCCCTAAAACATAGACAGGTTCCACACTGAAAATATGCAAAAACAGTTTGATAATGACAAAGAACATACTTTCAGCAGAATCATTAAGCATTTGCCTACTCACCTACAGATGTCATGGCCGTAATTCATCACTATGTTCAATGTGGAATTGTTAATCTTTATATCTAAAAGACAACAGATTTTGGTTTGTAACCCTGAAATGTTTTCCTTTCAACTCGCCAATTAGAGCCCGTTTCAAATGATCACTCTGAAAATAACTCGAGACTCGAGATGATCATCACTTCAGACTGAAAACTTTTTTCATTTAATTCTGTTATATTACATCATCTTTTTACTATAAAATAGGCTGGGGAAATAAGAGTGTCTTATCTGCTAAATTACCATAACAAGGCTATGCCATTGCATTCATAGGCTTCTACAAGCGCCACTGCTGAGGTTACTGGCTTTTTCAAGATTTTGTTCCATAATATAACCAGTTGATATTATGGTTTCAATACATTTCTTAAATGGCACTTGCTTATTTTTATTGAAAGAATATACAGTATATGGGGCAACTTAGCAATTAGGATTTGTTATCTGTAACGGTTATGATAAATTAGGCATTGTTGCACACTGTTGGCATAGGCCTATAGATAAATGCGCACATATGTTTTTCCAGTGCAGGCATTGTGGAGTTCTCTAAAAACAATCATGAGCGTACTTGAACAGCCCCCCAAAAATTAAATTGGTAGGGATCTGAACTTTTAGGACTTTTCCATTGGTTCCATTGCCCCAGACATGCTTAATCAAGCACAGCTGAAGAATTTGAAAGAAAACAAATACTTTGAATACAGGTCTGGTTCAAATGTAGTTCATTGCCGGCACTCACCAGGGTCCTTGAGTTCCTTGCAGACAACATTGTGGATGAGGAGGGGCTGTCTGATCACCTTGACCTTCTCAACCCTCTTCACTGGCTTGGTGATGAGCAGCAGGTCCGTGAAGAGGAAGCAGTACACGTCCATCTGAGGAGGGACGAATGGGGAAATACTTCCAGCTCAATTTCAGGTCAATCATCCTCATTCATTCACCAATCATACAATAACTAGGCTAAATCAAATCATTTGCTCCCCAATCACCCTGGTCATTGAAATATTCTACCACAACTTATAATACAGTGTTGGGTAGTTCTCAGCCCGCAACAGTTATGAGTTAAAAGCAGTTATAACCAGGGGTAGGGATGAGTTAAAAGCAGTTATAACCAGTTAGGATGTGCTAAAAGCAGTTATAACCAGTTAAGATGAGTTAAAAGCAGTTCTAATGTGTTAAAAGCAATTATAAGCAGCCCAGCCAGTCTCTTACCCTGTTGTCTTTGCCCTCCTTCATGCGCAGTGCCCCCTCTAGATGGAGCTGTCTGGTCTCCTCTGGTGATGTGCCTCTCATAGGAGCCATCAGGTCAAAGCAGTTAAACTCACGCAGGATCTGAGGAGAGAGAGAAGGGTTATACAGCAAGCAAAAATACAAGCCTCTTGTAGCAAAATGCAGCATAACTTTAACCTGGAGTAAAATTCACATTCAATAGAGATTCTCAATTGAACGTGCTTTTAGTCTAGCAGTAGACTTGCAGCATTATACTCAGGAAACCAGCCCTGAGTACGGTGTGTGCTCACCTTCTCCACCTCCTCGCTGCTCCCCTCCACTGCTTCGTAGGAGTCAATGCGTCCAGAGATGGTGGCTAGCTTCTGCCGCTCCTCCCGCTGACGCATCTGAGAGTCCACACTGTTGATGAAGCCCTCCACACATGCCACCATGCTGCTGACGGCGTCGCGGGATGATGAGTCGTCAGTCTTCTTGAGGACAGCCTTCAGCAGTAGGGGGTACTTGGTGAGTCTCTGGTGGGGCTTGGCCAGCATGTCAGCCAGCTTAAGACGGTTACACTGCTTATGAGTCTCAGCCCACTGTGTGTGTGTGTGTGTGTGTGTGTGTGTGTGTGTGTGTGTGTGTGTGTGTGTGAAATGAGAGAGAGAGAGAGAGCGAGAGACACACCAGGTGTTAGATCAAGAGTTGAAGCTTAAAGTAATTGTGGCTAGGAACTTACTGAACAGTACTGAAGTGGCAGGTAGAATGTACTACTGGTGTTAGAAATTAGTTGGCTGTGTTAGTGAGATACATGTTGAGAGGAGCAAATAGTCTTTGGTAGGCAGTTGTTTAACTTTACACTGTCACTATAAACAGAGAGATAGGAAAGACTGACAGACTGCAACTCACCGTGACGTAGATCCTGAAGAGCTCGTTGTCCCTGTGTAGTGATCTCATGTACTCCAGGCTGGCCTCTTCCTCCATGCAGTAACGGATGTAGGGCTTGAAACGGGAGGCAAAGGTCCTGAAGCCATGGTGGAGGTCAACAGGGTTGAGAAGGTTCCTGGCCAGCCGAGCAATCTCCAGGGCGGGCAGCATCACCTGGCTCCAAAGGGCAGTGTGTAGACGCACAATGTCCTGGATGTTACTGAAGAGACGCATTGGCTCCACCTCTGTGAGGAGACCACTCTCCTGCAGGTTCAACAGCCCACACAGGAACAACTACAGGAAGAGAGGAGGAAAGTTGTCAGTATGGGACATCTAGATAAAGCACTCATATGCCTAACAAATAGGACATCTAATTGAGATTAACTCAAGTGATTACTTAGGACCTGATATAGGGTTACAGTGTGGGAATATGGACATTCTTGTCTAAAGTGTACTTACATCAGTGATGACTCGTAGTTTCTTGATGTAGGTGGCCTCAGTGTGCAGAAGCTCCCAGATAGCCTCCTGCTGATGGAACTGGCGTCTGGTCAAAGTCTAGAAACACACACACACACAAGATAATGGCTTCATATGTTTGTGAACCAGGGATGGGGTCAATTCAATTTAAATTCCATTTAATTCAGAAAATAAACCCCATTCCACATTTTCCTAATTGAAAAGCATTGGAATTTCTGTACGTACTTCCCGAATTGATTGGAATTGAAATGGAAGTGACGCCAACCCTGATGTGAACACAACACATTCACTTTGCTTAATGAAAACTACAACTCCGTTCAGCCCAGCTTCACACAAAGTTCTTGACTTCTCTCGTGAATTATTTGATTTCTCGAAAGAAACGGGGCGTTGGGCCCACAAAAAACCCCGAACTAAATGGAATTCAAGTAATTGAAACGACATCTGTCAATTAGTTGTTGAACAACCAGGAAAAAAGCTCCATTCTGACGAATCACTCAGCACTGTTGTCCTGTGTTGTGGCGGTCTATTGGTATGTCTGTATGTATACGGTCACAATTTATTATTATTGAAAAACAATAAAAAGTAGTGTGAAATTTGAAATGAAAGAGGTTTGTTAATATGGGTTATTGTTATTGGGACAATTGATGGCTACAACAATCAAAGTAGTAGTAGTAATTTAAAAGGTAGATAAAAAAAATAACTGTAGTGCACATCAATGTTATAAACTTATCATTCAATTCATCGTTAGGGCAATAATTCAGTCAATTTAGCACGATATGTATTTTTTCTATATCATCCAGCTCATGACATAACAGCTTTACTGTTACAAGTTTGCCCACACACAAGAGTATGTAAAAAATGATACCATTCTAGAAAGCGCTTAAACACTGATTAAGTTGGTGTGACTAATAATCCCCAAATCAGATTTTTGATGTCTTCACTCTTATTTTACAATGTAGATAATATTTGACTATTTTCTACATTGTAAAATAAGAGCGAAGACATCAAAAATCAAATAAAGAAAACCCCTTGAATGAGTAGGTGTGTCCAAACTTTTGACTGGTACAAGCATGTGTGATTGTGTCAGTGGAGTGTGTTTTGGTGAGTGCCTGTATTCATGTGTGTGCGTGTTCTTGTTACCGTACCTCAGGGTTGTCCAGTAGCTGCGTCCAGCTGTCCTCCAGGGCAAAGCTTGTCTCCTCTTCTTCCTCTTCCCAGGAGTCCTGGTGGAAGGACAGCTGAGGAGGAACCTTGGGAAGGCCAAAAAGAGTGTACGACTGCAGCTTATTCTGGAGCTGCTCCATGCGGTCCACTTCCTGTTAGAATGGACACAAACACATGTTAACAAACAGACCCTGTGGTTAAGAAACATTGGCATATTTTATCATCGGACCCAGCTTTGCCGGCTGAATTCAAGAATCCACCACTCATTGTGTATAGGAGAGGTCGCAATTTGCGCGATAAATTGGTTCATGCCAACTGCCAGCCACGAAAGAAAATCAGCCAGGCTCTTTTACGCCCGCTACCAAATGGTAGCTATAAAGGTAGAGGATGCGCACAGTGCAACAATATGATGAAGTGTGAATATTTCTGCGACCCACACACAGGAAAACGGTTTCAAATTAACGATATCATCACGTGCACCACCACCCATGTTATTTACATTATTAAATGTCCATGTGGGCTCTGCTATGTCGGTAAAACCTCCCGCTCTCTCAAACAGAGAATTAGTGAACATAAAAGTTCAATCAGGCGAAACGACAGGGATTATCCAGTCGCAGTACATTTTAATGACCAAAAGCATGACATTTCTACCTTTAGATTTTGTGGTATAGAGAAAGTCAAGATATCAGACAGGGGAGGTGATATTAATAATACTCTGAGCAAAAGAGAATGTTTTTGGATTTTCACCCTCCAGACATTATTTCCTAAAGGACTTAATGATGAAATGCCTATGTATGTTATGTTGTGAATTTAAAATATGTTCCTATTTAAGATTACTTTGTTTTTTCGTATGATGTACCCAATGATTAATGTAAACTTGCTATGTCCTCGTTGTGATTTTATGGACGTGTTCGGTACGTCTTGTCTATACACTTTTGTAATATTTGTGAAATGCATATTGTTATGTTTGGTAGCACTTATTTATTTTTCCTTTGCCTCCAACCCCTTTCCATACGTGGAACGGATGTGGGTGGGGCTAGGTCTAGATAGAGGTGCTGTTTTCTGAAAATTCACAAAAGCTCTGACGAAGGCCGTTAGGCCGATACGTAAGCTTATTAAATATCAGTGATACTATCAAGAACAGTGTGCGGTTTCCTTTTTTCATTCAACAAACAGACCATGGGCAATATTATTCTACCTGCTTCACTAGAAGGTCATTCACATGTAGAGCACATTTAGATGAAATCACTATTACTATAGGAAGGGGAGGCAGAAACCGTGCATTTTCCTGTCCATTACAATATTAAAATAGAGCTTATTACACTCCTAAAGCAAAATGTAAACAGGCTTGAAATCCTGCATTAGCATAACCCTCCCTCGAGTCCACTGAATTCTTAAATCTGTTAACAGCTATCCAGCGTATTGTCCTGCCAGGACACAGACCAGCCTCATGTACTTATGAAAATGAGCTCTGTGCATTGAGATCAGTTGGACAATAGAGGAGGTGGGTGGAGGGGGAAGGAGGCTAGTGGAGTGGGAAGGAGGGGGTGTGCCAACTGTGCTTAAGGGACATGTCCCCTGAAGGCGGTACAGGATGCCCTGATTCACCCCTGCTTTGTGGAGGAGAGGGGCCAGGTCTCTGATCCACCCCTACCCTACACTGCCCTGACAAGATGAATAGAGATGATCTGGTAGCTGACAGGTGAGTGACAGACGCCGTCTCCCTCTGACATCTGCTACTGTGCAGGATATGACCTCAGGGGAGTGGAGACAATGTACGTGTGTGTGTGTGTGGGGGGGGGGGGGGGGGGGTGTCTGTGTGCGACAGCGTGTGTGTGAATGTGTGCTTTGTTAGGCGATAAAGGCTAATGATTATTGCCATTTGAGATCCTTGTGTCTTATTGTGTTATTATTATCATCATCATCATCATCATCATCATCATGGTAGGGACCTGAATAGAATTTTGTATAACATGGAACACCGTTGTTAAACCCTCGTTCTTCCAGGCCACTTCCACCACAGCTACTAAGCATATTTGTTTAGTGGAAAGTTGCGGTGTGAGCCAACTCGGAGGCTTTGGAGAGAAGGGAAGTGATCTCACTGGGAGCTAAGTGGAAATGGCCTTCGACCCCTGCACCACACACACGATTGTGCACACACTAACCCCCCCACCAGCAAGCCCCTCCCTCTACTAGCGGCTGGGTTTCCCCCCGATGGCCCAGACCAGGCCTTTCCCCTCACCTTTCCGAAAGCCCCTGCTACAGCGTTGGAGCTGAAGAAGCCAGAGAAGCGGCTGGCTGCACGGTTCTTCCAGCTGTCCGGTCCAGGGCCTACGCCTGGCAGAGAGCCGCTCAGCCCGGCCAAGGAGTCCGGAGACGGGATGCTGGTGTCCCCAAGGAACTCTGTCATGTTTTTCCTGCGACGCGCCTGACCCTGCAAGAACCATGAGAGAGAGGAGAGACCAGTGTTCATATGGAGTCACCACCAAAAGGAGAGAGGAAGAGAGAAACAGACAGAGGTAATAAAAGGTAAATAAGATGGAAAGCGTTTAGGTGAGGACATCACTTGGAGATAATAGTGAGTCATCAGGCAGAGATAAGGAAAGAGACACGACAGAAGATGAGAAATACACAGAGGAGAATAAACAGGCAATCAAAGGGGATTTTTGAAGTGAGGGATGACATCGTCATCAGGAGAGCTGTTAAAGCCATCCTAACTGCCGTTCAGACACATACAGGATGAGAGGAAAGGAATGCCACTTCCTGAGACGGAACACTCCTTAAATCACAGAGGGAACATGGCAGGACGGACAGACAGGTCGGCTAGAGTCACTTGCTTGTCATCAAGCAAGCCCTGCTGCCGGCCTGTGAGTCTTAAAGACAAGCAATCTCAATCCACTTTACGAGCACCGGCCGCCGTGCAAACCAAACAAACATGGGCCTTCTCAGGCCTCAGTATCTGAGGAAGCAGTTGTTTTTGCCATCAGAGAGAGACAGTGTGTCAGTGCAGAATAATGTGCTAGTGGGGACTAGGGAGTCGCTGGGCCATTGACCCCTGTTTAGGTCATGACACAGAAGAGCAGCGTTTCCCAAACTCTGTCCTCGGGACCCCAAGGGGTGCAAGTTTTTTCTTCAAATATGAATCAGCTGTGTAGTGCTAGGGCAAAACCCAAAATGTGCAGCCTTTTGGGCCACCCCCCACCTTGCGTGCAAACCATTTCAGCAGCCACCCATGTGACAGCAAAGAGAAAAAAAATGTTTTAGAGTTAATTTCCGGCAATTCTCCACATTTTGCCATGGGGCGGAGAGAAAAATTACCAGTTTTACAACTGATGATCAATGGGCCCCACCCCATTGATCATCAGTAAGCATGTAGAAAGCATGATGGGTAATTCGACCATGCTTACTACAAGTTTAAATTGCTGGCCGCTAGACTAACTTACCAATCTAAAATCATTTAGCTGCCATGGGCTAATTAAGTGACTGCTGATGCACATCCCAACTACTATTCTAACTCTCATTAGTAAGTCGAGACCCCGGCTGAGTTCCCTCGCGGGCCTACAGGATAAGACCCACAGTGAGAATATACACACAAGAGGTCAGTAAGCATTGAGCAGTGGTCTCTAAACAACCTGTCAGACAGAGAGGAGCAATAGCAAACCACTCCCTCTCTCCGCAGACACAAACATGCCAATCTATAAACAATACTGTTCCAAATGTATTACCTTTCGGGATTCTTTAAAAGCGTTCATGCAGAAGCAAACATTTAGACCAATCGTTGTACTAGAGTACAATCTTTTCCTTCTGTCCAAAGAAATATTACTTCAACTCCATATTGTAGATAGTTTTCCTCCTCTGTTTTAGTATTCAAGTGGGACGGAAATTGAAGGGGAAAGGACCAAATATCTGAAGCTAAATTTCCCATTCACTATATTTAGATATAATCGCTTCAGTGGGGCAAACAGTGAGGCCCCTCATCCAGCTCTGACCAGGGGGATTTCTGGGGGATCTCGGCCAAGAGGACAAGGACACAGGTGCAGGAAGTGGACCGAGAGAGAGAGAGAGAGAGAGAGAGAGAGAGAGAGAGAGAGAGAGAGAGAGAGAGAGAGAGAGAGAGGGACAGCGAGAGACACACACTGGACTATCTGCCAGTGACAGCAGCTCATTGGGCTGGACTAGAGGGGCTGAATTTCGATTACCTTGGCTCAGGAATGCTCTGGCAACAGATACACAGAGCATGGTAGGGGCAAAAAATGTGACTCTTTGATTTAGTGACATTGGTTTTAGAGTAGTATGACAACGAACATTTAACCAAAACTAAAACCTAACTAAAACCTAACCTTGCAGAACAAATCAAAGTCATGGCACTATCCCAACCAACCCAAATACAAGTAGCCTAAAGCCTCTACCGACTTCAAGATTTACTGTCTAAACTGGGATGTATAACTCTCTCTTACACTGCAGATTGATCACCCAGATATAGTAGGGGAAAGGCTCCCCAAAGCCTCACACACAATGGAAGCAGTAGAGTACTCACCATTAAAGCCAGCGGCATGTCAAAGATCTGAAAAACCATCCTAATCCTTCTGTTAGTTAGATTTTGCAGCACATACTGGACCCAGCTGCTGTGTTCTCTCAAGTTCAACCACTCTTTCTCTTACGCATACATTCACGATACACTCGTGCCAGAGCCCTCAGACTAAGAGAGGAAAGCCCCGAAGAGCGACAGCTGGAACAATGCAAGGTTGTTCCTAAAAAAAAAAAAGTGCTTCTGAAGTCCAGTTATGACCTGAGATAAGAGGTCTTGCTCAAGTTGAAAGAGTCCAGGTTTGTATGTCTGATAGAGAAGTTCTTGTATCCTTCTTATCTCCATGAATACACCATGAGCACCACCCCAGGTCTCGTCTTTGAACTCTGTGTCTCTGTGTACTCCGTGGTAGTCCTGCCTGTCTCGCTGTCCTAACTCAGAGGTGAAGCCTGCTGTGCTGATTGAGTCTGCTGCCTGCCTAAAATTTCACACAGTCACTGTCCTGGAGTCATAGCAACCAGGAGGATCCTGTCTGCTCCATTGTGTTGAGGAGGAAAGGAAGAGGAGGTGGGGCTACAGGAAAAGTGAGTGAGTGTCTGTGTGTGATCTGCATAGAAAGGGGTGTGGCCAGAGCAACAGCTTGCAGGGCTCCAACAGAAAAGAACAGGCATCCTGGTGCTGCACAGGACATGCCAACTGTTCATAGTAACTCACCCTTTGTTTAGTCGCTGCCTCTGACGTCCACTTTCCTTGTTCTGACTGTTCTGAATCCCCCACAGACACACACCCACACCCCCTCTCCCTTCACTGCTTTTCCCTTTTCTTTTAAACCACTGAATCTCTCTGCAAACTGACTGACAGCTTTACGTCATTTAAAATCTGGCATGCCTCCAATTCCGCTCCCTGATTGTAAATGAAACTGATACTCTAACACAGAACAGACATGTATTCATGCTGTCACTAATGTGACGCCTATACCAGGCATATAGAAACATACTTACAAGGACAGTTGTGCCTCTTGGGAGCAAAGCTAACTGTCACGTATAGATAAATTGATTTTGGAAAAATAGGCAATGAGTGAGCTAACAAAAGCAAGTATTACTGAACTGGTGAGAACGTCAGTTAGGCCTTTACCGCAGTGACAAAACCACAAAGTATTGCTCTATTGTAGTTTGAACCCAAGTTACCCAACCCATTAGGCCTATATTTTCTCAATCAATTCTGTTTTTGTTTGCCCGTGGACACAAAACTTTACACAAAGCTTTCCTGGTTGACTGTAACAAGGTAAGAAATGACCAGTACTGACCTATTTTAACACATTTCCTTAGTATGCTTAGATATTCCTCACAGATATGACTAAGCAAACACCCCTTTCCACAAGACGTGGCAGCACAACTACACTCCATCAAATTCAGGTCATATCTAATCAACTGGGGTTAATGTACTTACTTTAGCATTGATCTCATATTTCTCAATGGGTTATTTTAATGACCTATTTGTAATGATACTCTACTTACAAAAACAGCAGATATTACAGAAGTCTGTTCAAAAGAGCAGCATTCAACACCTAACTAACCAGCCCACTCTAACCTATGATGTTTAGTTAAAACCATTTTACCTACTTCTCTGTGTAGCCCTGTATATATCTGACCAGCCCTCTCTAAACTTTATTGAGTTTCACCTGGCCTCTGTGCAGACCTATCTGTCACCTTCCATTAATAACAGAGAGGACCCTGACATACAACACCATTGACAGGTCTAGGAACTAGGGAAATTGGTGGCCCTGAGTATTTGGCAGTCACATGACATAAAGTCTCGTGTCCAGTTGGCTCCTTCCTCATCTTATCACAGCCCTTTGTGGTTTTAACCTTGGTTTGAAAAAAAAAACCAGAGGCGCCTGAATGGGGGAAAGTATTGAAAGTAGCTAAGCGGAAATGCAGTAAAAGTGTGACGTTAACCTTCCTGGCCACATGGACACCCACTGTGACACACACACTCAAAGACAGGAAGAAAGGCAATCACACACACACACACACACACACCACACACACACACACACACACACACACACACACACACACACACACACACACACACACGACCATGTCACGTTCCATTGGCTGGGAATGCAGTGCAAACCCCCATCATGGTCAACATATCACAGGGCCAGTGGCATTGCTCCAAAAACCTGCTCCTAATTCTACAGCCAGTTAGCGCCATGGTGAAACAAAGAACCACTGAGATAGAGGGAAGAAGATCGTCCATTAAAACAATAGGATAGTCTTTATCCCCTGCTAACCCAGATATCACTGGCTAATGGTCAGCATGGGACCCATTTACATTTTAGTAATTTAGCAGACGCTCTTATCCAGAGCAACTTACAGGTGCAATTAGGGTTAAGTGCCTTGTTCAAGGGCACAGACAGAGTTTTCACCTAGTCGGCTCTGGGATTCGAGCCAGAGACCTTTCGGTTACTGGCCCAACGCTCTTAACTGCTAGGCTAACTGCTAGGCTACCTGCCGCCTACCTGGCACTGGATCCCAAACGTGCCATCACAAGAGGCCCACCAGCATGACTGGCGTCTCCACTGTTTCCACTACACACACACTACCTGGCTGGTGTTTTCCACCATGCACGGGACCAAGAGATAAATAAATCAGATACAATCTCCACCATGGCTAAGGTTACAGATTGAGAATCCTGCAATCATTGCCTAAGCATTACATTCAAGATGGCATACATTACAATGGCATTTCCTTATCTAATATCAACTTAAATACGGCAGCCAGAGAGGTACAGAGACCCAGTGGTTCTGTCTGTCTCACCTGACATTGTGTTGTTGTTGGGCTCTGGAGGGGGGCTGATTCAGGAATACACTCCACATGCAGCAGGTCCCAGCTACGCCAGGACGAGAGGCGATTAAACCGCACCATTCTCAATCCTCACTTAAGAATAGATGCAAAACCAGTCATACAAAAGTAAAAATGACTAATTTAAATTAGGAAGATCCTAAATCCAAAAGTCTATGAGATCCGAAAAACATAGCTAGAGAAAAGAGGAAGAAACCCAACCAAAGTCCACAGAGACAGGGAGTGCAAAGCACAGTGAAGCACTGAGGTGGAGGAGAGTTGTAGCTGCTTCTTCTGTCTGTCACCAGAGCAGTAATGCCTGACAATCACACTGGGATCATAAAAATGCTGTGTCCTCCCTTCTCTCCTCAAGGCTCCACACCTAAACATACTTTACTGTCTCAGTATAACACATTGAAACACACAACTACCTCTCCTGCAGCAGTTCAACTGGCTCCCAGCCACGCCTAGTCACACCTGAGCTCCCAACCGATAGGCCGTAAACAGCAGATATCCGTGCCCACCTGGGCCTGCATACTCAACCACACAACAGTAGCCTATTTTAAACACAAACACCACCAAGTACACACAAAAATCCCCTTTCATGCAGGATAAACAAACCGTTTTCGAGAAACACACTTGATTCAAATAAAGGTTAAATAATAAATAAATATGTCAGGTAGGGATAGATGGATAAACAGCATGCGGTTCAACAGAATATGGTTCAGCATTGCAATATTTAAATGACACTTCTGTATAGTAATTTGTTGAATCGCCAATGTACACCAAATCTACACTACAGCATCTCATATTTATTTAATTAGGCAAGTCAGTTAAGAACAAATTCTTATTTACAAATGACAGCCTACACCGGCCAAACTCAAACGACGCTGGGTCAATTGTACGCCGTCCTACGGGACTCCCAATCACGGCCGGTTGTGATACAGTCTGGATTCTAACCAGGTTGTCTGTAGTGACGCCTCTAGCACTGAGATGCAGTGTCTTAGACCGTTGCGCCACTTGGGATCCAAGACCAATGAAATATAAATCTAACAAAATGTAGCATTTTCATAGTGGAGTTGCCTATCAAAGTATAACAATTTAAATTTGTACTTCTATTGTAGTGAGGCAGTATTTCATCTTAACTAACCTGAGATGTGTGTGTGGCTAGTCGTTTCAATAAATAGGCACGTGAATGTAGATTATCAAACAAGTAAAATGCATGTGACTAACTCCCCATTCTCATTCAAATGACTATTGCGCAAATTGCTGATTGTCCTCATTGTGTATTTCACTCAGAGATTTGATGACCTTAAATGAATGAACTGTTAGTTTTGTTAGCCTGGCTAAGCAGAACTATTACAACTGTAGTCTAGGGGAAAGACATGCATGTGAACACTGTGCTTAGTGGGGGAAAAGACAGCATTTAAACAAGGAAAAATAAATGACGAAAAACAGTTTTTCACATAACCTACTTCCTGCTACCATTACCAAAGAATTAATAAACAGGACACTAACGTAAGCTACCAGTTTGGTTATATAAACGCACATGTTTAACTACATAGGCTTAATGCATGTATAACTACATTTGAGTCATTTAGCAGACGCTCTTATCCAGAGCGACTTAGAAGCAATTAGGAATAAGTGCCTTGCTCATGGGCACATCAACATATTTTTCACCTAGTCGGCTTGGGGAACGTCTGCTAAAAAACTCTAATGTAAAATGGGAGTCTGATAAATGACTCAAATGTAAAATGTAAATGGAGTGCTCGTGTGTCACATCCTCTCAAAGAAGAGGGTATGGTTCCTTGAACCATCCAGGCTATTCAAATGCTCCAATAATCTCCCAATCAGTCTTCCTGTTTACCTACCTGTCCTTACACAACGTTCTTCCCCCTCCCTCCCAACACTCAATTTCCACAGATGCCAGCAGATAACTCTAGGCTAGACCATCATAAGACCATCTACTATAAACCTGGGTGAAACACAAGCCCTGGTTGACTTGGTGCGTGTATAGAGTTTCTACTGGTTATATCATGGTGAGCCCATGTCAGCACGTAGTCTACAGAGTGACCGACTGACGGGAATGGGGGTAATCTGAGACGGTTAGATAAGTGAGTCCTCTCACGGAATAAGACAGACATGAACGGACATGTGGGAGGATGTGGAGGGTTTCCTTGAGTCTTCTTCTTAAGTCTTCTTCCCTAAATTACATTTCCATCTGTGCTCTACTGTACTGCTCTTCTCTTTTAAAAAATGTGTGCACCATTGCATTTCACAACAGTCATTGGTAGAGGGGTTTGTTATATCACATTTTTATTCACTCAATAAAATACTTATGGGATACAGATATTATTTTGGAGAGAATTTTTGAATAATAATCTATCGAACCCGAGGTCCGATCAGTTCACAGTGACAAGGCGTTGAAATGATTCTGTCTAGCTGTCAAATGCTGTTTCATTCTGACCAGGTGAATCTTTGGCTATCTTGGTAATGTGCTTGGACAATGTTGTGTTGTTTTCCATGGCAACCAAATGGAGCATATTACACAAAGGCCTCCTAAAAGGTTCAAAGATCACTTTTATAGATGTGATCTAGCTATTGTAAATCACATGATCCCCATCTGTCTACAGCATTCTGTTTGAAGTACCCATTGTAAAGCATGTGACTCGAGGCCAACTGTTTCGATTCTCGACAAATGGGATTATTCAAAAGTTACACACTGTAGGCCTACACAGTGACTAGCCAATCCCAAAGCCAGTACATGAAAGCCCAACTATTGGACACGCTTAATTACGCATGTAGTAAATTAGCCTTTGGTCAAACTCTTACCAGCATTTTTATCTGAGCCTAACACCTTAACTTGACCTCTTGGAATGTAGCAGAAACATCCCTGAAGTTATTAATTACACTTTGGATAGTGTATCAATACACCCAGTCACTACAAAGACACAGGTGTCCTTCCTAACTCAGTTGCCGGAGAGGAAGGAAACCGCTCAGGGATTTCACCATGAGGCCAATGGTGACTTTAAAACAGTTACAGAGTTTAATGGCCGTGATAGGAGAAATAACATTGAAGCTACTCCACAATACTATATTTCAAAGTCCTATTCTTGAAGACCAAGGGTTATTAAATGAATTGGAATGACTAGACATCTGACAGACTCCGTTTTGATTTTATGTAAAGATATCCTAATTATATTATATGTAGTATATGCTTCCATAACCAACCTGTGAAGTAAAATGCAACATTCATGGCCAGCTATGTAAACTAACATTGATTTATCCTGCTATAGATGTCTTCAATTGGTAATATTCATTTTTGTCTTCTAATGCCTCTTGAGCAGGTTGACGTTTATTTGGATGAGTCTTGTCCTTGAACTGAGATATTTCTGCTAGATGGGCCAGCTGCAAAGTCAAAATTGGCAACATTGTAAAAATGTAAATTTGCATTAATTTAAGGTTAGGTTTAGGCATTAAAGTTGACTGTGGCTGTGCCAGCTAGTGACCACTCAGCAGAGCTGCCTCCAGAACAAGTAATCAGACTACATTACTAAGCGTGTGTGTTTGCAGGTGTGAAGAGTAAGCCAAATGACTTAGCCAATTAGCTTCAGCTGTCTGGTGTGCAACTGTGGGAAAGTTGGTTTGACTTTGGATAACCTATCTCCAGGGCAAGTTAGGGACCGTCAATAAATTACACAATGTAAATGAGACAATATTTTCATGTTGCACACCTTTTAGTTGTCGTTAAATGCTTTCAATATTTTTTAAAGGAATTTCTAAAATGTATAGTTGGTTTGAGGTCAAGTCATTGAAATTTAGAGCTATTGGAATTTTAACATTGTCCCATGTACTTTGTGTAATTTATAGGGGCAGTTCTTTAAAGTGTGTACCTTTACTTTGCGCTTTATCGCCTCCTTGAGGGCATAATGAGAATGGCTTCTCTCTGTGTATGAATAGAAACAGTGTCCAAGTTTGAGTGAGCTGATACAGGCTTTTTTTCTTTCTTTTTTCTGAAGGGGTTTTGTATATCATGCATTTACTGCTTGTCTTTGACTGAATGAGACTCCTCAAACTAAACAAAGACAGGATTGGAGAGGAACAGTATGACCAAACTCCTGACTAAATCAGACAGACATGTTTAATGTCCGAGGCTGATGACTTACCGACCCGCAGACAGACAGACACACTAAAATCCCTACATTACAGCAACCTCAGGTATCCTCCCAGGCTCTACCCCGTTGCCTAGCACAGCAGCACGGCCGCAATGACATCACACAATTTAATGCTACCCTGTCTCACCTGAGTGTGTGAGTACTGAGTGGGTCTAGACTTGCCTGCAGGGATCTCCACAGTTCACACCCATTGACTTGTTTTTCAATCTGTAAGCGGAGAGGGCTAGTCCACACAAGACAGTTACCAATCTTTCAAAGCAATGTGCACAGGTAGCGAAAGAGTATGGCACAAAAAGAGCATGCTGTTTTCATACTGAATGTAGTCGCTCATGACAGACTTAACACAAATTGACTTGCTGGCACGCCCAACTTTTTTCTGGGTTCCGAGATTATACTGAGAAGGCAATGGACAATCTTATTTTCTTCCAGCAAAGTTGACAAAATGACATCTCAGAATGTAGGTTTTAGTCAGTCGGAGAATAACTTGCAGTACAGAATGAGACAGACAGGACACGAAACCTTATGATTCTAGCCTCTCTCACGGTCTATTAACACAGGGTGAAGCAGGGTGCCAGTTCCCCCTAGTCCAGCAGACTCCTTCTCTCAGCACCTCTCCTCCAGGCCAAAGTGAACACTACCTGGTTCTTCCTGTCAGCCAAAATAAGCAGCTAATGGCAGTGCCTCTTCTTGTAGGTCACCAGCCTACCCATGAGTGTTTGAAGACCATAGAGGTGGCTGGCACAGCACAAGGGACATGAGGAAAGCAGAGTTTAAGTGTTCCGATGGGATGAAGATAGCAAGGTAATGAAAAATGAGGTTATGATAATGACTGGATTATCATCCACTTCATAAAATGATCCACTTCATAAAGGCATCATGGGATAAAGGGTTAGATTATGGAAAGAGGTAGAAAGTGGCATCTAAAGTTTCAAGATGTTTAAGAGATGAGGGGGTAGTTAGGATAATTAATGTAACAGGTTAGGATAATTAGGTTAAAGTTCTGAAAAGGGTTAGCAAAAATGCTCTCCTAACCTGCTATGAAAAGTCACAACCAGTAGTAGCTGTACTCCATCTAGTCACAACCAGTAGTAGCTGTACTCCATCTAGTCACAACCAGTAGTAGCTGTACTCCATCTAGTCACAACCAGTAGTAGCTGTACTCCATCTAGTCACAACCAGTAGTAGCTGTACTCCATCTAGTCACAACCAGTAGTAGCGGTACTCCATCTAGTCACAACCAGTAGTAGCGGTACTCCATCTAGTCACAACCAGTAGTAGCTGTACTCCATCTAGTCACAACCAGTAGTAGGTGTGTATAAGTCAGATAGGATGTATAGTTTAAGTGTGCTTATACTGAGCTCCTGTAGTGGTAACATCTGTCACCTGTTCACATCCTGGACAACGAACTAAAGTGACCTAAAATAAATCACTCTGCTCTTTTTGTTGAGTGCTCCAACTCCTTGAATTAGTCATTTTGGAAGATTTTCTTGGTAAGCCCTTCTCATGATTTTTGTCATTGTTGTTGTTGAGCACCCCTCCTTTCCTTCATTTGTTCAAGGCCCACCTGTGAAGGCCCACCTGAACTCTGTGTATACTGTATGTGTGATACTGTATATGGACACATGGTGTGCGCGAGAGAGAGAGATTTGATGTACATTGGTTGCAGTATGTGAGTGAATACATACTGTAGTAGAGGCTGCACTGACCAGTAGGTCAACGTTGCTCTCCTTGCGTCCCAGAGATCCGTGCTCCACCCTCTCGCTGCCTGCAGTGAGGATGTAGGGGCTCTGACCCCCAGAGGGTTTCATGTTGGGCAGACTGAGCGAGCGCAGGTCCTTCACTCCCTGCTCCACCTTCAGCTCATCACCTGGCCGCGCTGAGGAGGAACCAACATGGAGGGTTAGCTTAGTGTGTTATAATTCTCTTATTGAAGATAGGTAGGTGTAATAGAGAAGTGCATCAACACTCATTTATTTCAGGACTAGCTTCCTGTTTAAGTTCTCTCTCCTCAGGCACCAAAACAGGATCTCTAGTGAACAGTCTTCAATCCCTTTTAAACATTAGATTGTGAAAATATTATACTCCAAGGCTAGCTTTTAAGATTTGCTTAATAGCTGCAGATTGCATTGGATAAGTTGCTAGCCTGGCAGGTAGGAACATTGGGCCAGTAACCGAAAGGTTGCTGGATAGAATCCCCGAGCTGACAAGGTATACATCTGTTGTTCTGCCCGAGCAAGGCAGTTAACCCACTGTTCCCAAGGTGCCAATGACGTGGATGTCGATTAAGACAGCCCCCCCGCACCTCTCTGATTCAGAGGGGTTGGGTTAAATGCGGAAGACACATTTCAGTTGAACAACTGACTAGACCTTCTAGACTATCAGGGAGACCGGTGAGGTGACGAGGGTGGAGATTTGAAAGAATAGCAGAACACCTAACGTTATGATGCAAAGCTTATTTATCCTAGCACAGGACATCTAAATGAATGGGCTGCCATCTATAGGAAGGGTTGGTTGTTTAGCAACATAACCGATGCGTGAGCAACTATGGGGCGAACAGACTCGGTGGCTTAGATTGTTAACATGTAAAATATATTTTGTCTCCAAAGTTTATTGAAAACATAAATAAAGTTGCACAATGAGCACTTGTCTTTCAAATACATTGTAACAGTTGGTTAGCTAGCTAACGAATTTAGCATAGATGTGACATCAGTTAAAACACACCAAAACAAGACATTAAGAACAAGATAAAACTGAAACAAGCCACTTACAATTCTCCACATAGCAGCTTCATGTCATTGTTGCTAGCTATCTGGCCATCCAGAATCACAACACACGGCCATCTGGCCCATTGAAGCGTGCATGTTGTTTTTCACGACGTTCTCAGCTAACCCGTGTACGGGTCTTTGATCCAAACGCTCCTGCTACAGATATAGGCCTTTTCTCAATTGGATTTGCTCAACTCCTGTGTCCTCTCTCACCTCCTTTTGAAAAAGGGCAAAGGTAAATCAAGGAGAGGCGTCGTGGAGAGGGAAAGTGAACGAAAAGGCGATTGTATGAAATCAGACTCTACTCGTGCCTTACAAGCACGTTTACAGGGGTAGATCCCAAAACAAATGTGTAAAGTGATAAAAACAAATGATGTTAGCTGTGCAAGACATTTTATATTCGAAACGATGAGTAGTATATTGTTTTTAAACGTGTGCATGCTTTTCTCCACTGACAAAGCAAATGCTGATTCAAAGGGGGTGTGGCAGATTTCAACACTCTTCCGAGAGGAACTCAGATAAGATACACATGACTATCCTCAATGAAAGTAGGCTGTCGAGAAGGGGAGAACACTCTTCCGTTCGTCTGTTAACGAATTGACTTCTCCTCGACCACTAAACCCCTTATGAGTTTGAGGGTCAGGGAGGAGAGAGGACAGAGGAGAAAAGCTGGAGGTCAGACGTTTTCCTAAATGAGAAAAGGCCATAGTCTCCTGCAGGGATCCGGGATGGAGGACTCTGTCCAGTTTCCTCTGAATCAAGGGAGAGACAGGAAACTGAGGCTCTGCCATCTGTCTCACCCAGGCATTGTTTATGCTAGGGGGTACAAAGAGAAGCCAAATACTCTCTAAAGGCAAATTCATTAGATTGGTGTTTGTTTCATATTTTGTCAACCCTTAAAATGTAGTTTTCAGTGCAGCGTAGTAATCAAAAGTTGAAACACATTGTACCTTGGTTTGCTTAGAATCAAAACACCCATACTTCCACAGAGTTATTTTATTCTATTAATTGTGACGCTTGAGGAAAACAAAATAAGATGTGATGTTCTGGTGGATGCTGACTGGTCCTCTGATGCAGTTGACTCTTACCTTTGACCTTGAGATAGTGGCCCCCGAAGCGGTAGGCCTCAAAGTTGAGGGACAGCGGAGTGTTGGACTGGTCTAGGAACAGATCTACCCGGGATAACTCAATACCTTTACGCTCAAACACGGGGCCCAGCACCTCCCTGGAATAGAGGAACACACAGACCATTCACCCAATACAGTTATGTAAGCACAGGACTGAGAGTCAACAGAGACCATTCACACCAGATGTTTATGAAACACTAATGCAGTGGGTCCTATCCAAATAATCAAATGGAACATTATTATATACTATGACTTTGTCCCATGCCTTGGACAAACTCAGACCAGACCTTAAATAGAAAAGACACAAATCGCTCACAATCATCCCTATTTATTCAGCCCACTACCAATTCTCCTAACTCACCTCAGGGTCTTCTTTTTCACAGCGGGGACAATCTCTGTGTCAATGTCCATGTTCAGATCAAACTTGAGGCTGAAGCACTCCTTGCTGGGGTCCTGCAGGGGGCGACAGACAATAGAAGATAATGGCTGTAAAACTGAGAAGGCCAGAGCTCCTGTAGTCATTTCCCTCTCATTAGATGCACAGGGAGGCCCTTTACCAGGCAGGCTGACTGGCCAGGAACACTCAGGGACGGACCATTGGAGACCATTATATATGTCTCCCTACCTGGGTCCCTGGCCTCTGCTGATAATGGCAGCCATTTTCAGTGGTATAACTTAACAGCTTGAAGCCTGTAGTCATGTTGGCACTGTGATCATCATACAGTCTAACTTTCCACCACATACCTGTCTTATTGTATGTTCTAACCAACATAGTTCCTAATAGTATTGGGTCAAGTCTAAGGTGGAGAGATGTGGTTTCTTAAGGGGCGTGTGTGTCACACCCCTACCTGACTGTATCAATACTCACATCTGTGTGCCGTCGCCGTGGTTTCTTCTTCACCAACTTCAGACCCCCAGTTTTACACTCCCTGAAAGAAAAATAATATCCTATGCACATAGTGTAATTGAACATCTATGGCAGGGCTCACCAACTGGTGGCCCGTGGGCCAAATTTGTCCCACTAGTTCTCTCAGCAAATCAGCTCCAAGGGATTTTAACTTTGGAAATCAAGTTCTAAAGTATTCCCAGGTATAAAATATAGATATATGTGAACGTATACAAATGTAAGCAAGGTTTGAAATGAATATGCTTCAGTCCAACATATCTGTTTGGGCTTCCTGAAGTAAATTCTAGTCTACAAATTTTTTGTAAATATGTTCCGGCCCCCTGACCATCCGCTCAAGAAAATATCATCCCGTGGCTGAATATAGTTGATGATCCCTGATCTATGGAACAACAGGTCAACACTAACTGAAGCATAACTACAACTATTGTATATAAATAGAGCAGTGCAGTCAAAGAGTACACTCCTCGCTGATCTAGTTTACATTTTGTATTTTAAACCGAAGTGACAAGCGCCATGCAGACAGACAGATGTAATACATTTTCGCATAACGAGGATTGACATACCCTTGGTTGTTGGCCCCTTCGTCCTCCTCCTCCAGGTCAGAGGGGGGGCTGGTGGGGGGGGGACAGGAGCGCGTTGACACGTTCCGGGCCAGGATGGAACCTTACACGGGGGTTACACAGAATATTAGATCATTAATAATATTCTTTAATAACACTTTCCTTAATAACACAGGTACTTCCAGTTTAAGCAATGCAAAATGTTAACAGGAAATTCTAAAAGTTTATCAACTCTTCTAAATTTGGAAGACAGTCACGATGGATGACGCAGAAAGAATGAGTCAGTCTAGCTAACAACAGTTCAATGAGCCTAGAAGCCGTAATTGCATGACAGACAGTCTCATAAGGTTATGAACCCCAGTTTAAGATAGAAATCACGGGTGGAGGGAAGTCGGTGGTGGAACAGGAAGATGTGCTAGTGTTAATTTTCATGCATATAATAATCATTTGGCTGGTGCTTATACATTATTTGTTTCATTTCACACATGTACAAGTGTGTATTAATACGCATGTGCGAATTGGAAATGTGTTTTTTGCATATCTCAACTCACCGAGACACCCTGCTATTATCAACAGTGACAATGGAGCAATTAGGGTGAAGTGGCTTGCTCAAGGGCATAGACAGATCTTTCACCTTGTCGGCACGGAGATTCAAACAAGAAACCTTTCTGTTACTGGCCCAAAGCTCGATAGGCTATATGCCGCCCGTATGGTTGAAGGGAATCCATTTCTTTGACTCAAAAGATTTGACGCAAGCGTTGCTCTGGGAGTTAAAACCTGACCTGTCATATGACCTGACCTGAGTGTAGGATTGGGCACTAAATGTATACTAACTAGTGGGGAGGAAGTCTGAGTGTGAAGCTGTTGTTGTGGTTGGTACTGGGTAGTGTTGTGTACCTTGGGGTTGCAGGTCAAAGCGGGGGTGTCGGTCAAAGTGCATGTTTTCTGTGTCTTCCAGGTGGCAGCGGGAGTCACATGACTCACACAGATGAAGTGGGCTCTTGTTGTTCAGGTCCTGGCAGTTCGAGTGGTGGCACACCTGGGGAGAGATGGGTGTGAGGGTCAGTACAGCGGATGTACCAATCTACCTGGTCAGTAGTCGGGCTCAGGAACAGAGTAGTCTCACAAACCAGACACAACCCACTGCAACTTGCAATCCGTCCCAACAGATCCACAGATGACGCAATCGCCATCACACTGCCCTGTCCCATCTGGACAAGAGGAATCCCTATGTAAGAATGCTGTTCATTGACTACAGCCTAGCCTTCAACACCATAGTTCCCTCTAAGCTCATCATTAAGCTCGGGCCCTGGGTCTGAACACCGCCCTGTGAAATTGGGTCCTACACTTCCTGACATGTCGACCCCAGGTGGTGAAGGTAGGCAACACCTCCACTACGCTGATCCTCAACACAGGGGCCCCACAAGGGTATGTGCTCAGCCCTCTCCTGTACTCCCTGTTCACCCATGACTGCATAGCCACGCACGCCTCCAACTCAATAATCAAGTTTGCAGACAACAACAGTGGTAAGCCTGATTACCAACAATGACGAGACTACAGAGAGCAGGTAAGGGCCCTGGCGGAGTTGTGCCAGGAAAACAACCTCTGCCGTGTCAACAAAACAAAGGAGCTGATTGTGAACATTAGGAGACACATCATTGACAATCTGAAATGGGGAAGAGGTTAGGTAGGGTAAGGGTTAGCCTGGAGCTCTGGGGAGGTTAGGTAGGCCTACAGAGAGAAAGGTCATAGTATAAAGCTCCACACATCCATTAACACAGCCAGGGCAGTGGTCTGGCTGAGATAAGAGACAGGTCACAGTAGGTCACAGCATAACGCTACACACATCTACCTGATGGCAGGACAGACAGCCACGTAGTCCCCAAGCCATTGTTTACACCATTACAGGGGATAGAAGCAGCAGACAAAGTTCCATGTCAAAGTACACAGAGGTCTTGTGACTAGAGCTTGAGAGACAGCCAGTCAGTAAGCCAGCCAGTCAACCAGGCAGTCAACCATACAAGCAGCCAGACATGCACCAGAAATGAGCTGGATTAGGCCCCCTCTGCCTGGGGCCAGACATAGACAGATCTCCCCCTCCTCTAGCACCTACAAGGGGTGGCTTCCCTGGCCCGGGAGAAGAGGAGAGCCGCAGGAGTTTCCCCTCTCCAGCACCACCACTACCCGCTATGACTCCTATACAGGAAATGAGGACGTATGGGGAGATACAATGGAAGTCCTGCTAATGTATTTCCTGTCATTGTCTCCGTGTGCTCTGCTTGGGACTGGAGGTGTGCGCGCGCGCGCGTGCGTGTGTGTGTGTGTGTGTTTGGGGGGGGGGCTGCAAGTAAGCAGGCACAAATACAGTACACACAAGAAAAACAGCACAAGTGTTTTCCCACAAGTTCCCAGTCACTCAGGTTGAACCATGTTCTTACTATGTTGACAAGCCAATAAATACACCTGTAAGCTGTGTTCCATACACAGATATCAAATACATAACACAAACATGCAGGATGTCTACTCAAGCTATCCACAAAACGTAGATGTACTGTATGTTCTGCTAGTGCCATTAAGCTGGGGGGGAGGAAGGAATCCCAGTATAGAGATGACCCATAAGAAGGAAGAGAAAAATGAACAGCTTTCAGTAGTCCAAAGCCCCCTTAATCTAGAGCTGTAATTGTTGCCGGAGCAGGCAGGCAGGCAGGCAGGCAGGCAGGCAGGCAGGCAGGCAGGCAGGCAGGCAGGCAGGCAGGCAGGCAGGCAGGCAGGCAGGGTGGAGATTAAACCAGGGGCCTCTTTCAGCTCTCAGTCTGCCAGTCAGACAGGGTCCTCGCCTCTCCGATGCTCCTCCCTTCCCTTCCCTTACCTTCCTTTCCTTGGGACCTCTAGTCTACACCCAGAGAATGGCCCTTGTTAACTGTAATAGGCACAATTAAGTTAAGTGTGCTTTCATATTTTTAGACGGAGCATGTCTCTGGCTGTTGGATGGGTGTTTCAAATGCAACTTAAAAGGCCTTGTTTCATTCATCATAAACATTGTTATGATGGTATATTGATAATTATATTAATCAAGTTTGGTCAGAATATTTCTTCTGCTCTCTCTTTCTCTCTGTAAATAAAACATACTGAACAAAAATATAAACGCAACATGCAACAATTGAGTTACAGTTCATAGAAGTTCATATAAGGAAATCAGTCAATTGAAATAAATTCATTAGGCCCTAATCAATGGCCCCCACTCCCCAGATGATTCCCCCCCCCCCCCCCCTTCCCAGATGATCCCACATGTGAAGAAGCCGGATGTGGTGGTCCTGGGCTGGCTGATTACACGTTGTCTGCGGTTTTGAGGCCGGTTGGACGTACTGCCAAATTCTCTAAAACGACATTGGATGCAGCTTATGGTAGAGAAATTAACATTCCATTCTCAGGCAACAACTCTGGTAGACAATCCGGCAGGCAGCATGACAATTGAATGCTCCCTCAAAACTTGAGACATCTGTGGCATTGTGTTGTGGGATAAATCTGCACATTTTAAAGTGGCCTTTTATTGTCCCCAGCACAAGGTGCAGCTGTGTAATGACCATGATGTTTAATCAGCTATGCCACACCTGTCAGGTGGATGGATTATCTTGGCAAAGGAGAAATGCTCACTAGCAGGGATGTAAATCAATTATTGCACAACATTAGAGAGAAATAAGCTTTTTGTGCATATGGAACATTTCAGGGATTTTTTATTTCAGGTCATGAAACATTGGACCAACACTTTACATGATGGGTTTATATTTTTGTTCAGTGTACATAGATAGCATTGTGCTAAGTAACAACACGAGCAAGTCAGAAATCAAAAGAGTACTGCTTTCAATTTGTCTCCTCGAAATAACAATGAACCTCCCCTCAGAAGATACTGTATGTCTATGTTTGTGTGTGTTTAGACAGGTAAAATAAGATGCCATATTTAGACAACTACAGGCTCAGCAAGGTAGCCAAAAAGACAACCATGGGCTGGGTGTCCAGGCAGCTGGCTGCATTCCTTTCAGGACTAAAGCTGCTGAAAATATCTGTTGCTTGGCCGAGCCAACAAAAATGAGCCTGTTGGATCTGGGATGAGGAGAACTCTGATACTATTCCCAAAACCTGTCTGAGAGTTTCCTTTTAAAGACAAAACGGACTAAATATGAACATACTCAGAGGCTTTGTCAAAGAAATCATGAATGTTCTATTACCATTTTATTTACTACACTACAGCCATCCGGCATTGACATCAGCCATTGATGGGATGCTTTCTTTGAAATAAATGAAAGCTGCAATACTGCTCGCGTTGCGTTGTGTCCCATGACAGTGTACAAACTCAAACGCCAACGTTCGATGACTGATGTGCATCGTGGTGTAGAGGGTGGTATATACCGTACAATGCAAAAGTGCATTGTGAGTGACGTCAGTAGCACGCGCTCAGCTCGTGCACAGACAGCAACAGGCCAGCAACAATTTCAGCAAATTGCAAATCATTGTTGGCTGACTGCAGCAGCAGTAGTATGAGTTCGACGAGACAAACCCAATTAATATAGTTGGTCACGAATGTTTGATCTTGAACAGAACTTACATCAATCAACATGTCTCAATCAAAATTGTACAGCCAGAAGTACAGAAAAGAGTGGGAGTCTGTAGCTGAATTTAAAGGGTGGCTGAAGCCAGTAATTGGGGATGATTGTCAGGCATACTGTGCATACTGCAAATGAGATATGCTTGCAAAAATGTATGACATCAAAAAACATTGTGCTACAGCAAAGCATACAAATAAATCAAAACCGTACAACATCACAACGCAGTCCACATTATCACAGTTGGTTAAGAAAGTGGATAACTGCAAAAGCTACTATGGCAATGGCCATTGTGGAGCATTGTTCATTGCTAGCATGCGACCATTTAGGTATGGCTTGCAAAGCTGCCTTTTCAGATTCTGTGGCAGCAACAAACTTCCAAATGCACCACACCAAGTGCACAGGAATGATTAGGAGAGTACTGGCTCCTTATTTTCTCAAAAGGGTAACATCAGATGTGGGGGATGTTAAGTTCAGTCTCCGTTTGGATGAGTTCACTGATGTCAGTGTCTCAAAATACCTGGGTGTGGTGATTCGGTATTTCAGTGCTAAAAAAAAGAAGAAGCAGTGTCCACATTTCTCAGGCTGGTTGAATTGGAGGGGGGCAATGCCAGATCAATAGCAAAGACGGTAGTTGAGTTTCTTGATAAGTGTAACCTTAAAAAATATAATCTTCAGGGTATTGGCACTGATAATGTGTCCATGATGACTGGGGTGCACAGGATTTTAAAGGAAGAATATGCATTGCCCAATTTGGTACTCATCCGCTGTGTGTGCCAGTGTTTACAATTGGCTGTCAGTGCAGCAGCCAAAGAAACCATCCCTAGGAGTGTTGAGTACTTAATCAGAGAAACCTACAACTGGTTTTCAATTTCCCCAAAACGGCACAAGGCATACAAAGCAGTTTATGCCATCATTAATTGTGGCCAGAAACCCCTGCAGATCACCAAAGCGTGTGCCACACGTTGGCTATCGATGAGCCCGCGGTAACTCGTAAATTGAGCCAGTGGGAAGAACTGAAACTCCACTTTGAGTTGACCAAGACCAGTGAGCATTGCTACATGGCGGATGTGCTCCACGCCATGTACAAGACCAACTATGTCTGCCTGACATTCTGGAAATCAATCCTGTCCGACATACAAGTTGCAGTGAAGTCATTTGAGGGAGAACAAACAGATCCTGTCAAGCTTTTGGACAATCTGTTACACCTCTTAACATCAATTTGCAGCAGAGTAGTCATGCCTATGGCAAAAATGGATGTCCTGAAGGATGCCATTGATGGAGATCTCAGTCCATCACCTTACCTTGAGTACCTTTTCGAGAGCACGGTGTACCAACTCAGTCTTGCGCCAGAGGACAAAAAGGTCATTCGGAGACAGTGCATCATCAACTACATTGTTGCTTTAAGCAAGGAGCTGCAAGCAAGGCTCCCAGACATCCTAGAAGCCTTGCGAAACATGGTCTTGTTCAGTGTTAAGGGAACACTAAAGCACAATAAAGGCACCACTGAAATGATTAAAGTAGCTAAGCTACTGGGGTACCAGCCCCAAACAATTGATCAAATTGTTTCCCAATAGAGAAACATCCATCTATCTGCTTAGGTGGGACTCAACTGAAAAAAGTCGAGTTTTGGAGTGAATTGACTAACTACACAGACTGTTCCGGGTCAAATCCACTTGAAGAACTGTGCAAAGCTGCACTCGCTGCCCTCCCCTTTTTATTTCACCTTTATTTAAACAGGTACGCAAGTTGAGAACAAGTTCTCATTTACAATTGCGACCTGGCCAAGATAAAGCAAAGCAGTTCGACACATACAACAACACAAAGTTACACATGGAGTAAAACAAACATACAGTAGAAAAATAAGTCTATATACAATGTGAGCAAATGAGGTGAGATAAGGGAAGTAAAGGCAAAAAAAGGCCACGGTGGCGAAGAAAATACAATATAGCAAGTAAAACACTGGAATGGTAGATTTGTAGTGGAAGAAAGTGCAAAGTAGAAATAGAAATAATGGGGTGCAAAGGAGCAAAAATAAATAAATACAGTAGGGGAAGAGGTAGTTGTTTAGGCTAAATTATAGATGGGCTATGTACAGGTGCAGTGATCTGTGAGCTGCTCTGACAGCTGGTGCTTAAAGCTAGTGAGGGAGATAAGTGTTTCCAGTTTCAGAGATTTTTGTAGTTCGTTCCAGTCATTGGCAGCAGAGAACTGGAAGGAGAGGCGGCCAAAGGAGGAATTGGCTTTGGGGGTGACCAGAGAGATATACCTGCTGGAGCGCGTGCTGCTATGGTGACCAGTGAGCTGAGATAAGGGGGGACTTTACCTAGCAGGGTCTTGTAGATGACCTGGAGCCAGTGGGTTTGGCGACGATTATGAAGCGAGGGCCATCCAATGAGAGCGTACAGGTCGCAGTGGTGGGTAGTATATGGGGCTTTGGTGACAAAACGGATGGCACTGTGATAGACTGCATCCAGTTTATTGAGTAGGGTATTGGAGGCTATTTTGTAAATGACATCGCCGAAGTCGAGGATCGGTAGGATGGTCCGTTTTAGGAGGGTATGTTTGGCAGCATGAGTGAAGGATGCTTTGTTGCGAAATAGGAAGCCAATTCTAGATTTAACTTTGGATTGGAGATGTTTGATGTGAGTCTGGAAGGAGAGTTTACAGTCTAACCAGACACCTAGGTATTTGTAGTTGTCCACATATTCTAAGTCAGAACGGGCAGGTGCGGGCAGCGATCGGTTGAAGAGCATGCATTTAGTTTTACTTGTAATTAAGAGCAGTTGGAGGCCACGGAAGGAGAGTTGTATGGCATTGAAGCTCATCTGTAGGGTTGTTAACACAGTCCAAAGAAGGGCCAGAAGTATACAGAATGGCATCGTCTGTGTAGAGGTGGATCAGAGACTCACCAGCAGCAAGAGCGACATCATTGATGTATACAGAGAAAAGACTTGGCCCAAGAATTGAACCCTGTGGCACCCCCATAGAGACTGCCAGAGGCCCGGACAACAGGCCATCCGATTTGACACATTGAACTCTATCAGAGAAGTAGTTGGTGAACCAGGCGAGGCAATCATTTGAGAAACCAAGGCTGTTGAGTCTGCCGATGAGGATGTGGTGATTGACAGAGTCGAAAGCCTTGGCCAGGTCAATGAATACGGAAGCACAGTATTGTTTCTTATCGATGGAGGTTACGATATCGTTTAGGACCTTGAGCGTGGCTGAGGTGCACCCATGACCAGCTCTGAAACCAGATTGCACCCTTGCCACACTCAAATGCAGAGGTTGAACTGCTGTTCAGCCAAATAAGTGTGGTCAAGTCAAAGTTAAAAAATAGAATGTCACTGCACACTCTCAACTCCATACTCCTGGTGCGGTATGGACTAAAGCTGGCTGGTGATACCTGTTACCAGCATAAACTACTAAGTGAAGTTCGGCAGCAGTTTGGCACCACAGCAGCATACAGCTTTAATGCCACTCCATCCTCTTCTGCTGGTTCCAGCTCCGTGACAATGCAGTTGGACAGTGAAGATGAAGAGGAATTCCTTGCCAATCTATACTTCATCATATTTACAGTACATATGCAAGGAGCGGACATTCTGAAACTGGTGGAGACACAGCTGATGGTGGCAGTGTGCACTGCAGTGTGAGCGAGAACAGTCGCAATATCTGGAGGAAACCATTGATCAGCTAGCCAGCCAAGCAGCACAACAACCTGGAGAGAGCTGCCTAGCGCACACATTATTTGAGTTAAGTTGCTTGTTCAATAAGATAGCATATATACCATGTTATTAGCTTGTACTTATAATTGTTGATCAGTTAGGTAGCATGTTAACTACCAATACACTGCTTAAAACTATAATTGTTCAGAATGTGCAGGTTTACTAGTTAAAGAAAATAAATCAAATGTAATTGTTCAATAATGTGTAATTGTTCAATAATTCAATGTGTTGTTTTTAAAAATATCTGATCATATAAAATGTGTTGTGTTTAAATTACTTTTACAAATAAAAATGTGATAATAAACAAACAAATCTAAACTAACAAATGTCAAATCATATTTTTCATCGAGATGGCCAGTCAATTTAAGTAACGTTATTGCGTATTCTACGTAATGACGCAGTTTTACATTATTACGTAATGACATCACGTCATTTATCAACAAATCGACCTGCCTCTAGCAACTTCCCTTTAAAATTAGTTGGCAACACTGGATGGAAATATCCGTTAGAAATAGGGGAGGATTTAAATATGCAACAACTATCATGGGTTGCTATTATGACTACAATAATGCCTTTGGCTGCTAGACAATGAAAGAAGATTGAAAGGAAATCATTAGAACAGGAGAAAGCATATGAGTAAGTCTTTATACAAATAATTGCCTCCACGTTTCTATGGTGGGATTTTGGCTTTATGCTACTTTCAAGTAAGGCCTCAGACATGCCTCACAGTATGAAGTCCAGGTTTCAAACAATTAAGGAATAGGAAAAAAAATATTGATGCTAATGATAGGCCTAACTATCTTCTGGTAGATTACTTTGACTTGGAAGAGTTCCAGTGTTGTGTTGGATAGTCATAGCATCCCTCTGAGTAGGCTAAACTAGCTAGCTGCATCTGCTAACTTAGTATGTGAAACTTGTTTTGTTGAGAAATCTTTTGCTTCTCCTTAACTTTTGAAGAAATTAATTTGTTCTAAACTGTTCAACTATTGCCTCTCTCTCTCTTTGAGACAACTACTCACAACATTTTATGTACTGCAGTGCTAGCTAGCTGTAGCTCTTGTTTTCAGTACTAGATTCATTATCTGATCCTTTGACTGGGTGGAAAAAATGTCAGTTCATGATGCAAGAGCTCTGATAGGTTGTAGGATGTCTTCCAAAAGTTGTCATAATTACTGAGTACGTCTATGGAAAGGGGTGAGAACCATGTGTCTCCTAGGTTTTGTATTGAAATCAAATGTACCCAGAGGACGGAAGCTAGCTGTCCTCCGGCTACACCATGGTGCTACTGAGTGCTGTTGAGGCTACTGTAGACCTTCATTGCAAAACAGTGTGTTTTAATCAATTATTTGGTGACGTGAGTATATTTAGTACAGTTTTATGTAAAAGGATCATGTTTGAAATGTTTTTTTTAATTTACATTTTTCTGAAATTCACTGAGGATTGTCTTCCCCTTCCTCCTCTGAGAAGCCTCCACTGGTTTGTGTATGTAGTGTTTGAGTATGTGTGTTGTGTGCGTGTGTCCAGACGTGCACTCTCAAGTCAAGAGAATTAATGGTGGGTTTCGAGAAAGAACAGCTACCGTGGCCGGAGCGACACACCACACACACACACACACACACACACACACACACACACACACACACACACACACACACACACACACACACACACACACACACACACACACACACACACACACACACACACACACACACACACACACACACACACACACACAACCAAGGCGCTATCACACACACGACCAAGGCGCCATCACACACTACCACACCCGCAGTAGCCTAGACACACAATCACGTGAACACAAACGTGCCACGTTCCAACTTGTGACCCTTCAGCGGGAGAGCTAGACCTATATTGAATGAAAGGGGTTAGATTTCCTCTCACTGACTACAGCTGTCTCACTTCGAGATGACTCGAGTCTCTTGAGCTGATTCAGCCCTGTTACCTCAGTCAGGGTTAACCCTACACAAACGCACTCCCTACATGATGACATGCAACGGTTTATTAGGCAGTATGATCAGCATAATAAGGTTTGATGCACCTCCATCCCCCCTCCCCATCAAGAAAATACTGATAAAAATGCAAGACCAAGCTGCCAACAGCACTGGATCAGACACATAAACACCCTCCCCCGACTGACTGGCTTTAATCTGAACAGCCTGTCCTGCTAGAGCACACCTAACTTTTATATAACCTCCATCTCAACCTCTGTGTGTGTGTGTGTGTGTGTGTTAAGATTACTGTATGGTTCCCAGTATTTCAGTCCCCTTGACTTTCTCCACATTTTGTTACGTTACAGCCTTACTCTAAAATGGATTAAATTGTTGTTTTTCCTCAGTCAACACACAATACCCCATAATGGCAAAGCAAAAAAAGGTTATACATTTCAGCAAATTTATACAAAATTCAAAACAGAAAAACATTTACATCAGTATTCAGACCCTTTACTCATTACTTTGTTGAAGCACCTATGACACTACAAGCTTGGAACACCTGTATTTGGGGAGTTTCTCCCATTCTTCTCTGCAGAGCCTCTCAAGATCTGTCAGGTTGGATGGGGAGCGTCACTGCACTATTTTCAGGTCTCTCCAGAGATGTTCGACCAGGTTCAAGTCCAAGCTCTGGCTGGCCCACTCAAGGACATTCAGAGACTTGTCCCAAAGCCACTCTTCAGTGGTAGAAAAAGTACCCAATTGTCATAGAGTAAAAGTAAAGGT